>NC_040901.2:8032453-8754953 GCF_900634795.4 Betta splendens | reverse complement strand
ATGTGAGTCATAGTCGATGGCGATGGCATCCAAGTGGGGGCAGCTGGGAAAATAGGGAACCTTTATCTTGTGATTTGAATAAGATGGCCTGGATCTGTCACAGTGTTTACCCCTCCGTATGGTCCGAGAGGGGCGCGCACACAAAACAAAACAACAACACGAACAAACTTGGCTGTGCGCGCTACAACGGCCATTGTGTTGTTGTTCTTGTTTTTTTCTGCAGCTTATATATTGTGCTTTGTTTTCCAAATTTCCTTCATTAAACTCCCAGTGGAGCCGACGCTCATCCTTGCCATGTTCCCTAAACCGCCTCTTTCGCCTCTCCCCTCCCTCCGTCAAACCATCCTCCCTACACCTGCTCAGATAACCACTCCTCCGTCTCTAGGCTCCATCCTCCTCGGTGCCCTCTCCACCCTTCCATTACTCATCCCGGTCTTTATCTTTAGAATACTCATCGGCTCTCCAGCTCCCTCATGTAAACCCATTCAACTTCCTCTTCTTTCATCTTTTGCATAAAACCATAACTGAGTGAGGGGAAAGGGCCTCGTTTCAAGACAGACAAGCGCACATTGTTCGCGGCAACTGAAGCTGGCGCATCACAATTAATTCCAACTTCCCCTTTTAAAGCAGGTGTAATTACAGAGAAATTAAGAAGATTTGGCTACGTGTCATTTTGAAAATAGCAAAGTAGAGTCACAATATTTTCAACCTTAAGGTTGTAAATGATTTGGACAGTAGGCCTATCACAATTTTTAGTAGTAAATAAGTTTTCAAAGTAAATGGAATGATGTTTGGACTCACCTTCACATCGGAGAAGAACATCTTGAGCATGTTGGAGCTTGGGTAGCGCGTGTAGAAAAACATGAGTTTGGCCTTTTTCAGATGATTGGGAGAGAGACCCTCTTGGATCTGAAAATTGTTGCTATTAAGGAAATTAAAAACAGTTTGGAGTAAAAAACCAACTTGAAGGAGCACGAGGCAAATGCTGGCGCTGATATTATTACAAATACAATATATGGCGATTGTAACCAAATTTCATTTCAGGCACGAATGCAGGGCTGCTGGTGGAGGGGCGCTCGAAGACGGTGCACCAAAACAAAGCCATTTGCTTGCAATTAGCATCATGCATATCAGGTGTGAGAGCGTCACGGTAAATAAAACACTGGCCAGCACTCCAGCCGATTCTTTTACATAAGGAGGCTCATTTCACAGTCAAAACAAGCAAACGCCTTTGCCTACACCCTGCACTAACCTCCACCCAAAAAAAGGAAGAAGAAAAAAGGAGACATTTGCATATCACAGACAAAGACAGCAGTTAACGCCAGTGACAGGCAAGAAGGCCTAATGGCTTGGCGACAGCACTTGCCAAGCCTGAATCTGACTGTGTGATGTTGGCTTCTTATCAGTGATAAAATGAGATCTAGGCGACACCGGCCTGAACGACATTTAAAAAAAAAAAAAAAAAAAAAACTTCTCACGCTCGCATAGGCCACATTCAAATACATGTCAGAGGCCTTGTCTTCCTAATGGATCGCCTGGATTGAGCAGCGGAGAGGATGGAGATGGGCTGTTGGGGGGCACCTTGAGGGATACTATGGTTCCAACCTTCAATTACATTCCCCTCCTCCTCCCCCTGCTCCACCCCCAGCCTCTCTGCCACTGCCAAAGCCTTGGAGAAGCAAAAGAAGGAGGAGGAGAAGGAGAAGAGGGGCTCTGAGGCTTTGGACTCTGCCAGTGATTGGGGGGACTGAAGCACATCTGCGCCACTGAACGGCTCAAGCCATTTCCATGGTGAATTAACAGCCGTATAATGCATCTGATAATATCAATCTGGAGGATAAGACATTGAAAAGGGAACAAGGGATGGGGGCAGGCTGAATGGTAGAACCTCAGGCTGTTTCAACAAGACTGGCTTTAAATTAAACTGAAGATACAGCCTAAAGTTGCCATGAAGATTATTCACACGTGGGTGGGCAAAAGTACTTTGCTTGATATGTATTATCTACTGGGGTGGCTGTGATCTTTAAAATCAGTCAAGTGTCCAGATGTAGCCGTAACTATGGAGTTGGAAGAAGGCATCAGCTGCTAGATTGGATTGCCCTTGGCCTCAGGGTTACAAAGCAAAGCCAGCAAATGTTGAACCATGCTGGGCTGGCTCCTTAAAGACCCTGTCTACTTTGTCTGCTTCAGCGAGGGAGAGAGAGAGAGAGAGAGAGAGAGAGAGAGAGTTGGTTGTATACGCAGTGAGGGTCTTGTGGGGGAAACCCTGGCAGACTGGTGTTACTCTGTCAGGCCTGGCCAAAAGAGCAGCACTTCACTCTCCATACCACACCATCTGCTCCAAGTGGAGGGGATACAATGGATCCTCAGACAGAGAGGGAGCGAGAGACAGAGGAAAAGGGAGCTCTTTTTCAGTAGGGCAAGGTGGGATTTGTTTGCTATGAAAGCTGTGCACTTACACTTAGATTAATTTGTTTTTGCTTTTTTCAGGATTACCATTACTTTCCTCTTATCAGTATAATTAAAAATTATTTCAAGCGGAGACATCAAGGTTTTTACTCCCCTGCCATAAACGCAATATCGACTCTCTTCAGACAACAATTAAGAAGCTTCATATCTCCTGATGAGGCATTTTCATCTCCAATTCACTCACAGCTTGCAAATGTAATTGTGATTGGACTTAGGGGTGACGTGTAAGGCTATTATTTTGTCATGATGGTGCACTCATACCAGCTGGCCCACCGTTCGCCCGCCACATCTGACAAGACATCATCATTCTCGCAGCGCTTCCCCAAAGCCCAAAGTCATGAGAGGAAAATGGCTGCTCCACTTCCTAATTCCAGGTGTAGGGACAAGAAAATTTGGAGTCGGACCGGGAACAAATGGGAAAAATGATAACAGCCATCTGCTCCACGATGCTGCCGAGAGCCGGGGAACTTGAACACACCGCGGAGAATATCTGACAAGCTGCGCCTGACTTCCTCAAGCCTCGAAAAAAAAAAGGGAAATATCCAAAATTCTAGAACTTGCTACAAACACAAAGAGTAGAAAAGAACCTGTGGAATATCTGCTTGTCAAAAAGATGAAACAAAAAAACAAATATACACGTAATACACGTGGTATTTAGTCTATTCTTTCCATTGTGGAGAGTACATCTGCTAATGCCCTAAATTTCTAAATGCTACAATGAAAGCCACAGCATCTGGCATATGTGGTTATTGTTTGATTGTTTTTTTTACTTTCTCTCAGTCTCTGTACGTCTCTCTCTCCCTTTTCTCTTTTCATCCCTCCATCGGGAACCAGTAGAAGCAAAGGATTATGGATCTCTGGAAAGCGTTCACCCTTGGGTCAGAAGACAAGACAAGGCGAGGTAATGAAAGATAAACAGCTCGCTGCAAACACCTGTTAACGTCCGCTTCAAAGAAAAGACAGGGAGGAGGGGGGGTTTGCAGGGAGGGAAAACAAAAAAAGAAGTATTTGGCTGCCAAGCAACAGCCGAAGGGCCCCCCGGGCTGTTGACAGATCTTTATGAAATGAAAAAAAGAGAAAAGAAACGACAATGATTGTGGGCTTTTTACAACAGCGATGGATGATAAGAGGAACACAAGAGAAAACACAAGCAATCATAAATATACATCTTTGCCGAGTCCTCAGGCGAACCTTTTGTGACATGCACGCACAGGAAAGACACGGATGAAAAAGCCAAGGCAGTCAGGTGCACTCAGTAGTGAAACTACTGCATGTAAACTGTAGAATATACATTCTTACATTACATATTAAATATTTTAAGTACGCAATAATTGCTAATGACTTTAAGGCAAGGCTTTGTAAGGACAAACAGTTAGACAGGAATCAAACTTTTGTAAAGGCGCGGAATAAGGAGATACACAGGAAACAGTGAACGCACTGACTGTATCTCTTTAAGCTATTAGTCCTGACTCTCCAGGGGATTCAATTTGAGCCTCCCACAGGGGATAGCCTCTTTATCCACAGGGCATGATTGGGGCACGCTGGGGTTAAACTATAAGGGCGGCTATACAACACCATTGTGAGCCAAGTTTCGGGATCCTATCCTGCGTCTTGTTTTTTTTTCCAAGACATTTTTTGCAAAAGGAATTGGGGCAGTAAATGTCGCAGGCACCTAATCGCCCTGAGTAAGTGATATGTGACAAGAAAGCTTTTAAAGCACTTAGGATTCGAAGATGGAAGAAAAGGCTTTACCGTGCTGAGAGAAGGAAGGGGTATGAGTATAAAAATAAATGCAACAATCCAGTACAATGGAGAAAAGAACAGCAGTGGGAGGAAAAGTGATTCATCAACAATTTCTCAGTTTCTTAGGCTAGATTCAAACAGGTTCAAAAAGATTTGATTTTTAACTCTTTGTGGTTGAGATTCAGATGTTCTACACCTGTCTCTTCTGGGGTTTTCCACCTGAAATCCTTGAGGCATGAGTGGGTCTGAACTGGAAAATCTAGGGTTACACATGAATTTATTATTGCTTTTTAGTCTCCTTAAAACACAAATACCTCTGAGGTTGTCTGAAAGGATACATTGCTGCCTGAGTAGGGGGAGATGTCGGCCATGTCCTGGAGATCACTGCACTCAGACTTGATGAGCGACAGGGAGAGTCCCTCGGCCGTGCTGCCAGGATGGGCTGGTGAACAAGAGCGATGGTGGTGCCCCAGGTGGTGACCTGATCCCATCTTGGTCCTCAGGCTGGTGGTTTCTCGGGACAGGTCCATGGAGTCGGGTGAGGAACGGTCCTTGCCCGTGTAGGCACCTGTAGGTGCACCAAGGGGACTCTGGAAAGGGTAGCCCATGAGAGGCAAAGGGAATGGATGTCTAAAGGATGGGGGGCTGAAGCCCATGGTAGCAGAGAGTGAAGAGGGGTGGAGGGCAGGATGGTGGTGACCACCATGGGCGCCCACAGCTGAGGACTGGTGGTGGTGCTCACCAGGAGTCTTCCTCACGACTAAGGGCAGCGCCTCGGTTTGGTCATTGGTGGCACCTGGCATCCCGGGCATGCTGGCAAAGGAATCTAGTGGATTGGGAATGATGACGTCCCCAAAGCACTGCAGCCGCTGGTTGGCAGTGTGGAAGTTAGGGTTGTCTCCATTGACAGCAGTGGGAAATCTTTCAGGAGGCAAGGAAAGTGGGGGGAAGGCCTGCTGGGGAGTGGGGCGTGGAGGCTTGGCAAACACCTTAACCACTGTGTCCACTACTTGTGTCATGGCTGAATTGAGTTCCTGCTTTAGTGTTTCCGCCAGCTGTTTGCCCTCGGCATGCATTGAGGAGGCTGGACCCCCTTGTCCTTTACTGCGGCCAAGCCCCTCTCTCCTAGGCTTGTCTCTGTCAGCCAGCAGGGCCTGCTCCTGAAGTAGTGCACGCGCCCTGTCCAGGAAATGTCCTGGGTCCAGGTCAGACATCTCATTGTCTGAACGCAAGTCATCTCCACCCCGGTCGTCGGCGCCAGCGTCAGACCTGACTGGGCTGTCCTCGGACATGTTTCCTATGTCGTTGTGGAGTTCATTGTGGAGGTCGTTGTGTTCTGAGTCATCGGTTGAGTCGTAGATCTGAAAGAACTTCTCCTGCAGCTGGCGCAGCTGTTTCTGCATGTCCTCCAGCTGCAGCTTCAGTTGCCGCCGCTCCTCCTGCTTTTGCTCCTTCCTCTGGCACACCAGCTGGGTGAAGCTCTGCTGCTGCTGCTGGGGCAGACGCTGCTTGCGCTTGTTCTCTCGGCTGTTGCCGCTGCTGCCGCACACCTCGCCGCCCCGCGGAGAGCTGGGGGCCTGCTGCTGAGCCTGAGGGGGTGGGCAGTCCAGCTCCATCTCCCGGTCTCCATCCATCTCGTGGTCGCGCTCATGACGGGAAGCAGCAGGCACCACCACACTGGGTGAGTGGCTCATGCCCCGTATAATGTTCTCTACGCGGGCTCGCTTGGCACGCAGGTGTTCATCATTGAGACGTTCGATGTCAAAGGTGGCCAGGCCAGGCGGACGGCCAAATGGCGACAAGCATTCTTGGGGGGTGCTGTCCTGGGAGGAGTTGCTGCAGGCGTCTTCCTGGGGAGCGTCTGAACTTGCATTGGAGAGCCCTGATCCAGGGAAGCCTGACTCTCCTCTCTCACCCCTGTCCCCTCTTTCTCCCCTCTCAGGTCCTCCTCCATTTTTTGCCATATTATTCTTGAGAAGCTGAGAGATAATAGTGGTGCCGGGAAAGGGCATCATGGCGTCCTCGTATGAGTTGGCCCTCTTCAGCAGCTTTCGGAGTACATTGGATTTGGACTCACTATCACTGGCTGATACAACGCCAGGCCCACCATGTGGCTGCACTACAGAGCACTCCATGGAGTCTGTGTCTGATCCGTGGTGAGAGTGAGAGCTCAGAGAGTTCATGGCACTGAAAATGGCTGCTTTGGCGCGGGCAATGTTGTCAGTGGTTGCTGTTGTGGCTGCTGCTGTGGAGGAGGCTGTGCTTCCCACTGTCCTCTTAACACCAATGTCCACACGTCTTCGCTTGGTCTGTCTGTTCAGGAGGGAGTCGCTGTCATGGTCCGGCATCACGGGCTGCTGCTATTGGGCCATATCCCACAAACCCGGTCCTCTAGGATCAAAGCCTCTGTTTACCTGTGGGCACAAATTCACATATGAATCACACACCAAATCTAAAAAGTAAAAAATAATGACAGCATCTAATCCACTCAGCTAGAGTTGCAGTGGATTTTAAAACTAAATCTACAATTTCAAAAAGGCCTGAGAGTCTTTATACCGAAGCTTTGTACATTAGCTGACATTATGGACATAAACTATAAAGTTCTGTCCCAAGTGACTGGCAGCTTCTTGTAACATGTTCCTACAAGGACAGGGACTTCCATGATTACATTTAGGCAGTAAGGACAAATGACAGACGGGTAAAGGGAACGAGCATGATGGGGTCAGAATTAGGCCTTGGCTCAACATTCCAGGGCAAAGTCCTACATTTTATCCTGTCCCCTGATACACGGCGCACAACACTGAACCAGTTCCCACGGAACACAAAGCTGCATAAAATTATGATAATTACTTAAGTACTTGTCCCCATTTCCTTGTTTATGTGCTTTGAGCCAACACAGGAGCTATTAGTTCATAAAATAAAAAAGAAATGGGTTTAAGATTATTTTTGGAAAAATGGTCTAGAAATGACAGCCTGTCATTGTGGATACTTCATAAAATTATATTGACTACATAAACTATAGTTTCGTCAGTGCAACAAAAGATATAACGCATTCACACACTGCGTGATTTTAAAATGCGATTCTTAATCAATATGGCCATCGTATCTTAAGCAATAGCGGGAGTGACACATAAAAGAAACACAAAATAGGCCTATTGATTTTGGTGCCAGCATGAGCTCACTTCTGTGTTTTTTTGTTTGTCTTTTCATCTGGCAAGGGCAGTTAATTCTGCTCAAATGAATAGGTCACAAAGGTCAACTCTGGCAAGGAGCAACTTAAAGTGCTCTTACAAAGACCCTAATGCCCCTCTGAAAGCAAAACGTTTTGTCAGTACAGACCAGCATCAATAATGCTATGTAAGCAGCGGTGGCAGTGTCGTAGTCAGAGCCATATCACATGTAACCGGTCCCAGGTCCGGCGATATTATCGGACACAAGTGTCTGTGAACCATTTTCTTCAAAAATGTAAGAATATTGAAGTTACTCTATTTAACTTGACAGTGTTTTACAGCTCCTGTAACGGATATCTTTTTATTCCTTGGCGATAAACACCAGCCCTTGTTCACTCAGAGGTTCAGTGGAATATAAAATAAAGCAAATAGGACGTAAATTTTACTGTTTGCGAACAAACTCAAACGTTGCTTTGATCCATGCTGACTTTTACACAGATTTGTCATAGCTATACAATTTTTAATTTGAGCCCAAAAAAAACAACAACACAAGACTGTTTCAGATTTACGTTTAATTTAGATTTTATATTTTACTACACAGGTCATCTCTATTTGACTGGCAGGGAAATTTTTTCCGATTTCACCATTTCTGTCTTTTATCTAGTTATTTTCTTCTAATTAAGCTAAACGTATTTAAGTCTTTTATCTTTACATTATCACTGTGTATTTCTTGTCCCTGAGCTTGACAGGCGTGCGCACACACACACACACACACACACACACACACACACAACTTTGCTTTTGGCTTTGTTTGAAACGACTGTCACTGACACATTTCCAGTCTGAAAAACATTTTGTAAATTAACACTTTTAGATTAGAAAAATCTGAAACTCATAATTTAGCTTGAAGGACCTTGTTGGATTAAGTGCTCCCCTTCAAACTGCCTTATACTGAAGTAGCACCAGTTTTCTGTATGAACAGCCTGTGATGAATGGCTTCAGACCAAGTCTTGGCATCCGGCTCCACCAGTTAAGACAAGAGGTGATACATCCCTAAGAAAACAAAACTGGACTTGATCGCCTCAGGATCTTAGCAGTGAGCTTGAAATAGTCACCAGCACCTGTCTTTTCCGACGGCGCACCTGTCTCTCATTGCCCATGCGCACTCTCTCTCTCGCTTCTGAAAAAAACTCTCAACAATGCAACCATGAACTGGACACATAAACACCGAGCTATAGGTCATGAGTCCAACGTATACACCTCATCACTTTAACCATTATCTTCAACAGAAAACATTTATTTTAAACTCTAAACCGAACACAAGAACCTCTTAGAGTCATTATAACAATGAGTTCAGTTTAAGGAGTAATGTTCAAATTTCACACTTAGAGCAGATTATTATAATAAAGCCATTCTAACTTTCCCGAGTTTACAAGTCAAACTGTATTTGCTTTTTCGGGCAGCAGCCTCGGCGAGAAGTGACAGTTTATTTGCACATCTGGTGACACTAAACCATAAAAACATTAGTGACAGAAATTAAACCAATAAAGGCCGAACATACGACTGAGACTGTCCAAACATTTTATACAAAGAAACGCTCAAAACGTGTTTTCAAATGAGATTTCGCCCCAAACAAAGAAGTAACAGCTTGTTCGCGTTTTTGATCGCGCACGCGCGAGAAAGCCAAACACAAGTTTTCGCATAAAATCAACTTGTAATAAATCACGTTTCAACACACTCCATAAACTTACTTCGCAAAGTTGCAAATCAACTCGGTCTCCGCTTTGATGGGGAAGGGAAGGTTGGGCTACCGTCCGCAAACCATCCTCGCAAAAAATACGGGCTGCTCGCGCAACTCTTAGCACTTATCAAGATGAGGGGAACGAAACACAGCAAATAATGTCGTATAGATGTGATTAGCTGTTAAACGCCGGAATAAATTTCCAGATAATTATGTTTGATTTGCTTATTTTTTTCCGCCCACCGTGCGCAGGCGAGGCAGAACGAGAACAAGAGAGGGGAGGTATCCGAGGACAAGGTTACTTACCCTTTAGATGAAGAGGGGGACAACCTGAACTCCTACGGCGAAAAACGAGAGAATAGACGCCGAGCACGACGGGTCGCTGGATGCTGGGATCTAACAGTTTCTCAGAGGCGGAAGAGTTGGAATAAAGTCAGCGGCGCGAGCGAAAGGAACAAAACAGGGAAAATATAGAAGATGAAAGGCGCTCTTGTGCGTCGGTCTCTCCCTCTATCCTCTGCTGCGACTACAAGAGTGAGAGACATAGAAAGAGTGCTAGAGAAAGAGAGAGAGAGAGAGAGACTGTGCGCGTGTGAGTCTCCGAGGCGCACTGGATGCAGAGGACTGGATGCTGGAGCGCTCCTCCGCCACTAAGATTCACTTTAAGACGCGGCTGAAGGAAACAGGAAGACGTGCGCGTCACGAGCGGCGTGATGTAACCGTCGCAGCCTACCAATAAGAAGCGTCCGCCCGGTCCGGAGAACAACGAGCTGAACTTGACTAGAGAATGGGACTTGAGCTTGCAACTAAAGAGAGAGAGAGGAAAAAAGGAAATACCACTCTAACTAATGTCTTTCTTCGCAAAATCACCGACTGTGCGAGTAAGAGTCGTTACGCACTTTGACATTACACCACCTAAAACACATAGCCTACGTCTAATTACGGGCATAAAACTTTTAATAAACCGATGTTTGAGCCTATGCTGTATTAAACCTTAAGCACAATGATTTAGAAGTAATAATTCAGCAATTCAATGTTAACAATAGTTATCTGCCCCTGCGGTAGATTAATTTAATACATATAAGAAAAATATGCAAATGACGATTTTAGGCTGAAAGCAACGTTAAATGAATTGTTAAGGCTGGCAGTTTTGTACCGTTTTAATGCAAATGTCTCGGCACATCTTCCAGTTCTCCATGTGGCTGTGAATTTACAAATTAACTGTCTTGTAGGAAACTACACGTTTCGATGTTGTTTATAAGTCTATTAAAAACGTTAACATCCTTTAATATCAGTTATTCTTAATCATTAATAACTTTTTTTCTCATTTCACCGCTTGGAGCGTTTTTGTATTTTTAACAGCATTTGCATTCCCCCCCATATTTAGACGGCGCTGTCGCAAAGAGAATAGAGAGGATCACTTGGGTATTGGAGGTTCAAAGTGGCATGTGGAGATGATTTACGCGCAGGGTTTTGCGACTGGTTGCAGCATAGTCTGATTTATGAACAAGCAAAGAAGCGCTCAGATTTGCTTTGGAATTTAGATTATCCACAGACGCCAATGCCCGAGAAGAGCTGAACGTGTGTTTGTGAAATGCCCCGTTAAGAGCCGAATATCGCCACGAGACGTCTGCCACTGCATCCGCCGCCCGCTGCCACTGACACGTCCCCGTGCGTAAAGGCTGCTCTGTCAACGCGGATGATTATTCAGTAAAACACACAAATCCAAGTTTGCAAAACGTGAGACGTTTTTATTAGTAAGTAGATTTTTCGCACTTTTGAAAACTTCCCCACCTGTAATGCTGAACCGTGCGGACACTGACATCTGATCCTTTCCGCAGAAAAACCTGTTTGACGCATTTGATTTATGAAATGATGACGGCTGCTCGAACTAATCCGACTGACAAATTGGATACTTGATACAGCAATTTTTTGCGCTCTGCAAATATTTCAGCGTTTAGCTTTGTAACTCGGCTGCATACACACCAATAGTTCAGCGATATTATTGAAAAACATTTTTTTTGTGATACAAAAAATGTATGTTTGCAGACATTCTATTTTCAGTTGTTATTAAGTACAACAATATTTTGTATAAACGTCTATATTTCCATCGTAAATTGCTGCAAAAGACGAACATTACGTCTGTGATTAAACACATACAGGACGATTTAAATGTACATATTATTATTATAATAATTATATTATAATTATCATCATTATTATTATTACGTGAGTTATTTGTGTAAACCTATTGATGCCCGTTTTATCTTTGGCTCCCATCGTTGTGCGTAAAATCTACTTTTTTTATGCCGTGCGCAAACAGGATCCCAAAGTACTTAACGAGAAATCTTATTTTCCATATTCCCCCCTGTTAGGTGCCAGAAAGGAAAAGGCGCGTCTCTTTTCCATGTCGCAAGCAAGTGTTTTTTAGCGCGAACGAATTGCAACGAAGTCAGCAAAGTTTGGTGTCTGGAGTGTCTTTTCCAAAGCAGGTGTCCCGGTCCCCCGCTCCCCTCACTGGCCTGTGGCTGATTTGGCCTCGGCTCCCCTGGGTCCCCGTCGGTGCGCACACAGGCTGGAAAAACAGGCCGGGACATTAAAGAAGCGCGTGTTTGGAAAAGGAAGACTCGGATGAGGTGTAGAGGAAACATGCTGCTTAACACTGGCTGCTCTTATCGCGGCCCATTCCAGGTGGATCAACGCGTGTATTTATTGCAAACTCACTCTGCCCCCCTATGTGGGTCCAGTGCGACGCACCTCGATGCCCAAGACTGATAATGCGCGCTGGCAGCGCGCACTGATGGCTGAACTTATTGACATATTTATTAGAGTTGGGCCCAAATGCAGAAGAAGGCAGGCAGTGATAACAGTATTTCTCCCAGAGGTGTTGTAAAGGTACGTTTTTATCACATTCTGGCCGCAATTTAGCGCTAATAAGTGTGCGCACGTGGTGACGGTATGCCGGAGTGGAGACGTGCCAGTGGCCTATTTTTTCTGTGTATTAATTTTTAGATTAACGACGGATCAGCAGCGTTTCTCTTCTTATTATTCTCATTATTCTTATTATCCTTATTATTACTGCGTAAAGAAGGTTGTTTTTTGTCACGTTTTAAGAGTCAAACTTAATTTTTTACTGAATTTCACTTCATTGAATTATCATCGAAATAATAATTATTATTCGACAGAAGGCTCCGTCTCTTGACCAACAGTGATTATAAAAATGGCCTTAATCAGATAATGACTTGATGAGCTCCTGCAACAGCTTCGTTTCTTTTCACAGACATAGTTTTTGAGATAAATTAGAGAGGAGAGCTATTTGCGAAAACACAAGCAGGGAGAGGGAGATAGCGCTAAAAGCTGTTTTGTTCCGGAGAGGTCTCCGGGTTCCCGAATAAAAAGGTTTAGGAGACCGGCTCGAAGAGAGGAGGATACAGGATCAGCCCGAGTGTAATAAGTGAGTAGGCGTCTCTTGTAGCCTCTAAGTTCTTACTGGGCCTCGTGTCCGGGACTTGTTCAGCTTCCAGCATCCACAAGGGTGAGGATTCTGCAGGAAACGGCGCATTATCGAAACGGGGAGTCTGAATATGACCTGAATATGATATAAGAAGCATCTATTGGGCCTAAGTGTTGCATTACAACAACAAGTATTTACATAGATGTTATTATTAGTGATATTAGTGATTGGCTGCCAGGGCTGCAATAGCCGCCCCCCCATGACCCACATCCCTCTTTCTAGGCTACAAGTAGTGATGATTATGGAAGCGAGTGTATGTGCGTGAGAGAGAGAGGGGGAGAGAGAGCGAGAGAGAAGTTGGTCATCCACTGTGGCCTGTTTTATTAATGCCATTCAATGACACAGGAGCATACTATAAACACACACTCTCAATATTTGCATGAATGGATACTGCCGAGGAAACAAATGTCCGGCAAACACTCCCAATGCGCACAAACAACGCACAGAGCAGCCTAATGACAGGATAAATAGCCGGTAATAATACAGAGGGCATGGAAACGTCTCTCACTCTCTTATAAGAATTCACATGCACACAGACTAGGGCATTTTCCTCACGAGCGTCCCACGACTGCCAGACACATCGATGAAAAATACATCTGTCCATCACCTTTCGTTGTATTTCAAGTTTAAAACGTTCAGTTGCGTGTTTGTTCTATAAGGGACCTTCTCTGCTCTGCGTGCATGTAATAGGCAATTAAAAGAATGCTGCTTGTTAAGGCTGATGGGAATATGGCTGCTGTCACGCTCATTATAACCACGTACACAACAGCACTAAGTAAATGAAATAATCCTATATACGTGAAATCCTCGAAATCAGCTGCGCGCGGACGTTTGTTGTGCAGAACACAGCGCGACAGACTCCGCGTTAATTCGTCTCAGGAACAACCTTGAAAATAAAAATCACTTCCTGTGACAGGAGTTTAGGCTAAGTCAACAGGAATGAAGGGCACACACACACACACACACACACACACACACACACACACACACACACACACACACACACACACACACACACACACACACACACACACACACACACACACACACACACAGCGCCTTGGAGGTGCTTAGGCGGACGTACATGCTGGGAAATCGCCTGGAACTGTATTAAGCCTGACGTCCTTAAAACAAACAATGGCACCATGAAATAAGGGCTTATGCGCTCAAAGTCAACGAGCCCCTTCAGCAACTCTCTCTGTTTATCTCCCCCTCTGCCTGACACACACCATTTCTTGGGGGATGCGCACTCAGGCTCACGGCTCCATCGGGAGGGGACCAACTTTGCTCCCGTGAACTCTCACCTGTCACCGCGCAGCAGAGGACTTTACTTGGTAAACACGAAAGGACTTCAGCTGTTTACTTCTGGCGCTGATTCGCTGCGAGGCCACGGTCACATCTGGATCACGAAGTCCAAGTCGACGTTAACCCCCCCTCAAATCCCCTTCACAACGTTTTAACTACACGTTTCATAAACGCTGTCTGCTAAGCGTGCGCGCGCGCCACCGTCCGCCTGCTCTGCGCATGCGTTTATTACATTACTTCGTGGATGAACTTTTATAAAAACTGATGCCGAAATTAATAGTAACTTTTGTCGATTTATTTAATGTCTACACTATTATGATGACGATTCAATGCCTATAAACGCGATTCTGAATTTGCACATTTTTCAGTAAAATATCGCATAATCAAATCTGCGCTTTTATTTTTCCAGCAGCTGTTATACTCCACTGCTGCAACTATAGGCGACCGCTGAAAAAAGCGCACGGGCTGTGGCAGATAAGCGGCGGTCTGTTTTCGCTCCTCTGATCAGCGGTAATTATATTTGCTGGCGTGGAGGTAAGTGGTCCTCCCCGGGGGGCGTATTGTACTCGACTCAGTCCATGTCATAAAATAAAATTACAAGGAAAGGAGAAGATATCCTACAATAACAGAGGCGAGTCGTAAAATCAAAGAGTGGCTAAATTAAATCAGAAGGGAAAACCCTCACGGAAAATACATTAGGGTTGTGATGGACGGGCAGGGTGCTTCAAATAAAACGCAGGTTAATGAGGCTTTAATAGCTTCTACCACTATATGGCTGGTTAACAGACACACGCTCTTTCACACACAGCTTTCTCCAGCTGACTGGCTGTTAGGAGCAATTAGTGATCAGTTACCAGCTATATAGAGGATGAAGTGACACGTACAGTAGCAGCACCACACATACACATACTGTACTATGAGCCTCCACTTATATCTTTAGCTCTCTGCGACCCACTCCTCTCCTATTACAGCGGCGGCGGGCACTCGCGTCTTGTACCTGTTGGCACCCTCTTGTCTTTTTCCCCCCTATCTCTGCGACCTTTGACCTCTGGCCTGGATGTGTTGGCCCAGCGCCCAGCAGCAGGCCCTCCTGACCAGACTGGCCTTTCGCTGGCGACCTCGCCCGACCTCTCGCTGACCCTTCACACCGCAGGAGAGTCGGCTGCCCTGGGGGGGGGGAGTTCAGGGGGAGGCTAACACCATTTTAATAGGCCTCTAAACACACAGAGATACAGACCAACACGCATGGAATGAGACCAGTAATGTTCTGCTTATCTGATATCTGATTTTACATAAATCAATAAATCACAAACAAATACTTTTAATACTTTTTTATGTATTAAGTACTGCTCAGTACCTATTTACCTCCGATACTGTTCTTAGCACTATGCTAATTACAGGGCTGTGTTTGTCCTATACCCTATAGTGTAGTGTAGTGTAGTGTAGTGTAGTGTGTGTGTGTGTGTGTGTGTGTGTGTGTGTGTGTGTGTGTGTGTGTGTGTGTGTGTGTGTGTGTGTGTGTGTGTGCGTGCGTGCGTGCGTGCGTGCGTGCGTGCGTGCGTGCGTGCGTGTGTGTGTGCACGTGCGTGCGTGCGTGCGTGCGTGCGTGCGTGCGTGCGGGGCTGTGATTAATCTGCATGTATCCTCCGTCGGGCCACGCACGAACATCCTCCAACCACAGGTTAAAACTGCAGCCTGTGAACTTCTCTTGAACACGTCTGTAAGCATTGTCAGATATGTATCATGCATATAATTTTATGCCCCCCCCCATACACACACACACTCCCTCAGTCTTTTCAAAGACTTCCCCGTGGACAGAGGCGTCTGCCAGCGCTGCTATAAATCACACCGAGGCTGGTGCTGAGGGCAAGGCGCACCTTGTCCACGTCGCTCCCACTCCTGGGCTGAATAAACCATAACATCCTGCCTCTCGTGCTGCCCGACGCCCTGCGAGCACGACCCCAGAGAAGACCCCCCCCTCCCCCCACACACACACACATACTGTGCCCAACACTCTTCACCCTCCTCCCTCCCTTTAGCTCATCTCTCACTCCATCCCTGCCATTGTTCCTCCCCCTCTAACTTTGGGAGTCGCAGCAGTGGCCGGGCACAGGTTGGGCAGAGCTCTGCACATTTAGAATGACCCCCCCCCACCCCACCCCTTTTCATTTACTAATTTTTTTCCATCCCAATGACTTCCTGCCTGGAGAGTGTGATGAGAGAGGGAGAAAAGGGGAGACGGAGAAAAAGAGAACAGCAAAACAGCAGGAAGCGAGCGTTTAACGGGAGGATGCCGACACCCTCATCCTGTCGTGTGCCGACTTGGTTGAGGTGCTGTGTGCCAATCGGCTCCCTCCGCTCCATTTACCTCAGGGTGTGCTGGATTTGGCTGAGAAGGTGCACCTTTCCTCTATGACCCCCTCTGGAGGAAGTATAATGTTTCTGGAATGAAAAGAAGATGATTTTACCGCCCGGTCAGAGGAGCCAAGTGTTCAGGCACATAATAGAGCATTAAACCCACCACCACCCAACAGAAACATAAAAGCAAACAAAGAATAAAGAATGCGTGAAGTGTTAGGTTATCTGCTGATTGTTTCCTTTGATTTTTACCGCTGCTGAGGGAGCAGCAAAGCAAACAACGGCGCAGCGGTTGGTTCTTGGCATTCTACTTGAAGCTCTTATTTTAGACACAACCAGATAAAACACACGTGGAAAAAAAACCCCGACTCAGAGGTGTGTTGCTTGGCGTGCAACGCGGGGGGATTCCTTCCATCAGCATTTAATTTACAAGTAAAAGGCCACCGTGCGTTTTAATTTGAAATGCCATTTGCCAAATGCTGAAGAAGAGACATGCTTTTTGGGGCTTGTAGGTTTTTGCTTGTGCTCTGGGGCACAGAGGTGTCACCAGATCGCACCCCTTCCCACTGTGTGACAGGTCACAGTGGAGCCGTGAGAGGACTAGAATAGTGACTCATGTGCCTATTTGTGGCATCATTGTCATAAAAATAAAAGATCTCTCACACACTCGCGCCCAGCGAGCAGCTTCTTTCTGTCACCTGAGGGCTGTGTGTGTGTGTGTGTGTGTGTGTGTGTGTGTGTGGCTTCATGCCCCAACCATGAACTAACCTGACTATAAATGAGCCACGTTGGCTCCTGTGCCACAGCCGATCCAGAGCTAAGACAGAGGGGCGTCCCGTTATAGGACCCAGCGTCTTTTGTTCCATTTGCATGAATAACTGTTCTAAGAATAAAGTCCCCTCTTTGGTTCTGTAAAGTCCATCTGTCGGGGTGCAGTTTGTGTTTTCACGTTCTGAACATTGTTTTGTTTTTTCTTTTTAATCATTTCAAACATTGTAATTGAGCTGTCGTTTCTTCTGTGTAAATCACTAACTATTTGAGACCTGAGATTTGGTTTGCTGTACTTCAGACACGCGCTCAGGAAATCTGGATTTGATTATTTTAGTCTTGTCGGCAGAGTTGACTTAGACGAGGTATGTCTGTTGAAGGCAAATATTTACGTTAGATCAACTCTTTGCCCTCACCTGATGAGAGACATATCAGTTTTCAGTTGGGTCTAGCTTTGGTGAGTTATGATGAGATGTCCTGACACGAGGACGCAGACGCTTAGGTAGAAATGTCACCACATTCAAATGGTCTAAACATGAAACAACTGCCAGACATTAGCGTTTTAACACCATACAGCATCAGAGCTGCTAACATGGCCACAGCAGAGCTCCGGTGCTTCATCATTCCGTGAACATCCCACAGTCACTGCTTGGTCCAGAGCCACACTTCCCTCTTGCATAAGTGCAAAGTCATCCACATTAGCGCACAGCCTGCTGTTTTGACTTGTCTTTAGTTAAGCCAGAGGACAAGTGATGCCCGGGGCTGTTCCTGATCCTCTTGGCCTTTTCCTTGCAGGAATCTCCCCTTCCTGTACGGAAGTTTATCCTGGTCGGCCTGCCCGTCACCGACGCCTCCCAGAGGAAAGTGACAGCAGCTTTATTCACCCGCTGACCCGTGAAAAGGACAGAAGAAGAAAAAAAACAGGCAAGTGTACATGTGTAACCTGACTAAGGGCTTCTTTTCTCTCCAGTTAAGAGACTCTGTGAATCCTGTGCATTCAGCACAATCAGGAGTATATGCGTCCTGTGTCACGTCCTTTGACTGGGCCCTGCCTACATAAATGCACCTTTCCTCCCCCTTTAATGTATCTTTTGTGTGTCCAGATTGTACAAACACACAAATCCCATTATCCGCCGTCCATTTGTCTGAGCTTTAACAGATTGTTCTTTTTTTCCTTCAACCTTGGGAGAGAGAACGGCAGATAGATAGGAAGACTAAAGGATGATGATGACCATCTGCTGTGGCGATCTCTCTCCAACTTTGCCTGGCATTCGCCTTTTCTCCAACTCATTCTGGTCCCATCACACCCAGAGGACCCAGGCACTGGCCTTGTCTTGACCCAGTTCAGCGCTTCCATTCTGGGCTTTCTGATCCATCTGTGTGAGGGTTCAACTGAGAATCCTGAGATTACTGGATGGTCACTTAAGAGTGGGAGAGAGAGAGAGTGCTGTCCACTTAGCTGAAGATTATCCTTTAAAAGGAAGGGGTTGGTAGAGGAGAGAAGGAAAAAGACATGTGCTTAAGAGATGGATGGAGGGGGCGGATGGAGGGAGAGACTGAGAGGACAGAGATGGAGGGAGGGCAAATGAATCATATGGAGATAAAGTGTGTGTGGGAGCGGGTTAACAAAAAAGTGAGGAGGAGGAGGAAATGCAGGGAAATGAAGAGCTGAGATGAAGGTGAGGTGACAGAGCGACGGAGCGGAGGAAGCTGTTGGAGATGGAGAGATAACGAGGGAGCGGAGCAGGAAGGATGAGAGCAAGCGCCGGATTAAGCAGTAAAAACTGTGACGCGTTCACTGTCCGAATGGAACTCTGCTTCTCCAGGGCTTCGACTCGATGGTGCAGTTATTCTAACTTGAATGAAACACGAGTGAAAACAAATCTGAATTATATCTTGATTACCTTTAAGAAAAGGCCTGAGGATATAAAACAGTCTAATAGAACCAAAGGTTAACAAGAAACTTGTTGCTGTAGCTTCTTCATAATCAGTGTCTAGAGGTTCTGTACGTATCTACTGTATCTGCTCCGCTCATTCATGAGTCTGTGTCACTGAATGAAGTGGGACTGTGGCTCGTTTAGGAAGACAGATCGAGCCATATATAGTTTCCTATTATGAGTGGATCAGTGGTCTTCCCAGTGTCCAATTAATGTATTCCCATGGTAGAACACACACACACACACACACACACACACACACACACACTCACACACACACACACACCTAAGCACGATGGGAAAGAGGACAGTCTCGGTGGAGGAAGCGATAGGGGTTCAAGGATGAGAGAGAGGGAGACGGGGGGAGGGAGGGTTCCCCCACCACTCATGTTAATCTCCTCATTTTCATTTCTCTTACCATGCGGGATTAGAATGATTTTATTTAAAGTGTCAGCTTGAGCTACCGGATTGAGAAATCTGGATTTCATAGGGATTATTATTACAGGGAAAATGCGCGCGCACACTCGGATACGCTTAGATTTTTTTTTCTTCTCTGTCACTCGCTAATGACCTGCTTGACCAACAAATGGGGTTCCTCCTCATTTTCAGTGCCAGGATAGACGAGCAAACACGGCGAGACACGTTAAAGGTAAAAGCGTAGCGGACAGGATCCTTCCCTGTTCTTCTCATCTTTATCAGGACGTCCTGATACAGTGGGTGAAGTGAGGTGAACACACTGTAAGCACCGCCTCACCCTTCACTGTCAGATTTAACATCTCATCTACATTAGGATAAGGCTTTCACCGCTCAAGAGTGAAAACCCGCCATCACCTTTTCATCCTAGGGCCAAGCTTTTTATGCTGCCTCTTCTCATTACATTAAAGGATGAGGGAGGCCGCGCGGTGGCTGAGCGGTATTTAAAGACACCATCCCGTTCATCTGTTTAATTTCTCTTTATTTATTCCCTCCTCCCTTTGCTGCTTCCTCCCTCTGTTTATTAAAGACTCCCTCACTTCATCTGGCTGATTGATCTTTATCTCTGCAAATTAACACAGTTACTGTAAAGGTTCCTGATCAGACCTCTGTGACCTTTGGCCCCTAATAATAACGCCTGACGGACGGGTGAGGTGAATAACACTGATGATGACTGACTTAGGTGATGCAAATACATCCTTACAAACACATTGGAATTAGTATATCCACACACATTATGAGAGCAAGGTCTTGGGAACTGGGTTAAGCAGGACAGGATCACCTCTCAGCTTAGAAACACAGAGTGTCGGGCGGGAGGGATGGATGGATGGATGGATGGATGAAGGTGGAGAGGGTGGATGGGGGTCAGAGATGGAGAAATCTTGCAGAGGACATCTGTCGCGCTGAGCAACTTGCGAGCTGCTTTTTTTTTCCAGCCCGCTGCGTGACCCGTGGATACTCTCGCATGACTGATCAAGAACTATGAGCGTAGCAGAGGAGACCTTAGCCCCTGCACACGGCCCGGGAGACCCCATGCATGGACCTGTCAAGTAAGAAAAAACCTACTACAGTACCACTAAGAACACATGTACGATGCGATGGCAGGAATCATGAAGATACGATTAATGGAATTTTAATAAAAACTCTACATTTCTTTTGTAGTGTTGTCATTGATGCCGTTGGTGCTGAATCAAGAGCTGCAAAAGAGCACGGGTGAGAAAATGTCTGTCCCTCCCGCAGGTGTTTAAGCTGTACAGTAAACAATAATGCTACACACACACACAAACACACACACACACATATATGTCCACGCAAACACAAAGGCTCATTGTGTTTTGCTGTGTCTGCTAACCCATTCTTTTTAATCTGGGATTATGGTATTCCCATCACGATGGAGACAGAGGAAACAATGCTTTATTTCATGGGCAGAAATATGCAGTAGTGATGTTATATATGCTCTGTATATGCAGACTCACACACATATATGGGCAAACAGCCGGCTGTAGTATTTGACCCTTTCCTTTCTGCTGAGCAACCACATACTCATCTAAATCTCTTTCGAATTTAAATCCCATCCAGTCTTTATTCCTACTATTACAGTTGTTGTAGGTTGTGCGCTGAGGAGAGGGCTGTGCCTTTGAGCCCCGCTGTGAGCAGTGGCGGTACAGTATAGCTGCTCCCGAGGGGTGTAAACCGACACTGAAATTGTCCATTAACACACTATCGAGTCTATTCTTCTCTTTTGTGTCTCACTTCCACGAGCCATTTGTGGCTTTAGTGCTTTGTCCGTCCGGCCTCTTTAATGTAGTTCACAGCGTGCAGTAATAGGAGCCACCCTGCAGCCAAAACACTGTGTGACTTCTGCTTTGGTGAGAACATTAGTCTTTATACAGCAACGCGTTATGCATCCGCCAGAAACAACATTTGAAGCCGATTTCATTCTGAAGCAGGATCCTGTTTGAATTTGGAGATTGTGCCGTGTGCTCCGGTGGTGGAGATGTAACGGCGCGCTGGTCTGTGAATAAGACCTCTGGTGATGGCTGTATTTTTATTGTGAGGACCCAGGTGTTGCCAGCGTTGCACATGGACACTCATGGCACCGGTGTCCTGGCACACGGTGGCCGACAACAGAGGAGGCCAAGATGTGAGTGTGAGCGGTGTGTAGATGGATACTGTGCACTAGAACAAGTCCTGGTGGTGTGTGTGAACCTGAGGCAGTATAATAACACTGATGCTTATTCATTGATGTATATCTAATATTTCTTGCTTGTGTCTGAGGCCTTTGTTAGTTTTTGAACATGTACATTAAGGCGTTTTTTTTCTTTTAGGTGCATTTAATTACAATAATAGTGCCGTGTGCATGTTTGTTTACACGTACATATGCATGCAGGCGTGAGTGTGTGTGCGTGTGTGTGTATACGCACCAGCTGTCTGATCAGTAATCAGTTAGCAGTGGGCTAATGCAGCCTCCTTAACCCAGGGGCCTCGTAAGACTGCCTCTAGCCCAGCCCCTCTCTTTGCCAGGGACAAATCCATTACCCAAAACAAGGACATCAAATGTCAACACACACACACACACACACACACACACACACACACACACACACACACACACACACACACACACACACACACACACAGATTGCATACACTCGCTCCAAAGTGTGTTTGATTCGTGTTATGAAAGGAGAGTGTCTCCATGAAATGGGAAAGAAACATAGTGGTAATAATCACTGATCCTGCCTTTTCGTGCCGCCCGGTTGATTCGCGGCTACAGCTGTTTGCGTTGCTGCTTTGAAGCGGGCCACAATTACGCTGCTAAAAATTAATTTGCGTCTAATTAAAACTTTTTTTTTTTTTTTAAGTAAAACATTGGGAGTGAATTAAAAGGAACATTTTCTAAGTGGCTTTTCAAAGAAGGGAAGCTTTAAAAGAAAGGAAAAAAAAACTCTCCAAAGGGATCCCGGGCATTTTGTCAAGGGCCCTGTGACCAAACCGCCGTTCTACAAAGGCGAACATAAATAGCAAATAAACTACACTGAATACAGACCCTCAGAAGTGGCACAAAGACTGCGGCAGCTCCCCGGGGGCCTGGTAGCAAGCAGCAGCGTTTACATATCGGCGACCCTTGCAGCGCGTACAGTGATCTGGCAGGTTGGAGCGCTTTGATGCTCCGTCGCCCAGCAGGTCGGGTGTATCGATCCCCAGGGCGGCCACGCTTTCTGGGCTGGCCTGCCTGGGTGACAGGGCCCCCTCCTGGAAACCTCCCCAGTGCCCGTACCCAGCAGATGGCCTCAAAGAGGGACCAGAGACACAGGGCCAACATCCAGCTCTCGAGCAGAGGAGCAGAGGAGCAAATGGCCTGTTAATATTTCATACGACGCTCTCACTCATCTCCGAGCTGAGAATCGGACAGTATTGTGAAGGCAGCGCGCGCGGGTGTTTGAAGGGGCAAGTGTGTGCGTCTGGGGGAAATCAAAGACATTTTGATGAAATATGGATCGCTTTCACAGACTCCTTGTGCATAGCAATTAGCAATCACACGGCGATTTGTCAAAGGTGAGAACGGAACAGGAAGAAATGCAAAGAAACGTGGTCACGGTGGCTAAAACTTGCATTTTAGTGGGAATAATAAGCCTCTTGCCTTCGCACCACTACACAGACCCTCGCTCACCTCCCCAATTACTCTCAGCACCAGATCCTTCTCTAAGCCGCTGCTGTGTCTTGTGAGCATAACCTGCGCGCTAATAGCCCATAACCTCTGTACAGATCAGTGGAGGTTATGCTATTTGCTGCTTGGTAATTGCCCTCTTCATCAGTACTCTGTGTGCGCGAGCAGCAACGCAGCCAGCCCCGGGGTCCTCCTGATGTCATTAATGTGTGATTAGGGCCGGTGGGGAGCAGCAGTTAGGAGGTTAAAAAGCCCCTGACAGCCCTCATCATCGACGAGGAAACCCTGAGACTGATGCAGGGGCCACGCAGATGGGCGAGAGCGGGCGGCTGCCAAGGCCCTAACTTGTTATTCCTCCTCATCTCCAAAAATCAAGCCACGCTAATAAACGGCGCCGACGCGGCACAGCTGCACATACGTGGAGAAACACAGGCTGCGTCATCACGACGGCGCCTTTAAGTCGTCGCGTTTGGATATAAACGATCATGAGAACGTCTGGGACGGCAGCCAAACTGTTCATCAGGACTCGCGTAGAGAAAGTTTAGCAGTTCTTTCAAACGCGACGCGGACCGGTGTTGAGTTGATGAGGCGGTCGTGGGAATAGAGCGCTGACAAGTTCAAGTCCAGCAATCTGAACTGGAACCAAAAGTGTCGGACTAAGTGCTCAATCATGTCGGGGCTGCAGGATTCCTTTAAGTTGTCATCTTTAATACATGAGACGGTTTCCGGCCCCGGCTGCGCAACAAAGTCATTAGACTGGGAGGAAAGATGAAATATAAATCAAGCATCCCTCTCTGCCCCCTCCCCAGTGAACAGGTGGCTCGCTTGAATGAGAGGGTGCGCTCACTTGGCTGTCACCGTGTTTTCCAACAGAACCGCTGCCTTCTAAAGCCAAACCTCAGTGAATTATACATCTATGGCAGTAATTCTCTCAGAGGAGAGGCAGAAAGAGAAAGTGAGGAGGGGGCGGCGGCGGTGGTGGTGGTGGGGAGGTGGGGGGGGGGGGGCTAAGAGAGTTAGAGAGATTAATGGCTGAAACGCTTGTTTTTGACGCAGCGATCCTTGGCTCCGCTTCCCGCCCGCCGCTTATTGGCTTTTCAGAGCACATTTATTTATTTCGTTAACAAGAGAGCGCGGCCGCGTCGCTGTCACTTTTTTGGCTCGGCCGCCGCCGCAGCAGACCCGTCGTCTCCCGCGCCGCGGCGCGCGCCTTTGAACCCCGCCACCGACTGCCGCGCGACAACGTTAACAGTGCGACAAACAAGACTTTAGAAATAGCGGGGTTCTGTCACAGGCCGAGTGTCGCTGACACGCGTTGTCTAGTGAAATTACCTGGAGGAGGAAAAAACAGTGTTGGGGGAAAAACCAGGCTGTCGTGCTCTGTGACAGGTTTTCAAGGACTTCAGAAGTTGGAAATCAAAAGCCATTATCTCATAAACATCTAAACAAACCGTTTATTCGCAAAGTTCTGATGCAGCTTCAAAGGAAGAGAGGGTTTTGATTGAGTGTCCCAGATCATCAGGAGTTCCTCCGCTTTAAACAAAACAAAGATCTGACAGAAATGTGGTGTCCGTCATGCGATCCTGTCATTCAACTCCAGGATTCCTCCAGATAACGTCGAGGCGAGTCAAATCTGAAATGAATAATCAATCCTGCACTAATCTGTATTCAGCCTCTCAAGGGAGTCCACACAAAGGGCCGTCACCTGCGTTGCCAATAAACCCATTCAGGTCCGTTTCAACACAGTGTGGCGTGTTCCAACATAATCTGTCCGGGAGGTCGTGACCTCCACATCCCCTGCCTGCGGAATAAAGAGGACCTCAGGTCGGGATGACAGGAGAAGTCTTCCAAGGAGTTCATGTTACCGCGTGTCATAATAACAAGAAGCTACTGTTCCCCCGCCAGGCTCCTTCCCCCTTTGTCTTGGAGGGGCTCTGGACAGGGGCAGACAGGACGCGCTGGCAGAGCTGAAACTGAATATTATCATTGGGGGGAATCTTGTTTCATGTTACTAAGCAGCGCGGCCCGCTAGCTGGGAGTGCTGTCACTTCACCTGACGGGAACGGCTGCTTTGACTCGCGCTCCGAGGCGGGTTTCGACGCACCTGTTGAAGTAAGTCGCCTGTTTTGATCTGTCTTATTTATAGGTTGTACACACTTTCACAGAGCAATGCTAGACACACATACACACACACGCGCGCGCGCGCTCGCTCGCCTTTCGCCGGCGATTGAGAGGTCAATATCTCATTTTACCGCCAGCTACACTTTCCTCTGTCACTCAGAGCTCCCACTCCATTCAAACGGCAGGTTAGCCCAACAAAGAAAGCCGCGGGGGAGCTGCCCAAGTCCTTCCTCCACACACACACACACACACACACACACACACACACACACACACACACACACACAGACACACACACACACACACACACACACACACACATACACACACACACACACACACACACAGCTTGACGGGCTCTTTGTGCTCGTCCGTCAGCCGGCCCCTGGGTCCTGAAGATACCTTCAGTCAGCGAGGCCGCCTCCTGAAAGGAGGGATTCACACAGCTGAAATATTGATGTCAGGAGGGCACCTGCAGTACGACGGCCTTTTGACCCCTCCCTCACGTTCTTCGAGGAGGTAACGGAAATGCAGGGAGGCGAGAGAGACTGTAAAGAATGTACGGACACACTGATTTGCTTCAATGAGCTTCGCCGCGCAGGAATTCAGACTGGCAGAAAGTTTGTACAGTTTTTGCTGAAAGAATACTTTGATTTAAGGGAAAATTCTAACAAACACCCAGCAGAGGACAGGCAGCACAGTTAGCCTTTGACTCGATGAGAGGGAAAGATGGAGAGGGAGGGAGTGGGGAATGGGTCGGAAGTTTGACATTCCTGTGGGCGATGTGTGTCTCGTCAGTGAACGCGTTTGGATTCTTTTAACGGGAGTCGATACCCCCTTCCGCTTCCCAAGCACTCACTGTGAGCTGAGCCGGGGTAATGCCATTGAACAGGGACAATGGGGCCTCTTTAAAGGCAGCTTTTAACTGGCCGTGTGCACGTGGATATCAATACAGCCGATAGTTTTCCATGTAAGAAGATCAAACGCTCCGGCGCTGGGCGAGTTCTCAGTGAAGAAGCATACAGACAAATAAATGGAATGACTGGAGGGAGTTTGGGGGGAAAAGTGTTTCTGTTTTGCTGTTGTACAACATGCAGGCGTTTTCTCCCTCTGTCCCCCTCACACCCACCGTTTTCCCCACTTTTCCCTCTGTCCCCCTTTTTCATTTCGCTCAGACGCACATGCTCCAACGTAAGCTCTTCAAGTTTAAAGCGTGCGTTTTCAAAGGCGCCCGGGCGCCTGTATCGCTGCTTTAGACAAAAGGGCCGGCTCTTAGGAGATAGAGGGAACATCTGAGGCGGAGAGAGCGAGGGGGAGACGGTAGCAGGGAGAATGAAAGCGAAAGAACGGGAAGGGAGAGCGGGGTTAGAGAGACAGAGGGTGAGCGGGGGAGACAGAGAAGGAGAGAGCGAGGGAGACAAGGGAAGAAGAGAGGGAGGGGGCACGATTGTGCGCTTTCAACTGCCTTTTGTGGGGCTCTCTGCAGATGTCACCAGCTGTTCCCCTGCACGGAGGGTTCCAGAGCGTGGAACATCGCCTCCGGCCCCGTCCTCGGCCACCTTTCAAGTGTCAATCAGACAGGATGGGTTGGGGGGTTGGTGACTGTGGGGTGGAGGACCGGTTGAGGGAGGCAGGAGGAAAGGGGGGGCACTTCTGTGGAACGGAGGCAAAGGAGGCCAACAGACTGGGCTTCGGTCACTGTCCTGAGAACAGTGCCAGCGATTCGCCATTGATTCAGCCCCCCCCTACGTTCGCCTCCCCTCCCATCCCCAGCCCGCTCAATAACAGAGAGGGGATGGAGCCAGCCGTGTGCGGCGTGCAGACAAAAGAGGCCCGTGGGCAAGGTTAGGTGGAGATCACACGGCTGCTAGGCTACTGCCACCGTTAGCCGCGGCGTTAGCGATTAGCGATAGCCGCCGCCCTCCTCCCCACCGGCGCTCCTTGGTTGGACACACGCCGAACCGTGAGGGTGACCTACGATCGGCCGGGGGAGGGAGGGGGGCACGGCGTCGGAGAGCCAGAAAAGTTGTCATCGCGAGTGAACGGGCAAACATAAAAGCGGCGGACGTATGGCGTGATTGACACTGAGGCAAACAGCGTCTAACGAGGAGGAGACGGTGCGCTTAACACCGCTTAACCTTGGAGCGTCCAGGCCGCCGACATAACTCCAAGACACTTTTATTGACGACATCAATATCTGCTGTAAGGCCGCGTGTTTGGGTAACCTTCTGATCTGGCACAGAACCGTTTAATCACAGGGACAGGGTCGGCCGCAGAAGCCCCGCAGACAGGAACCCAAAGCGGTCCATCACCGTGTGCACCGGTCGGGAAGTGGAGGAGGCACCGTCAAACAATTCAAAGGCTGTAGAAAAACACTCATTCTGTGCTTTTATTGACAGCCTGAAGTGAGAGCTGCGGAGCCGTAATGCATCTTATCAGGCAGGGTAAGTAGCTCTATTATACACACTATTGCCACTGCCCCGCTGATAACCTCTGCGCCGAGGCTGTGAAACAAAGGCCTTTGAAGACGAGGGGAACCGGTGGATTTCACGTGATTTATGTGGTCTAAAAACAAGATGGCTGAGCAGAACCCAGACCGGTTGACCTCAGTGCTTCCTGTCACCTCTGCTCGGACCACTCAGTCACACAAGACATGCAGAGATCTGCGTCACTGTTTATATTCACAGACTCCAGAAAACGGCTCATAAAGTCATAAAGTCTTTTAGTTTTTTCAAACACTTTATTCCCAAAATAAAGTGACAGGTTTTGTCCTCGATGAGTGATTTGACTCATTAAAAAGTGATCCAAAAGATGTTTCCTGACTCTGGCACAAGAGATGACCCCTCGTCGCATGTCCATCCCAAAACAAAAGGAGGCCAAATCGCTCCTGCCTGTCAGACATGTAGCAAAACACAACTTCAGTCAAAGGGGGCAGCGCTGTTTTTCCGTGGGGTAATATCCTTGGGCACGAATCACCCCAGTCATAAATCAAAAGCCCGTGGCCGCCCCTCCGATTGGCTGCCCCGCCGCATGCCTCCTTCACTTCGCAGCCCCCCCGCCGTGCGTATCCTCTGCCATCGACGCAGTTCGAAAAAGTTGAAAAATCATAAATCAAAAGACGACCTCAGCTATCCTGCCACACACCGTCGCCCCCCACCCAAACCCACCCCCTCCCGCCACGCCGCCACCCTCTCATCCTCCTCGACCTTCTATCCATCAGAGTTCATCAAACGCGTCAGAAATCAAGAGTGGCTTCCTCAATATTTCCTCGTCATCCGCCCCCCCTCCCCCCATCTGCCGCTTTGTGGTAATCACGGCTGGCCGAGTCCGACACCCACCTCCAGCCAGAGGTCAGGGGTCACCGCGAGGTCTCGTGGCTGCCTGGATGACTGTGTCTCTGTCTCGCCCGGGCCGAAGCTCTAGCGTTTGGAGGCTGCTTGCAGCGGTGGCCCTGTGGTCACCGAGTCCTGTGTTTTTCTGATCCCCCCTCCTGCAGGAGTGAAAAATAGCAGGAAACGTATATCTGTCATTGTCCATTCAGGAGATCACCTGTAAGGAAACGAAGCGGCCCGCAAGTGCTGACACAATCATCCCTGCCCCTAGCAACACATCCTGGTTCCGGCCCAGACGCGAGGGACTGTACAGTACGTCTGAGCTGCTCCGCTTCCTGCCCCACAAGGCAAAGGGAGGAGGGGATGGACAGCAGGTTATCACAGGCTGAAGGGGGAATTCTGGGAACAAAAATAAAGACTTTTGTGCCGTGGGCATAGATGTAAAAAAGAACTGAAATGCAAGGAAGTAGATAATAAACAAACACTTCAGCAGGAAAATATATAAAGTCAAAAAGTTGATAAAATCTTTCACACGGCAGATCTGAACAAAAAGTGTACTTATGAAATGTCACAGCCGCGATGTGAACTAGATTCTTTAGATCTTTAGATGCTTTTCACGCCCGCCGCGCGTCATTTGTTAATATGTGACAGCTTCGTAACCCCGACAAAACAAGCGCGCTTGATTTACCTCCAGCAGTCACGCATGTTTTCCAGTCGCCGGGCTTTTCTTAACCCTGACTCAGCGAACGGCCGCTGTTTGATCTTTCTCGCTACTGTGATGTCGTACCAGGAAACAGTGGCCCCTGGAGAGCTGAGAAAGAGACCCTGTTTATCCTGAGCAGACCCCGGGCACATGATCACGACCCAGCCCTGCACCTGGCCCAACACACACACACACACACACACACACACACACACACACACACACACACACACACACACACACACACACACACACACACACACACACACACACACACACACACACACACACACACAATTTCTGAAAGAAAGAAAGTGTTGGGTCTGAAACATACACATCTACAGTGAAGCACAATCTCCTTCCTGATTTATTTACACCCTAAAAATGGCTCCTAATGAACATTTCCACATATTGAAACACCATACACCAGACAACGCTTTCTAAGAATTTCGATAGGAGCCTTAGTATTCCTGTGCCTTGCCAGAGATTAACTTTACTCCGGCCACAAGCCCAGGGGAGTTTTTATTTTGTGCATGCTCTCACCCAGGAAACATTACACTCTCACTAAAAATACGCTGCCAGAAACCACTGGACGTGTTGAATCAGGGCCACAATCTAATTTGGCAGCGGGGGTTCTCATTGTGCGGCCGGCGCAAAAGACAGAAGTGCTCTGACATCTCGTCTTTGTGCTCATGAAGAGTCACATTGCAAACGGGCGGAATCAAAGACTCGTCGAACACTTTGAACTTTTTCAACAGTCTTTCGAGGCCTCTTTTGTGCAGAAAGCACTTTGAGATGAGAGCTTTGGGTGTAGCTCCACATCTTTTCTGCTCTTTTCTTATTTACCTTTCCTTTTCTCTGTGGCATTCAAGTTCAATTACTTCGTCCTACGAGTTCGGTTGATACAATATCGTTTTTTTTTCAAACCACTTAATCGCACCTTTGAGTTTAAGTAAAAACTTGGGAGGCAGAATAGATTTAGAAAGTTCCTTTTTTCACTCTCTCTCATGCACACAGTTACAAATGCCTCTTTTTTGTCCCTTTCTTTCTGGTTTTCTGGCTGCCAACTCTGGAGAAGCTCTATTGTCTGTAGGACCAGCACCTGTCACCACAGTGTTAAAACGCAGGGGAGAGGGGCTGTATGGAGTAGGACGCCCTCAACAGGCCAGTGGACATGTGTGGAAACACTTCAGTCCGTGTGTGTGTTTGTGTGATTAATCCACTGAGCAAAGACAGTTTGAGCTGTTAAACAGCTGAGTGTCAAAGGGCTTTTATCACGGCGAGTGGCGCCTGGACTGACACACACACACACACACACACACACACACACACACACACACACACACACACACACACACACACACACACACACATGCAGGGCAGCAGACGGCCTCGGCACAAACACTCAGGGCACGCGGTGCACGAGCGTGTGCGTTGATGGCACAGATATCATTATCATAAGAAGCTGTTAGGGACACACTCCCTTACAGATCCAGCTCGTTCCTGAGCAGACGCTGCGGTGGAACCCAGCTGTTGCTACTTCTCACATTTGGGAGTTCATGTGAGGCGCATGTGACCAGACATCAGACATCAGTGAGTGTGTGTCACGGTACCAGCCGCCTTATTCTTACCATTAATGGTAAAAACTTTTATTTAGTATATGTTTCAACAATCAATACAAAAGCATATTTTTGGCGACATACTATACAAATCACAATATATTTTTGAAAACCAATTTATACTATGACATGTTTTTTACAACATGCTGTACTGTACTAAGGCATATCTTTGTGATACAATGTCATACTATACTATAAGTTAAGAAAATGTTTTTCAATCAGCTGTAACATTTGAATAATGTTATAATGTGGGTCACATATAAATAATAGGTGTGATGGAATTACAAAACATAACTACAACAACAAAAACAACCACCTACCCAATCAGGACCAAACCACTGACCTTTTGACCCCCAGCTCACAGACCTAACATTGACAGCTACAGACTGTCCAACGGTGTGGTTTTGTTTTAAAATGAACACAGTTGGGATTTTAACCCTTGGATGTTCAGCTCACAGACCAAACCACTAGACCACATACTGTATACAGCAAACAGTCCCATTGCATGTTTATATCAAGTGTTTTATTCATTTATTAATTTGTATAACAACATTTTAAATCATATAACAAAGGCGGGATTTGAACCCTTGTCAAAAACATACCATAGTATATTGTAGTTTGTTGTCAAAAAAAAAATTGTTTCCTGTCCCACGTTTTGTCTCACAATTTCCCAAGGAGAAAAACAGTCTAACCAGTTTTTAGTGGGGGCAGAGAGCCTCTATTGTTGTCATCAACTGTAAACACCAGTACGTGATAAATCTCCGTATAGCTCTATTACATTTCTCCCCCAGTATAACCTATATCTTTATCTAAATAAAGGCATGTTTCAGATTACCATGCATCTCTGTGCCGACCTCCCGATTGTGCATTTGCAGCCCCCAAGTCCTCCACCCGGCCATTATCTCCTCTTATCCCTTTCTAAGTCCCTGTCGCCCCTGCCCACAAAATGGCCTGACATTGTTACTCAGGAGGAGTTAAGACGCTCTTTGCCGCAGTGAAATGCTCCCAGCAGATGTTCCACCATTTGAGCTCTTTATATTGCCTGGACTTTCTTCCTTCGGGGGGGTGGAGGGAGAGGCGAAGAATAGGATAGATGGCAGCGAGCAGCGGCGGGCGGACGGACGGCAGGGGAGGAGGTTTTAAACATTACAAGGCCAACAGCTGGTTGCTTGTCCCTCCCTGGGTGCATTAACCTCTATGGCCCCCTCGCAGCAGCGACAGCACAAGGAGCCTCTCAGCATCTGGAGCTTAAGTGGGGCAGAAATGCTACTGCCACCACTGCGAGGGGACAGCAAATCCTGGAAACAGGCTGCAAGATGGGAGAGCAGGTCACGGCACTGTAATATATAGGAAACCAGGGGGCGATGGGTGTCTTGGGCAGCGTAGGATACAGTAAGCCTTTCCTAAAGACAAACAATAGGCCTTTATAATATTTAGTATAATTGTTCTTATATGACTTAAACATCTGTAGCATCTTCTTTGTTTTGGTTGTGTTCAGATACACAACTCGCCGTCACTTATCGCACAGACGCAGGGTACGTGAGCTAAACCTGTAATCTTCTGTGTCAACACACCTCTGATTTCCATGCTAATGCACACAAAAGACATGGTAATAACCTGCTTCCCAAGAAACTCGGCGTTCTCCCTGGAGTTAAACACCTATTTAATCCACTCTGCCCTGTTTACTTGTGGCATGTTAACGCGCAGAGCATCCTTGTGGCGATACGATCTGCAAACGCAACCAACGGAAATGTGAAGTCAAATCAAGCAGCGGCCTGAGGCATATACCTGAGTCACTCTCACACACACACGCACACACATACACACACACACACACACACACACACACACACGCTCGTCATTCAGCAGCCGTCACTTTGAACCTCCAACATGTACCTTTTCTTGAGTAAACAAGCCGATTGTCTGCACCTCCCTCAACCCCCTCGGCAGCTGCTTCTCCTTAAGCCACTGCCATTGCTGTCATCATTACCACCATCAGCAGCGTCATTATGATCATCAGCCTGCTTAAATACATCACAACAAAGGTAGAGGCGCACAATGGGCCTCAATGGCTTTGAGGAACATATCAAGGCTTAGTGAGAGAAAAGACAGAGCGTTTACTGTCTTCTCTGAATAGGCGGCCTTTGCTTCGCGCAGGGCTTGGCCCCTTTCTTCATCTTTACTCAGTATTGGGTGTTGTGTGCTCAAGGGAAAGGTGTGTGAGTGTGGGTGGGTGAGAGCGCGACAATAGGGGCAGGTGCTCCTGGGTTTACCTTCACGCAGCTTGTTAGCTCAGGGACCAGACACACAAACACACAGCGCTCAAGGAGAAAAAGTGCCCTCTCGTCCGTCGGCGTCGGCGTCGGCGTCGTGATCTCTTCCCATTAAAAACAAAATGCGCATCGGATCACTCGTGGCTTCACTATTGGCTTCCTGTCCGGTGTTGAAAACACACAACACTCCTCCCTGGTTAAAGGAGGCCACTACTACACAGAGCTGATGGGGATCACAGTCGCACAAGATGAATTCTGTAAACTAAGAACACTCTTCCCAGCGAGAACCTCCACGCGTGATTGGCCCGTCAGGCTTCTGGCCCCGTTTCCCCTCCTCGGAACTCCAGCAACAGCGAGTCACGTTCGGAAAGAGGAGCCGACGTCGCGGGAGCGGACACTTCCAGGGCCAGGCCTCATACGGCAGCACAGCTAGAAATTAATTACAGCAGGGCACGGGAGCGAAAAGAAGCAAAGGAGGGAGGGCGGGCGAGCGAGAGAGAGAGACGGGAAGGGAAACACAAGCTCGCCCAGTCAAACCCTTGTCATGCGTGCGTGGCCTCGCACGGGAACACCAGTCGCCGCCCGCCGACCCGAGCGCGAGCTCCTGACACAAATCCTCGGTGAGGGTCCTTCCGCCGCCCGCCCTCGCTCGCTCGCGCGCCCCTCGTCTCTTTGCCATCAGCAAATCCGGGTTTCGCTCCAACTTAAGCACTTAGCTGTAATCCCCATGAAGAGGCGATAGCCCTGCACAAGTCACTTTTCAGCCATTAAAGGCACACAATAGGGGCGTGTTAGGGACTCACTTAAATGGATTGAGCACAAAGCCGGTGCTTGATAAGTTTTTAGCTGGGAAGAATCCGTCGTTTACACCCCTCCTTTTGTGCATTCTCTTAGATGTACTTGTCTCAACAGTCTAAGCCGGTTTGATCCCTTTTTTGCGTTTGTTTAATTCCTGCTACACAGAAAGGCTTTAGGATATGTCCTATTTCTTTCTTTCTCCCTGTTTTTGAACAAATGCCACAGTAAGAGCTTCACAATAGAGGATGTTTTCTATCCACTTCCTACAAACTGAACACGGGGGACGTCGGCCCCTTCTTGAATGAAGTCACTGTCTCTAGTCCTCAGCCGGACTGAGGGGAAGTGTTCCGATATGCTCGTCTCCCGTGGAGGACGGCCGCGCAGGAAGTGGACTCCAGGCTAATACCCAGCATCCTTTGAGGCGGCGAAGAATGCGCTGTGATACCGCTTATCAACGCAAGAACACTGGGACGCGAGCAGCCAAGAAAGGAGGCCGGGGACAAAATGGGCATTGTCGCCGCTCGCCGTTTACACGCTGCCCGCAGAGGGCCGCGGTGGAACACGATCCACAGTTGTCACAGGCGAAATCAATTAAGAATGGAACCCATGGAAAACCAGGATGGAGGAGGGCGGAGTCACTGCGGAATGCCACCAACAAGACCCACATTTTTGCCAGAGTGGGAATTTTGGTTGATACGTTCTGTCTGAAAGTTATTCCGTCATTAATCCGTCACTGTGTAGAAAAGCCCGATGTTACTGACACACACGATGCCTTGACTTGTTTGCTCTGTTTCTAAGGCTTCTAAAGAAAGTGCTTTCAGTCCCACAGAGTCTCCGAGAGCCGATCTAATCCCGAGGTTTTGAGTGTTTGCCACTGCCACCGTGTCTTAAAGCGCATCTCAGTAGGAGGCGCTGAGATGCTCCTCTGGGCTCAGGACTCTAATGGTTTGATTAAGCTCCTCCAGCCAGACCTGCGCTGCTCAGATTAAAGCTCCATTTAAGGACCAGACAAAGACAGGACCCCGGGGACCCTTAAGAGTATTATATCTAACTGCCAGGCTAGCAAACAAACGGACATAGCATAGTGTTCATACACACACGCTGATGGTGGGGGTGCGTGGCGTACATGTTACTTCACATCAAGGTCAGATCACATCATTCAGTGCATGCATTAAACACTAATAATGTGGGAGCATGATTGCCCTGCAACGATGTATGAGTTTCTGAATGAAGTATTACTATTATAATGATAAAAGCACAATAATAACTATAATAATAATAATGCTTCATACACGTCCATGCTAAGCAGCATTCTTGGGGAGTAAAGGGTTAAGTCCGCCAGCTTCCCCTCTCCCTGACGTTGCTGGCTGGGCTGTAAGGCTACTAAGTAGCAGCTGTCCACCTGGCGAAGGAAGACCCGACTCCTGACACACACACACACACACACACACACACACACACACACACACACATATATGCCCTCTTGAGAAACTGGTCTCAAACTCTTACTAACACACACACATGCAGACACACATCATGGAAGCAGAGGCCCAGATGGTCAGGGAGGGGAGCGGTGCCCAGTGTCAGTGAGAGAACGAGCGGAATGGAAAGAGAGGGAGCGAAAAGAGAGGAAGCGACATAGGGAAGCGAGTACGAGAGCTGGAAAGAGCGAGACCAGGGACGGGAGCCAGACCCCGAGTGGAGGAGCTGAGACAGGAGGACAACATCGCAGCAGCGCGGCCGGCCAGGGATGCAGGCACACACACGCACACACACACACACACACCGTCACTGTGGTCAAACACACACAGGCTGTCGTCACATGCCTCCAGTGAAGCGGCACCGTGTTCGTTCCCGTGAGACGCAGATGTAGAGACATACAGTAAATGGATGCTACGGTCAAGGTTCACAGGGTGGATCAAAACACGGCCGTGAGAAAACAAAGGGGCTCTTATATACATGTAAATCAGAAGCACAGAGTAAAACGCAAGGTGTCTAAGCAACTTTCCTGCTTTCCTTAATTTATTTCATATCACAGTTACACTTTGATCGTGCTTCTCTAATAATTAATGTGGTTTCACTGCTCTTGAAGTCATTGTTCCAGGCTCCAGTGTACCAACAGGAGCCGGCTTTGACTCCTTCACCTGATGGGAAAAGCCCAGCACAGCACACGCCTGCCGCTCCGCCATCACCTCGCTCCCCCGCCTGTGCAGCCACCTCTCTGTTACTTTGTCCTCCCTTCCTCTGTGCTTTGAATTGTCTCGAAGGGGTCTCAGTGGTACTTTCACACATTTGTACACACACACACACACACACTGGATGGTGTCTGTCGGGAAACGGTGGTTGGCATGTGTCATTCATCCATTATTGATCAGATCCAGCTGCTGTCATCTACAGATGACTTAGAGATAACACCGTTGTCTCACACTCACACACACACACACACACACACACACACACACACACACACACACACACACACACACACACACACACGTAGTTACATTTACATTGACATTTGTGTTCGTGCTTTATAAAATAAGAGAGACAAAGTGTAAATATCATTCATTTAATCCTGAATTATTAACAACAAGAACATTGTGTATCAACCACTTGTTCCTCAGGGTTCAGCTATCTCACACACACAGACACACACCTGCTCCTGTGACGGTTAGCACAACTGAAACATCCAGTTCTCGTATTACACCTGTAACCACTCAGTCAATGAACACTGTGTTAAGATAACAGTAATTACAGATCATGTAATTATTAGTGGTTAATAATTTATGTGCCTGTGCAGTGACAGACCACAAATACCACCTTATAAAAACCAGACCTGACAATCATTACGGAAACATTTTGTCATCTCTAGGCAAACAACTCGAACCTGACATTTCACTTTCATGCTGCTTATACTAAAGAGAATAAACACGTGAATGACACAAGAATAATAATGGAGTATGAAGTAAATAAACAACATATTTAAGGGGGCGTTTCCTGAATACAGGAAGTAAAGTGGAAACTATTCACAAAATAAATGATCACAAACAAATGAAGATGTTTTTTACATGCTATTGTGTTCAATGAGAGACAATGACAGAGAGAGAGAGAGAGAGAGAGAGAGAGAGAGAGAGAGAGAGAGAGAGAGATGCACTTGTTGGTTGAAGGTTTGGGGGGTAAGATGAGGGGTCTGAGGGGGGAGGGACATTCTGCCCTCATATCCACTCAACCGTGTCTGTTCTCGACTCCCCCCCCTCTCGCTTTCCTCTTTCTGCCTTTCTTTTTTTTTCTCCCCCCCTCAAATGCAAGTCACCGTGAAAAATGTGCTGGTCCAATATTTGCACAGAAGTGGTGCTGGGACAGGCAGATAACCTATCAGTATTTGAGTTTGGCTTCCCATGCTCCAAATAGCCATCCTCCGCCTGTTTAGCTTATTGATTGGCTTGGCAAGAAACTAGGTCCCCTCAGCAGTGACCAAGGTCATACAACACATGGACGCTGTGACATCCACCCCCCCCCCCCACACACACACCACCACCCTTCAACACCCACCACAATCTCCTCCTCCTCATTTGTCCACACAGGAAGTCAGCGTATGCATATGGTGTATAATGTCTTATTCTAACCGCACAAAGGGAATGGTCAGATTGTAAAATAGGATGAATTCCCAGATTTTCAGGCGTGTGCCTGCTGGGCTGTACATCTGTGTGTGTGTGTGTGTGTGTGTGTGTGTGTGTGTGCGTGCGTGCGTCGCGACTCAGGGTGTGGACCAGCGGCGGCGTCCTCCACTCCTCTGTGGGAATCGATGGAATTGAATTCTGAAGGTTTTCTCAGGGGCATCAGCTCTGCTTGTCAATACTGCTCTGTGTCACAAGTGCATTCTCTGCTCACACACACTGTCCCAAGCCAGACCTCCCCACTGCCCCCCCCCCCCCCCCCCCCCCACACCCCCTCACCATCTCCTGCTCGTCCAGTCCTCAATTAAACCTGCCCCATTTCCCCCCTTTTTTCTATGTCCCTCCCTTCTTTCCTCTACTTCCTTTTAATTTATTGTTTTAATTCAGACCCCCCCCCCCCCCCCCCCCCCCCCTCGCTGACTCCTACCTTCTCCTGCGGGAATGTTAAGAAGTTAAATTGGTTTGTCCAGCAATAATAAAATTATCAGGACAGACTTTAAGTACAGTATGAGTAAGTGTTAAACACCAAATTGGTTACATTAATAATAATTGGGAATGTTTTGGATTTAGGAACGACAAAAAGTGCTGCGGATCATTCTGCTTCATCCTGACCCTGATTTGTGGGTGAGTGGAGCTCGGGCAGAGTAACCTGTGGCCGGCCGATGATGAACAAGACCAGCTGTGTGATTTATGGCTGCTGCGCGGTGTTCTGCTGTGTTCCACGGTGACAGATTCCCCTGATATTCCCGGAGTCCTTGCTCGGAAACCCAGCCAGCTCCGAGGGGAATCGGCTAATCCCCCCCCCTCCCCTGGTTCTGATTTGAAAGGGCCCCTTGGATACCTGCTGGGTGCCGGCTTAAAGTCACACACACAAACAGATGCAATTTACACACAGGCGCATAATCACTTACTGTTGCACTTAAATATGGCTCTGGGGAGTTCGGGTGTCGTTCTCCGGAAGGAGAGAAGGCCCCTGGGTCACAGCTGTGTGTGTCTGAGTCCGATCTGGGCTCCTGCCACACAGAGGGAGGCCTCGGAGCCCGAGGCTTGCCTGGAGGCTACAGCCGGGCCTTAAAGGACTCGAGATCCAAACAGAGAGGAAGTGTTGCCTTTAGACAATAATCAGTGTCCTCTTCAGCAGCTTCTAAAAATACGCGTGCAAGTAAAAGCCTCATGTAACCTGCGGTAGCTAACGGTGTTAGCCCCCGTCGCTTAACAGCTGTCTGAGATGTGGCAGCGGCCGTGCTCCATCACTGTCACCTCCGCATCACCCGCGTTCCTTCTCCTCCTCTGCCTTCTCCTCCGCTTGCCTTCATCCATCAGCATTTTCACACACGGGCCTCTGACAAGGGCACATCCATCCTCTGGCCATACATCACCTTTATAGGGGGACGGCGGAGCGGAAGGAGGGAGGAAACTGTCCCGTCCCAAACTCCTTCACAGGTTGGGCCGCAGCCAGGTTTCTGTTTGTCCCTCTGGCGGTTTCCTTTGTCTCACTTGGTTCCCGCTCATTTTTAACGTTTCAGCCGTTACACTCGACTTATACAATCGACTGCTTGTGGTGAGCAGAGGCCACGGCGCAGGTAAACGCGACTCCGTTAGCGGTTAGCCCGCTAACGCTAGCTCCGCCGGCGTCGCTAATCACCAAGCGCCTCCGGCTTCCTTGGGTTCTCTCCTCGACCCCCGTCCTCCCTCACCCGTTTCTTCACTCCTCACACCTGGACTCTATTCTTGGCTTTTTGTTTACTGCTTCTGTTTTCCAGAGTCCCGTCCTCCCCCTCTCCCGCCGCACCATCTATCACTCACTCCCTCCTTCTCGCCGCTCCCTCTCTCGGCTTTTCCTCCGTCTGTCCTTGCTCCGTTTCTCCTCTGGCTCACCTCTCATTAAGCTCCTGTGCCTATTGCTGCCATGCCCAGTGTCCACCCACACGTCTCACACCTCTCTCTTTCTCGCGTTCCGTCTCTTATCTTTGTCCTTCGGTCCCTTTCCATTTTTCCATTATGCCCTCATGCACTTTTGGTTGATCTCCCTCCATTTTGCACGGCTGCTCTTTAAACCAAACACACTAAAAGTAACAAGCAATAAGTGTTTATTTTTATCAGAAATGAATATTAGCAATGCTGCATATAGTTTGGATTGAACTACATAAACATGGGGTTATTCTGTCATGTTTTATCCTGTTTTAAATAAATACATGACTAGTTTGGTGATTGTGGTCATAGTCCTTATAATAAAGAATATTGCATTGCTTTTACACACCACTATGAGTTAATAACCTTCATCAAACTTATGCTGGGAACTATGTTTGACGCTTCCTGTTCATGAACAGCCTATCAGGACGCTCCACGGGTCGACGTACGCGTACGATGCATCACACGTGAGCGTCTGGGTCGCGGCGGCCTCTCGCCCCCTCCCACGCGTGTGCGTGTTCAGATCACCCGGCAGCCTTACCTTGACCGCACGGCTCCTCCATTGATTACCGCCCCGTGCTTCTTCGTTCCAAAACACAATGCATCACAAAGACCAAACTGTCCGTGAAGGGCTAAAATAATTGTTTATAATAGACCCTCCACTTGCAATGACAAGAGTGCTGTGATGTGTTTTACGGCGCAGACAAGAGCTCCCGCTTTGTGCTCAGGTAATTTTCTTTCCAGGCGTAAGTGGTCAAGGTCTGGCGTTTTTAAACACATGTGAGTGATGTGGCGTGGTGGTGGTGGGGGGTGTTGGGAGGTGGGGGGGGTCTGTATTGTTTCAGGAGATGTGCCAATGTCCATGTGAAGAGTAGCAACACTCGTCTCCCCACTTGAGGAACAATGGAATACACTTCAGAGATGCTGCGTATGAAGTATGTTTATGAGTGTGCTCCGACAATAGGGGATGATATTACACAATGCAAGAAATGGGCTTGGCTCTGAGAGGAACGCGCTGGGCCCGGCAGACATCCGTGACATCCCCGGATAATTAAAACCCGTTGACACCCTGAGAAAGGCACCGCTCTGGCAGTGTTTACTGTAGCACACGATTGCAGAAAGAGCAGGACGAGGTGGGCCGCAGTCATTTGGACGCGGGGAGTTGTTGCGGTACAGCGAGAGGGAACACATTGTGTTGATGTTTTGTCTGACATAAAAGCCCGCTAACAGCTACTGTAACCCAGGAGCTCTGCCAAGGCTCACAGGTGTCATCGGGGATCTGGCCTCGTGCCACGGAGGGGCCCTGGGGCTGCGCGGAGGTGTCGCCGTGCTGCAGGATGAGGCAAAACATCACGACGACAGGTCAGAGGAGGGTGGAGACGCTCTCTGAAGGAGGGGATTCGAAGACTTGACTGGGTGTAATGCTCAGAGGCGAAAGGAACGGGCTGGGTGATATAATGACATGCTAATGATCCCAGCATCTGGTCGTTCCATCAAAGGTGTATATTTATACAGCGACGAAGAGGGTGAAAAATACAGCATGCAGAACAAATGCCTTTGGTGAGGTCAGAGTGTCTTCAATGACCTCATTTACGAACAACAAACACGCTGCACAGCGAGACCTCCGCCTCATCCCTGCGCGGCGGCGACGGGAGGGCAGCGAGGATGCTGTGGAGGAAGGAGCGGGAGAAGAAGGGGAGTTGGGACGAAATATGAAGGCGAAGGAGGGAGAGAGAGGGAGAGAGAGGGAGGCGAAGGCAAGGTGAGACAGCCTGAAGGAGCACAACACAAACACCGGCTCCGTGCGACGGCTCAACCTTGCCAAAGAAAATAGGTTACCTCTGCTTCCGCGGGCGCCCATGGGAAGCGGCGGCTGGCAAGAGATGCGCCCCCGTGTCACCCGTGAACACTTAACCAGCAAAACTGCCCCGCAACCACTGACAGCGCTCCCCCAACACGTCCCCAGTAACGCGCCGGCGCCGAGGATGTGTTTGAACCACCAGGATCCTTAAAGTCTTTCAGACTGTGGTTGTCACCTGCTATTTATGAAAACACAAGAAAAAATCATCGTGAATATGTCAAGTGCTATAATGTGAATGCTGTGTTGTCTGTAAATTATGTGTGATGATGTGAATTAGTGACTAGCTGTTTCTGAACTTTAGGCTACAAATTGAAAATGTTTGGAACACTTTCAAAACATTAAATTAAAAATTAAGCGTTTATTTTGAATATAAAAAATAGTAAAATCTGTGAAAATATATCTGCCTAATGCTTAAAACGAAATCATAATCAGTCGGACAAATGAGTGAAACTGACTCAGCTCAGTAAAAAACAAGAACGGTATTGGCCCGAGCGCAGGCTTTTTGACAGTAAACATAAGTGCATCCATCCGTCGCTGCATCCCGCTCTCCTTCCATCCATCTGAGCGTCGCTAAAGCTCATCTTAATCTCCCTCTTCCACAATCACGGAACAAAGAGCAGAGTGCTGGCAGATCCTTGTTTTTCTAACTAATGTCGATTACATATTTGATAAACATGCATTTGCATTAGCATTAGCCGAGGTCAGGATTAGCAGCGTTCATCCTCAAACTGTTCTGTCTCTATGCTTCGCCTGTTTGTTGATCTTTTTTTTTTTGGGGGCTTTTTTTCCCCCTCCTGTTGTTTGTGGCCATCTCAAATCCTAAAGGACACGAATCCACACAAGCGACAGCACAAATATTTGAAAGGGTGATTAAAAATCGTTTGGGAAAACAGATTATTGACTGTTTCCTTTTTTTTTTTTTTAAATCAATCAGTAAACACAAACAGAATGCTTTAAGAAGTCAAAGGGGGTCAGAAGCAGTTAACATGTTACCAATCCATTCAGATTTCACCTCACTTTCACCTAAAAGTCTCGTGAACAACACGCATCATCGATCTGCTGCGAGTACCTCCCGCTGTAAAGGCCATCGATCCCTCGATATGTGACATTTTCGCTGCGAAACACTTCAACAAGTGTGGAAACGCGCGAGAAATGCCACCCCTCCGCTTTTCCCCGTCTCGCTGTACAAAAGCGGTGAAAAGAGGGAGAATTAGCTCCAGACAGCTGCGGCTCAGAAAGTTTCAAGTGCCTGTGTGGACCGCACACAAAGACACTGATCTGCTTAGCGGGCTTAAAACTCTGCCTTGTCTCTCTTTCTTACGTCATTCTCCTGCTAAAATCCTCCTCGTACCCCCCGCACACACTCCACACACACTGACCGCCTCCAACACCGTGGGTCAGATCTTCAGTCCTGAATGAGCATCTTAAAGGCCTCTCCCAGCCACCTATTAAACGGCTTAGCGCCATATAATTGTCAGACAGACGCTCCTCTCCTAAACGGGCTCTTAGAGCCACATTGTTCCTCTCCGCCGCTAAAGGTTGAGTAATCCTGCGGCTTAAGCGGCCGAGAAACGCCGCGTTTCATTCTGTTTTCCTCTAATCGCTAATAAGATCCTTCCTTTTATGGATGCTCCCGCTCTAATTATGCGTCATTCACGCTAATGAAGCTTTTATTTTTCTTTGTAGCGTCTCCGCCGGACTTGTACGTATTTGTTTGCGCGTTTGCCCTCTGTCCTGATCATCCTGAGCATTTAGCGAAGCACACGGAGGCCGAGGAGCTGCATTAGTGGCCTTATTATGTTTGTGGCAAACAAGAATCCGCGGAGGAGTTCCCGTGGCCAGTGCTAATCACATTTTATTAGCCTGCTCGTGGATCACGGGAGCAAAAAGAAAAACAGAATTAGACGGCGACTTGCTCTTAATTGGAGACATGACAGAACAAATGCTGTGGAAGTCTTGATCGCTGGAAGATCATTTGAGGGCAGGAGTACGGAACCAAGTGAGGAGAGGGGAAAAGGCTCCTTAATTAAAACGTTGTGGTCTCCTCCGCTGCCGACCAGATAATTAGAGACCTATTAACCTTATGGACGCGGGCAGATTCTTCCACTAATAAAGCAGCAGTGTGAGAGCAAAGTCAAACCAAGACATTTGGCTGCAGACTCTTAGTGGCGTCGTTAAAATTTGCAGACACTAAGTCTAAGCTGCTGAATATTATACGTGAATTTGTGCATTAATGCCATTTAGTGCAGCGGCTGAAGCACTTCCCTTTCCTCGTGTCTGTTTGTTGCGGACGACTCAACGACCATCTCCGCAGAAAGACGTTTCCCCCCGTGCATTTCCATAACGAGTGCACCTCCAACACCGTTATTTCTGTCACCGGGGAACTTAAGCCAAACACAGCGATTTGAGAGATTAGAATTGTTCAATTAGCTCCCATTGAAGCCAAGTGATTGGTGGAAACCAAATCCCGGCTCTCCGGCTGAATCTCCGGGCCTCCGGGTCGAGGATTTTTGGAGAACGTGATTGGTTGCTCGTCCCTCGGAGAGTCGTCCAATTGCTGGTCCACGTGGACCCCTCTGACCCCTCCAGCCTCCTCATCCTCCCAACTCCATGGCTCCATTTAGCAAACAGAAGCTACTAAAGGACTGCTAAGTTGTACTTCAGCGGTCCTCCAGTCCAATCACTCATTTACCTGAAGTGATTTTATCACTCTCCAGAGATAATCATGGAGAGTCCGACACAAAGTGCTGGGTTATTGAACTGACAACTAACAATTAACAAAGTTCTAAACCTTGTCAGTGTTCTGGTTGAGCATCTTAATAAGGTATTACTGGGGAGGGTGTGGGGTATCAAACTGCTTTATTTAGATGCCATGATGTAAGTAAACAGCGGTGACTTAAACTAGACATTAGTCTCTAAGTAATGGGCGCTGGATATCCTCTCCAGATGGATTTCTCCCTGTCAAGTAGCTCTAAAAGGTTTTGGGATTTGTGGAGTGGGCATGGACACTGGGTTTTGCATTTTGGGTCTTGCACTCGCAGTGGTTGGTCTGAGGGGAGATTTTAAGAGGGGAATTATCTGGAATGGAGAGGCTGGGATGGAGGCGATTTAGTGTGTCTTTGTGTGCGAGTGTGTGCGCGGCGGCGAGCGAGACCCGCGGTGCCGCCGGCCGGTCAGCGTGCGGCGCCGCGCCCGCAGAGGGGCCCGGAACGCTTGGGCCGCTTTTCGAGAAGGCTGACTGCATCAGCTTTGCTCAGATCTCCCCTAATCCTTCCCACTTGAACCTTAGTCCACCACAATCTGCATGCCAACAGATTAACACAATACGCAAAGATAATTCAGCCAGCCCAGGACTGACAGTGATCTCACAAATCTCTGAACGGCCAAGGGAAGATACCTCCCAAGCCCAGATTAAGTCCACAGATCTGAAGCCTTAGACCCTCTTAGGGCATATATTAGCATTACCGCTGGAAGCTTTATTTATATATATATATGATTTTAAAAACAGATAATACTGCCTGCTCAGCTTGAGTATCACAAAATCTGCCTTGGGTAGGATGGAGATGAGACCATATCCCAGATTGAGGGAGTGGGAGGCGGAGGGAGAACGAGGCCCAGCGCGCTGTAATCCATATTATGTGCCTCGCAGAGCGGGGGAATTATTTAAGAAGCTCTTTGTTTCCCTCCGTTTGAACGTGTCATCTGGGGACGGGATGAGGGCGGCCGCTCCTATTCTGCGGCAGATTACGCGATTTCAATTAAGCGGCTGAGGCCCGAAGATTGAAGAGTTGGGATTTCCATTTTCACAAGTTGAGAGAGCACGATGGGATGGAAAGAGAGCTGCAGAGGAACCTGGATCCCTCCTTCAGACTTCACAGTAAACCTGCTGAAAAAAACGGAAAAATCCACTCTGCAGCCCCCAATTTGCATCTCCAATCCCTCAACTCCTAACTTTTTTTCTTTTCTTGGGGGAGGATGGAGGTGGGAGGGGGTGGGGGGGCGATAAAGTTGCCAAACTCCTTCCCCATTGTGATTCTCCCAGTGCGATGCTGGGATAGTTTGGAGAGCTCGCTGTGTTCCCGCGGCGACAGACTGCGGCCCCTCTCTGCCGCGCTCAAGGGCCCTTGAGGCGGCCATTATCTGGACGCCTGCCTCGCCGAGGCATATGGGTAATTACTGAGCTAATAGAGTGATGGAGGGAGAGGCAGAGGCAGGAGCCTAGGCCAATTAGATGATGCATTAGTGCTCTGTCTTTTGTAAGCACCTAATGTGTGGGGAAAGGATGGGGTAGATAGAGAAAACGTGTCATTTCTGAAGGGTCAGGATCCTTGAGCAAATGCAAACAGTCTCTCTCTCACGCACACACACACACACACACACACACACACACATGCATTTACACAAGCATGACGCACAAACACACACACACACACACACTGAGAACACGTTTGCACAGTTGTGCTTAGAATGCACCAAATCACACACACTGATTACTGGGCTTTGTTTTGCTCTTTTCTCTAAGTGTCTGAAGAGTGTGAAGTTGTAATTATTGCACACTCTGGCTCTACCTCATGCCTGCATGTGCAAATACAGACACACACACACACACACACACACACACACACACACACACACACACACACACACACACACACACACACACACACGCACAGACCAAATGCAGATGAGGCCAAATAAACGAGGAGACCCTGCCCAGTCTATTGAGGTCTGCTATGAGAATCCACTCCATCAATTACATTAAAGAGGCTGCCTAATGACGGCCACAGCTGTAATCACGCTCAGCTGAAGCATTTTACACCCCGCTTCTTTGTTTTCACCTATTATCATCCGTCCCACAAAGGAGAGAGATTCGATCTCAAGCATCGGCGCAGCGTTTTCCAGTTAAGAATGTGCTTTTTTGTCATCATGCAGCTTTGTCAGATGGTGAACCAATGTTTTGGCAGTTGCAGCTGGAGTCGCTGAAGTTGGCAGCGGAAAGTTGTTGCCGTTGCTTTTCGCTTGGCTCCCACAGGTCGCGGCGTAAAAGAAAAGAAGAGCGGGCGCGAAAAGTTAAAAAGAAAATGGAATTCAGCTTGTGAATTTGTGCATTTGACGCCCATTTGCATGATTTTGCAACCCAACGAGTCGCTGTTCGGCGCCGTCACACTGTCCCATCACCACAAACTTGGTCTCTTAAACCAACATGCACCGAGCTCCATGTCATTAACTTAATTATTACTCCACTGTACAATTAGCATCCAAACAGACCCATCAAAGGGTGAACACAGCCGGACCCAAGCGTATGATTAACATGGCGACTCATCCTCATTGTTACACCTCTAACAATAACTCCAAGGACCTTTTGCTTTCGCCTCCATGTTGCCTGACTGAGGTGTCCGGCCACTTCACCGTCAACCCCACAATTACACACACACCGAATGTGTGTGTTTCAGTGGGAAGTATTGTTATTCATTCAATCTCAACAGATGAAACTGTAATAGCCATGTATTATTATTCTCTATCAGAAATAGCAGCTCTCATTATCAAACAAAAGACTCTATTACTGATATCATTATCAAAAGGGGAAATGGAGGAGGGGCTCTATAGCGTTCAGCGTTTAGATGACTTTTGTTTTACAGCCCCTTAGTGGGATTTTACTGTTGTCGTGATTGGCATGTTCGTTTTTAAAAAAACAGGTCAGCGTCACATCTTTGACCTTGTTGCTGCTGAGTGACAATGTGTGAAGTTAGTGGGCGATTATTGGTAATGGTTGAGCCACGGCTCCCCCGTTGCGCGCTTTTTGTTTTACGGCGGCCGTGGAAATACCTTAATTGCACCTAATTCAAGCCCAACTTTGATGAAGAGAAGTGGGGGGAGATAAAACTCAACCAGGTTTTCTTTTCTTTTGCTTTTTCCAGACACATTGATCTTTTGTGCCGCCAGGAGTAGCTTCAGGGAGGTTCAAAGACATTCCCAGACTGGATCACCTTGAGGAGCTCGCTTCAGGCGCTCTTAGCGCTGCTGACTTGCAAATGAAAGGCGCCCGTCGATGGGAGCTGGCATGAAAATATGTTTTAAAGACCCTTGAAAAGACACGGTGACCGCTCAACGCACTCACAGCCACTGGGGCGCGGCTCACAAAACATATTCAGGCTTTTCATTTTGATTTGATCTGCAGGGAAGCGAATGTAAAGTTGATTGGGAGAATTGGTAGATTGGGTTTACTTAAATATAAAATGTTCTCTAATAAACCATAAACTTATAATAAACTAGGGCCTTCATCATCAGCTGAGTCAGTGATGTACACATTATTATTTTATATAATTTAGCTTGTATTGTAAAAACTTTAAAGAAATCAGAAATCTGTTTGTGGTCATAGGTATTAATTACACTGATACTATCAGACTCTGACATTCCTGCACTGAATAGGATTTAAAACAAATGCATCCTCTCTGAATATATTCATTTTCTATCATAGCCAGCGGTTTATTTTGAATGAGCAGCATTTAGTAAATTGCAGATTGCAACTGTGGGTGAGGAAGATTCAGACGTGTTGAGTAAATACTGCTCAGCAAACAAGACGGTGGCGCCTCTCCTCGCTCCGTCCCCCTGGCTGCTAGCGAAGCGACCCAGAAACGGACTCCGGGACGGCCGGGCCGAAGACAAAACACATGCTAATGCGTGACCCGGCTCTCGAGCCTCACCTCCCGCCACAGAGAAGCACAGCTCTCAAGCACGGCCAACCTGGTCCTTATTCCATGAATGGGAGGCCCTCGTCTCCCGACGCTGAGACACATAACCATACTTGCATCCTCCAGACAGAGGGCCCTCTCCTCCCCTCCAGTGCCCCCTGCCCCCGGTAAGACCAGTCCCCATCTCTGCTGGGCTCAAGGACCCTTCAGACATCTACTGAGAAAGAGCAGAGGGGTGGGAAAACGAAGGAGAAGAGACCGGCATAGAAGAGAGAAGGAGACGCCTATTGCGTCGGGCCCCTCAGGGTTATGGCTATAGTTCATGTTGTGTATTAATGTGTGAAGCGCTGCTATTCTCTGTGATGCTAATCTCACCGTGTCTTTGTTGTGCTGGCTGGTGTCTGCTGGTGTCACATGCACTCGTCGCTCCCCTCTTCCTCCGCTTTCTTCTCCTCGCGCGCTTCCCTTTTGGAGTGGACGATCACAGGCAGTAATAGGGGGTAAACAGCGCTGTTGTCTAAAAGGATCACATTTGAATAACTAATACATTGTTGGCATTAACATACATTAATTATTCAGCCCTGTCTGCAAAAGGTGCTACGTGAGCCCCGCTTGTTTTGTTAGCCGCTGTTCACAGAAGGAAATACCTCCAGAAATCAGGACACATGAAAGAGCCAAGAGGCCCGACGGCGCTGCGTCCCCTCTCGTTGCACTTTTTTTTCCAAGCAGCAATAATATGGAGCATTTCAGAGGCGGTCATCAAGCTGCTTTTTGTTTCGCACTCTCCTCCTGATTACTTTATCAGTTGGACAATCTTGGATGGGATGAGAAATTGGGAGCTGCGAGCGGAGCCAGGATTTCCTGGAGGTAGCATATCGCTCAAGTCTCAGTTGGTGTGGATGGATGGATGGGTGGAGGAGGGGGGGGGGGGGGGGGGGGGTGCCTCCTCCGTGTTTATCCACAGTAATCAGGAGTCTGTGGAGCAGGAGCGGAGGCTTGGCAGTGGGGGGACCCTGCCACATTAGAGAGGAATGAATAGCACGGTGCCAAGCCTGGCACAGCAGCACTTTAGACACAGCATCCTTTCTGATTTGGTCAAAACTTTAGGAGGGGGCGAGCGAGCGAGGGAGGGAGAGAGAGAGAGAGAGAGGGATGCTGAGACTGTTGATCTGGAGCAAACTGGACCGTTGTCTCAGTTTTGTGCCGTCTTTTTTTTCCCCCCCTTCTTCCCTCCACTCATGAACTTTTGCGGCAAGGCAATGGGGAGGAACAAAAGAAGCCGTTCTGGGTTGACAAAGAGGAGAATAGATGGTATGCGAACGACAAGCCGCCATCTGCTCTGGAGTACGACCAAAATCTTGACACACTTCAGCAATCCCACAATCCCCTGCTCCAGGAGCGTTCCAGGCGCCCCATTCATACTCTCCCCTCCGCTCCCAGAATCTGTGTGATTTCCCCCTTTTCTCTCCTCCTCAATTAAGTCATTAATTCCTTTCTTCGCCCCCCTCTTAATGACTGCAAAGGCACAAACAAGCCCCGGTTGCTTCCTATTGAGGCCCCGTGATTGGGCATAATTGCTGCGAGGGCCTGAGTGCGAGGAATCTGGAGCGAGGGCGGAGGGGAGCATTGTCTTTTGACTGCGACGCGGAGACCGGGGCAGAGGACGCGCATGGGGCGGAGCCTCGCTCGACCCGCGCCACAGTCAGCGGACGCCCGCCGAACGTCCAGCATGCATTGCAACCTGCATACATCTCTACGTTAAACAGCAGGCCGTTTGTCCACCTCCCAGTCATTCATCATCACGATGCGTCACGTCTTCATCGTGCAGGTTTTAAGACTGCCGTGTGCTGGAAAGGTGCTTCTGGTGGGATTGAAGGCAAACGGGGGAATAAAGACGGAGAGGCAGCCAAAAGAGACGCTTTATCCGCTGCGAGGTGTGTGAGGGAGTCATCTGGCACGGGCCCGGCCTCTGCAAATCTCTCCGGTTCTGTGCAAGCGCAGTGTTTCAGGCTGGCGAGCCCCCGTCCAGAACCGGGCCCAGTTAACGGGAGATTCAGGCGTCCGATGGCTTCGAGCGTGTCCACCAAGGATGCCCTCCAGGGGAGAGGGGGTCCAGCCGTCCGCCCGAAATCAACCGTCTTGTTTGGCTGATTGTGCATTATGTGACCATCTGCAAAGAACCGGGAGTGTGTGTGGCGTCGGGGGCTTCGTTAAGGGGCGGGGCCGCAGTGGCTGAGGGGAATTAGACGGTCTTTAATAACACATTTTGGGGATAAATGCATTTTTGAAATACTCACAGATTGCTCCATTTACAGAAGTGGAGAAGTAGGGACCGAGAGGGAAATGAGAAGCAGAGGGAGAGCGGAGCAGATAGAGTAAATCTCCAGATTAGAGATTAGCCATAGTGACAGATTTAAAGGGGTGCCTGGTCCAACGCCAGCCTGCTCAGGCATCTATCAGGCTTCTGCTGGCCGGGCCTCCTAAGTGGATCACTCAGCCCTTGCTGAGGGCGCCGTGCTCTCCCATGGTCGCTCGTCCATTCTCTCTCTCTCCCCCCGTGCGCTCAGCTCTCCAAACAGGACACAAAAGGTTCTGCCTGCATCAGTCTGGGGCTGCGTGGAGCGTTCTGTCCACCCTCCCTGGCTAGAACTGTGGCTTTTACCAAATTCACCCCCGCCCACAATAAAAACTCCAAAGCCCCTTTGCTAATGTCCAGATCAGAGGAGCGGTTAAGCACAGCCGCTCAGTTCGCTAGTTCCAGGAGGGGACGGGGGAAGGCGAGGGGGGTATTTACTCCTTTTAATGTGTGATGGTGAGAGCGGGTGTTTGCGTGATGCAACGAGAGCCGCTCCCCTTGGCCTAATGATTATCTTTGAGGTTTTTAGGGCCTGTAAGCAGTTCTTATTGGGACCTAATTCCTGTTTTTACGCGGGTGTAAGTAATCTGCTGTAATCGGCACATTCACCCAAACACACTCACATATGTATGAACAGGAACGCGGGCCGTCAAATAACTATTACGCACACTTGTGGTGTAAATCCCATTGAGGCCGAGCTGCAGGGGTCGGACACATGGAGAGGCTCTGAAGGTAAGAGGTTAAACGTGATCTGTGGGAACTTTTTTTAACCCCTTATAGCTGTTTAATCGGATGGGAAATATGTTCAAACTGACATTTTAGACATCTGTTTACTTCTAAATCTCTTGAGCGTTTTAGCTCATTGTCGACAGCCGGACTCAACCGCGTGTGCAGTGATCCGGAGACTTCAATCACATGAAGCGGTATATGTCGAAATTAGCTTTGGTTTAAATGTGAAGATGCGAAAAAAAAAAAAATAGAACAACAATGAACGAGCAGCCGCATCTTGTCGCGTCTTGGTTCTTCGGGTCCGATATGGAGATGGAACCTTGGAGAGGCGTGTCTCTGGACCCAGGAAGCAGCGGCCACTGATTGGACGATCGCGCTCTTGGACGGAGGATGTGCTCTGCGTGTGCGTCGCACACACCCCGAAAGACGGCGGGACACAATGAGAAATCACAGCTCTTTCACTTTCCATCCATCTGCGCGCCACGGAGCGCGCGCGCTCTGTGCCACTTGGCTTAATTCTGTCCCATCAGCCACCACAAAAGCACCCCCGATCCAATCACAGGGATCCGACCTGGGCCAAGACCATGAAACCAGGAGCCAAGGAACAGACCAGATTCAACAGCCCATTCTCTCAAGATCACACACACACACACACACACACACACGGAAAAAAAACAAAAGGGAAGATGTGAAGAATATGTATCAGGAGGCGGCAAGGAGAGGAGTATTTGCACCGCTAATTCTACTTTACAGGCTCCAACTTTCAGTCCAGGGTCGGATGAGCAGATGACAAAAGTTAAACAAAAGCGTCACCATATGTTACAGCTGCTGTGGCCTTTTAGAAGAGGAAAATAGGCCACGAGATCAGGGTAGAAAGATGAGGGCAGGAGAATACTTTTCTCAAATACCACACATTCCCCCCTCTGTCTCTCTCTCTCTCTCTCTCTCTCTCTCTCTCTCTCTCCTCCAGCCTCTCTCGCTCGCTGGCTGTTAATTGTGTGAGAGCAGGTCATCAGTAGCAGTGCATTAGAATAATGGAAATAGATGGCAGAGACCTACGGATAGCAACACAAGCCATCTTCCCTATTTGCATGGCTGTGTGCTCCGGGACAATTATGTCATTATCGCAGACCTGCGTGTGTGTGTGTGTGTGTGTGTGTGTGTGTGTGACAGGTGGGAAAACTCTGCTACTAATTGCCAAGACCGTCTGAACACACACCCTTTCACTTTCACATTTGCATTTAAAGTCTCTAAAATAGTTTTTTTCTCTCAGTCTTCGGTTTCGGTTCGAGAAGCAGCACCTTTGTACGATCGGTACAAAGAAAAGATACGAAAGATACGGTCTCTTTCCTTTGTTGCCATTCTCTCTGATTTCACTCAATAAAGTGGAATCTCTGATGTAGTACCAATTTTGCACTTAATTCCATTTTCTTTGATTTTTTTATTAACCTAAGTAAATGTTTTCTGGACAGACATGTTCGTTTGCATTTAACTCTCTTACTTACATTATCACTCATCACATACGTCTTTATCTACTGCCATTGTTTTTAAACGTACCCTGAAGTGAGGCCGAGCACCAGGGGAATGCCCACGTTCTGCTCATGCACCCATCACCCGTGACCCAGCCCCTCTATATAGGGATGCAGACGTGACCTCTTCCCATTTCCCCCGTCTGCCGGTGAGGAAAACAAACAGAAAGTACAAGAATAGTTGAAGCTCATCACTGACAGCATCTTCCATCCGTCTTCCTGTCCCCCGTCTGCCGCTGGAGTGAGTGAGGGGCTTCGATCAGACCTCATCAGCGACCCCGGGCTTGAGAAAACACAGCGAGAGGCAGAGAGGGGTGACCTTTGACCCAAACAAGTGTCTGCTTCCTCCGCCGTACATGGCCGACACTTCCCTTTCCCATCAAGGCAGGGAAGAGGAGGCTACCTGCTAGCCGTCACCCCTGTGGCGGCGGATGCACCGCGTTAGCATGTCCGTGTGTGTGTGTGTGTGTGTGTGTGTGTCTGCTGTGCTCCTGCTCAGATTTGATCCCACTAAACAGGTAATGACCTATTGAAATCCCCACCAGACGGCCACTTTCCTCCATTCTGCCCAAACAGCCAGACACACACAAAGTACATGTTTTGATGGCGGCAGCCGGATCGCGGCGCCGTCTGAATTAAAAAAATTAGTATTGACGCGACAAATCTCAGCAGTTACGGACACGGACAACAAGAGACCATTAAACCCATCAGCAGAGTCTTCAGGCTGTTGCGGCAGTGACAGAGATGTTGGACAACATGCATTTATCTCACTAGCAGCAGGTATTGTGGAGAAAAGGTGCGAGGTCTTTTTTTTTCTGTGAAACCTCTTAGCGTCCCATAATCAGGAGTGATAATGTGTCTCATTCTATGCTAATGTGTGTGTTTTACAGCAATCAGGCGACAGGTGATGATAGCCCGCACTGAGAGATGTTCTGCCGTGCGCCTGTGCTGCATGTGTGTGTGCGTGTGTGTGTGTGTGTTTGTGTGTGTGCGAGCGCGTAAGTGTGGACGCAAGGCACCATTAGTGACTTCCCAGGTCCTCTTCAGGAATACAATGGGCGGTGAAATTGCTTTAATGGAAAAAGGCTAATGTGAGACGCACACACACACACACACACACACACACACACACACACACACACACCGCCTTAGCAAATCACTCAAGCTGGTGAGAGGTAGAAAAAGGGAGGATATTATCACTTACACTTGAAAAAATAGAGATGGAGGAGAGAATAGACAGCGAGGAGGGAGCTGGAGCTGCACTTCTTCTACTTCTACTTCATGTTTCCACCCACTGCTGTCGGTAGTTTTCCAAAACAGAGGCACATGGACTCGCAGGTTAAGACACCGCTGATGCAACCGTCCTTAAACTCACTGGGATGGAAACAGAAGATGGTGGATGTAATTACACAAAGCACAGGAATCACTCATTCATGCATCTGAATGTCAGACGTACGTGACTGATTCAACTCGGGGAAGCAGCCTGACACAGCTGCTGCAGACTGGACCCACTCACTTAACCTGATGCCCACAGAGGATGCAGAGGACCACGAGAAGCATCAGACGCGCCGATGGCTGCTATCAAAGCAACGCGGGCTTCACTAAGGCCTCAACCGCTGTTCGCCTCCAGGCAACACTGCATTGACCTGAACATTAGAATAAGACTGAAGGAAGGAGGTGGATGAAACGACGACTCACCCATGCTTATTAACGGGTTTTTAGCCAAAAAGAATTAAAGTAGTAGCATCAGAGAAGTGCCTGCTTTAAATAAATACAGGTGATTTTCTCCTCCTTCTTAAAATAGAAACTGGATTAGATTCAACAACAAACACACATTCATCATGAACTTGCTGAATGAGCGTCGGCGACCGGCTGTGAAGGCATCATGCTCTAAACCCAAGTCAACTGTTTGTATTAGCATAGATTGAATAGGCAAGTCACGCTCCCCTTTCTTTGAGACACACACACACACACACACACACACACACACACACACACGCACACACACACACGCACACACACACACGCCCTGCTCGGTAAGACAAGGCACGTCCCTCCTTTGCCTCTAAATGGTCTCATCTGTGCCCTGCTCAAGGCTGGCGAGGCCGACAGCATCTGTTTGACTGCAGGCCATGCCATAAGGTGCCAGGACTCCAAGGATCCTCCGCGCTCCCTCAAGAACACTGCTCTACGCCCAGCTAACCCCACCCCTCGCCCCCTTCACGCCCACCCTCATGTTGCACTAGTCCTCCACTGCACCATGATATCGTGAAGTCCAGTTAAATCAACAGACTCTGCTCATCAGTGCCCCCCCCCCCCCCTAATTTCCCCTGACTTCAACCACCCTTCTTCTCTCCACCTCCCTGACACTCCCCCATTCTCCTCTTTTAATTCCCTCCCTGTCAGAATGCATAAATTGTCACCTACCTCCCTAATCTCTTCTATCTTCCCCCACCCTCACCCCTCTTCGTCTGAACCCCCCCTCCGCCGCCCCCCCCCCGTCTGACTGTGGCTGTGTGTGGTAGCCGCTCCGTCGCCAGGAAGACTTGCGCCTCGGAGGAACAGGCAGATTAGCAGGTAGCTCCCAGCTCGGCGTTCCCAGGAATGCCTCCTTCTGCCCTCCGGGTCGCCCCAGGCACCTCTTACAACCTCAAGCCCACGGAGCGGAGACAGTGATCTGATGGCACCCTCTCGCTCTCCCTGTCACGTTTTCTCATCTCTCATTTCCCAGTGGAATAATTAAACAGCCCTGCGACGCGCACGTAAGACGTTTCTGCACCTTGTGTGGCGCCGATGGGAGCGAACCAAGGCCTGGGAGAGCGAGGGGACGCGGGCGGGGAACGAGGGGGGGGGCGGCCTCGCGGTTAACAAGCGGCGCGGAGGCACAGAAGGTGTGTGCAGCCGAGCGTGGGGAAGCGGCTGGGACAGCACGGGCCCGCTGAGATGACCGTGGAGCTAATGCTACGTTAGTGGGCCGCTTACGGCATGCCTGCGCACTGGCTCGGCGCCCTTCCACACACATCACTGGCGCCCACAGCGCAACGAAAGGAGACACCTCGGGTCTGGGGGGGGGGTGAGGTATTGGTAGTGACACGTCTTTTGGGCACCGGTTGGGACTCCTTTAGCATCTGAGCCTCTCGGATCGTGACTCACGCGGGCACCTGCGTTACGTAAAGACAGGCCTAAATCCAATGTGGCAGGAAGGTGAGGAGGAACAGCGCTCAGAGCAGCAACGATAACCGGCACTTGGAGTGGACCACGCGTTATGCAGCAAGACACCTTGGCTAATTTGACTTGAAGGGAGTTCAGACACCACATTTAAGCCACACTTATTGTCTTGCTCTCCCTAAGGCTTTGGTCCTTTAAATCTGGCTCCACTGCTAAAATATAGCAGCCCTGTTTTCCAATTTATCTGGAAACATACAAAACTACCAAAAGTATAAAGGACAAAATGTTTATAGGACGTGTTTCATGGGACTTTAAGGACCTACAGCGTTTCTGACGACCCCTCAGTGACACGAGAGAGCAGAGCATCACTGTACGTGGCCATAAAGCTAATGAAGGATCAGTAGCGCACTGTACAGTAGGTCAATGACCTGTTAACGGGATCATTGAGTTCTCAAGGTCATTGAGTGGTTCATTTCTGAGATCTTTTTAAAGATATTAGCTGAAACCAATTCTGTGAATCGAATTACGTCTTTGCTAGTTGAATCATCTGCTCTGTTTTCTGGTGTCTGAATGTCTAAATGACAAAGCTGCTCCGTACCATCAGCTCAGACCACGACGTGACACAGCCCAAAGCATGAGGCCAGTGACCCCACGTTGACACGCAGTATGACAGTAGTCATGAGAGCTGCAGAGCTGATCATAGAACCTAAAATAATTACAAAACCAATAACAGACCAAATGATTGGTGTCTGTTAGTTTGTTGTATAGAGATGGCTGCATAGAGTAAAGGTGAGTTTCAGCTTTACCAGCTGCACAAGACGGCGCACAGACACCTTCCCATGTGCTCTTTAAAGCTGCAATGCAAACTGTTGTGTGTGTGTGTGTGGTTTTAGGGAAGGAGGGGCTCGACAATGAGGAGGCATTGTGTCTCTTCATAATGACATCATGGCTCTGACAGAAGCTGGAGAAGATGCCCGAGGTCTCAGAACATAACTCTTCAGCCTGGCGCAAGTGTGTGTGTGTGTGTTGGTCCCTGGGCTATAGGAGTCCTCCTGGGCCTTATGAATGAAAGTCAAAGCGTCAAAGACGAAAACAAAACCTGACCACCAGCAATATGAAGCAGAGGGCAGGCCATTTGGCTGCTGCCTACTCGCTGGTGCCTCTTTATGGAAGCGATGGGTGCGAGAGCTGAAGGGAGGTACATTTGAGGCGAGGGGGAGAAAGAGAGAGGTGGGTAAAAGACCGCTGAAAGAGAGAGAGAGGGAAAGTGAGGGAGGTCCAGGAAGTTGCAGTAAAGGGTTCAGGGGTCAATTCAGCCTGCAGGCCCGGGTGACGCTTTCAGGGCTTTGAATGCGAGAACTGTCCTGCATCATGGGAGTCCTTGGCACGTCCTCCTAATCTTGCCTCTGACCAGACGGATCCTTCCCTGTGGCTCTGTGCACACAAAGACATAATGTACTGTACACACACATGCAAAACACATGCACCTTGGTTCTTTGTGTGAAGCACAACGGCCGCCGGGGTTAAAAGTGCTTCAGTCCAGAATCTGCAGTAAGTAAAAAAAACAGTGGCAGCACAGGATTCATGTAAAGGCACCTGTCACCACATGGTGCACACTTTTACAACAGCCTGATATTTACTTCCCGTTGAGCCACTGTCATCCTGCAAATTTGAACTATTAGAGGGAGGAATTCTTCATGCGGTGACAGAAAATGTGCTCGGAGGGAGTCTGGAGCGACGTGAACGCCGTGAAGGCACATCTCACATCTGCGGTGAGTAAGATTGACAGGTTTCGTCTCTGAGCTGCAGTGAACCTCTCGCCCTGAGTGCGTGTGTAATGAGAGACAGGTCTTATGACAAACACTAATCAGCCCCGCGCTCTCGACCCTGTGGCAAATGAGGCTGACACAAGAGGACGCGGCCTGACACCGCGAACAAGTCCTCTGACCTGCGTCTGCGTCCAGACGAGCACGTGTCACTTCAGGTAAATGCAGAAAGAAAGGAAATCAAACGTGCAGAAGTAAAAGACTCCTACTTTGCAAAGTGACTGTGGTTGGAAGGTTGTCGTGACATGACTGAGTGTCTGCATTAACAAAGGGCAGAATCACTACGACTGTGTCCCAAAAGGATCCCAGTGTATCAATGAGTGCTGGCTACGTGTTGGCTCGTATTACGGTCACAGTGACACTTAGCATGAGTGACAGCCTCTTTCTAGGAGCGTCATCAGTCCAGCTGGGAACCGAGGGGCTGCGGCCTCAGAGCAACACGCTCACCGGCTCCTTGCACATGCAGGAATACTTCAGTAGAAGAAGACGCCGTACTGTTCACATACTCATCCAGGTTTATTGTTCTTCAGAATGTGGCGACAGAACAGACTACAGAACAGCAGGCTGAGCATTCAGTAGGAACACAACAAATCTAACATCACAGTTGGAGTTTGCTGAAAGTGAAGGGGTGGTTCATGGATCTTGGAAGTTAGAAATTCAACATGTTGCTCAACACATATCGGACGGCAGTGCAGTACAAGTGGCGGTGGAGTGATTACGAGTGCAGTTAGACAATCTCATGGAAATACAGTTTGATATAGGCTCCAGTGTTTGCAGAGGTCTGATCTGATTATACAGGAGATGATATCCAGCCTGTGATGCAGCCGACATATTGAATAAGATCTGAGGCAGGTTAGCGAAGGTGTCGCTCAGACATAAAAAAAAGGATTTGACAGTCACTGAAGTGTCTACGTTTGCTCAGCATAACATGCTAGAATAGACTGTTTTGAGAAGACATCAACTGTTTGATAGACTTTTTTTTGAATAAATATATTACATAAATCATATTCCTGCATGCAGAAAATGCATTGTGCGATATTCCTAAAAACAGCAATATCTTAAAAGGGCTGGTGGTTCAAGGTTCATCCTCTCACTGTCAGCACAGAAAAGAAGTCTTTATTTGTTTAACTGGCCTGACCTGCAGTTATGAGCCACTAAAAAATTATTCATAAATAAAATTCTCTCCAGTCAAAAGCAGAAGTCCTCCTGTGTTCATTGGCTTTGCATAGTGTTCTTTTCTGGTACCGTATGTGAGCTGGGTGGCAGTAAAAGTTCAATGTTTAAATAAGAAATATCCATTTCTCAACAACACAACTCCAGAACTAAACAACGCCCAATCTGTGTCCATGTAATGTCAAAGGACGTAATGAAATGTGTTATAGATCATATGAATGCACATCAATGTTTACAACTTAAATTTGCATTAGTTTGAACACCACAGAAATGTCACCTGTCAGTCTCAGTCGTGTCATTTTGGCTTCCTGATACCGAGAGGTGCAGAAGTGACAGGATTGTAGTGGCTCGTCACCCAGCACAAGTACTTACCATATAAATTATTGCACTACACATATCAAGTGTTCCCTGCACCAACAAAGTTACATGGTAAACCTCCTATGAGATGAAGGAAGGAACGCTGTGCGAGGAAGGGAATCTGTTTGTGCAGATAAGCATGTTCTAGGATTTACTGTGTTGGAGGAGTCTGCTTGTCACAGCGGTCAGTTTTCCATTTAGAAACTCTGGGTTCCTTCAGCTGCACTGAGTTCAGCATCTATGTGGGCCAGTGCACTCTGGCAAAGAATGGGTGGGACTTGATATCGTCTACGCCTCCCACTCCGGCACCCAGTCTCTCCGTTGGGTTGTACTGGAGCAACTGCAGACATACAGACAGACACAAGCTTTATTTACACAATCATAGAAATGAACAATGAATTAAGCTCAGGTTTACAAACAAGGTTTTCACACACACTATATTTTTTCCCTACTTGTATTACATTTTACATGCATGCGTAAATCTATTCAGAATTTGCTGTTGGGTTTTATATATTCAAAACATAGAATATAAATTCACCTGCTCAAGCAGAGATCTGGCCTCCTCTGAAACAGACTCGGGGATGTTGAGCGTCGTGTGGCGGCTGATTCCTGCTGGATGGCACCGGAGCAGCGACTGTGCAGAGGGAAGGAGGGGTGGAAAGCAGAGGGGCCGATCAGTATCACATCAAAACAAGCGAGAGACCCTGACGTACTGGGAGCTGAGGGGAGAGATATACTGACGCCCGCAGAGCCTAGGTCAGAGCGGGGCCACAGAGACGGGACAAATAGGAGGAGACCAAAGAGCCCGAGCACCTGAAAAAACACTGATCACACCAACTACAACACCAGCATCATTTTACTACTGTTGCTCTTTCTTGGAACTGTGTGTGTGTGTGTGTGTGTGTGTGTGTGTCAGAGTCAGAGAAAGTCATAGAAATAATGACATGGAAAATAGTGTTTTGGTTTGTTTGTTCTTGGTTTATGCAGCTTATGGTTAATATAAAGCCATTTGTTTTTGTTTTAGCGAAACCTGGTCCAATCAAACTGCTGCATTCAGCTCGTGCAAAATTGTTGCAAAACTATTCCAAGAAAAGAGTAATAGGGAGCACGGAACCTGCAAGTGCTTCTCTAATCACCGAATACAAGCCTATTGTTTAAATAATTGACAATAATAACTGTAATCATTTTACGTGGCAACAGCACAGCTACACGTAGAAAGTGAAAATGCTGGAGCAGAACGTGTGCAGCAGGAGAGAGCGGTAAACTGTTTGCCTGTGTGTGTGTGTGTGTGTGTTTCCCATCAGTTAGGTCGGCTGCCTCGCTCCCTCTCTCCTGATACATGCTGCAGGAGATCTGGCTGGGTTCCTAGCCACAGTCAAGACTGCTCCAGGCAAGATCTTATCCTGCAAGGATCAAGAGACACTATGTGTGCTTGTGTGTGTGTGTGTGTATCAGTGCCAGGTCCGTACCCAGACATAATCATCAAAGGAGACATCTGTGTAACTCAGCGTTTGTTTTTCCAGGTAAACGGGTGTGTATTGTTCGACATATGACACTAACCTAACCCCAACTCATGTTTAGGCCATTAAGAGGAACGACTGATGACTGATATAAAACATGGCCACTGGCAATCAGTTAGAATTTATTCAAATTTATTAGACAATGAAAAATTTAAAGGACAATCTGCACCTGCACTGGGAGTCTGTGTGTGTATAATGCTTTGTCATCAAGAGAGCAGCAAGTGACGATTAGCATGTGTGTTTGTGTGCATGTAAAACAGCTGAACGTGTATCTGTTGTTTTGCAAACAAAAGGCACCAAGATGCCCCTTTCCTCCACGGCCGGTCTTGAAAGAAGGCGCTGATCCTGGACCAGCTCATGCGCCTTGAGAGCTGCCCCAGTCTTCACCTTCCACGCCGGTGTGAGGTCGGCATGCTCTGAGCCCAGCACTGCTCCAGGAGCCAGCAGAGAGGCCCGCCGAGAGCCGACCCCTTGGCCCAGCAGATGGAGCTCAGGCTGGGGGAGAAAGTCACACCGACACCCCTGGCACTCCCCGAGAACCCGAGTAAGAGACGGGAGCCAAGACGCACCTCACACACGTACACAGCAAAAAAAAAAAAAAAAAAAAAAAACATGCACTCACACACCGAGAGACACGCGCACAAAATCACACACAACCTGGCACGACCATAAAGAGTGTGAGAGAGTAGAAAGCCAAGACACCTACAGACATCCCATAACAATCCCATAACACCTTAGCAACAAAGATAACACTTTTAATACTTTTTGACTCACCATGCCAGTCAGCAGCTCGAACAGGATGGCGCCCAAGCTCCACCAATCGCACGCTGCCGTCTCTTCGCTGATGCCTCCCACCTCTGAAACGAGAACAAAAACAGGAGCAGACGCAGGTTTATCAATAAGTCAAGAAGCAGACAAGAACAATCAAGCAGCCATGGGTGAACAACGAGAAAATAATCGTCATATTTGACCAAAATGATACTTTGATCTTAAGCTTACAAGCTGTTTTACGTGCTTCGCTTAAACTGAGTGACATCTTGAATCACTTACAAAAGCACGGACACAGTCGCACACACACAAACAAGTGTGGGTCTCATAAAAGGGTGATTTGCATAATAAAAAAGCAGTTAAATTGAGGAAACCGTCTGTGCTGTAACTTCACACCATCTGCATGACCTGACCTCAAACACAAAACACACACACGCATACATATAACACACACACACACACACACAGCACTGAAATTTTTGCTTACTTTTTCCCCTCCCCTTTATTGAAAGAGATGTTCGTCACAGCACAAAATATATTTTAATTACCAATTCATTATCTGCTGATTTTTTTGTTAGTTCATTATCAGTTATATGAATTGAAAATGTCAAAAAATAAAGAAGTTTTATTAAATGTCCTTTTTTGTCCATTCAAGATATTGAATAACAAAGTTAAGGGAAAAAAGCTTGATGAAAGGCTTTGACCCTCACACTGTACATTTCAGTGAGACACAGTGACCAACAGTGACACTTCGCTAAAGTTGAGACTGTTCACTGCGTCACTAACTGTGTGTGTGTGTGTGGTGTGTGCGCGTGTGTGTGTGTGAGTGTGTGTGTGTAAGCTAGCTCTGCCGGGCACCAGATGGCCTCTTGTGCCGCTCAGCTTCCCTCCACTCCACCCAGAGACCAGGCTCCTCAGCTAGGGGAACATAGGAGACAAAGACCCCTCATTTCCCGGAGGCTGCTGGGAACTGCAGGGCCCCAGTGCAGCTCTCTTGCAGCCAAGGTTAGAGAGGGCTATGATACGACTTGCACACTGCGCATACACAAGACACACACACACACACACACGTACAGCCAACTGAGCAACCAGTCTCCAGGGCTCCCCAGGATTACTGTTTTGACAACCAAGGAGAGGAGATCGTCATTGAACGGACTAGTGATACCTGCGTAGTTAGGAGCTGGAGGGGAGATACTGGACACACACACACACACACACACACACACGTCTCAGAGCAAGGTCGATGTCATCACAATGGATTAATGTCTAAGGAGCTGCAGGGAGAGTACAGTGGAGCTGGCTACACTTACCGCTCTGTCAGAGCGAGGCAGGGGGAATGGGAGATAGAAAGAGGATGGGAAGGGAGAATTAACTGCATCCACAGGCCATGGGTCACTCAGAGCCCACTGTTATAACGCGCTGCTGTGGAAACCTTTACATCTGACCACTCGCCTGATGTTGGAGTTCTTGAACAGCACATAAAACTCTCACACCGCTCTAAGAAAACAAAGGACACTGAGGAGGTCTCATACGCTGCTACAACAATACATTGCATTCACCTCATGGCTTCTCCTTCCGTTTCCCTCAACAATGCAGTTCCCTCTCGCTTTGTATCTTAATCACAGTCCGTCTCCTCTCTCCTGGGGGCCATAAGGAACTTTCTCTCTTCTGCTCTTCGGCCGACTTCCCTAAAAACCTAACCGACAGTCATTGTTGAAAGAGGAAGCGCATCGCTGCTGCAGGTAGGAAGTAAGGAGGGATTGTTGCATGATGTTCCAAGACTGAGCGTTTCTTGTGTGAGGACTCGGAGCTGAACTCAAAGCCCAGCTAACGCTCACCCGTGACTCATCCTCACTGCAGGTAAAAATATTCAAATATCATAAGCAGAAGTACGCACACAGGGTGCAATGTTTGCCTTGAAAGGCTTTTTTAAAACAGTGATGATACCTAAGTGTTACAAGAGGAAGTAAACCATACATTAGGTCACAAGATCAGCAAGTAAAGGGTCGTCTGGAACACATTTACCTCAGTTACCTGAGAGGGGAAGAATACTGCATTTCCCTTTTCTTAGGCATTAAGGACAATAGACTTTGGCCTTGCTTCCCCCTCAGTGGAACGAAACTATTTCCATTTCCACACAGCTCAGGTTGTGTCACAGCTTTTTTTTTCTTTCTTATTAGAGAAAAAAATATTAGCCATTTGATGTTTATCAATAATGATGGAATGGTGAGAAAGTAAATAAGCTGAAGTGCAGAATAAACAGATTAATACCCTGCTGCTGTATTTTCCGAGTCCACTCCCGTGTTTTCTGGGTGTGAATGTGAGTGTTTCGAAAACATGTTCCCCTCCTTCATACGCAGACACACACGCACATACGGTCGCAGAAGGCCCCCTGCTAGCTTTCTGGCAAACAGTCATAAATCTGTCATCAGGAATGAAGCTGTCGCTAGCGCTGACCCCATCTGGATAAACAGCAACGCATAACAAGGGCACAAGAGACACGCGCTCGCTAACCTGTTCTTTAGTGTGTGTGTGTGTGTGTGTGTGTGTGTGTGTGTGTGTGTGTGTGTGTGTGTGTATTTAAAGATATATTCTGAATAAATACAGAAGGCGTCATTAGAAGTTAGGAAAATAGGTCACAGTCATTTATTTGTAATAATGGCGACAAAAGGTGAAGAGAAATAATAAAAACGGACAACGTTGTCCGTGTCTGATGAGGACAGTCTGTGGATTTGTGCGTTGTAGCTAAACAGCAGCATAACACCCCCCCTGCTGTGTACCACTGCCTTGGAGCCACATGATCCAGCCTTGTTTGAATAATTGGACCTTACACACCTGTGCTGAGGTCAGTTCAGATCCCGTCCAGATTAAAATATTTTACCCATAAAATCTGTGTTCAGGATTAAGTTTTGCTTCTTTAACAAATAAAAAAAATCAATTTAAAGCATAAAAAAAGAGAAAATAAAATAACTAGCAGGTTTAAGCATGATGCATTCGCACAAGCTAAATGAAATAATTAAATAATAGTATGAACACGCCTAAGGTAAGCGTTTCGATTTTAAGATACATTATGCATAGAGCTCCTTCCGCTCCTGGAACATATGCCTCCACAAGCTCCTAACCCCACTAGGCTTTTAACCAAGCTGTTGCTAAGGGAGTAAAAACACACACTTTGGATATTACACAGAGCATTTGTTGCTTTCAGATTTATTACAAGAGCGTCGTACCGTATGTTCTAGACACAAGGAGAGTTTAAATCTGAAGTGACCTTTCTGGATTGATGATGAGGATGAGTATGAGAGCACAGCTTAATAAAGTGTGTGGACAAGTGCGAGGGCCATTGTGCGTGTCTCAATGTGCTCCAGTGTTTTTGGAGAACAGTTATACACAAGATGTCATTAAGAACATTACACATCTGTCAATCTATCCAACAGCCCAAGTGTGAAGCCATATGCTTGAAGCAACATATTGGAAAAGTTAGCCACCCATAGATGCCAACACACACACACACACACACACACACACACACACACACACACACACACACACACACACACACACACACACACACACACACACACACACACACACACACACACACACACACACACACACACACACACACACACACACACACACACACGCAGACGGGCTAAGTAGGGACACAGCGCTGTAATCTAGCAGCAGTTTGTTTTAGGCCGCTTTTAAACAGCATGTCAGAGCTGCCGCTAGTCTGCTGGAGGCCACAATCCTGCCTGACTGTTGCACAACAGCACCCTCTAATGGACAACGAGAGAACTGCAACACATTTCTAGGACTGGAAAAGCAAACACATCTTCCACATCTTAACCAGTCAAGCTGTTAAACAATTCCAATACGTACAGTCTGCGCTGCTCAGTTAAGAAGCTGCCTTCGACTTTATAAGAAACCCAGGAACATCATCTCACATGTTCATATGCCCAATACTCTATTCACACACTTGTTTTTCCACTGGTTATGAATGAAGGTTTTGTGACCATGGGAATGTGCCCTACTTATGGCCCCGCGTGCCTGCATAGAATTAAGTCAACATGAACCTCACACGCAAAATGAGGTTCCTAATTAATAAATGTAGAACGCAACGATAAACGGTGTATCCTGAATTGTTTGCATGTCTTACCTGGTGCACAGTACATATTAGCGATGGCATCCCTGTCGCAGCACTCCTCCACGTCGCACCAGCTACAGAAGTAGGTAATCTGAACGTGGCCTAGAAGACAGAGGAGAAGACAGCATGTTGAGCTCAGGATCAAAATGTTAAACCGTCACTGAGCGCTCGGACACCGTCAAGTGTCACCGCGACACTCCACTTTCCAAACTGTTTACTCACCTTTAGAGCACTTCCTTCCTCTGTTCCTTTCTGCCTCTCTACATCCCTCTGTGAGCTTTTCAAGCACACAGCCTCGACGATTACTCCTGTTTAGTGGCTACCCGTTAACGCTATCATTAGAACTAATGGTGTCATTAGGTAGCCATGGCCATTAGTCTGGGCTAGCCAGACTGATGCACCACACTACGCCGTTGATGGGCCCTTTAGAACAATAATTACCACCAGGGAGACGAAAACAGCCACTCAGCTAATTAGACGCTTGTTGATAACGAGGTGGAGAGAGATGATTGCAGGACGACAAAAGAAGAAGTAGAACGGGAATCTGTGACCTAGTGGTAAAACAACACTTTGCTTTCTCAAAGAGCCTTTATTTTGGTAAACAGATTAGATCTGGTGGACGGATGAAGATACTGAGTATAAGCTGTAAATTTTAACTTGATCAGAGGATCCACCAACTTTATGTTGCATCTTAACAGTGATGTGATATTATATGATACACGAGTGTTTAGTCGATTTTAAAAGGATTTTCATTTGCTCACTCAGTCTCAGGTTTTCAGAGTCACCTTGTAAAAGGGTGTAATAGACAAATAATCAACATCTACTCCAGAGAAATGCCTGTAGTGATCGTGAATGTCTTACCTTGGTGGTCAAGCAGGATATTGTTGGGGTTTAGGTCTCGACAGATAATGCCCTCTTGATGCAGGGAATCGAGGGCTGTCACCATCTCCACAGCCCAACATCGCACGAAGTCCTCCGGGATACGAGCTTGGGATGCAGCCAACGACAGCTCGTCCAGCTCTGCGAACAGCCGCGATACTTCTTTATCAAATTCAGTGCCACCTGTACTACTAATACCCCCTGAGGATTCGCCATCAAGGCCTAATAAATTTGCAACCACTTCACAGACCCCAGTCCCATTTGTGGCTGGGATGGAGCCTGCGTTATTGCCGCTGGAGTCTGGAACCAAATCAGCGTTTGCTTTTGTAAAGGTCTTCAGTTTCTCACTAGTAAAATCATCTTGTGCAGCTACATCAAGGGAGAAGTCAGTATTTTGGCTTTCAGGATCAACCACCATTTTGTCAGAGGCATCTTGCCCAAATGCCAGACTGTAGTCATCCCACAGTGAGTTGAAAGGAGATGAAGATGCAACACTTATATCATGGGTCGCAGAGGCTGCGCACAGAGAGGAAAGCTCTTGTTCCTCTTCATCAGGCTGACTATGAAGCTGTAAAACATCCGGCTGGACAAACTTCTGAGGAGAGGCTGTGGCCTCAAGGAGACAAGCCCCAGACGTCTCAAATTCCACCTGTAAAGGGTCAACAGTGCCACTTGTTATAGGAAGATTAACCAAAAGGTCTGGAGGATGACCCTCATCCTCCACAACTGCCTCTTTAAATGAGATCACTGGTACTGATTCATTAGAGCCTTTATCACTAAAGTCTAGCCCCCAAGACTCTGAGCTGTGGCCTTTGAAGTCTGGCAAATCCTCTGTCACATCAGAGTCGAGATCAGCTGTAGGAAAGAAAGGGACCTGCTTTTGCTGCTTATGAGGGACCCGCTGCTCCCCTAAGGTGAGGCAGGTCACCTCACCAGCACTGTCTTTGCTGTCAATGCGGAAAAACTCCAGTGGCGTGTGTTTCGACTGGTCCAAAGACAGAGGCAGAGCGGGGGACGGTAGTGGGCTGAAAACTTCGCTAGTGTCCTGTGCTTCGCCAAAGTACTTCTCATTGTCACAGGTGTGGCCACTTTTGTCAGAAGACTCCGTGAGGAAGCCGAGTTCCTGAGAGCTGATGGGTGAAGAGAGGCTGTCGTTGCTCGGTAGTGAGCGACTACGCGAGGAGGTGGCGGTCAGCGCAGTGGGAACCTCCAGTGATAACATTTCCTGTTCGCTCTTCTCCTCCTCCTCCTCCCCCTCCTCCAGTGCATCCGGTTCTACTTTGTCCTGTTCGTACTCATTGCAAAGTGTTAAATAACTGTTGGTGCATTCTTCCTCCGACGTGGCCCCAGAGTCTGACTGCTGCCCACTCGGTTCAATGAGCCTAGCAGGGAAAACCCTTTTAACAGGAGATGCCGTGCCCTTTCCTTCTTCCTTTTGTAGCCCAACGTGAGAACCAGAACCGGTAAGAGGCCCAGAACCAGAGCTGGCTGAACCTGCATCCAGCTGTGGGACAGCATGCTGTGGAGAACACACAGCCGCCGTGTGGCTCTTCTGGATGAAAGGAATATCAAAGCTCTCCTCCAGGTTGGAATTATGCAGGTACTTTCCAATGTGAGACCAAAGTTTTCCACCTGAAAAAAAAAGAAACAGGAAATTGAAGAAAATTGGTTGTTTGTTTAAGGAATAAGCAAATAAGTATAATTTTTCTCCCTTTGTAGTGTAATGTTAGCACTGTGACTTCACACACACACACACACACACACACACACACACACACACACACACACACACACACACACACACACACACACACACACACACACACACACACACACACACACACACACACACACACACACACACACACACACGTAGTGTGAGCAATAGGAAGCTAGCACCTGTTGTGTATGATGAGAATAAATAGGGAGTTCACAGTGATGATAATGATAGCACGGCAGCTCAGTGGCTTAGAAAGTAAAACCATCCACATGTTGTTCTGTCCAATGTCACTCAGGTCATTGCCTCCCTCTGTCTGCCCGTCTATCCTCATTCAAAATCATCAACTGTAAACAATACACTATAGAATCATACAGGCAACACTGGAATCTGTGCATTACAAAGCTGGGACAACTAGCTGTTCTTTGGCATTTCATCACCTATTCCAGATAATGTTGAACAGCCACATGTCACGGTCCTTACTGTCCACTAATATTAGCACAGGGTGGTTATGGAGTACACCAGATTGAACGCATTAAAGGCCCATGAAAATAAGGCTGTATGTTATTGTACGAACTCGCTGCACACACGTTCTAGAGCGAGTGGGATGTAAGGAGGCCCAGGTGTTGGCATAGCTAATGAAGCATGTCGCCACCTGGTATTCAAAATAATGACCTGTGACACATACTCATCTCTATCAAACATCTGTCTAGAACAAGGGCAGAGAGAAAGAGACAGAGAGAGAGAAAGAAAGGTGAGCGACGATAAAGAAGAGGAATCAGGTGAAGTACGGGAAAACACAGCTGGAGCTAAAGAAGACAAAAGAGGGACGACGTGGACGAGTGCCTCTTACCTTCAGCATAGTGCAGCAAAAGGAAAACCGTGTCTTCAGACACAATAAACTTCCTCAGCTGCACCATGTGGGGCACAGAATGAGGCATGATGGTCCTTTTAGTTTGTCCACAGTCACTGCTCCGCCTCAGACCCTGCAGTCAGAGTCAAAAGGTGAATATTTTACATTCAAGGAAGCACAAAAAGGTGCATTTAAGGACAAAAGGAGAAAAGCAAAATTAACCCAAATAAGAAGGACACGGATGGGGGAGGAAGAGGAAGGTGAGTGTTTAGGTTGTGTGAAGACTAAGGTGTTGAAAAAATGAAAAGGGGTTGTGGCAAAGGAGAAACCTCCCATTAACATAGTGCCAGCTATGCCCCATGGCTACACAAAGTCACTGGATTCATCAAGCCACACACAGCGCGTGACTTTAAAGCAGCCACACAAATCTATCAGCGCTACAAGAAAAGTTCACATTGGCAGAGTGTGTGTGTGCGTGTGTGTGTGTAGTCATGTGTGCTTGCACCGTGCGCTGGCATCTGGCACACGTCTCACACCTGAGAGCAGAGGAGCTGACAGGGACAGGCCCATTAGAATCAATTACACTGGTCGCACACAGGGGCTTCTGGCACACTTCACGCTTACAGTCAAAAGGACAAGGATGCTGGGAGCACACACACGCGCACACTTACTTTTAGGATGAAGGTCTCCTGTGTTCGCTTGTCCACAACTAAAAGGACCTGTGATGAAATAGTGCCATTAATGTCATGTTTGAAACCGACAGACAGCCTAAGATGATGTAGTGCTTGTGTCTTCCAGAGCAGTGTTTTTCAGCGTTTGGGTCAGACCGCGCATGAGGGTCAATGCAAGATAAATGTAGGGCGCTAAATTATACTAGAAAAAAAATTTGGTTAAACAAAGCCATCATAAGCATGTGTGACAAACAAAAGCAGACAAATACACAACGTATCTAAACTGAATCACTCATTTACCGGACTAAAATTATGTGCATAGATAAGATGCACTGATTTTCTTGCTGTGATTTAAATTTCCTTTTGGCAAATGAATAAATATGTCACCACAGAGCCTTCCAATGCGTCATAACAGAAACAGTAATGGGTGCAGTGCCATCTGTGCATAAAGTATCTCTCCGGTCACGTTCCTTTCCTTTTTCCTCTCTGTCTTTCTAATGTCTCCATTTCTTGCCCTGAGCCTGTCTGTCACATCTCCATTGCTCTTCTGCCTCTTTACCGTCTCAGGGGAGAGCTGGAGCATATGTGTGTGACCCGGTGTGTGTTTGCGCATGGCGCCGCGCTTGCATATGTTTTGTGGGTGCGTTCTCTCTCTGTGACCCTTGCTGGGACCAAACAGGTGCAGGCTAAATGGATATGAATGGAGCTGTGAGTAAACAAAGTGGCGGTGCTAGCCAGGGCACTAATATAATTAAGACGCAAACATCAGGGAAGGGGGGAGGTGGAGAGCAGTGGCGGGGTGGGCAGTAGGGTGAGGAGCTCTCTCCATCTGTCCCCTCTGTCCCCATTAACAGGGAAAGTAGGGAAGAAGGAGGAGCAGGAAAAAAGAGGAGAGGAAAGCTGGGCCATTTTTGGAGAGCTGACCTTCCACGTACTTCCATTTTATAAAGTGCCTCTGACTTGGTTCTAAAATAAATGGAAATTTCTGCCTGTGCCTCTGTGGAGTACCACATGTTGGTATTGTGTCAACATTTTCCTTGGGGTTGTGTGCGCTTGAGGATGAGCATCATTGATTCAATGTTGTGTGTCGCTTTCTGAGCCGCTTGCCAAGCCATTTCATGGCTGAGTGGTGAAGTTGCTTCACCAGCAGCTGGTTGAGAGGACCGGCAACCTAAACTGACCTTGTGGCGATGCTAAACACACAGAGACACACACGCACACACTTATCCTCTACCAAAGCGCCCAGTAAATCTATTACATTTATTGCTTCAGATAAAGGAGACTGTTGAAGAAGAAAAGGACACCGGGAGAAATTACCATCCACATTTTGGTCCCAGGTCATGATTACCTACAGTAAATTAGTGTCTGCTGGGCCTGAGGGCAAGTATTTTGTAAGGTCACGGTTTAATTTTAAACAACTCTCCTTTTGTATTTAGTTTTCAAGGACAACATTGGACTTTACACAAAACAAAGTGTTCTTCTTATTAAACGCTCACTTAGCAGTAAAATAATAATAGTCTTCTAATTAGATTTATAAATCAAACCAAACAAATAAACAATGTAAAAGTTTAAAGGTAAAACCTCTTGAGAAGTTAAACTAACCTTGTCGATGACTCCCAGGACTCTATAAGCTCTCAGCTCCTCGGCCAGACTCTGCTGGCCTCCTCTGCTAGTGGATGGGCAGCAGTTTGCCCCCAAAGCCTTGGAGAGAAAAAAAAAAACATTATTCCCAAGTGTAAACTGCAAATGTGCATTTGTACAAGTGATCTCCCTGCCACTTACCACTGTCTGTGTTGATCCTTGACCCATGTTGCTTCCCAGATGCTGACTAGATATCTGCTCTGCACGCATCAGATACTCAGCAGTCTTCTTCTTCACTGCCTCTCGCCTCGTGGGACTGGGCTCACCTGAAGTAGGGTTACAGACAAATCCATTTTATATACAAAGCAGTTTCTATGCAGCGCTAAACTCTTTTATTCTAGTATCGGTAAGTAATAACTGACAACAGAAATTATGTTATTGTAATAACATGGGTTAAAACAACAATGACAAGGAAATATCTTTAACATTTGTCTCCTGCCCTCTGCAGTGCAAGATTAAGGTCAGTTAGAAGGTTCTCTTGGTCTTTGTCTGGTGATGGAAACTTGGAACAAAATATGCATTGGAAGTAAACACTATAGAGAATCTCACCCACTCACTCACTTTTGACCACACTGACCTTGCACTCCTTGCAGGATCAGGTCCACACCACTGCGATAGTAGGAAAACGCTGCCTGGTAATCTTCCTGTTTTTCCTTCTGCACAGCCAAACAGATAAGCTCATTGGCTTTGTCCAGGTAGTCTGATTTTATGTCCTTTGGGTTTCCACCACTGGCTTTTTTCAGTGGTGCTCGGCCTGGCCAGGTGACCTCCGGGTTAGGAGCAGAAGAGGCAGGGACTGGGGCAGGAGATGGGGTACGGCGATCATGCAGAGGGGGCAAACGAGGGCTGCAGCTACTACTAATGTTGGTGGCTCCCCCAAGTGGTTGGTTTGGGGAGGTGCGGCCTGAGGCCATGCCATCATCCAGCTCTGCTAATGAGTCCGTATCTACAGCCAGGGACGTCAGGTCACTGTCACTGGATGGGCCTGGGAGGGACAGAATACAGTCAACACAGGAGGATACACACATCTGTGCACACTTCAAAATAGATATACTGTGCAGAAAGCAGCAGATATTATAGTTTGTAAAAATACTCCTTTTATACCTCCATAATCAGATGTGATAGTCAAATCATCTGCGCCACTGATGTCTCTCTGAACTGAAAAACACATTCTCACATCTCTGAGCAACTTTAAATTTATAATTCATATAATGTAATTTCTGCAAGAGTGACGTTTTTGTGATCCCACCATCAGAGCTGCAGTCTGATAAACTGTCAACCAGGAAGTCAGAGTAGGGCTCAGGTGGTCCAATGAGCTCCGAGCCGTCGTGGACCTCACCTCCCTGGAAAAACATTTAAGACACTACAGTGCACTGTATAATATGCATGTAGAATACATGTTTCTTCATTTAAGACTGGCTGTGTTTTTACCTTGAAGAAATCTTGAATGTGCTGACTACTATAGAGAACAGGTATATTAGCAGAGAACTGTAACAGATCCTCGGAACATTGTCGCCTTTGCTCAATTACCGAGTCATCAAAACGACCTATATAAATAAACAAACAGAAGACACACATAGTGGGTGATCATATACACATTTACATTTTGTTTTAGTTTTCTGGTCTGTCTGGCTTCATCGGGAAAACAACATCTGACAAAGGAATCTTACCAAAGACTTTGGCCTTGGCAAACGGAGGAAACAGCTCAGACTGGCTGCATACATTCTTGTGAAGCTGCCAGAGATTCTGATGAAGCTTCCGGAAATCACTGTATCTCTTCCACACTGTTATCTACAGGAGGAGGCACAGGGCAGATGAATGGTGACAGATGTCCGAGTTGAGGGAGGAGTTTAAACATAAAGCTTCACAAAACAAGCTTAGTAAACAGCTTGAAGAAGTAACTTGACTTGGCTTCTTGGAACCACTGAAATATATTAGATATCTTAACCTATACAGTACCTTCTACTACATTGCATGTTGTAAATGACCATCAAATTCAAGTTAAGGTCTTGATCTCATCACAGGCTTGTAAAATAACTTGCCAAATACAAGGCAAAACATTCAAACACAAACCTCAATCAATAGTTGATTATTATGTAGGATAGGTGCAATGTGATACAAGTCCAGTTTTCTAAATGTCTCTGCTGGAGTTGATGTAAGACAAACCTGGCTGACAAGCACTGCCAGACAGGAGCGCCACTCAGTAATGGTCCATCACTTAGAGACACATGAGGAAATTGACATCATGCTCACTGCATTAGCACTGGCTCCATGCCACCTTGTATCTAGTATAAGACAGTATGTGCTTCCTTTGCTACAGCACTTGTAATAATACATTGTATAATACTCACTGAAACTGAGATTAATATTTAACTTGATGAATAAAATCTTGTACATTAGTACCGACAAACAAAAAGTGAAACTTACATAAACCACAATGGGCAAACGGGGAACAACAATTCTCCTGATTCATTGCTTTATAAATAAAGCATAACTCATTAATTTAAATGTAAAAACGCACTGGACACCATTTAGTAATAATGATTTAAAGTCCCACCTCTTGAACATCTTCTGGGTTTCTCCTAGAGATGATCTGTGGAGAAGAGAGACACAGCAGCTTACGTATGTGTAAATCCAATGTCAGCGACTCCCATCTGAGTGTAGAGCAGAAGTCAGACTTGGTTTCGCCGCAGAGGCGGTCTGCAGAGCTGTCACAAGCTCTGAATGTGACAATGGCCGCTTTATGAGACAGTGACGGACATCTGGAGTGTTACAACGGGACATCACCAACGTTCATAACAAGCACAGTGGCCGATAGGCAGACACTCCCGTCCTTTCCCTGGTTTCTCAACTGACGGCGCTCACGTAGCTTTTAATACCGCTGAAGTTTAATAATGTTAATGAATCGTAACACGCTTTCCATTTTTCATGTCTCCCAGTAACAGAGGCTGTGAGCTATAATGTGTTATTAGAGTGCTTGCAAATAAAAGCCTGGCTCTTCTAGAAAGCAGCTGGGTTTGACAGTGTAAGAGATTTACATCAACGGACCCCAGGGCATAACAGATATTGTTTATACGGATATTAGTAGCGTAAATGGCGTCTCTGAATGAAAACAACCGTGTCGATGTCTGACATTGTCTACTTGGTTTTGTTAACCTTGGTCCATATCCCTCGTAACATCGCATGTGTTATAACAAAGCAGGATGGCTAGCTAGCTAGCTAGCTTAATAGCATTTAACACAATCGAATGCAATCACTGTGGGGAATATTGCTGTTAGCAACCAAACATCCCAGTGGGAGTGAATAAACACTGTTCAAACATAACCGCATCTGAATATGCCGGTTTGCTCCATGTGAGGTGTTTATAAAAGCTACCACCACTGTCAGCTAATCACAAAGAGGCTTAATAATGCTACGTGGGGTTGAATAATACCTGCTAGCACATCTCAGACTACACAGCCAGCTAGCTAGCTAGCTAAAAACACCCCCAGTATTAGGCTAGCTCTCTGTTAGCCGTGCCCCCGTTTACTCACCCTAGCGGTCACTTTGTACACAGTATAGCCTTTCTTGTGCGTTTTAGGGTCCGTGACAGTATAAAACCGAGCAAGTTCTCCGGTGTCCCGCTGCGACGACATTCTGAAAGTGACAACATTGCCAAAGCTACCAGCTTGTTAGCCGTACACATTCATTACCAACAGCAGAGATATAGAGATAAGTTAGAGCTCCCCCTGCGGACGGACTGTAGAACTACATGCCGTGATGTCAGAAAACACGTTTTAATGTAAAGCAGAAAATTCAGATATATTATTTATCGTTTATTCCATATTGGTCAATTGCATACAATACATGGTTCAGACAAGAATAGCTCCTATGCTAAAAAGATGATTGCATATTTATCCTAAAATTCTCAAACATTGACATTTTCCCTTTTTCCCTAAAGATGAGTGTAATTGTCTATATTTGTTCTTTTCAAAACAGTTTAACGTAGGACAGCAGTTTCCCATATGGCACCTGACCTTTGAATAACAAATCTAAAGCATAGCTACATACAGGAACAACCACGTTACTCTATCAGAATGCAGAGCAGCAAAAATATCATTCCAGCTGGATTGAAGAACCATGAGGTGCACAGTCCCTGTGATGCATTCCTCTGACAAGTGGCATTTGGAGTCTCCATCATCTTCCTGACGACTCCCTCTTGGTACACTGCGAATCTAGCCTGTGGAATAGGAAATGTGATTAAAAATAGAAAAACAGCTGCACTTTAAATAATTTGACTTCCATGACAAATGAGGTGTGTTGGAAAAATTAAGAGTAAAAAAATTCATTTTTTGAAAGCAATGTGTTTGGCCACAAAGAACAAAAGTAAGCAAAAGTAAGACTAAACGATAGCAGCATAAAAGTATGAATACTTACATTTTCATCACTGACAATCTGAAGCTGTGGTAGCGTCTTTAGCAAACCCTCATACTGAACAATTTCACTCTCAGACATTCTGTCAGAAATGAAAATATAACAGAAATCAGACTCATAACAGAGCTTTAAACCCCTCAGCACCAACAATGCTGCACACAGAGTAAACAGATAATGCCCAGAGCCAATGGTCTCTCACTGGTAGTTTGAATTTCGTAGCTGTGTTGTGTTCGGATGGCTGATACACTGGGAGATCTTTGTTGCAGGATAATAGAACAGGAAGGCCAGGCACATCTCATCTGTGGTCGCTAAGCCCATCTGTCGGAGGAGTAGAAGAAGAACGTCCCCATAGTTGTGTAATAATTAGCTTACAGACTACTGCAGTAAGTATGAATATGTACCAACCCTAGTGACTGCAGTACGATTGACAGTACTGTAGGTGCACTCCACCACAATGTCATCCCCCTGTAATGGGACAAGTAATAAGCTATGATTACTGTGTGTGTGCAGCACAAATAGACCAGAAGGTCATCATTCAGCTTTGGAGTCCTACCTGCTTGACGGTTTTAACCTTTCCTAAGTGGGTGACTTGCTGTAGATCAAAGTCGTAGTTTTCATCAAGGCCAAGGAAGTCGATTTGCTTTCCGTCTCTGTGTTTAGAACGAAGGGTTTGACGTCAGAACTTGCGATTTCATTTTAAGTTACTCTGTCTGTTTCGTCATGGACGCTCCCTCTTACCGATATTGCCCAACTCTGACTTTCCTTCCCGTCAGGTGCGTGTGCAGAATCACAGCGAACATTTGAAGGTCAGGCATCGGATTCACAAGCTCAGGACCGAGAGCAAATATAATTAGAAGTATTGCCATAAACAACAACACATCGTCATTGCTCACTGGTAATCGTCCATGTGTTTCGTAGCAATGAAACGCCGAGTACCTGGGAGATCACAGTGGTGTTACACACCCCATAGGTGTGGAACTCTTCGGCATTCGGAGGGATGTTGTACTTCAGATGGCCAACTTCCAGCACACCGGCGGTCAGGATGCCCACGTCATGCTGGCGCAGGTTAGTCGTGTAGTGTAGTCTCAGTCCCGAGGTGTCTCTCCTGCCTTTAGGAGATAGATTTGAGTTGTGTTTGAAGCATAGGATACAGGATGAATCTCAATCTATTTATATAGTCTTTGACACTGCAGTAACATATAAAGCTGACCACAGCTTTATTCATTTTTTATGGTCATGTTGAAGCAGTACTAACACTATTAATAATACAGTAGTATACACAGAAAAGTCACATTGTACCTTTTACAGAGTTTGGATTGTTGTAATGGATTTCCAGCCTATAGAAAGTGCTTCCTTCTCCTCCTCCTATTGGAATCCCTGCACTTTCTGGAAGTGTCGTAGCCTGAAGTTTTAAAGATCAACAGCACATCTTCAAAAAAAAGCCGATACAAAGACGCCTCGTAAACTCCCTACGGACGCTTGACCCCACCCCCACCCCCCCTCACCTCTCCTCCCACTGCCCAGGCAGCCACGACCCCGAAGCAGCGGTCCCCCATGTCCCCCTGGAAGCACGGCCCGTCATATTCTTCCCTCACGAAGAGAGGGCAACGGTGCAGGAGCATGTGATGAACAAGGTCTCGGTTCTCAATCATCGGTTCCACCTGATGTTCAAATGACAATGGATTCGCTTTATCAGAAGAGTGATTCAATATGAGCGTGAATGTGAAGAAAGAGTCATTACCTCATATATGTGGAGTTTCGTAATTAAGTTTGAAAAGCTCATGACCTTGCAGTGGTAGTAGGTCTGCACAGGAGGGACGGTTATCTGCAAAATATTAACGCCAAAGGAATTATTTATTTTATTTCCTTTCCAGTAATTTCAAATATTAACCCAATCCAACTGCTCCTACATTCACGGTGACGTCGAGGTAGTTGGAGCTGGATGAGGCGGTCCTGGGAGTGTAGTTGAGGAGGTTGATCTCCCTGGTGCCTCTGCGGGCGCCGTGGTAACTTATATCATCTGTTGTGCCGTAGGCGTAAATCAACTTGACAGGCTGAGCCTGTGAAAGATATGAATAACATGTTGAGACATGGTGAAGGAACATTCTGGGAATCGAACGGGAAAATTTCCCAAAACAGACTCCAGATGGATTCGTCATGATATACAGTAACGAATGGACAATGAAACAACATTGTACAATATAATAATACCCAGACAAAAAAAACGTCTCACAGTAATCTCAACGTCCTGGTCATCACATGTCCGGAGGGGCCTCTGAAAAGTTAGAACGGTCTGACCGTCGGTTTCGCTCGTGGACAGGAGGGTGTAGCTCTGTTGTTCATCCACCAAAGGCCTGGAGTTCCCAGTCGCATGATAGTCCTGATGGATAAAACACAGTTAGAACAGCAGCATTAAAACTGAAAACCGTTATAATTTAAAGTGGCATTATGACTTACGGCAAAATAGCTTCCATCTGTTCCATAGCCTCCTATGACCAGGTCTGAGCCCTTCATCCCTCCGTTGGGACTGAAGCCGATGCCCACCCACCCCGTCGTGTTGACGGCCAGTTGGAAGGTCATTATTCCCTGCACATTGTCAAAGCCCCACTTCAGGGACACCAGGCTGTCCGGGTCCAGGTGCACCATAAAGGGCATGACGGGGTCCAGGTCCCCGTTTCCCTTCGTCGAGACCAGGCACAGCGAGAGGAAAGGAATGAAAGGAAGCAGACAGCGCATGATGTCTCCGCTGGGTCGGACGTCTTCACACTGAGCTCAGTGTCTGTGGAGCCAAAATGCACCCCCCCCCACCCCCTGACACACCTGTGCTGCTGGGAACCCAGGTAAAAGGGCCTAGTCTGTGTTTTACAGTGCACCCTCTGCCTGCCTCCATCCACAGGCTGCGGTCAGGTGGGCTGCACCATCCAGTAAACTGTACCCACCTCACAACGCCTCCCTCCGTGACAGCAACTGGCTCCACCGGTTTTCTGGATTCAATTGACAGAAAAATGAAACCACTTCTGGAGACACAGGTGTTTTACATTAACAAAGGGGGGAGGGAATGTACAGTGTACGTCTCAGACCCTTTCTTTGTTTTTTTTGGCTGTGAATAGCCCGGTCATTCTTCGACTGTTCTACTCAGGTTCTCAATTCCATTTAAATCAATTCACATTTAGCTAGAACAGAACACAAAAACACGAACAGTGGAAGAACACTGTTTATAAAATGTTTATACATTCAATCCAGGCTGGGATAAGGAGATAGACAGCAAACACAGCAGAGCCAGTCAGAACCCATCGGATAAACAGAGGGACATAAAGATGCAGCAGCAAAGAGTTTATTAGAGTAATACTAGAATCTGAATTAACCATTGGTATTACTGCTTTTGGTGGCAGCCGACTCTCATGATTATTAATACTGGAGACAGATGGTTTATATTTACGTCGGTGCAGCGTGTAATGGCAGAGCGCGTCCAGCAGAGGGCGACGTTGCAATAAGAAACCAGAAGAGGGTCACTCCCTTTGAGCTGCTGTGCCAGCTGTGAGTTGTCAGTAAATACACCAGCTATTCTGCTACTATTGACCACTATTTACGTTTATTAATTTACAATTAATTATTTTTTTAGTAAATGTTTTGGTTGCTAGGCATATTTTGCCTGTTTTTTGTTTGCGGAGTTTTCTGCGTGACACTTTCGCATTTGATTCGCATTAGAGTGCGCCGCGGCCTGTGCACGCTTTTTTAAATAAACACGGCGGCTCGTGCACAATTTCCTCCCATCTGCGTCGGGTTGACGCGTCTCATCTCGGGTTGTTTGAACCAGTCATGTGCTGGAGGCCGAGGCGAGGCGAGCAACTTTTCCGGTTTCTGTCCCTCCCTCTGCGCTGTCAGCAGCTCGCTCTGCGCTCTTCAAACTTGCAGTCGCGCTGATCTCGACCGTCTGCGCCCAACTTTTGGAGCCTGCGGGGGGGGGGAAACGGCGTTGAGTCATGTGTTAGAGCCCGTGGAGCTGCGGAGGAAACACTGCGTGGGCTTCGCCTCGACCTGAAGAGCTGCGGGGAGGAAATGTCCAGCTGAGGGTTGGAAATCCCGAAAAACCGCAGGGCCTGTTGTTGTAATGATTGATCAGCGCTGCCAGAATGGCGCTAAAGGTACGTCCGCAAACCTGCCTGCGCTGTCCGGCTCCGACGCGGCGGCGTTTCGCCCTCTTTCGCCCCGACTGTCGTGTTTTACACACAAAGCGGGCTGTGGACGCGCAGTTTCTCGCATTAGTTTCCAGCGAGCACTTCACTCGACAAGCGGCGAAAACAGCGCAATAATCTGGTTTTGAGTCGTTTAATGGACATAAACAACACGAGAAAACCCGGTAAATATGAAATGTCTCTTTTGACATTAGTCAACAAGGAAACTGTGTCTCGTTAAGAAAGTGTCTTGTGACATTTTACTACCTTTCCAGTGCGGGTCATTACAGCCTTTGTTGCATTCTGGGAAATGTAGTCTACTGCGCGTGCATGTTTTACTCATTCAGCATAGTTTATTTGAGTCAGGAATGATCATTAAGTCAATCTGTTAGTATTAACATCACACTTACTCCTAATATTAGAAGCGGGTGTATTTCCTGTCATAAAAATAACAGGAAATAGACGTTTCCTGCCCTTCTGTTGTGGCTTTTCTTTGACTACAGTACCTTTTTTCTTGTCAAACTTTCTCCCATTGCACGTTAGACAAACAGTTGTGGTCCTGTTGTCACCCAGTTCCTGTTTAAAATCAGATTTTCCAATTCCTGTGTGGCGGCGGGCGTAAAAATAGACCTTTGTCTGAGGAAGAGCAAACAGCCTCAGATTCCTTTAGAGATTAATGGACTAAGTCAGTTTTATAGTAACACTGTGAATTTGATCACATTTGTGTCAACACAACTTAGAGCCTTTTTAGTTTGGTTAAGAACCGGCTATTGAAAGCCTCTGACTAAACCAAATTCATGCCAATAGGTCATATTAGTCAGCCTAAAGCACAGTTTGTAGAGTAAACTCTAAAGAGAAGAGTTTGTTCACCTGGCAACAGTCACAGTAGTGTATATGTATATGAGCCACTGTGGGGGATGGGAGTATTATTAGATGTGGGTCAGTATGAGAAGAACCGCTCCTGTGTTAAACTCCGGTACCATTAAAGTGGTACTGTGGCCTTCAATGGGTTGATACCTGTGGGTAGTTCAGGTAAAATAAACAAGTTCGTCCTGTTTTGCTGTGTCTCAATATCTCATGCCTTTCATATTTCATAACCTTCCCTTGAACATGCGGCAATGTGTTTGTGTCCAGGCAAAGGTTTTATATGACTTCACCGCTGAGCCGGGAAACAACGAACTGTCCGTGACCGAAGGCGAAACGCTCACTGTCACCAATCAGGTAAATCCGCACCAGCTTCCCTCTATTGTCACTCGGCGTCCTGTTGCTTCTGCTGCGTCACGTCTGTGTGTTTGGACTGTTTGACTGTAAAGTGCGTCTCACATGTTCTGCTAATGAAACCGGGCAGCGCTGCGAAGGACTCATAGATACACACAGAGGAAGGAACGGCGAAAGGGCACAAAGCCAGGGAGCAAACATGATGTCATTATAGCTGCCGATCAACAGTTCAAAGGTCACGCGCTGCGCTGCGCTGCGTCGGCCTGCACAGTTTTCCAGTGAAGGTCAGAGCTGAGCAAATGAAGGCCGGCTGCATTTGGAGCTCTGGATGTTAAGTTGTGTGGAAGCGTTGGTTCTGGGAGCCTTCACGCGTCACCCGTCTGATCCTCAGCCTCAGCCTGAAGTCGCGACCATAAGAGCATTTTCAGTGCTTGCATCAAGTGTGAAGTGGAGTGAAACTGATAATAATAAGCGTGTTTACTGTAGGTTGGTTTCTACTGATGACTAATGAGCGCGAGCTCACAACAACAAGAACGGGCTTTATTCCCATTCTACAGAGGCTGCGCTGGTTCAAACGGCTGGATGTGGAGCGATGAAGTCGCTTATGTGACGCCGGCGCCTTCTGGCAGTAACGCGCTTGTGCTCCCTGACTGTTTCAGAACATCGGAGGCGGCTGGATCGAAGCGCAGAACTCCAAGGGCGAGCTTGGATTGGTGCCAGAGGACTACATCGAGGTAAAGAATCAAGAAGTTTAATGGGCGCTGTACTGTACGTATTCATATTAACCCCTCAGTGACTGAACTAGAATCATAACAGGATGCGCCTCCGTCGGGGTTTTGCCGGCGAGGTGGGTTTCGAGCGAGAGACGTGATTTGTTCCAGATGCGACAGTTTGATTAAAAGTGGAGTCTCGCTATAAACACTTGGTACAAAACCCAGCAACGCACTGACTCTGTGCACGAGGCAGAGGTTGATGTTAACCGTCTGCTAGACTCTCCAAAACAAGCTCATGTGGATGTTTGTCTGACCTCGAGTTACCTCCACAGCTGCCTGAGTTTGTGTTTTTGCTTGTGTAATATCTAATAAAAAGCATAAGGCCACAGCTTTTCCCCAAGCGAGTGACTTTCTGTTTCACTGAGGCCTCCTGCTAAAAGTACGATCTGCAAAAGGAAGCTGTGTTAAAAAAATGCTGCTGGGTTTTTTTTTTGTTGTTGTTGACATACGATTAAATGTCAGGTTTGCTTTCTAGTCGTGTCTCAGCTTTGTTTCGAGATGACAAAGACAACAAGATGATCCCATTACGACAGCAGAAAGTACCTTTTATATAAAACTCGTCTGAACTTCCTGCATCCTAATTGAACTTTTATTTTTGCGTTTCCTGCTTTAATCCAGTTTCCGCCGGCAGCAGGAGTCGCACCTGCACCCAGCGCGGGAAACCCAGACCTGTCCTTCTTTGACGCCTACGCTCCAGCGTCAGCGCCTGCACAAAACCAGGTGTGTGTGTGTGTGTGTGTGTGTGTGTGTGTGTGTGTGTGTGTGTGTGTGTGTGTGTGTGTGTGTGTGTGTGTGTGTGTGTGTGTGTGTGTGTGTGTGTGTGTGTGTGTGTGTGTGTGTGTGTGTGTAATGGGGCGATGGGGAAAGAACAGGCAAAAAGCAGAAGGATGCGATGACGCTTGTGTGAACCCCAGAGATGCAGAAGTGAGAGCAGCTGCTGTAGAGAATGGTTGCGTGGCTCCAGCAGTGTAGAACGCCTTGTCGATAGCGGGCAGGAAGTCCCAGAGACGTGAGTGTTCTGCTGGATCAGTAGAAATCTGGTCACAGTACGACGCTGAGGCAAGTCAGGAAATGTGTCAGCCTCGCGCCCTCGCCAGCCTGACGCGTGCATCTGTTCCCGGCATCAGCTGTACCTGCCACACATGATGTCGCCTTCTTCTCCCCTCAAGGTGGATGCTGGGGGCCCGAGTCCCCAGCCGGAAACCCCCGACACCCCCGTTGCCCCCTACCTATCGTCCCCCGATGAGGTAACCCCCCCCCCCCACCTTCTGCACCGAGCCCCTCCTCTTTGATTTGCCACGCTTTAGCACCCCCCCCTTCTGGTGAAAGCATGATCTCATCTCATCTGCCTGACACACACACACACACTCACACACTCACTTTCACTCACTCACCAATCAGCTCACACAGCGTTTGTCTCAATCACATGAATCAGCACAAAGCAGAACGTCGGAGTCTGTGATTGTATCTCAGTTCAACTGTAACAATAATGAATGATTAAAAAAACAGCAATGATTAGAATCACCAATAAATATCCTGTTGGTTCAGGTTCTGTGTGTATTTGTCAATGTCACTGCAGCTGTTTGCTCAGAAACTACTAGCATTCTTCTTTTTCTTTTTTTTTTTTTTTATTTATTGGGTGCTGATGCTGCACTAGCTCTGAGCTCCAGCACCACTTTTACTTTATATGAAACACAGACACACACCTGCTGCATGACTTCTCATAGTGGTTCATTCAGTGGGTCTGCATCGCATGAGTGTCGTTTGTGGCCTGGAATGCTTGCTGGACTCCAAACAGGGAGTGTTTGCGTTATTGTAGGCATGTGACATTTCGAGAAAATCTAGTGTGACATTATTTGTATTCCTATTTGCTGCATGTGTTTGACACATTAACGCGCCAGAAGGTTAACGATGTCTAGAAGAGGACTGCTCTCCATCGTTTGTTTAAAACAAGCATGTTGTTTTAAGGCTGCGGTCGCGTTGTGACTGAACAGACCCCCCCTCTGTTCTCACCCTCCGCACCTCCTCTCATCCCTCTCCTTTTCTGTGTCTGTGCTCTCCAGGCTAGCAATGGCAGCGATCCCTGGTCGGTCTGGAACGCCAACGCCTCGGGGGGCTCCAACAACTGGCCGTCCAATCCGGAGGGCACCCAAACCGGGAAGAGCGCTGCCGACCCCTGGGGCTCCGCGGCCCACGGCCACCCTCAGGCGTACCAGGGCCCAGGTAGGACCCCTCGCCCCGAGGATCCGGCCTGTCGGCTCTATGGGGGCGGGGTTGACTTAAAAGCTGCTGGGTCAGCTTCTCAAATGACATCAGGCTGCGTGAACGGTGTTGTGTAATTTGATGAGTCGGCTTTCTGTTGTGTGGGGTTATGATGATAGAGGTTGTCGTGTCCCACAACATTAGAACACAGAGCAGCCTTCGCCGAAGTAGTCTAAACTACAGTCAAGGTCTCAGACATGCAGAAACACTCTGCTTGGGTAAGGAATGAAAGATAGGAACCTCCTGAATAGTTGAGGAGTGAGATTATTGGCAGGCTTTATGAGGTTATAAAGGTTATATATATATTTTTTAAATGCAGTCTTAGTGTATTAATTCTGTGATGTGACAGTGCTCATCATCGACCCCTGGTCTCCACAGCACAATCGAGACATAATGTTCAGACTGTGGAAAAGTTTGCCTCACACATGACTCAGAAGGATAAATTACTTGACCTGTTAAAATTCCCCAGTTGTTTTTGTAAAAAAGAAGAGAAGGACCAAAAGATGACGTGGAAAATTAACAGACTTTCTTTCTGTTCCACTAAAGGCTTCTGTCCGTATCCATACCTTATTGATTACACAGGTACCCTGTGCATCGCCTGCTCAGAGCTTTTACTGTGTGGGTTGGCAGCAAGTTCTAATAAAGACTAGTTTCCAGTAATACCTTAGGAAGTTATTAAACTTCCTAAAAGCGTGTGTGTGTGTGTGTGTGTGTGTGTGTGTGTGTGTGTGTGTGTGTGTGTGTGTGTGTGTGTGTGTGTGTGTGTGTGTGTGTGTGTGTGTGTGTGTGTGTGTGTGTGTGTGTGTGTGTGTGTGTGTGTGTGTGTGTGTGTGTGTGTGTGTGTGTGCGTGTGTGCGTGTGAGAGGTGGTTGATTTGCATCTTGACACTAACTGTGTTGTGATGTGGAGATGAACAAAATGGAGAGCGATTTAAACTAATATAAACTTAACGCAAATGACTTCACGGTTGACTAACGTGTGTTTGTATGAAAATGTGTTTGTGGTGGCTCTGTGCCAAGTTCAGAGTTTGTGATCTGCCAAATTCCCCAGCGACTTGTTTCGAAAGTGCAAAGCTCTTGGGAAAAGTGAAACGTGTCCTTTTTTTTCTTTTTATAGTAGATTCTAGGAATGTAAATGAGAATTAAACCTTAGTAAGAACTGTTTTGAAACTGATTTGACTCATCTGTGTCTGCATTTTGCAATTGGACCCTTGGCACCACGATGCCTGCGTCCGTTTCCATAACTACTAGCGCTGACGGAGGAGACGCAGTTTGCCTTTTGTGAAACGTATAAAGCTGAGTTCTCGTGCATTTGGACGTGACACAGGGTGTTGCTGAACATATGCATAAGCGCACGCTTTATCTGATGCAGGAGCCGAAGACGACGAGTGGGACGATGAGTGGGACGATGTGAAGTCCAGCGGAGGCTACGCCGAGTCCGAAGGTGGAGATGGTGGAGGGCTGCAGAGAGGAGGAGCGACGTCCATGAAAATCTCCCTCAACAAGTGAGAAGGAACAGAAACAGTCAGCGAAAAATGATCTTGACGCAGAAGCATCACTTACGACTTCTCCATGAACAGGTTCCCTGGTTTCTCCAAGTCTGGTCCAGAGCTCTACCTCCTATGCAAACAGCTTGCAAAGGGCAAAGACAAACTAACTATCTATGTATGTCGTCTCCACACACTCATGTAATGGTTTAAAGTGTGAATAGACGTCGCCACATGTTCCATCTGTGGTAGATATTTGCAAACGTTTCTAAATGTGTCCTCTCAGATGGGAGAAGTGGGTCCAGTTTGGTCTTATCCACAAAACCAGCTCGACTGTTTGGTGGCCGATCCCAAGAAAGGCTCAAAGATGTACGGCCTCAAGAGCTACATCGAGTATCAGATCACACCTAATGTAAGTTTCCAGCATTGCTCTCGGTCTTTTTAGCGTTTCACGCACATCTGACCGCATCTTACTCCACGTTGACGCCTCAGACCACGAACCGACCCGTCAATCACCGATACAAGCATTTTGATTGGTTGTACGAGAGGCTCCTGGACAAATTCGGCTCTGCGATCCCTATCCCGTCTTTGCCAGACAAGCAGGTGACGGGTAAGTGACTCATTCTCTCAACAATAAAGGAGCTAAATGCTAAAGTTGCTGTTTAAATGATGTGTTTTCTGTGACCCAGGGCGTTTTGAGGAGGAGTTCATTAAGATGCGTATGGAGCGGTTGCAGGGCTGGATGTCCAGGATGTGCAGGCACCCAGTGATCTCCAACAGCGAAGTATTCCAGCTTTTCCTCACCTACAAGGATGAGAAGGTGTGTTGGGCCTCTAACTAAACAAAGGGATCAGCTGAGGTTGTGTTGGTGCTTCATGAAAACAAATGAACACTCGGTGCAGGACTGGAAGTTTGGCAAGAGAAAAGCAGAGAAGGACGAGACGGTGGGAGTCATGATCTTCACCACAATAGAGCCGGAAGCTCCAGACCTGGACCTCATAGAAGTGTGAGTTGCTCTAAACAAAGTGTCCCCTGGTGTTTGATGATGACCTGCTTTGGTTGAACCTCCTTCTCCTCCACAGGGAACAGAAATGCGAGCAGTTCAACAGGTTTACCAAATCCATGGACGACAGCGTGAAGGAGATTCTCACCGTGGGACACGAGCACTGGAAGAGATGCACAGGCCGTATGTACTGTACACACCGGCTCCCGTCTCTCATGCAGACCACACCTTCACTCTGAGCTGTAATCACTGTTTTTATTGGGACATTCTTTTGTCAACCTGGTTTTCTTGCTCCCACCTACAGCTTTGCCTAAAGAGTACCAGAGGATTGGCAAAGCCTTTCAGAACCTCTCGTCTGTCTTCACCAGCAGCGGATACCAAGGTTACGGACGCCTCCAATAGCGAATGCTGACTCATTTTGCCGTCTGGAAACCCTGAACGCTGTGTTCTTCGAACCCCTTCCTTGCAGGCGAGTCAACCCTGACCGATGCTCTGACGGCTGCGGGGAAGACGTACGAGGAGATCGCCCAGCTGGTTGCAGAGCAGGTACCGTAGACTCGACGCCCCCGTCTCATAACTGCTCCTTTGTTTCCTCCTCGCGGCTGTTTAGAAATCTGCAGTGTCAACATCGCTGTTGACTTTTGCAGTGATGGGGCGTTGGTTTGTTGCTCTCCAGAAGCAGTGCGGCGTCCTGTGACGCGAAGTGCGTTTAATTTAGCGGGTGTTTTGGCCGATTTAAGGCAGCGTCAGTGATGTAGAGCTTCTGTGCGCTGTCCGTTATGTGTTGCACGTTTCACATCCACGCGTCGGTTCCTCTTCTGCATTTCATATTTAAACCGTGGAACCGGCTTGCTGTGACAGATTTATCTTTTTCTCTCCAGCCCAAGAAGGATCTTCACTTCCTGATGGAGACTAACAATGAGTACAAAGGTCTTCTTGGATGCTTCCCAGACACAATCGGCGTCCATAAGGTACATTAGATAACAATGCAGACAGTCCTACTTCCTTTAAGTTGCATTAATATTTGTCTACGCTCAAAGGAAAAAAACTGACCTGTGCTTATTTTAAATTCATCCAGGCGGCAATAGACAAGGTGAAGGAGGCCGACAAGCTGGTGGCTGCCAGTAAAATTACCCCTCAGGACAAAGTCACCATGGCGAAGCGAGCGAGCACCATGTCCTACACGTTACAAGGTGCAGTACCGCCCTCCCTCCAGCGGTGGCGCTGCAGTTTGTCGGCACGCGTCCGGTCTAAGCGCTCTCTGCTTTTTCTGTTGCAGCTGAGATGAACCACTTCCATAACAACCGTATCTATGACTACAACAGGGTCATGCAGTTGTACCTGGAGGAACAAGCCAAGTTTTACGAGACGGTAACGACATTTATAGTGACCATCATTCTGTTAAAGTGGGTTTTTGTGACAGCCTGCGGTTTTCGGCGCCGGCCTTTTGTACCATCACAGCCCCTCTCTCCTCCTATTGTGAATTCATGGCAGATCCTTTCTCTGAATCCCCAGATTGCTGCAAAGCTGAGACAAGCACACGGCGAGTTCACTACGATGTAAAAGCCTTCGGCCTCGCACCACTTGAGAGAAGATTCAAAGGTTCCCAAATATTTTCTTATACTGCTTTTTTTTTTATTTAAATTTCACATCTCTTTCTTTCACTCTGAACTCATACTCAGCTGCTCGCGCCAGCAGTCCCAGCTCATAATGTTACTTCTGTGTCCTGGTCTCAGACGTTTATGAGCAGCGACTCAATAGGCCTGTTGTTGTTGTTTTAGTGGTGGGACACATTAACGCTTGTAGTGTCTGCAGTGACACTGCGACAAGGCGCGTTTAGACCCACTTCAGCCTCCTCCAGGGTCACGAGATCGTGAAACAGGAAGTCAAAGTCACAGTGCGCTGTCAATTTGAAAGCAAGACACCAATTTTTTTAATTGGATCCAATTCTGTGGCAACATGTCTGGTCTCCTATTATTTTAATGCATTTGTCCTAAGTATCAAACTGAGTTAAAAATGGTAAATAAAGCAAAATAGCTTTAAGCACAGTGTCATAATGATGTATTGGAACCTTAAACCAAAGTTGGGGACCAGATTCGGTCCACTGTTATGTTCTGTGCTTTTATAATCACTGTTCAGATGGTCCCTTGTTGCTGGTTCGAGCCGTGAGGTGTAGTGTCGCGTTTGTCCACTGCTGGCGGTGCTCGGCCCCTTTTTATCATCCTAAGCTTCCTCAACAGCTAAAGGAGGCGCCACCTTTTCCTCTCTCAACCACAGGCCACCGTGTCCATTCGGAGGAAGAAGTACGGCTGAACTCCGGTTCAGTCGCCCCCGTTCGTGTGATACATCAGTTTACATTTCAGGAGGAAAGGCAGAAATGGGGCTTAACTGACACTCAGGTTGTTCATCATTTCAGTCTGTCGCCCAGTTGAGGAAAATTTTGCCTCTGATCAGATTTCATTGTTCTATGAATGTAACGGCGTTACTGTAAGAATCTGTAGATCAGCTCGGGACACAGCTGTGGTTATGTAATATACTGTATGCAGATTTTCTTCTCAGCTTTTCACCACCCAGGTTTCGATCTTTCTCTAATCTTCACTCTTTATTTTTGTTATCACTTGATACATGAAGAATATACACACATAAATATATATATATATATATTCTATTAAAACTATCAGGTGCTTCTTGTTATTGAGATATTATTTTATGTATAGATATATTTGCGATACTGTGTAACTCAAAATTCAGTTTGATTAATTAAACAATGATTTGTACTGATTGGGAGTTGCATCATTTTTAGCGTGTGTGTGAGTGTGTGTTTAAAAGAATCCTCATCTTGTTCTCCTGTCCGTGATTTTCTTTTACCCCCACAGTAAAACCCTTTTCCTCGCTTGCAGATTCTTGCATGGGAATGAGAAGGAGCCAGCAGCCTGTGAGGGGTCAAAGAGTGTGTTTGTGCGCTCTTGTAGAGAAAGACGCTCTTTTATCCCACATTCGGCTCTCGCGCTCATCAGGCTCGGCTTTCAGGCCTTTTTTTTTTTTTTGTCCGTCTGTAAACCCGTGTTTTATTTATGATCTCATTTAAATTTTATCAAGCAGTTAACTGAGCATATTGTAACTGGTACCTCTTGTCAACTCCCTCAGCCCAGCGTGTGTCTGCTGCATTAACGCCGACCTGCTAATGTGAAAACGTCTGCAAATCCCCCAAAGCCTCATTTCGAAAGTAGCTCACCCTGAGCAGATGTCTGAGACATACATCCCTGCTCACTGAACAATAACAGTAATCTCTTATTACAGCTGCTGCTCAGATATGTTGTCAGAACCTCAACGTGTCATGTTTATTGGTACAGAGTCCTCCGGCAGCTCCTCTATATATAAACCTTGTGTATGAGGTAAAACAGTAGACACATTTTGTTACTAATACATTTCATAGTTACTCTTTTGTTTGATTATTACTTTTAATATTGGAATAAAATGTGACGTTTCATTAAATTCACGATTGGCTGATATTTATATAGTCTAAGAAAAGACAGCTGAGGCCTATGGTTATTTAAAAATACAACCACATTTCTTTCTGGAAGACGCTGAACCTGCCTCCTTATTTGGCTGAGTTAAGTATCAAACTAAACGTATAAAATAATGGTAGAAAATGAGGAAGCGCTCACTTTGCATAAACCATGAACAGTCTGTGTGAAAAAACATGTAGCACCTTCGACCGTATCAACCACACTAAAGCTTTGAGGGCCCTGACCTTCACTTCCTTCTTAATCGACTCCAGTATTAAAAACAGGACGGTGTCCATGCTCCTCCCTTTGCCAGTGGTGCTTCTATTATCTGTTGTCATGGCGACAGGTGGGCTCGGAAGCTGCGCGGCCTGATCATCATGCTGACTTTGCGTAGGGAGTAATAGTCCGAGTCCCTCCAGGAGTACCAGACGATCCCGTCGGGACCCAGGGGCCCCCGGCTCTTAGGGGTGTAGTGGCCTCCCTGCAGGAGCAGACGGCAGTGAGCGAATGGCGGAAGCTACGGCGTGTTAGTGTGCGCCCACGTACTCGGTAGTAGACGCCATTGAGGTTGGCATAGAAGCACTGGTTGTACCACCAGCCGCTGTGGGAGATCTCGGCGCAGATGTTGCCGCTGTCTGGCGTGCTGAAGCTCTGCTTGTCGTGGTACCAGCTGAAGGAGTCCTGGGCCGAGCCGCTGAAGCCTGACACGTGGAGACGGTACTGATGCTCCTCATCCTCCACGCTGAGACGCACACACACACACACACACACACACACACACACACAAAGAAGGAGCATGAAAAAGCAGGCGAGGCCGCTTGTCAGCGTCTCACTCGGATGATCGGCACTGACTGGAAGCTCTGGTAGAGGGCGTGCTTGTGCTTGTGGCCCCAGTCTTCCATGTCGATGCGGAGGCTGTAGTCGCCCTGGACGCTCAGGTGGTGGATGTGGTCGTTGCCCAGCCAGAACTCGGAGTGCAGGTCGCCGAAGCCGTCCCTGTAGTCCCTCCAGTTGCGGTCGAAGCTCACGGAGCCGTCGAGACGCCGCTGGATCACGGTCCAGCCGCCGCCTGGGTGAGACGGACGAGAGCGCGTGGGATGAGGGACCGCGGGCAGCAGACGGCCGCGCGCTCACACCGCCGCTCACCGTCGACGTCCATGTCACAGTAGACCTGCACAGGCATGCCTGCCAGCGAGGGCACCACCGTGTACAGCCCCGACCTCCTCACGCCGTTGTAGTAGATGGAGGCGCAGTCTATGGGACAGTTCCTCACATGCTGGGTCTCTAAACAAAGAACGTGTGAGACGTGGCTCCGGAGGGGCCCGACCACAGGTAATGGCTCCCCCTGCTGGGAGATGAGGGTGTGTGCGCTTCTTACCGCCCGTACCTGGGTGCAGGCCTTCCTGGGCGCTCAGCAGGGGGTTGGGCCGGGCGGCGTCCACCGAGCAGCCGGGGTTTCTTTTCACTTCTTCCACCAGAAGTGTCAGATTGTGGAGCTGGTTCTAAACAGAACATGGGCAGTCAGTTACCGGGCGCTCTTGATAATAATGGTGATGACGAGTGGGGAACCTGGAGGTCCAGGATCAGGGTCCCCTGCAGGTGCAGCAGGGCCGTGGCCTCGGCGTAGCGCTCCTCCAGCTCACGGAAGCGGCGGTGCCGCGACAGGTTGAAGTGGCCTCCGTCTTCACCCTGCGTGAGTCACACATTCACACGGTCGCACAAAAGCATTGGAGCCTGGTCGTATACAGACACACGAGGCGACACGTGGAGGAGGAGGAGGCTAATCCTGTTAATGAAGGTCAAGGACGCGCTGGGGGAGGACAGCTTCATGACCAGGCACCACGGTCCGGAGCACAGCAAATGACTGAGAGTAGAACTAATTAATGCCACTATACAAAGCAGACGTCACCTTGTTTATTTTTGCGTAAAAATGCATAATAAGCATTTTAGTTCTCCGAGGACTGGGCGTCTCAGCGTCCAGGCAGATTACTGCCCGCTAATTCAATATAGGCGTCTCACCTGCAGTTCAAGGGCTTTGATGCGGTGCCGGTGGCTCCTAAGCTCCTCCTGCAGCTCAGAGATGGTCTCCTTCAGCACCTCCACCTGCTGCTTCCTCTCCTCGTTCTCGTGCAGCCAGTAGGAGACCTCGTCGGTGCAGCGGAACATGTCGGGGCACCGCTGCTCGTCCAGCTGGGGCAGCGTGGCCACCAGGCGGCACATGCCGTCCTCCATCATCTGTGGGATGGAGACCCAGACTGTGGTACCGCATGGGTGCCCCCCCCCGTTATTGATGGCTGTTTGCAGTGAATACCTGGTTGGAGTAGTCCCCACACTGGGACCCCCCGCCGCTGCGCTGGAGGGTTGCGTTCAGGTGGTCCACCTCCGCCTCCGCCCGCGGGAGCAGCACGATGAGGAGGCAGAAGGAGCACGTGCTCCAGCGGGGAGGGCGGGTGGAGGGCAGGGGGGGCATGGTCGCCACGCGGTCAGTCCCTGCCGGCCTCGGTCGAGAGAGCGGAGGTGGGTCGCTGGAGAGACGAGCGAGTTGGAAAACCTTCAGTTGGGACGCAGACACACGTGTGTTTGTTTGAGCGCCACTAATGAGACCTGAACGTTTAAGGGGGATTAATTAACTCGTTAAACACACAAACACGCACACACGCACGCACACACGTACGGACACACGCACACACACACACACACACACACACACACACACACACACACACACACACACACACACACACACACACACACACACACACACACACCGGCTGCTCTGACTTCCACTAAGCTCCATTAGGAGGCAGGTCACCCTCGTCGTCTTTTCTATCTTTCCTGTCTCATAGTGAGATAAACATAACCATGACTTGAGTGACGTCCTTTGCAGCGGATGGTTCTTAGTTTGCATCAGAGGAACAACTCTGTCGTCTGCAACACGTGCGCAGAAGGCGGAGGACTCACCCCGGCTCCAGACCGTCTTCTACCCCATCCCCGGCCCGTCTCCGGCGGGGGGCTTCTCTCCATCGTCCTCCTCTCCTCCGCGGTGTCGCCCCCAGTATCGCTTTCACGCGCGGCGGCTCATTCTCATCTAATGTGCCTCACTCCCTCTTTCTCGCTCCGCGGAGACATCTTAGTGCCGTAATCCGAGCCTAAGAGGATTCAGCGTGACTGAGGGATGGACCGAGGCCGGCAAATGGGGAGGCGATGACAGAACGGTGAGATAAACGACGGCACGAACGACAACCTATGTTATGAACCTTAATCGCCATGTGGAGAGTTTAGTCACATTTATCCACCTATGGCACTCAGAGCTACGATACTAACAAGAAGTATGACGTCATCGTATCTTTCCTTTACGTATTTAACTGATCCAGTGCTGCGTGAACGCACAAGAAACCGTTCCGTGTGCGGCCACAAGGGGGCGCCACGTGACAGCCGGCGCCCGGAGCACGCGGACGGGTCCGGAGCCCGGGGATAACGAGCTTCCTCACCGAGGTGCCCGGAGAAACAATACAAACAACCAATAACTCCTGAATCACAGGAAGGGGAGGAATGTGCCGCAGTTCTCTGCTCAGAACAAACAACAGCGGCGGATTGTGAGGGTTCATACAGAATCTGGTCAATTTGAATGGAAGTTCAATCAGTTTCACTGGAGGTCAGGATTCAGTGGGGACCTGTTTTACAGCTTCTGATGCTGCGTTCTCATTGTCCGTCTCTGACACAGCTTTTACTCCACCGTCGCGTCTGCGTCAACATAATAAAACACGCCGCGCGTATTTCCACTGCATTATTCATCACGCGTGGAGGAGAGGCTGGCAAACATTTGCCACGATGTCACGCGGCTCTTTCCGCCAGGTTTGACTTGGAGCTGAAAGCTGAGTGACGAGGAACAGGCGGCGACGCTTTAACAAGCGGGTGGAGGTGCGCGTGTCACTATTTGCGCTGGGAGCGTGACGCACCCGCAGCGCACTCCCTGACATTTAACCTCACCAATCAACAGCCTCACCTGGACACGCGCTCGAACCTTTCTCCTCATGGGCCTTTAATGAATAACGCCCCCAGAAAGCACGCGCGTGCTCGTGCCGCAGGTAATTACAGCGTCAGGAATCAGAACCGTCCTGGAGAGGCTGACATTTTCTTAAGAGGAACAACATGACCAGGATCCTCATTAGAAGCGGGGACCGGGGGCGTCATTTATAAAACATACAGGACACACGCTCTGCTCACATCTCCAGCCGTCGAGCGTTTGATTAAATATCCTTGAGTCAAAAACGCGTTTTTCCGCTATCGGCATGCACGCGGCGTCGCTCTTCAGGCGCGCGTTCGCCACGCTACGCACGCCGGGCACGCTCCCACTCACGTGCGGAAGCACACGTAAATAAAAAAATCTGAGGAGACACTGATTCTTATTAGCGAGTCACTAAAAGGACACAACTAAAATCAGAAGCTCAGCTAAAATCCTGCAGCAGTCTATGTTTTGGTGGTGAAAACGTGTCCTTGAACACAACAACTAGTGATGCAATTTAGATGCAATGCATCCAAGATATTCCATCCACGGTTATGTTCTTCTCTCTTCACCCTGAATGATTTATGAGAAGAACCTGGGCTTCGCTTTCTTTGCAATACACACTTGATTACAGTCCACTTCAGCAACATCACCTGTACATCATGTACCGTGTCAGTGATATGCTGTCTCACCCTCCTCTCCTGTGTTGTCACGTGGAGTGATGTAATAACCCACTGTAGTTGCAAGGTGTGCATTGACCTGCTGACCTGTCAGTCATCTGTCGTCCGATCTACAGTTGCATTGGAACTCGTCGTCGCTCACATTCGCTCTGCTCGCGTCTCCAGAGGAGCTTCACAGGACAGAAGCAGCGTTTCACACATTCAGCCGTGCGTGTCCCTGAACTCACAGGCCGCAGGGAACGTGTGAGAGCTTGTGTGTGTGTGTGTGTGTGTGTGTGTGTGTGTGTGTGTGTGTGTGTGTGTGTGTGTGTGTGTGTGCGTGTCTGTGCACACCTGTGTGTGTGTGTGTGTGTGTGTGTGTGTGTGTGTGTGTGTGTGTGTGTGTGTGTGTGTGTGTGCGAAATGCACCGAAGAGAGTGGGAACATGTTCTGTAAGTGCGAAAAGTCCAGGTTTGAGGAAAAGCGCATTAGATGGACAGGCCACCCTGGTTTTACGTCACACTCACAAAACGCACAACACACAGTCACACACAGTCAACCTCACATTCAACACGCTTTGTTATAGAATACAGCCTCCTGTCAACCTACAGAGGGATACTCTACAGCTATTCATGACAGAAGAGTCAAGAAATTACAGGAAAACCCAATAAAATCCCTTCATCAAATACATGTACAGTCTTTATAATTACTTTTATTTTAATATGTGCTACAAACGTTCTGTCAGGGAACAAAGCATCAACAGGAGAAAAGGGTTTCTTGTTTTGTTTAGCAGTTGTTTTTCCTGGCAAAAATAGCCATAATAAGATGTTTTGTTATTTCTTGGGAGATCTCTGGCAGAGGTGCAAATTAAAAGCGACAAGAGTAAAAAACAAAAAAAGATGATTTAGTACACAGGACATCACAGAAGCAAAAACACCCGCAAAAAAATCATACGCTCCACGTATGATCATAATGCACTGCATGTATATCCTGCTCACACAGTCTCTGGTGACCATAAGATTTTATTGCCTCCACTAATCGCTGGCCCGCGGTCGACTGGACACCATCGTCCCCACAGTTACGTCAGCGGCTAAAAATACGCCTCTAATGGGTCCTGAACAGCCACACGCTGTTCTCTAATTCTGAGAAATGCTTTATTTTGTTATGTTGAAATTCGATGAAGAGCACGCGTGGACTGGGATGAACACTGACGTGACCGTGCTTGATCTTGTGTCCAGGTGCCCCCACGTGCATCATGAAGCAAAGGGCGACACACACACACACACACACACACACACACACACACACACACACACACACACACACACATACACACACACACACACACACACACACACACACACACACACACACACGAAGGCTTATCACAGCTTACACACACCTGGATCCCATCACGTTCACTTAACGATTGCAAAGGTTACCTCAGACCTCAGGCTGCTGAGGAGCCGAGCAGCCGTCATCGAACTGTTGAGTCACAGCACGTTATTGACTTGATGCTGGGATGCAATGAACTCAAGTGAACTCGGGTTATTTTGCTCCATATTAATATTGTACGATGAACCAACCTGCAACCAGCAGCAGATGCTCTCTCCATCTGTTAAACGTCTGACTTTTCCACCTGCCCGGTTTGTTAATTAAAATATTTTCTAATTAGGCATTTGTCGCCGTTATTAGAACAATCCATTCGTCTTTGTACTGTTATGTCAGAGGTTCTGTTGTGTCTCTGACATCACTGGCCTCAATGAACTTGTTTTATTTCTTTGCCTCACACGTGACTGGGCTTCTTGAGCCGAGGCAACCTGTGACAGCGAATCCGTGTTTTATGCAACCGAGTGCACTGTCAATGAAATTGGTTAATCACCCACTCGATCGCACGCCACTTCAGCGTTTTTCACAATGAATGAGTGCAGCTGCAATAATGAAAGCTCTGCTCCGTGCACAGGTGAAGTCCTCAACCGTCCTGTGATGATAAGTTCCATGTATATGACCAGAAAGAAGCTTCACTCCTCGTTATCAGTTTCCATAAGTTTGCTAAACTTATACTGGGCCACATATTTCAGTCAGTTTGTCTGACATGACCTGGAAACCATGGCAACAACATCAGGTTCATTTGTGAAGGGGACAGTGTCTTCTTACTGCATCAAACGAAGGTGAACAAACAAATAAAAGAACCAGGAAGCGAAAGACAAAGGCCGCGGATCATGAGCAGCAACTCCATCCTCCCACCCTGACTATTCAACCTCTATCTCCTCTATCTCTGCCCACCTGCATTGCTTATTAGTGTGTGTAGTTTACTCTGCATACTGTATATATGCATATACGATGAGGAATGTGTGTGTTCATATCATCTGCAGCCACACGATCTGTAATTAGAAGCTTCTGCTGCCTCTTTTATGACTATGAAACAGTTTTAGTGGGTAACCCCCATTCAAAGCAACAAGAGACTACAGCAAGGAGCATGCTTCAAGCTGGGAATCCCTTCAAATGACTCATCGCTCATTATACTGCAGCAGCCCATGTAGATGCGGTCCTTTGACTCAAAAACGAACACGGCTCGAACTCTAGCTGAAATCCTAAACTGACCAACTCTGCTGCAGAATAAAACCAGACGCTAAAACCTCCTTACCCGCAGCTCATGAATGAACAGGCCTTGAAAAAGAAATACAAATAACAGTCCGTGGGTTCCAGGTTTCACCCTCTGGCGGGAGGCGCAGAATATTCAGACAAGCTCCTTTCATCAGAGAAACCTACGAGGTGGAAGCCAGAAAGGGAACAGTGGCTTTAACGGTAGTAAAACTCTGTCTGAATGAGCTGAAGTGGAGCAACCAGGCAACATTATGCAAATAAAAGAGCTAATCGACTCTAAGCTTTGTCAGTTACTCAGTCAAGTTAGTGCTTCTAGCAGATAGAGAGGGTTTAAGTCAGTCGCATCACATTATCTGTTCCTTTACAAATCACCACATCTACAGTAGAGTAATTAACACAAGTGTGTAGGGAGACGACGACGAGTGACTGTTAATAGCCCCATCGCTGCATAGACCAGTGAATTAAAGGCCACAAAATTCATTTCAGCTCTGGAGGAGGCCTTTATGGAGAACTCATGTTGAATTCATTATCCTTTTAGTGTTTTCTTTACAGCTCACTTCTTTTATCTTCGACATCTGCCTCTTTTACACCTAGAATTACCCCAAGCAGGCTAGAAACAGCGGAGAAACACCCTAAAACCCTTTTTGTGCAGTGTCGATCTCCTCCTCAGCTCCAGACTCAATCATGACCCGCCAAAGTAAAGGTAAGTACAGCTAATGGACGGACGCATACAGAGACACGTTCCCCATTTAATCTGGTGACACCTAAATTACCGGGTTGCCTGTCGCCTCATTTGTGACCCTAGCAGCGCTCGCACGCCGACAGGCGCTCCGTGATTCACTTCTGGAGCGTCACCTACGCAAACCTTAGCAGACAATCAGTCTCAGAACCTGTGGGAGCCGCATCCTCGAAAGTCACTTTGATGATGTAATAGTTTACTGTGTGTCTGAAATGAAATGTGTGTCAAGTGTTTCCAGAGGTTTCAACGGTATACAGTGTTACATTCACTTAGCGATAATGTCATTTAATTATTTAATGGTACATACTGTGAAATCGTGTATATCACTGTGATTTTAAAGTATTTTTAGTTTGCACAGCAGTAAAACTACTGGATGCTGCTGAGACAGAGGAGACAAGGGTCCTCGTGATTTGTGGTTAAAATGCATAGGTTCAACCTTGGACTCTTCTGCTTATACAAGGCCCATAAATTCAAAATGTGTGTCTATCACCATGGAAACGACAAGGCCGCGAATCAGCCTCATCAGACCGCATAAAGATTTCATGTACACAGACGGAGAACTGATGGAGGTTGAATTTTACATGCCATGGCGCGTGTAGAGGGAGATTCAGGACAAATGGGAACCTCAGCGTCAAGGGGCACAATCTGTCGAGGCTAATTCGATTTGATTCTGAAAGCCAGCATCATTTGTTATCGGATAATATGCCCGAGGAGCCCGGCGTGCTTCCACCACACGTCACAATTACACGGCATTCACATTTTTAGACAGAAAAACGGGCCCTTTTGACGTGAGCGATGGCAGCTGCTGTCCTGAAAGCAGCTCCTGGTTAGTGCAGTAGCTGCTCCTCAGGATGACAGCCTCAGCACTAACAGCATAGCTCACAGCAGTGAGGAGAGTCTGTGGCACTGAGCTACAGTATGCTGGTTCAGGAAACTAGTTCTGTGACAGAAACTGCCGCTTCAGGTACCGTAGAAAATGTTCCCCGTGGAGCCTCCGCACACGACGGTTTGATCCCAGCACCTTAATGTCCTTAAATGATCATCACCGCTGAGAACATTACAGTTATTTTATTCATAGCGTCCTGCTCTCGAGTATTAATGTGATTCAGTGGAGAAGGAATAGCGTTTGAGGGGAGTTCACCTACAGTAAGTACCTATTACTGCTGTGTGTGTGTGTTATATGAAAGCGAAGATGTGGCTTTGCAAATCAGTTGCCCCGGCAACTAAATCTGCCGTCTTCGCCGTCACGCGTGTGTGACGAGCATCACGGAGCACATACGGGTCAGTCGGGTGGAGCCCGAGCTCTCGACCTCCCTCTCGCGCCCCCTCTTTGAACCGGTCCCACCATTGGAAGCGCGTGAAGAAATCATTTCCTGGAGCTCTGTTGTTTGCTCAGTTATGTAACTTCAACATCACCATGGCTTTGCAGCGTGACGCCGCCAGATACAGACACATACAGTGTGTTGCCAGGTCAGCAGAGGTTCACGCTGTTGCAGGTAAGAAGAAGGAATTAACACCTGGTTAGCTCGTATTGGTCCATTACCACCAAGATGGCGCCGGCACAACACAGACCTGCAACAAAATTAAACATCTGTCCTGCAGACGACTCCTTAATAATCTGTCGCCAGGAGGGCAGCGCTGACCTTTAGCAGGAGACGTGATTGTGGCGCCCTTCATCTGCCGCTGCAAACATCCGCGCCAAACGAGCCCAGAGAAAACGTTCGGGATACTATAATAATGCCGGATCCTGCAGGAGAAAGAAAGGGCTGAAAATAACATTGCTGTAAAACGACTCTGTGTCATCTGTCGCTGCCGTGAACGCGGCAGCAGATCAGATGTCATTTATGAATAAAGACCCCGTCACTTCTGTGAATTTATATGACACACACGATGAATTCTGGGTAATTGTCAGAATATTATGGGTCTTCATCGTGTGTTAATTTATCAGAGTGCTACATTGAAACTGCTTAGACAGTTACTGATACAGCCTTTACTCAGACACATTAACCCCTTCTATGCCAGGCATCTTAACCAACTGGGAAAATTATAGAAGTTAGGAGCTCAGGTTAGTTTTTCCAGGGCGAACAACAAAGCCCTGAGTTAAATGCAGTCAGGTGCTCTATATCCATTGTCTGCTGCATTTCCTGCAGCCAGGAGGTTGTCTCCGCTCACCAGCCTACTGTACGTACTGTAGTAAGGTCTCTGTCAGTAATGCGCTGTTCAGCTCCCATCCCCATGTTAATTAGCCCCCCGCTGGCAGGACGCACTGTGACTGGGCGACATGCGATGGGTGACACTGACATCTCAGCGGGCGATGGAGAACATGGCCACAGTAAATGGGATGTTTTTCTACATCAGAGGGAAGTATCTGAGGTTCGGTGCCAGCAGAACATCCACATAACGTCACGCTGTGGACAGCAGGTTCCAGCGTACGGGGGGGATTAGAGTGATAACAAAGACACAAAGCACCTTTTTTTCCACCTAAAGCCAATGTCTAAGCTCGGAGTCTCCCGTGTCGAGTCATGATGGTGCTCCCACAGTCAAGTCAGCATCTCTCTCTCTCTCTCTTTTGCTCTAAAAGTGACTGTACTACATGAACTCACTTCAGCTGTTCAGCGCTCCATCAAACGGATCCCCCCTCGAACGCTCTCGCGTGCATTCATTTCAACATATGTGCTACTAGCGCTGCGGCGCTCGGGTGCTCTTTTTCCCACGTCGACCCTGGTGAAGGGCGCGTGCACGAATGCGTTGACCTGAAGTGCTGCTGGAGTTTCGACCACTTGAGACTATTTTCATCAGTTATGCAAGACTGTGGGAGTTAATATAGAGCTGAAGGGTCTGGATGAGATATAGACGGTGAAAAAGACAAGTGGGGGAAAAATAAGTCGTATGTGGCCTTTTAATGAACAGATGGATGTTCCGACGGTCACACTGCAGTTCTCTATGTTCAACTCATCAATCAGACAGATTGAAGGCCACCGGCTCTAACAGATCTAAAATATGTGCATTAACTGTAAAAAAATGCGAGTAGCGATAGTTTTCTGTGCTTGGGTTTGTCAGGAGGTGACAGGCGTTGTAGTAGTGTGATTTTGGCTGAACAATGTTGACCCACACTTTATCTCACTCGGTTCCTTTGATGGTCTATCATCTGCAATCGTGGCCTTGATTGCCTGATGAATACACGACTGTCAAGACTGTCAAGTAATTACCGCGGCGGCACAAATTGTTTGCAGACTTCAAAAGTGCCCCGTCGGCTTTTACACTTCAAAGCACCAAAAACATCAGAGACGGCTCGTATTCTGTGTGTTCATTTTAACAGGCCGCCGTGTGAGTGTGTGTGTGTATGCGTGCGTGCTCATTTGCAGGTGATTTATGAAAACAGCTCCAGCTCGTTCGACCCATTTGTTTCTGTCGGTTGACGTTTCCGAGAAGGACATGAAAGACTGTCATCTGCCGTGAGACTAGAAGCGTTTTTGAGTTGTCATCTGTCGAGAACCAGTTTCTGGAACAACTAGACGTGGCATTTCCAGTAACAGGCAAAGGTGAGTTAAACATGGATGTATGCGTGAATGATCACATGGGGGGGGGGGCAGTTCTGACTAGTGCATGTGAAATCATGCATCAAGCTGAGTTAATGATGTTTCTGAAACCTTGAGGAAAGACTGATGATTCTGGTCAAAGCCCCATAAAACCTCACAGGTTAGTTTCACACACAGCCGCATGTTAATCTCTCTCCTCAGTGACTGTGACAGACACACTTATTCAAACCAGATGAATGTTACTTTCACTGGGCTTTAACTCTAAGCAATGTGTCAAACTGATTACACATGAGCAGCAAACATCTCGTATTCAGTAAAGGCGCCTGCAGGTGATAATTCTGCTGATAGATATCTGCAGAAAGAGGAAACCGCAGCCTCAGTGGTAATGATTGAGGTGAGGAGGTGATTCAGCAGGATCGGGGGCCGAGATGAAATTCATTTGTCAAACTTGAACCTACCGAACGCTGTAAAATCCACACAGTCTTTTAAACTTTCAGCATTTTATTTGCTGATGTTGTTGGTGTCATACTGACACCAAGAATCTTCAAAGAAGCTCATTTATTCCTATGATACAATTACGATCCGTCTGTTTGTGTTACTGCATCCCACCAAATCTAAAAGCAACACAAAACATTTCTATGAAATGACATTATCGCTCCAAACTCTAATTGCCTCTGGCTAAACGCCTTCTGTCAAGTAGGTCACATGTGAAATGTCCATATCTGGCGACTTGTTGTGGCATTAGAAGAGATTAGAGCAGTAATAGGATCCATTAATGCAACGATGTCACTGATAATGTGATTACTTTCATGTTACAAAAGCCATATGTTTAACGCTGCTTATGTTCACCAGAAACAGTCAGCAAATTAGGACAAGAGATGCTGAAGCATGAGGTCATAGCTCAGCAGAAGAGTCTTAATGAAATGACAAGGAGCTTAATGCATTCATGGAGCTTTCTGCCCAGAAATGCCTAAATAGATCTCATGACTTGACTGGATGCTTCACATCACTGAAACTTTGTGCTTTGAATGGATGAACAGAGGCATTTTCTCGTTACGCTGCTGAAATACACGCTGTTCTGTTATGTTTGACTCCGCCACAAAACACAATGACAACTCCCCTGTGTCACTAAGCTGCATATTAGCGGCCTGCATTTATTCAATCAAGGTAAATGCTTTTAATATGTCCTCTTGTGACATTAACGGGGGGAGGATTTGAATGGTACTGTCTCAAAGCTCAAAGAAGAGGACAAAGGATGGAAGCACAATGAACATTTCATATCAGATGGTGTAAAAAAAAAAAAAGGACTTTGTTCTGCAGAACTAATGGAAGCGGCTCGGTGACGTACAAGCGTTGCTTCAAAGCAGCCCCGAAGCGAAGGCAGACTGTCACCGTGCCGGGGCGCAGCCATTGCTCAACTCTTGTCGTTGTGCTGATGATACAGAACCCTATTAATGCTGGGAAGCAAAAGCCCCTATTAAAGGTTTCTATGCACCCAACTTGAGTTCTAATGAATCTTCCCCGGCTGACCCGACCTCTGTTGCTGGGGAAGTCATGCAGAAAGCAGACTCGGTGGGGTAATCAGAGCCTGTTGGTACAGTACAAAGCTGTCTCTGGTTTAGTATTGTTCTCTGCGGCTCAGAGACATTTCCATTTTTCTCATGCTCTCCATCTGGCTGCTGGCACCGTTGCTGACTGTACCAGTATTGCACAGAAATACACAGCTAGTGGCTTCATGCTGCACAATAGCCTCAAAACCAAGAACAAAAATGTTTTGCTACCGTTCAAACGTCTAATTCCCAGTAACTATGGCAACACAAGCAAACAGGACTTGAAACGTGTGACCGGGTCTTTGGATGGAATTGGAGATATTATTGGACACAAGACTGAATGTAAAAAGAACGTGACTCAGGAATATAAGTGGACATAAGTGAACATTCGAATAATGCAGATGTCATTACACTTTCAGCAGAAATGTGTTTGCCCTTCTTGTGACTAATGGAGGAAATGAGCTCACTGAAAACATGATGATTTGCTGATTTAAAGTCATTTCAGTGGTCAGAAAAAGGAACAATAACAGTTATTTTTAGAAACAGCTGTGGTGGACAATTTGTGATGGAACAAGCAGTTAGTGCAGGAGTTAGGACACAGTCCATTAGAGTCCTCATAAGAGAGTTAGGCACATAAATGATTTAGTTTGTGTTTGTAACATATTTGAAGAGATTAACTGTGAACAAACTGTGAATTGCGTTGCTCCCTTGCTTCTTTCAGACTTGACTTGGTCTTAGGTTAGAGGAAAGGTTGGGGTTATTTAAGATAATGGCTGGATGTGTATGCTTGAGGTCACGAAGGTCTCCAGAAAATAAATGTAAGTCAGTGTAATGCTCCCACGAGAGATGAATGGATGAGAGCCTCTCAATTCAATTAGGAGTAGTAACTCATGCTAATGCGATCAATATTGTGGACTTGTGACCTCCAAGGAGCTGAACAAAGGCTGACAATCAAATTACTTAAAGTCCCTGTCAGTCCTGGTCAGGTAAACAAAGTGTTTGTGTGCTCACACCTGGACACATAATAGGGAGTCCCATCACGGCCATGAAGACTATGAATTCAGCCAGTGCAGTGGAGCCAGGAGTCCACCTCTGTCACTGATGAGCTGACTGTGTGGGACTGGGATGTCACCAGTTTGATTCATGGGGGCCGGTGAGAGAGAAGATCCATCTGACTCCTCTCAGAGGCCATTAGTGCCTCCAAAAATACCCCCCTTTGAGAAACAATTGAGCTTTTTTTTTGCCGCTTTTAAGTGAAAACTCTGTTCAGATGTTACTGTGCCAATGAGCAAGGCATTAGTCAATGTGACATGAGGATTTGGGTTTGTGAGCCTGTTCAATTATGATGAGACTAAATAGGAGAGAAAACATATTCCCTAAAACCAGCCATGCTGTTTTGGGCGCAGAACGAACCCGACCTGCCGCTGGCGCAAACACGAAGCACAGGACGCTCCTGAACATCAAGTAGCGCCTCTCTCCCACTCCTCCGCTCTCCTCCTTTCAGCAGGAGTGGCCGCGCAGTGCCACAAGTACCTCCTCTCATCCGCGCGAATCCGAAACCTCCCCTCTCCTCATAATGCCTCCAAACACCTGGATGGATTCCGCGGACGCGACTCGACGCACCGCTTGCGCCGCGTCTTAGCGCACGTTTCGCTCGGAACGAGGGATGTACGCGCCGGATGTGTTTTTTTCGCTGGTGGACCGCGACGTGGAAGGAAACGCAACTCGGTGAAAGCATGCGGAGCGCGGCCACGTCCCTCGGCGGGAGCACCGCGGGCGCACGGCTGCGGCGGTAGGAAAAGCTGCGCTCGCGCGTTTTCAGGGGGGAAATCCTTCGATGAGGAAACAAAGAGAAGCGATGGTAGAGAAGTAAGTGATGAACACCCCGCAAAGACTTTGCATGACTTCACGTAGACGTTTTGCTCAAGGTGTGATTTAGCAGCGTGTCTCCGGTGATGCCGGCGGGAATTACGCAATTCCACACAGTTGTTTACACGTGAACTTGTGTCCTCTGCAACTTTTTCATTAATGTAGTGCGTTTTGCTTTCATTAACGTGAACAACCCCTCTATATTACAAATATCAGGCTATGGGAACGACACGTATTGGAAAGCGTTTGTCTGTGTCTGTGTGGTTTACTATAAAATCCCGGCTGCCAGGTCCTCACAGGGTGGTTATGTAATTGCATCCACTGCCTGGAAAACAGGACTGTGACAAGAAGAGGTAAATGTTTAATAAGCCTCCATTCAGACAGTGTGTTTATCTCTATAGTGGCACCAAAGCCATACAGTATATGATGCTGGGCTTTTCTATCTATTTCATGTTTTTATTGGACTGAATGTCCCGTCACCCATGTGGATGCTGTCTTATAAAAGAGCCTGGAGCGGGAGTCACGACGTCCATGAGTAGGTTTCGGCTCATAAAAGGAGGCTGAGGGGATTAAACCGCAGGTTGATGTTGAGAATTACAATCCATTGGTTCCGCTCACTTCACTGAGGTCGGTAAAGAAGGCCCGCCTCACCTGCGTGTGAGGATTATGGCAAGAAAGAAAATAAGCGGTGGCATAAATTAAATTAGCTGCACAGTAAAAACACAGGGGCGGCAGATTAAGATTAAGCTCCCATGTGTCGCATTTCTGACATGAACCTGTTTATGGCTGCTGCTGCTTGGACCCTCGAACCCGTTGTGTGCCCACGTTATTCATCTCCGTCCGCGCAGTGGCCGCACCTGACCTTCTGGACCCCAAGTCTGCAGCCCACAACTCCAAGCCTCGCCTGTCCTTCTCGGCCAAACCCGTGGTGCTGAACACCCCCGAGGACGAGTGCGACACGCGGCCCACCGTCATGAGGTGGAAAACCGTGTCGGCCATCTTCTTCCTGGTGGTGCTCTACCTCATCATCGGCGCCACGGTGTTCAGAGCGCTGGAGCAGCCTCAGGAGAGTCTGCAGAAGCTGGCCATCCTCACGGAGAAGCTGGACTTCTTGACCACGCACGCCTGCGTGAACTCCTCCGAGCTGGAGGATCTGATCAAGGTAGGTGGAGGCGTATTAATTATTCAGGTCCTCTCTCCCGCAAAGCCTAATGGTGCTTGACAGCATTTATTTAAATATTCCACATCTTGCTACATGCAGCACATCCATTCACATTTGTTTGTGAACTCCCTCTGACTCATCCTGTATCTATTATTAAAATTTACAATCAGCCTAACTATGCAACTTGATGACAACAATTAGCTCTTGGTAAATGTACCTGTTGATGATTATTACTTACCTGCTGCGACGAAGCCAGGAGGTAAATGAAACATTGCTAGTGTTCATTCTGAACTTGCATAGGCTCATAATACAAACAAAAACTTTCTGGACACAGAAGGTCGGATTTAATGCATTTTCGTACTGTGCAACGCTTAGAAAGTTGGAAAGGTTGAACAGGCTGTTCGGCTTTGCCTGGTGTCTTCTTCTGCACCGGCCTGTGTCTGACGTCACCCACGGCGCCCCCTACAGTGTCGGAGAGCGACCGATCACAACAGCAGCTCATTCAATGAGCGTTTCATTATCGACCCTGCAGAGAAAAAGAAGGGGTTTTCTTTAGCAGTTATTGGATCATGAGTTCAAAGGTCAACTCTGACTTTAAAACAGTGTCCCCCCACTCACTGTTACTTAATTATATGTACAAACACTCCTACTGCCTCCACCTTTGCAGGCTCCCACTGATCATACGCCAGTCAGCGGAGGATTGAATAAAGGATTTGCTCTCAGAGGAAGTAATTAAAAAGTGAGCGATGTCAACATAATCAAGCCATTTTAATGTCCCCAGGCGCCTCGGCTCCACTTGGAAGCAGACAGCGTGGTCTCCGCGATGTCTTGCCTCATCATTTCCCATGGCCATTGTTAGTTTGCATACAGCTGAGTGCCAACACGGCGAATCAATGCGGCTGCTGCCGACAGGAAACCCGGCGGCTCACGGAGCCCGTCTTATTGTGTGATTTGCTAAATGCTGTTAGAGGCACAGTGGATGCAGCTTTTTATCCCTGCACCTGTTCCTTCATTGTATTCGAAGATGATGAATCCGACCTCTTCCCTCTGTTCCCAAAGTATTGGAAACTATTGGTTCTGTCCAATTTATTAACATCAACTTTGCAGCAGTGTGTGCTGTTCCCAGAGGTTTCAGCCATTTTCTCTTCTATTTGTCTCAGTCATTACTCTGTACCATGACAGGTTATTTGGACCAGGAAGCCGCCCGCGTCACTGCGGTGGACTGTTAGGTTTAATAACCTGCCGAGGACAAATTATCCCAGCACTGAGTATCTGCTGTTGTCTCCGTTCCGGTTGCTTTTCCCCCCGTGCAGGTAACACAGACAGGGGATCGTTTAGGTTTTCAGCTCCCTTTGTCGTTTATATACGTCGTCGGTGTGTAGAGCTGTTGTCTGCTGTAGAGGCAGCACTGATGTGAGTGGGAAAACATGCTGCCGTGCTGTTTTCTCTGCAGCCGGCTTGTGTTTGAAGGCCTTGTCAACCTGAGCTACGATGCTTAGGCTCATGTCCATCATGTTCCCACTGTACCAGGGCAAGACTGAGCAGCACGGCACAGACTCAGGCCTTTAAGAAACACATGTTGTTAAAAATGACCAATTTACGAGGCACATTACAGTAGTTGTGTTAAATAAGACCTTTGTCCAGGCAGAAAATACTTGAGCTGTTCCTCAGTTCTCCTCTCAGCATTCTTCCTCTAAGAAACAGAACAGTCTGTGCTGACTTTAATGTTTCCTTTCAGCAAGTGGTCTCAGCCGTCCGGGCAGGTGTGAACCCGTCAGGAAATTCCTCCAATCAGACGAGCCTCTGGGACCTGAGTTCCTCCTTCTTCTTTGCTGGGACTGTTATCACCACTATAGGTAAGAGAGAACTCGCGACCGTCTCTCCCTGTGAAACAATGACACGAGCGAAAGCCATGGAGAATAAAGATTGCACGCATTCTCTAAAAACGCTGCATCAGTTCGGGTTGAGCGCCGCAAAGTGCTTCTGTAGCACCGTTCTGTGGCCCGTTCGCCATTGTTCTGCCTGCACAAAGCTGGCAGAGGCACAGTGTAATTATGATGATCATTCTGGCATGAAGGTGCTTACACAGCAACATTGTGCATGGGCTCGTTCTCCTTATTGCGCCTTGTCGCTGCAGGATCGCGCTTCGACAGCGATTGCTGAGCCATTTGCAAAAAAAAAAAATAAAAAAAACAATGATAATAATTGGTCACGCTCATGCACCCTGAGTTTACTCTGCTGAGTCGGTCCGCTGTGTTTCTGGGAAAACGAAGGGAAGTATCATCACCGTAATTATCGTCATCAACGAGCTTCGTTCTTGCTGATCGGGAACAGCTCGCGCGCTCTCGCAGCTCGTCTGACGGCCCGTTGGGCTCCTGTAAAGTGGACCCTGACAGATCGGTGGGTTCAGTGTTCAGTGAGCTGCCGCGTCCTTTCACAGCTGCAGGAGTTCCTAAAGTATGAAATGTGACAGCGTTGCACTGACTTGACGCTGCCCTCTGCTTGTACCACATTAAAGTGATTACAGTTTAAAAGGTGCACTGTGGGTAAAGATGCTAATGGGCAGATTTCTGCACATAATGTACTTTTTCATTCTGACAAAACTCAGCCAACCGGATCTTAATGATTTACAGCAGCTGAGAGACTGAGCTTTGATTTTGCTTCAGAGAACTTCCAGGTTCCAGGTTGAGCTTTACCTTTGATGCTTGTTGGTGTAAACAAGTTCATAATTGCCAGGTTTGAATTTATCGGTTCTGTGCTTATTACTGCTAAGTGAGGAGACCTATTCAGAGAAACCTATTAGGGAAAAACATTACAGTCCAGGAATGGTAACAATTCTACAGCCCTGTCATGAATTACAGTTATTCCCTTAGATTCACGTAATTCAGCCAGAGGTGCTTGAAAAGAATCCATATCAGCAGATTGATTCGTTCATGCAGAGATATTTAATTGGATGTGCAGTATGGAAGCACCGGCTCCTTGTACACCCACACATTTCTATATACTTTAGGCAGAGATGAACTGAAATAACTCTTGTCTGCTTCCTCTCCTTTCACCTTCCTCTGCTGTCGTGGGAATAAAAAGGTGCAGTAATGACTGATCTCACAACTTTTCTCCTGGTGGGATTTCTTGCAGACCAAAACAGATTTCCTCTTTTGGTGCTTTTACTGTAGATGTTACATTGGACTGTTATGAAGTCTACAGGTGTATTTTACTTATATTACATATCCATCCATCCATTTTCTACCTATCTATGGGAGAGAACCCACGGGAACATGGGGAGAACATGCAAACTCCACACAGAAAGGCACCTGATCCGTCCGGGAATCGAACCCAGGACCTTCTTGCTTAGAGGCAACAATGCAACTGTACAAATATTATATTTTATCTTCTTTTAGTTTATTTACTTACGTCTAGCCTTTAATAAACGTAATGAATCCCAGGGAGGTGATAACAAGCATTTGATGACGCTTTTCTAAGTCTGATAGTTACATTAATAATTAGGAAGCGAAGGAAGCCACTGTTTGTGTTTAGGTTGATTGGGTTTGTGTTTTAGTTGATTGGGTTTTGTTTAGCAGAGATGCCCAAATGTTTTAAAACTGTGATTTCCTGTCTCCCAGTGAACTAATCACGAAAGAGCTGATTGACAGATTTGTCTGGCGCGTTTTCTCATCCTATCCTAATGTGAGCCTGGAAATTCATCATTAGACACCCTGCAGGATCTTTCCTGAGACAGACGGCATTATTAAGGAAAAAAGGAGATGGCATTTACTATGCAGACCTCTAGTGAATCACAGGGTAAAATGCATGTTGTGTGGGTTGGGGTTTGTGGATTAAGGCAGAGGTCTAGGTTTTCAGGGTATTTCATGATATGGATGCAGGACAATAAAATGGGTTTAGTGAGCAGATGCAAGGCAGCAAACCAGGGATGGACTCACATTTGTATGTTTCTCTGAGCCGTTTTACATATGAAAGCCTGTGCACATCATGCTACTGTATGTCTATTTTCTGCCCTTCATTTCCGGATGCAAACAAAAAGACGACAATCTGCCATTGTTGCGTTAGAGTTGATCTTATGAGTTCGTTCTCCCTCGATAGATGGTGAATGTGTGGCAGGAATGTCTGCTTTGCTCATTTGTCTCGCCTTGTTTTTCTCCAGTTTTCGAACTGTTGTCTGACTCAGACAACCGTTCTTTCTCTCACTAATGAGTGCTTGCACTAAAACGCTGTGTTGCATGCAATAATGCAACACAGCCCAGATTATGCAAAGTTGCCTTGTTTACTAAGTTCGGTTGACTGACTTGTTGAACACTAAATGGATGTAAAATGTGAGTCAATTAAGTATTAACATGCACATCTAAGCTCTCTGTGACTGAGCTGCAGCTATGCTGATTTGCACTGGTGTTTGAACTGAACGCTGCCTTTTGCAGTAATTATTTCTCCTTCAGGGTTTGGGAACATCTCCCCCCACACGGAGGGAGGACGGATCTTCTGCATCATCTACGCTCTCCTGGGGATTCCCCTCTTTGGGTTCCTGCTGGCCGGTGTCGGGGACCAGTTGGGGACCATTTTTGGGAAGGGCATCGCCAAAGTGGAGAAGATGATCGTGGTGCGTTCCACAACTCAACATGGGCTCTTTTAATTAGACGGAAAATGTTACAGCTGCTCTGTGAGAAACTGAAACGGAATTGTTCAGGGTTTGTTTGACTTCAGCAGTGAGTGGACGACAGTCAGGGAAGGATATGCATCTTTGGGGCGTTGCCATGTCAACAGCATCCTTGACAGCAAACTAAAATGCACACCGTTTGTTTTAGTCGGTATATTAGTCATTTTGGAGCAGACTTGGAAAAACTAAAAGGCTTTTGCTGCTTCTTCTGCTGAACCTACTGAACTGTTATTTACTGTTTATGGCAGCAGAGCGAACTAACAACCCACAGATCGATACGCGACGCCAAAATGACAGACTCGTTGCATGAACCACATGTCTCCGTTAATGAACCAACAAATGAGCCTCCACGAGCAACAGAATCAGTTAAAACAAATGCTAACTTTTCTAAATATTATATTTAACTCTGTTATATTAAGCATATGAAAACCTGTTGTCTAATAACTCATTGTTTACACTGGGTTGTGTGTGTGGGTGTGTGCAGAGCTGCTTTCTCTAATGTCTGTGTCCTGAGATATGTTGGTGGCCCTCAATTCATTCAGTTCAGCAGCATATTCACACAGCAGGGCAACGACAAACGAATTAGTGTGAAGCATGAAAGCGTTTTATGTTTCCTTGTTATATCAGAGGCAACACAGGCTCTACAGTTCATGATACTGTACATCTTTTTAGTCAGCGCCACACAAACTCTCATCGAGTTGCAGCTTTGCAGCCTCCATATGTCGCGTTGGATAAAAAGATTACCCGGGAAATGACCAGTAGGTGGTGGAGCGTTTGATCAGCCGCTCAGAGCAAACGTCGGACGGGACCGAGGCTGATGCAACAAACAGTTTGAGCCTGTTGGATTTTTTTTTTCATTGCGAAAAGCTGACCAGCAGCACATCTGCATAATTAATCAGCTGGACTGAGCAGGTACCTGAGAAATCAGGAGATCTCGATAAACGGTTTGAAAAGGAAACTGAGAAGGACCTGCAGTAGATGGTAAAACATGGGCATGAAGTGTCATGTCTGATGCCTTTTCAGAGCAAACTTCAACAGACCTCCATGAAAACTGCCTCTGAACTTAACAGGACCCCAGACTTTAGCACTAATCATCAACAATACCTCCATTCATCAAATACTTGGCAGCGACCTGAGCCAATCATGATTTACATTCATTCTTGTCTCCCCCCTAAGGAGGGGAGAGTTTGGCAGCTCTAAAAATGGGCTCGACTGAACCTTAGGAGGCGCTGACGTCAGTGTGAGAAATCGCCTCAGCTTCACTGGCTCCTGTAAATACGGACTCATTAGCTCCTGGAAAGCTCCGTGCAGGTCCCTGTAAAATAAATAGCAGTGTGCTGTTTTCGCATCACAAAATGCCCGATCTGAGGTCTGTCTGCGCTCTACACGTCCCCTCAGAGGCTCTTACGTAACCGAGAGGGAAAGGGCACGAAAGCACCGTCACCTCAAGTGGAAAGGGAGGCGGAGAACTCACACACAGAGCGGCCCGTAATGTCCTCTAATGCAACGCAAACGAGGGGTTGCAGGGTCGGCGTCACGCTGAATTCTCGTCCTCGATAGCACAGGCTGTAACTGAAATGAATCTATTAGGAAGATCCCTCGCTGATATCACTATCGCCTCCGTGGGTGAAGAGTTAAACCGCAGTCTGACATCGGCAAATGGTTCCCGAGAAGGAGGTTGAAGGAAGTGGCTCGTTACATTGAAAAAGAAGCTGTGGGAAACAGGCAACAAGTGCTAATTAGCTACACAATCGCATGGCAGGCGTGTGAATAAAGCAACAAAGCCTCTGGCTTCAGGCTCAGGCTCATTGTTTTCTCGCTTCCCACAGAAGTGGAAAGTGAGCCAGACGAAGATCCGCGTCATCTCCACGCTGATCTTCATCCTGTTCGGGTGCCTCCTCTTCGTGGCGCTGCCGGCCGTCATCTTCAAGCACATCGAAGGCTGGAGCACGCTGGAGTCCATCTACTTCGTGGTCATCACTCTCACCACCATCGGCTTCGGGGACTTTGTCGCCGGTGAAAAAGGTCACTTTTAAGGTTTACGTTGTTTCCCCCTCTCTTTGTTTGTGTGGGTTTACAGCATTTTGACCTTGGCTGCTTGTTTGGTACATTAATGCAGCTGAGGCAAGTCTGGCGTCCAGTACATTGCACCCTGCTGTGCATCCTTTTAGTTTGGTCTCTTTGCACCGCTGCAAAAATATTCTGGAGTATGATTATCTTTTGTGGTAAATAAAGCCACCTACTGTACCCTAGCGTTTAACCAGAAACACTCAGACAAGCTATGAGCGTCTAGCCACAAATCTAGCCCATTAAAGGCTAATACTCAGATTTTGGTATTTTATGGATCTCTGTATGTCCCAGTTTATTTCGTGGCTGGGAGCAGTTGCCAGGCAACTCCATGTAGCCGCTGTTGACTGTTTGGATTAAGAAATAATGAGGTACTAAGTGCATTTTAGAAGCATAGCTTGTCACCTTTGAACAGAGGAAGACTGTTCCCTATTGATTCCAGCTTTTAAACAACTGCTTCACACTGAGCGCAGAGGGGGAAAGCTGAGTTGATCTTCTATTCTAACCTTAATAGCTGCAATAAAAACAGTGTTCGGCGTTGAGAAAAGGTGCAGAAGCGTGGCAGTGACTCGCTGCTGCTGAGGCTGCTGCTACACGTAAGCGTTCCTTTTTATTTAGCCTGCTCTCCAGACAACAAGGGAGAGGCAGATGGGAGAAATCACAAACAATTAGCTGCTACATAAAGTTTCCCTGAGCCGGGTTAATGATTATAGATTAGATCACTGCACCTGTGCCAACGCTAGAGATACAGTGAATTAATCAGCTTGGGCTCCTGTTACTTAAACTAGTGCTCAATGAGCAGCTGCCTCTGCTGCTTCAGGCCAGTTGATCTGTATTTAAAGGGACTGAACACGTTGATTACTCAGTTATGTGATTCTTAATTGTTCTAAAAACTTATAGAAGCCTATTTCTATAGTTCTATTGGGAGGTATAAAAAAGTCTAACTAAACTCCTTTCACAGCACTAACACAATTAATTTTATTCTTTATACTTGCTGTCAGGCCCTCGTTAGATTTATATATGAACTGATCCTACTTTGAACTGAGCCTAAAGCCCAGGGGCAATTAAAAGCAAAGCCACAGTGGTAAAACATCACAGTCCTCTCAAATGGAAAAACCAGGGCTCATTAAACGACGCAAGTACGAAGCTAAAGACCCGAGTTTTCTGACTGCACCGCGTCTTCTTTCCTGATTATACAGACGGGTGATGTGAAAGGCACTTGTTTTGAGTTGCAGGTGGGACTGAGAGTCCAGAGTACCTGGACTACTACAAGCCTGTGGTTTGGTTCTGGATCCTGGTGGGCCTGGCCTACTTTGCCGCGGTGCTCAGCATGATCGGGGACTGGTTCCGGGTGATCTCCAAGAAAACTAAAGAGGAGGTACGTGATGCTACGAATGCAAATACACAACCATCAATCTGAACTGACGAGTCGCCACCCAGGAAGCTGCCTACGGAGTAAATATCGTCTGGTGCGACTGAATATTTGATGAGGGCGCTAATGAGAAATGAGACACTCGCTGTTGTGGCAGTTACATTATTTACATAGAGAAAAGATGGAGTGGGCCACGCGTCCACACACACAGCTGCAGAAAGTAACCACGCGCTGGTCTCATTACTTTATTCTATATAACAATAATAGGGGGGAGACTGTCTGCAGTGAGTCCTTCTACAGGCACACATGTAATTAGCAGTACAGCTGTGGAGGCTGCGAGCTCCGCAGAGGATTACATTAGCGGGAGAGAAAGGGCTCCGTGGGAGGCTGGGGCTCCGGAGGACGAGGATGAGGATGAGGACGAGGACGAGAGAGGAAGGAGGAGACGGCGCCGATTTAAGTGTCTGTGCACATGCAGCATGAATTTTAAACGTCAGCACTCAGAATTCTGCTTTACACGTCAGAGCGCGATAAATAAATGAGGAGAACGGAGGGGGGGTCGATGACACGAGCCTCTGTGGCCGTGAAGCTAAAAAGGCCTCTGCTTCCGCATCTCTCCGCAGGTCGGGGAGTTCCGGGCTCACGCCGCCGAGTGGACGGCCAACGTGTCGGCGGAGTTCAAGGAGACGCGGCGGCGGCTCAGCGTCGACATATACGACAAGTTCCAGCGGGCGGCGTCCATCAAGCGCAAGCTGTCGTCCGAGCTGGGCATCAACGCGTCCCTCAACCAGGAGATGACGCCGGGCAAGAGGACGCTGTCGGCCAACCTGTTCGACGACAAGGAGGCCTTCCCCGGCCTGAGCCTGTCCCTGACCCCCGCGCCGGGGACCCTGGCCCGGAACGGCAGCCTGTACCTGAACGGCCTCAGCCCCGACTACGCCGACCGGCGGGAGCTCGCCGTCATCGAGAACCTGAAGTGAGCGGCGTGAGGGTGAAAAACAGACATCATCTTGAGCGGTCGGTGATGAGGCACCCGTCCGTTCATTCAGCCGCCGGCTGGGAGTAAGTCACTGAGCTGCACTTCAGCCCCCGCTTCCATAACCCGCGCCGACATCATCGCCAGCCGAGCTGCTGTTTGAGAGGAGCCTGCGTTTGAGCGGCCTGGAAGGACAGAGCGGCGGCATCTCTTCTGTCACACGGCCACAAACGAGCCTGCGAACACGGCAGCGCGTTGGTCTCGCTTAGAAAAGCAATAGACGCGTCCGTTCCCGTCGCTCCGGAGGCTCTCCTGAAATCTGCATCAGATGAGGAGAACCCCCCCCCAGACGCTCTGTTGTTACCAATGGACTCCAAGGATTGTGGCTTTTTGGTTACGTTTACACTTCTTACTATGGATTTCTAGGCCTTGTGTTCGCTGCTCAGTCCGGCCTCACTGAAGAGACGAATGTTGACATTTTTCGGTCCCTTTCGCGACTGATTTCAGCTTTTCACACTAAGGAGTTTATCCACTCGTGCCTTAATGAGCCGCCATGAACATGGAGGCTGGCAGTGCATGAAAGGCTGAGCCTGATCTGAATCCACAAGCACAGCAGGGAGGAGGACAACTAGGAGGCATCCTGGACCATTAGGACAATTGAAGCCAATGCAGGACCCTGCTTAAAGACATTTCAGGTGGACGTGAGGTTTGAGATGAGGCACAAAATGAGAGAGTGTCACCGCGTTGTCTTTGTTTTAGGGATTAGCGACCGCTCTGAAAGTGCTGAGGTACTTAGATTAACCACACAGTGCCAGGCTCACTGAACAACCCCCCCCCCCCCCCCCCCCCCCCCTCCCCTATACCAAAGCATCAGTCCTGCTCTTCTGACGGAGGAAACAGGGAGAGGCCTTCGCACTGATCACAGGATCAGGAGCTTTGTGTCCAGCAGGGTTTCAGAAACGCAGACCCAGCGTTTCCTCTTGAACCTCAGAGACAGAACCTGAAGCGTCGACTCGTTTCAGCTCTAATTGGAAACGACTCCCGCACACGAGTCCTGAACAGTAAAAGTTACGGGGATGAAAAGCAATCTTTACCTCAGTGCACTGCGTGATCAGAGGGAAGAATGAGGCGTCACGTCTCGCAGTGACTCGCGTCGAGACTTTAGATGTAAATTGTGTCTGAAATAGAATAATCAACCGACATCAGTGCAACGCTGCAGCAGCTTTGGTGTTGATGAAATATTTCGACGAATACAACTTTGAATGTTTCTTGAACGTGTTTTTTTTTCTTACTGTCATAATCAATGACTCACCACCGGGATCGTAGTTTGTAGCTTTAACGAACACATTTATAACACAGGTCAGTCGTGCGGGAAACCAGATCGACCCGCTCTAACAAATGAATCATTTAGAAGCTGCTGTGCGGAAAAGTGTGTTCTGAGCACATTTTGGTTTTGTTGCAGTGTTTTTCCTGGCAATAAGTTTTGGTATATTTTTTATACTGCAGCAGTTGGTCAAAAGAGTCACACGTCCTGCATAGAGAAACATCTACTGAATGTATTTCAGTGTTTGCGCGCTGCTCATCCTAAAACAAGCTCTCTAGCTCAATGTGTGCATATGAAATCACTTCTGCACTTTCCGTAATTCGTCAGTTCAGTTAGTTATTAAAGTTATAGGTTTCGATGAAACAGTCCAAATGCATCACGTAAAGACCATATGATGCATTTTTATGATAAACCTTTATACATGGAGGAACATGTACAGTAGATAAGCATCAGCTACAGGTGATGGGAGTAATTCATTACTATCCGACTGCCACAGATCACACAGTATTCCGTTCACCTCTGTTTCCTGTCTTCCAGTCACTTGCCTCTGTTACCATTAAAACTGTGCACAAAGGTAGAAATCCCAGCGTGAGGAACAGCTGCTGTGGCGCCATTCTGAATCTGCAATGTAACTAGAGCTGCGGCTTCACAGTGTTACACTTGCAATACATAATGAAAGACGGAATACTAATTCGCCGAGGGAGGCAATCCTTTCAAAGTAAGAGCCCCGATAAATCATCCAGTAACCGTTTCCCAGTAGGCTGTGATTGACAGCCGCTAGGAGGCGGGCTGTCGCTGCGGGGCAGCGTCAAGCAGCGTTACATAATGCACGCGGACGCACGCGGTTGTTTACGTGGCGGTCCCGCGAGGTGTGCGTGAACGCGTGGCGCTGCGTTCCGGGGAACTCGCTGCGTTTCCACCCACACAGGCGTCGGCCCCTCCTCGTCCCAGGGTGACGAGTTTTTAATTAAGCCCGTGGCTCGCGTCGAAACCCCAGTCGGCGGATGCTGAATGTGTCTCTCCATTGATGATGGTGCAGATGAGCCTCATAATGAATGTACGCGCATTCATGATTTAGCATTGTGATTTATGTATGTGCCGAGCAGTTCATTCAACCCAGCGGGGCACAAAACAACCCTGGGCCCTCAAGTCGCTGGCTTTTTCATTTAAACATGATTTAGTCATAACGGTAAAGGAATGTTGTCATGCACATGCAGAAATGTGTGAACTGTGCTTCAGTGAAACCATCAATTATGGTTTGATTTGCATAAAATGTCTTTTAAATAAGACTCGTTATGTCAGTTCTGATAAATTCGCCTGTAAAGACTGTACATGTGAGGAGGTCATGTACACATAAGGACATTTAATAAATGAACATGATTACAAGTGTTACAAGTGTTGCATGCTGTTTCAAGTGTCTTAATTAAGAGTGTTCCACTTATAATGTGTTAATAAGATTATGTCACCTCATATCATGACACAGGTTCAGAACCTATAGAATAAAATATTCAATTTGCAATAAACACTGATGATGTTTTCCTAAGCATCCAATTCAATTCATGGTGGATTTTAATGTATTGTTTCAGGAATTTTTGTGAGTCTGTGTGTTAAACCCATCATTCTCAGCTTTGTCTTAAACCGACAAACTGATCTGAGTCACAGGTTACACAATGTTCCTCATGCCTTGCGAGCACAGCGTGGACTCAGGCGGCTGCCGCTCATGCGTCGCCGCGTCGACACCTTCCCTTCATTTGTGCATCCTGCACGTCACAGATCTGTGCTGCGAGGATTTCGTGCACACTTCCTGCAGCGAGCGGCGGACGAGCGCAGAGACAAAGCCCGGTCCGGAGCCTGGTGCGTTCCTTCTCAATAATGCGAGCTGGCGGGTTGCTTAATGACACCAAAGATGCGGAGTGACACAGCACATCACCTTCCAGCCTCTGCCCTATCAGCAGAGAGACGCTAAGACGCTGCACTACACGGAGGAGCCGCGACCCACGAGTCAGTGCCCTTCAAATGCAAGCGGCTATGACTCATAGCCGTGAGCTGGTTGTAGAACCACTTATACTGTAGCTCTGCGTGGAGGTAGATTTGAACCCTTTGCCGGCTCAGGATTGGTCATTTTATCCGGTAAATAAAGCACTTTTATGATTTATAACTACTTTAGGACTTCCCTGAGTCTCACGGCTGCCTCACTGGGACTCAGTATTTTGTCTCCTGCCGACAGGTGAGCGCACACCGAGCCCAGCAGGAGGCTGGCGGGTTCATTAGTGATTCTGTCTGCAGGGACATCAGACAGAAAGTGAGTCAGCCACCAGCCGCCACAGGACGAGGCCGCAGAGGTACACGGTGAGAGCGAGAGCAGTCAGGGGTGTGTGTGGGCGGGTTCTGTGTGTGTGTGTGTGTGTGTGTGTGTGTGTGTGTGTGTGTGTGTGTGTGTGGGGTGAGGGGATGTGACAGCGCCTTCAAAACCGCACAATTACACATTCTGCATTTAGCTCCTAATCATCAGCCTCTTTTATCCGTCTTTGTATCGGAGAACGGTACAAACAGTAAAAGTTCTGCTGCGCACTGGATTAAACGCGGAACCGGCTCCTTATTGGAGGTGATCCGCTGAAGGAGCGAGCGGCGGAGGCTCAAAGTCACGCTGACAACAAAGACCGGCTCTTTAATCCAGAGGGGAACGATACCAACTTTAACCTTTAGCTAAATTTAACAGCATTTTCCTGTCGTGTCCAGACCGCTGCAGATAGGATATCCTCTCACGCTGGGAGGATGAATGGCATCCTGACCTTTACTACCGCCATACTGCCTGTGCAGCACGAATAGATATAGTCAGCCAGTGTCCTTGATAAATAATATTCATAGCAACCCAATAAACATACACCAACTATTCATTTCCCCATGGATCTGTATAAGGCCTAATATTCAATCATTTCAACATGAAATGATTGAAGGCTCCGTCTTCAAAAGCTTGCAGATGTTTAGTGAGAGGTCGAATTTCTGATAGAGGCCACAAGGTCTTTGCCTACAGGGATTCAAGTTGCCTTCACAAGCTCAGGTCTGCACAGATTTCTGCTCCATTAGGCACATTTGCGATGTGACAGCACGGCACACATGTCGCGGTGCTTCGGTGTCCTTGAAGCCTGGAGACATGAATTTCAGATATTTCTCACCATGGGACGTGGTGCCGAGCACTTATTGTCTAGTGGTTTGACGTCAGTGGAGCTTTAAGTAGGAACCCGCTCACATATTGGTCAATAATTATCCATTAAACCCTCCATGTTATGTCTGAGAGGTGTGGTATTAATGTCTGGGAGCACCTGGAGGTTCAGGCTAAGAATAGTCCTTCAGTCTCTATTTCTGCCTCTGGCCTGTCACTGGCTCATGACCGTATCATCCCTCAACCCTGACAATTAGGGGAAAGAATAAAATAAAATGTATTTGATGTGGAAGCGGAGGTTACATGATACATGACACATCAGGAATAGACTGACTGGAGCATAAAGACTTCAGTCTAAAAGTAAAAGAGGAGTGAGTCATGCAGTAATTATACTGTAGCATCCTGACTGTACTTTCTGACAGCACTGTGCGTTTTCTGAATGAAATACCTAAAATAACCTAAAAGAATTTGCTCGTCATTATCTCAAGTGACAGTTCGCCGAATAGTTACAGCAAAACAAACAAGATGTTCTGCCGCAGGTCCACTGCAGGTACAGTTCCCGTATCAGCGCCGCTGACTCAGAGGGGTTTGAGTGCGTTCATGCGCGGGAGGAACCAATCACCGGGGCCAAATGAGGAAGCTGGTTTATTTCCAGCCCCGTCACAAACACGGGCAAATCAGGCACGACCAAACTCCCGCGGCCCTGATTGGGTTTCCAGAAAACCTCGGCCTCCTGGGAAATTTAGAGCAGAGTCGGCCTCTTGGAAAAGAAAAACAGCATGTAAGAGATTAAAGCATTAGGCGGTAAGTCAAACAGGCCCGCACGTCTAATCTATTAAATGTTCACACGTGTCAGCATTTAGATCAATGCAGTCGTAGATTAAAGCAGGTGAGTGCTTTTGTAAAGACAGATGATTAAATATTGAGATTACCCCAATTAAAAAGTTATAGAGTTACACAACCATGGCTGGCATGAAGTCAATGTCTTGTGTGTGCACAGGAACAGCAGCGCTAGAAACCAGCACAAAGTCCCACTGCTCCAGGTCGGCAGCAACAGATGTAGCTGTGAATTCTTCCAGCCGGGACGAAGAGGGAAACAGAGGGGAGGAAACCTCAGAGGAAATCTCACACACGAATGGACTCAAGATTACAGCCTGTGCCGTGGAAACAGGAACAACAGTGAAGCGGTAAAGTTTTACTACCAAATACACGAAATGTAGTATTAAACCCCAAAGACTGGAACAGAACACAGCAGCAAACGCTCCCATCAGTAAAACCACTGCAGGTCAGCGGTAGCTAATCATTAATCACAGCCGCCCACGCAGAAGCACATTCCCACTCAGACCTCTCACGGAGGTGACGGAGCGCAGCAGCAGCAGTAGTACACGCTGCACGCGGAACACAGGTGCCCGCAGATAATCGGCGCGCGCAGGTGGGAGCGGCGAGTCTCGTTAGAGGCGTGAGGCGGAAACAACTGCGGCTCATCCTCCGTAGTCCCCACGCTTTAACTGTGACACTTCGCCGTGCTGCGGGAGGAAACATCTGCCGGTTTACCCCCCCCCCACGCACACACACACACACACACACACGCACACACACACACACACACTGTGGAAGACGCGGTTGCTTTCATGTGAGGCGCTGTGTTTTTGTGCCTCGCGCGTGGAAAAGTGTCCCACGACGGACGCGGACGGGAAAGAGCAGCTCCTTCCTGCCTCGAACCCGCCGCCGTGACGAGCAGACCCCCCCCCCCCCCGCAGATCCCCGCACTCATCCTCCGATAGCATCTTTTTAAGCCGCTGTGTTATTGCTGACTGTGATTTGGCCGCGGCACAGATCGTTAACACCTTCTCGCCGGGGGTTCGACTGTTTTTACCGCCGTGAGCAAGTGTGGGAAACAAACACAGCCAACGCAGCGTATGAGAGCTTTTATTTGCTGATCCCATCAGGTAGAAAAAAGTCATCAGTGTGATCTGTATAAACTACAGACAAGGTGGCGAAAACGAGATCCTACAAGGTAAACGCTAAAATGAGCCCGTGTTATTTGTAAAATAACATTAAATGTATGAAGTTTCCTCTGTTTGTCAGGATCAGAAGTCACGGTCCCAGCCAGAAAACTCCTCGTCCGCCTTATTCTGGTCGGCAGGGAAACGATCGAAGTTGATGTAGCAGGGACCCTAAAAACACATCAAATCAAAAATCAAGTCCCGTTTCCCCTCGAACCGCAAAGACAAACAGAGGAGACGCTCCTCGCGACTCGCCTTGCGTATCAGCCGCACCGTGGGGGCGTTGATCTGACCCACGCGCAGCTTGTGCCAGTTCATGCTGCTGAACCACCTGAAGGCAAAGCACGAGGCCATCACAGCTCCACAGGGAAACACGAGCGAGAGGACAAGTTGTGCATTTCAACGCACAGGGGCAACGCGTTGCCATAGTTACCGGTGATGTCGGACGTCTTTGATGCCGTTCTTGGTGTTCCCTAACCTCTGACCTGGCCGAGGTCTGCAAAAAAATGATTATATAACAGATATCGATTTTTAAGACACTTATTGATGATGAACCACAACAACAGGCTGCTCACAGAAGGAACTGCATGACAAACACACAATCCACAATGAGAAAGTTGCTCATACCAGCACTATTCTTCTCACCTGCACAGCTTACTGATAATAGATTTAGCCGCCTCGTTCATGAAAGGCGGGTACTTCAGCACGCCATCCAGAATCTTGGCATAAATCCTCTGGGGTTCGGAACTTGAAAAGGGGGGGCTGAGGAGCAGAGGGGGGTAAAAACACTGGGGATGTAATATTCCACTAGGCAGCGGTTCAGAAATCAGCCATGCAGTACGTTAGCCCAGCCATTCAGCTGCAGGTGGTAAATAATGAAACAGATGTGATTCTCTGCTGCAGATGTCAGACGTACTTCCTTGCTGCCATCTGCTGGTTAACGCAGGGGTTAAGTCCTTCAAGAGCTGATTTTCTCTCAATCGTATTTGCATGAACACGGAACCATCCAAGACAAGCGAAAGGATTATTTATAGTTCAAAATTTATTTACTGCATCAGCATCTTGGCGTTACCTTCCTGCCAGCATCTCAAAGATCAGGATGCCCAGAGACCAGAAGTCGACGGCGAAGTCATGTCCTTGGTTCTTGATGATCTCGGGAGCGATGTACTCAGGAGTCCCAACGAACGAGTACGTTTTCTCCCCACGCACCAGCTCCTTAGCAAAACCAAAGTCTATCTGCACAGAGACAGAGCCACACACACACACACACACACACACACACACACACACTGAGCGTGATGTCCCGTCTGAGGAGCGGGGGGAAACCGTACGGATGGCCCCAGATGACGCACCAGCTTGATGTAACCCTTCACATCCATCATCAGGTTCTCGGGCTTCAGGTCTCTGTACATGATGTTCTTCTTATGGAGGTAGGAGTAGGCCTCCACCACGCAGGCGGCGCAGAACACGGCGATGGGCTCGTCGAATCGCCCTCTGGCCATCACACACACAGCAGAGCGCTGAAATGAACCTGTTAGCCTCATCCCAGTTTGAAAACCTGCTCAGTAACACAGTAACACAACGCTCACACTTCTTTGAGCTTGGTCCAGATCTCTCCTCCGCTGCAGAACTCCATCACCATGTAGATGTATCGCGTGTCTTTAAAAGCTGCATGAAGTCTAGAAGGAGGAGAAACTCTTAATGCAATGGTTTAATGTGACTGGCTTTATTAACCGACTGCAGTCAGCGATACCTGACGATGAAGTCACACTGTATGGCTTTAAGGATCTTCTTCTCGAACAGCATGTGCTCCTCTTGTCTCTTGGAGACAATGTGCTTCTTGCTGACTCGCTTCATGGCGTAATATTTGCCCTGCTTCAGCGTGGTCACCTAATGGCGAGAGGCCCCAAGCAACAGTTTATGTTCACCTCATGTGCATTTCACATTCCAGCGCAGAGGAGCGAGCGGAGAAGCAGCCTCACCAGCTCGACGCGACCGAAGCCCCCGACGCCGAGCGTGACGGGGTCTCCCTGGTAACGGCCCTCCTGGTAGAACACAGGAACCATGTCCTCGAGCGTCAGGGTGGAGCTGAGACTGAGACAGAGGGCGTTGATGATGACTCAACTGATGTTTTAAATCGCATTCTTCGCAGGCGTGGCCTCTTCCTCACCTCGCCTTTACCGGAGCTCGACTTTGCTGCAGCACTTTGGAGCTGAGAGTGAAAACCAAACGCTGATCAGATACAGAACAGTGTATGGTCTGTTTATTCATTCAGGTGGTGAGAAAGTGTTTCATACTGTAGGACTTACTCATCAAACAGCTCCAGGTGTTCTATTGGAATCGTCTCCTCAAATACCCTGGAGAAAAGTGATTCTAAGTCAGCCTGAGCTCAGAACAAAAGCGCGACGGCTCGCGTTTCCACCGTAAAATCACCTTCGCTAACACTAAGAACGGGAAGCAGAGTCAGACTCACTCCTTGTCGATGGAGAAGCAAGTAACGGGCCCGTCAGCGGTGCAGGTGGCAGTTCTCAGCACCTCCCTGGAAGAGGATCATGTTGTCATAAAAAAAAAAACACGATGAATCTTAAAGAGTTTCAATTTCGGGTTTGAAAATGACTTGAGCTCACACAAATAACAACAGACTGGAAGGTGCACAGGGGCACATGTTGCACAAGCCTGTCAAAATGATCCTTGGGCAAGTGTTGCGTTGCCATGGTTACCGTATGAGGGCCTGCTCGCCAAAATGCTCCCCTTCCACCATCCTGCGAATCTGCTTCTGCTGCCCGTTCACGTTTTTGGTCACCAGGACCTGAGGAGGAGAAGCAGAGGGAGTGACGGTCCACACATACACACACACACACACACAAACACACACACACACACTGGAGCAGCTCTAAAATGAAGCTACTCTATGTTACCTCTCCTTTGAGGATGATGTAGAATGTGTCTCCTTCAGTCCCTTCTTGGACTATAACGTCTTTGTCCTGGTACTTCACCTGCAAAAGACCCCAAACACTGTCTGAGTTGAAGGTAACGCCGCTTCATCGTGACGCGGCGTGAACCCACACCTCCTCCATGGAGTCGATGATCTTGGACAGCTGGACGTCATTGAGGTCCTTCAGAGTCTGAGCCCTGTGCAGCATGAGATGGTAGAGATGAGTGTGGTCTCACATGCAGGTAAAGGAGGCCTGAGAGCAGACGCCGGAGGAATAACTCACGTCTTCAGGAAGCGCATGAGCTGCTCCCGTTTCTTCTTGGACTTGTTGGTGATGATGGTCCTGTAGGTGTGTCGCTCCATGCACCACAGTCGCACCGCCGACGTCGCTGCAACAAAAGGCATCAAACGCCTGCGTTCTGTTTGCGATCATTACAGACTGAAATGACTGGAAATCACATTAGGAGACACCCAGCGGTTAAACTACAGCCAATGCTGTCTCCTTGTGAGTCACGGCACCACAGACAGTAACATGCTGGTACATAAAGCGCCTATAGTGCCCCATAAAGATAAACCAGGAGTCGCTCCAGGGACTGACCTTTGACTGTGGCCGTCCGTTTGCAGTTGTACAGGATGGCTAACTCCCCAAACACGTCCCCACTGCTGAGGGTCCGGAGCTCACGACCCGCCTGCGTGACCACCAGCACGCCATCTGAAACCGGGAAGACTATCACTGCTAACATCTGCATATTAGGGTTTATGAACGGGAGCGCGTCCACACCTGCAACTATGTACATGCTGTCGCCTTCGGTGCCCTCCTGAATGACTTCGTCCCCCACCTTCAGGTTGGACACCACCAGGAGGTCCACCATCATGGCCGTCTGCTCATCGTCCAGGCGGCTCAGGAAGTCGTTCTTCTGGATGGCTTTGACGATGAGGCTCGTCTCACTGGCGGTGGGAGTTTTGGGGACAGCGTTCTAGACGTTTGTATCAGGTGCAGGTCGTCCGCTGTGCTTATGACTGTACCAACCTGGCTGTTTTCTTGACCCTGCTGCGCGTGATCTCCACGGTCTCCGGAATGGGCTCCGAGGCGATGACGGCGGCGCGGCTCGTCCTGTACGCGGGTTCGCTCTCGTTGGCGCTGAGGGTGGGCGCCTCTGGAACGGACCAACGGGGTGAGTGTGAGCGGCTGCCACGTGGACCTGAATGCAGTGTGTGCTTGTGGCGGCCTCTTACCCAGTTCGTGATACTGACTCTGCAGCTCCTGCAAAAGTTTCTCCTTCTCTTGCAGTCGATGTTCTATTAGGATCAAAGCAGAACATTTTTCAGGTTCAAAACATTTATAGTATTGGTCCACGTATTCAAACTAAGCACAGGTGATGAATGAGAATTCAGTGCTCGTCGCTCTATTGTTTATTGCTTGGTTTTTCATCAAGCGGCACCCTGCGGTGCAAACCCCACGGTGTCAGAGCTGGTGTAAAGCAGTCATGCTCTTTACGGCTCTACTCACCCAGGTCTTTGTTCTGTCTCTGCAGCTCCTGGTTGATCAGACATTGTTTTTCCAGCTGCTGCCTCAAATCCTGTAGTTGCTTCTCCATGACTACAAAAAAAAAAACAATTTCCCACGGGAGGAATCAATACGGTGGCAGAGAGATCAACGGTTGTGCAGCCAATGAGCCGGTCGGGTCGGTCAGACCAGTGGAAAGCGTGGAGCGTTCTACAACCCAACGCTTCCAGACATCATATTTTAAACCGTATGCTGATGCCTTGAGCTCAGCCCCACTGCCTGCACACAGCAAGAGCCTCCCTGAATAATGCACACTAATGATGGCCAGTCAACAGGGTGCTGTCTGAACGCTGTCACACCCCTGCCAGCACTTGCTAAAGATCTAGCGCGATCCCAAAGAGTGATAATGACGCAAACCTGTCACTTTATTCTAAGAGCTTCCACTTCTCTTACTTATGTTGCAGCCTGTGCACTGATGCATAGCTCTTTGCTTTGTTCTGTGCTGTTAAGAGGAAAAAACAATTACATAATAAATGAATGCTTTGATTTATGGGTCGGTAAATATAATGTTTGAGTGTTTACATGACTCAATAAAGACACAAGCAATAATGTAAATATGTTTCTGCCTGTATTAGGCCAAAGAGTGAATACAGCCCTGTGATGACTGGGCTCATCATGTGAGTAGTTACTGCCGCCTCTCCCTGGACATTGGACAGTGTGAGATTAGACACCGTGTTGCCGCAAATCATAAAATCCCAGAACAATACACCCAAATAAATTCTTCTTATTTCCCGAAAAGGCGATTGATTATTCTCATGCAGGTTTTTTCAGGGGGTGAGAAAATACGAATCAAACGTGCCTAAAAACGCATTCACCTTATTATCTGTGAAAATATTGATTATTTCCATTATCACCATCAAAGGCGGCGGCAGTTTGATAAGACGAAGCTTAAAGGGTCATGAAAATGTTAAAGGGAACACAGTGGCCACTAAGGATGTTAGAAAGCTATGAAACAGAAGCTTCATTAACCTGCGTCTCTAAAGCCGCTGCAAACTTCCTGACAGATAAGAGGAGCAGACTCACTCCAGGTTACCTGCAGCCTGCTGGAAGGCAAAGGCATCTGCTGCACTGTGGCTCCATGCTTTGTTAGCTATTCCTGTTGATTTTTGTTTTGTTGCATTGTGAGGCAATGACTCCAAAAGCCTTAAATATGATCGCTATAATTTCACTGAATGACCGATTGAACTATGTCATCAGTCAGAGGCTGGTTCACTGATTCACTGATTCTTCAGAAAGTAGAGAACACCAGAGGCAACTAGAACAGAGCTGCTGTTTACCGCTACACTGACACAACCACATACTGTACAGGGCCTCATTACTAATTCATGGTGTAGTGTAACTACAGCTCACGTCTCCTAAGATGCTGTGTGACAGAGCATGTCTGACCGCATGTCTGTGTTTGAGCTGCACTCCAGATTTCACCTCAGAATTAAACTTTTACTAAATATAAAACATAACAGAAACTCTGCATATGCATGTGGAGCACAGACAACTGTATCCAAGCATGCGAGGGCTTTACATGACATCCAACTTTTAAAGGCACTGACATGCAGCGTGTGGAGAGATAAGTGGAGTCACACTCACCTGTAGGCTGTAAGTGGCCAGAAGAGAAGATAAGAAGCGTCTGCCCAACCTATAATAACTGTAAGTACCATAGGAACTGAATAATAACCTGTCCTGTCTGACCCCCAGACTGTCTACACACCGGACACACCTGAGTGTAGTCTGCAGGCTCGCTGCCTCGCATTACACGTCCTGCACACGTTCCCAGCTTACGGTGTCATCTCTGCTCCTCGGCTTTTCCTATTTTTACCTCTGACCACCTCCCTCCCTCTCTCACTTTCAGTCTTTCCTCTTCTTTGTCTATCTGTCAATCTCGAGCAGCTCCTGCTTTGAATCATTAACCTTGGAGTGAGGCGCCTCCCATCCCACCAGGTGGAGGAAAACACACTGGAGGACCTAGAGGGACAGTGAAGCTGTTAACTGACGTTATGTAAAGACATGTGAGTTTGCTCGATTTTATATTCTAACAAAAATTTATAAAGACAATATAATGAAAGCAACCAAGAAATTGCTGCAGGTGTTGTGGCAGATGCTTAAATCTGAGGTTAACATCAACAACTGACATCATATCTAATGGAAAGCTTTCATTATGAGTCCATACAACCAGGCCACAGCGTCATTAAACGAGTCTAGGTTGAAGGGTTAACATTGTGACAGAGGGTGTGGGTCTTTATTGGCCCAGGTTACTTATTGACACTCTGTCTAGTTAATCAGTGGCCTTAATGACACCCCTGCTTATTTGAGATCTAGATTTAGCTTTCAGCCAGGAGGAAGCTCAGTGAAAGACAGAGCATGTGTTTGGACGTTTTTCCAACATGCTGGTACGTGTTGGAAAAAACTGAGCCCAAGCAACGCTTCACTAGTTACAGTACGAGACGTACAAGCCGTCCTGTGACATCACGGTTCATTTTAATGTCATTCTTTCATTTCAGTGCAATTCAGTATTTAAGAAAAAACAATGCCCTACAACACTGTGATTGTGGTTACAGCTCATACAGAAGTGAAACTAAAAGAAACAAACTTTCAACAAAAACACAGCAAATAAAGGCCAGCGAATGTCATAAACACCTGTGAAGAGCCGAGAATCAGCTCATCAGTCAATAAATTAGCACCGATAGCTACTAAACATCTTCCATTATCATGTTCACGAGTCACAGATGTCAAACAGCTATAATATATGATTCAAAATTACATTCAATAAAAATGACTTGGTAATGAATTAATGAGGTGGTGACTTTGAACTATCATCAACTACTGGAAATACAAGTTATTAAGAAGTTCTTCATATTCAAAAATAACGTACAGACATAGCGACTGGTCCCATCAGTATGACTGTGCATAACGAGACCTACAATCAGTCATTACATTTCAGATAAATACCTTCAATACCTACAAAATACACTTAAATAATCCTTACGTAAACAGATCAAGTGGCCAAAGAACTGACATCATTCCTTCATGTTCTCCAAGTAACAATGTGCACACATAGAAACGGTATATTACATCAGTCATAAATCACTTACTCCTGATTCAAGGCTTTTGACTAATGATCATCCAATATCCTGCCAAGAATCTCACTCTTCTTTGGGAAACAATATCTTTCCTAGCCTTCTAAATCGTATCTATAAGATAGATTCCAATTGTTTTTTCAGTATGAGTATTTTTAAGTGATGGAGTGCCACAGGGCTCTGTGTTTGGACCAATACTTTATATGTGTTAACTTGGTCCTTATTATAAGGAAACATGTTTCTCTGTGTGACGTGGTGGGGTTTATTTAGCTGTTAGCTGTTATATTGTGTATATTGTAAGTCTGCAGTTTCTTAAGATGGTTGTGTTGCAAGTTGGCACAATATGAACAAACTAACTAAATTACTGTAAGTCCACGATCATGTGTACAGCTAAAGTCTGCATGCAGAGCTAAAATGTGTGTGTGTGGGGGGGTCTTCCTTCAAGGCACCTTACACTTACACAAGTCCTGTAAGGCCGAAATACAGAGACTGACAGATTTTCAAACGGAAAGTCACTGTTTTCATGTATTGTTTTCTAATAGTGCCACTACTATTTTAAACACCAACAGGATCATGTTTTTTTTCAACATAACACTTTGACTTCTAATTAAAATGGAAGGAGGTAGATTAGCAGACTTGCAGTGAGGTCATAGGATTGTACAATACAGCTGGTCATTATCTAGCTCTATGCAAACATGTAGGGGATGCATCTCAACATTTTTATGGCAGAATAGCAGCATGCAAACCAAAGCCATACATTTTTTGATCATTGTTGTTCTACTGCCAGGGTTTTTCTTAGTCAGGTTCAGAGCAAAGCAATGAGAACTGGGATCGTCAAAGATGATCAGCTCATCGGCTCCTCATTGATGCCACAGGCTTGGTTCAAGTCCTCGGGGTGGTCAAAGACGGCTTGGATGAACTGACCAAACAGACGGTCCATGTAGGTCTCACCGCGGGGAAACAAACCATCCAGGAAGGCGATGTGTCCGCCGTGAGCCGTCAACAACAGGGCAACATTAGGCAGGCTCTGGATGATGGTCAGTGGAAAGGCTGAGGGAATGAATGCATTATTAAAAAGACTAAAAAAAAAAAAAACATACGCTCAAACATCCTTCCTCTTCTGTTCTCTACTCACCTCTCTGAGGGGAGAAGGGGTCATCAGCAGCATTGAGACACAAGATGGGTACTGCTGTGCTAGGGAGCTTTTTGCCTGGGCTGGCATCGCGGTAGTACTCTGTACAGGATTTATAACCAAACTGCACAATGGTGAAGCGTTCATCAAACTCACGGATAGTCTGTGACTAGAAGAGAGGTAAACTGATGAGAGGCAAACACCTGAAGGGAGGGTCAAAAAGCTGAATGTCAATAACAAGCTGTACCTTCAAGACATAGTCAACGTCCACGACTTTCTCCAAAATCTTCCTGTGCCTGTGACGAAAAAAAAAGTTAACAATGAAAAGTTACATATTATATGTAATATAATATGTAACATATATATGCAAACTAAGTTTAGGAGATAGAATATGACATGATATCTGACTTTCTGACAGTACGACAGAGGCCCATTGCGAGGACTTTGTTGAAGAGCAGCCAGTTGAGAGGCTCTTCCATTGAGACAGACGACGCCTGTGCATCAAAGGGGACAGAGATGGTGAGACCCGCCACCATCCCTGACTCTCTGCGCTTACGGGCCAGGTAGTTCAACAACAACATGCTTCAGAAGGGAAGAGAATTGGAAAGGAACGTCACTATAGATGAAGAGAGGACAGTTTCCAAACACAGGATAAATCTGACCGTCAATGCAAGCAGAACACCAACTCACCCTCCCATAGAAACACCAGCACCAAGCACTCGGGCTTTTGGGTAAAGTCCTCTGACATGTTGCACCACACACTCCAGGTCTGAGGTATTGGCTGCGCAGTAGGTGACAGGCGTCTGAAGCAAGCAGGGGAACAGAGGTGCGTTGCATGCAGAGTTTGAGTGTGAACTGCTACACAGCTGCTGATATTCTACATTAAAGAGCCCAGTGGAACGAACTCCCCACCAACGGCTTAGGTGACCCTCAATGCTTTCAAACATACCCGGCTTTGTTCCTACCGAAGATGAGAATCTTTAAAAGCAAAATACATGCAGGGATGTGCATTACCAAAGGCTGGTTGGTTTATTCAAAGTAGATTTGGTTGAGGACAGGTTTACTATGCTCATGATGAATGCGCTAAGAAATACTTACCAACAGTTCTTCCCCTGCAGCTCCCCTGTTGTTAAAGACCACACATCTACAGTAGAAAAGGAAAACAAGACACTTTATTCCACCTAGTTATGTCCATTCCTGCATCGTTTATGTCAGAGTACCCTGTTAGTCTTTAAAGATTGATCTTATTTGGAGGGATACTGACCTGTAGCCACGGCGGGAGGCCTGGCTGACAGCGTGGAGCACATATGGCTGCTGGCTGTTGCCTGTTATGCCTGGGAGGATCAGCACCGTGGGGCGAGTAGAGGACTCTGGGTATGCAGCGCTGGCCTCGTTGTCCACCCAGTCCAGAGAAATCTGACCGCCATCACCGGTACGAATGAGCTCACTGATGAATAGAGGGAAATTACAGAATCAAAAGAAGGAACAGGACAATAACAATTTAAATCTAAACCACGAATAATTACACAGAAGTTGTCCTTTCCACATACTTGCGATATGTGACCGGGGGCCTGGATTTGAAAAAAGCAAAGACAAGGGTTTGAAGGCGACCTCCCCAGCACCAGGGAGTGGGGCTGAAGCGCTCGGCCACCACAGGACAGTGTTTGTGGAGGAATATGCTGAAAGCCTCACTGCAGATCAGGGTTGGTGTCTGAGGGGAAAAGACAGAAAACGAAAAGAAACTAAGACACCTCTGAAATTAGTACAAACTAAAGTTATAACATTAATGTATTTCTAAGAAAAGGTTGTTTTCCACTATGGTTAACTAAGATTATGTTACCATAAGTATTGTATAGTATTGTTTATTCAAAAGGGAATTTATTAATTTCACTAATACTAATATCTCTAATAGTTAATGTTCTGTTAGCATAGCTGACCTCTGGGCCGATAAATAAAACTCTCTAAAGGCAACATGTTGGTTTCAAGGAGGCAAAAGTAAAACCGACATAAAAAAACAGCTATAATAAATATGTGATAATGATCTCATATGAGTAAGGTATTTAGTATCCATAAATAAATATGACCTTGCAATATGACGTGATGATGTCATGCTTAATAATAAATGAAGTCCATAAAAAGTGTGAAACTTCTGAAACTATGGTTACATCTTATTAACAGAATTAACAGCAACATTGTTTATAAAAACTCAAATAACCTAAAAGGTTATAGGTATAAATTATTGCTTTAAAGTTTTATAAGCAGTGATGTCTTTATTACGATAATTTTATATTATTTTGCAAATATAACAATATATGACAATAAAATATGGCGAAAAAACGAGGACAAGTTTGCTAAAATACTACATAATAATAAAAATAAAAGTACAAAACTAATATACATACACACACATACACACACACACACACTTATATATATAACAAAACCGATTAGTAATATGAAGAAATAAATAAATGACAAACAAATGAGTAAAAGAAATAGCTAATAATAAACCTAAAGTGACAATAGGAAAATAAGACTAGAGTTCATTCGGCGGACATTTCCGCCACCACTGACCGCAGTGACTGACCTGACACTTGCGGCCCCACAGATAGTAAACTGCGGCCGTGAGGGAGCAGATGAGCACCGTGTAAGGCCTGGAAACAAACTCCCAGTATGTTCTCCACAGCTCCAGATGTGATACAAACATGGTCCCCTGGCTAATTCAGTGTGCAGAGACACCTGCTACAGTACTGACTGTGGTCGGCAAAGCACAACAGACAACGGACAGAATAAAACGACGTAAGTTAGTGTCCCTTAACCTGCCTTCATTCCCAGCAGCTGTTCTACGGATACAGATGTTTCACAGCGGCCGCTCCTCCTTTACCATCAACGGCCGGTGCCTCCTGCAGATTCTATTCAGCGGCGTTGTCTCCAGGACTCGCCGCTTCCTGGTTGACAGGTCACGGCCAAAGATCGTGTATTTCGAAAGAAGCTCACGTGTCTGTTCTTTACAGGCAAACACGGACACATGCGCATTTAGTTACTCATCATTGGCATGTAAACTATGGGTTTTTGTGCGTGTGTGTAGGGGGCTGTTTTTAAAAAAAAAACGCGAATCCTGTATCATTTGTTTCAACAGATTCGTAATGCGTTTAAAGGAACTCCTGTCACCACAGTGGTTCCTGAAAAAGACATTAGAGTGAGATCTCTTTCTAAAACACGAGTAGGTGGATTTTTGCTTGTGCTTTTCAGGAAGTACTGCCTCGAGCTGTGGCTGTTCTCCTTGACCCAGCCACACAAACTGGTTAATACACGACAGACGTGAATTCAAATCTGGACCAAAAATATACACACAGTATCATGGTATCAACATTTGTTATGTAATGAGTTACTACTAAAGATCCTCGTGGAAAAAACGCACAAACATGCAAATCAGAATGGTCTTTATTTACAGTTATAACAATACAGCAGTTAAACGTCTCTGAGTGTTGCCCAGTGCCTAATTTGTTGATTAGCTACATGAAATCTACTCATATTTAAATGACTTGAATTGCATATTTGCAGTAAAAATCTTGCTAGTTCAGTGGGATTCCTGCAACCACCTCCGACTCAATACCACACTCATCGTTTCCACGCTTGATCTTGAAGAAACCTGGAAGGACAAACGTATGCACCAAATGATTTTAAATATCACACAGCATCACGTGTCCAGGAGCGTCGCGTCCTACCTCTGTCTCCCCAGTCGTTGTTCCAGGAGTTGGCAGCCAGCCAGTACGGCGTCCCGCTCTCCACTCCCCAGCCCAGGATCTTGATGGCATGACCGCCCAGCATCTCCCCGGTCACGTGCTGGTACACACCTGGAGAAGTGAATATCCAGGAGTTTTTGAGTTGCATACTGGTGTGTGTAGAGGAGGGGTTTGTTTGCATGCAGCAGAGGGACCTCGGGTCTCACCAGTCTTGTAAGCCAGAAAGTCCGCATAGACGGTGTAGGCTGCCTCCACCGGCCCGTTCTTGTACAGCTCGGCCATGATCTGCTCCTGCTTGGACGGGACGCTGTACGACTGCCTGCCTGCAGAGGACGACACAGACAGCGTTAGCATCAAACATACAAGAAGAAAAAACTTATACACTTAATTAGTGTGAATACCAAAGTGTTTGTCCTTCTTATAGACTGGAGAGTAGCCATCAATGCACTGCTGCACACACTTGGGAGTCTCCTGTTCGCCCTGACATGGAGGAAGGCTTCCATTCACGTGATGGTCACAAGATGCAATAGTGTAAGGCCTGCAGCCTGTAACACACACACACACACACACACACACACACACACACAAACACACACACACACACACACACACACACACAGAGTCGCCATCGGTTCCAACACGGATTTACAGAACAGCTGCATTAGCACATTTCAATTGACAGTAAACATACCGACTTTGGAGTTGTACAGGCCTCCTGTCACCAGCCCCATCTTCACCCAGAATTCCCAAGCAGCAGTGGGATAACCACCAAAACATCTGCAGCCACAGGAGGAGAAATAAATACAGGACGTTATTTGATGTGACCTGGATTACGTCCACGTGGCTACACTGGTTCTGACCCCATGCCACATTCTTCACAGCAGGACAGCAGATCCTCAGCTGAGATCTCCACGGAGATCTTGGCGCTGCTGTGGATGCATATCCTGTCCGACATCGCCTCAACTGCCCCGAAGGCCTATGGGAAGTCAACACAGGAGGAGAACATTGTCCTCAGTCATGTTCACCATCTTTTCATTATGGAGTTGCCCATGCTTTAGTTTGGACTGTCTTACCCAGCAGGATCCACACGAGCCCTGATCTCTGATCTGACTGATAGTGGGACAGTTGGGCCACTGCTGGCGAGCATCGAAACTGTCGGGAAGCCGCAAGTCCTCAACATTGTGAACCCTGCAGAAGACAGAAGTCATGTGATTCTCACCTGTCTGGTCATGTGAGACACATATTATAAATCCATGTGACTGGAGCTGTAAAGGTATCGCTTACACCTCAGGCAGCTTGGGCCCATTCAGTATTGTCCCACACAGACCCTTCACATAGCTGACATCAGCATTTTGAAAGTTGTGTCCAGCCTGGAGTGAAAGTAAAGTTAGGAATAGAACAGCACATAATACTGATGGGATGACTGTGGAAGTCTCACCGTCCAGCTGGTGTTAAGCTTGTTAATGAAGTTGACCATATCTGAGGAGAGGGGATGGGGGCGGGATTGAGCTGCGGTGACAGACACCGTCACCATGGCGACGAGGAGGACCAGTCGATACATCCTGCAAAACAGATATGTCGATTGATTCGCCTTGACGGCATCTGTCCAGTATTCAGTATTAATTAGTGAGACTCCCAAAGACACAACACGACTGAGGTCAGGTTTCATTTTAGAAAGGCACCCACTCAGCGTTTTTATAGCAACACAAGTGGAGGCCGGGTTTTACATATGACATCACCAGCTTTCATTTTTAAGATGCCACAACTTTAAACGAATAGATTAGTGTTTTTAGGCAGCAACCAACTTGTATTCCAAACTGTGTTGCTTTTAGTTCAGTATAATAACTTGCACTAAGTCACACTTAAATGAAAGTGATAACAGAACAGAAACAGTCAGTTCATCTTCTACCTGTGCTGCTGCGCTCACAGTCGTCCTCAGGCAAATTTCTTCCTCCGACCAAACATCTGATTCTCGCTAGTCGTCTTTTTATAAGTCTCGACCTGGAATCACGTGTCTGTGTAATGACTCCTACCTCATGTGACGAGCAAGCAACTTTCCAAAGGTTGACAGGCGCTGTTAAAAATGTGACATAATGATGATTAAGGATTCACTCACTTCACCAAAATGAACATTATGCATATGTTTTTAGTATTTTAAGAGCTGACGCATAAACAAGAATAAAAGCAACGTTGAGTTTTGTCCTTTTTAATCTTTAATTTTTCAAATATGTACAAATCAATATTTTATTTCATAGAACATTTGCAGCTCTCCTTTGGTTCTGTACAAGCTCCTGCTGTGTCGGCGTTCTACTCACCCCGACTGTATTAAGGACACTTCTGCTAGCAGTCATAATATGAATTACATCTGTTGAACATCCCTTTTCCTTTAAATCACTATAGAATTGTTTTCCTGCAATTACATTTCAAAGTACACATAGGACAAAAAAAGAGCTCTACTGACAGAGGATACGATCGACACCTATGCTAACATACAGCGCAAATGCTGTAAAGTGCACAGTTGTAACAGTTCTTTAAAAGAGTTTCCTATGGAAACATAAGTGGAACATGGAGCTAGCTTTGATTTGACAGAACAGGTCGATTAAGTCCGATTTGAGACAGAATCAAACTAAAGCTTAGTGACATTTGTCGTTTAACATCCAGAGTGTAAATCAGGCAGGTTGATTTGTGAGTTTTCCACCTTTTCAGTCCACTTAAATATAACTGTTTGCCTTGTTATTTGAATCAATCCACAAAATGGATCAAAAGGTTTGAGAAAGAAAACGATGATGACGATGATGACACACCCTGATTCGTTTCAGTGTGTCACTGATGCTGGTGAATACACCCACACAAGACTGTGAGTAAGCCGGTGAGTAATCCAGATGCAGGATGGACTAACATGAATCCCCCTAATGACACCGGCCAATACCAGAAGCCCTCAGTCGCCTAAATACGCCCACACTCCTCTTACGGACACTTCAGACTCCTCCGGTGAGAGTTAAACCAGATCTCTAGTGACGGCAGAGGGGCTTCTTTTTGTTGGATGACTCCAGGTCTCCAGCTCACTGTCCGTGTGCGTCGCCAGTGCCCTGCACCTGTGCCGCCGTGGTGCTGAGGTACTGCCAGCTGAGAGCGGCGAGCAGCATGGCCGCGGACAGGTACATGGGCGACAGGTGGGTCCTGGAGGGGAGGCTGGACTGGGACAGGGCCGACTTCTCCTGGATCACAGCCAGGATGGACAGCGTCTTGTCCCGCGACGGGTCGCTGAGCGACACCTTGTGTAGAATCTGCACACAGGGGACACGTGATCGGTTTGGTGAAGCGGTGGCGAATTAGAAAAAGGCGGCGGCGCACCCACCTCCTGGCTGTACTGGGCGATGATGGTCTGCACCGCTCTCATGTTGGTGGCGTCCATCATGAGGGTGACGGCCTGGCCCTTCCTGATCTTCACCACTCCCTGGAACACCATGGGGTTGTTGAAGCACGACGACAGGGTCGCTATCGCCATCACCTGGACAAACAGGAAACCGCATGCCGTCAACCACAACGCGAAACAGCTCCGCTGCGGGACTGAGCGGGGACTCGGACCGACCTGCGGAATGGCACAGAAGTTGAAGACGCTCTGGTTGCGCAGGCGCGACAGGTAGGCGATGACATCCGGGACGTGACGCAGGGCATCGGTGACCAGCAGGTTGAGGCAGGACAGGGCCGACTCCAGGTTCTCGGGCCGAGCGAAGTCCTCGACGCGAGCCGCGAACTGACTCCAGGCCTGCACAGGAGCACACAGTCAGAAAACACACACACACACACACACACACACACACACACACACACACACACACACACACACACACACACACACGCAGCACCACAGGACTTTAAACTTGTGGGCCCAGCCAAGGGACCCCACAAATGACCATAGAGCCCCACTTTTTGGGCCCCACGCTAATGTAACCGCAAGGACACACACACACACACACACACACACACACACACACACACACACACACACACACACACACACACACACACACACACACACTCCTACCTCCTGAGGCCAGAAGACGCGTCCCTCCTGCGTGTCCTCCAGATAGTCTCGGATGATGTTGGTCTTCTGCAGGAACAGCCCCATGGAGTTCGCCAGCTCCGTGTCCTGCCCCACCTCCGGCTCCTCCAGCTGGGACGCGGAGAAGAGCCTGGACAGGCCGATGCCGACCAGCCCTGCGACGTAGTGGCAATACTGCACAGAGGACGAGGCCGGCGCCGTGGGTCAGTGACTGAGGCACGTCTGTTACTGTCCTCTCACCGGTGGCTCAAGGCCAGCATATACCTGGTCCCAGTCTTTCATGGATCCCACTCTTTTCTCCAGGAATTCCGCCATTCCCACTCCCATACGGTGGCAGATATCCGAGATGACGTCCCTGTACTCATGAGCGAGGTTTCTAAATTCCAGTGATATCTAAAGTGAAGGAACATGAAATGATGAGGCAGCGTTTTTTTTTATCTTGGTACTTTGGTCCTGCAGACCATGAAGACCACTGACCGTGGGGAAATCCTCCAGCACCCGGCGGTCCTTCTCCTGGCTCTCGGTGAAGCGCCACTCATCCCGGTACAGGTAGGTGTGGAAGTCGTTCAGCATGGGCACCTTCTTGTCCAGAGGAATGCTCATGTCGTCCTCCACGGTGTCCAACGCCCGCAGAACCAGGTAGAAGATGCAAACTGCGTGTCTGAACGGAGACAAAGCGGACGAGAGAATAGCGGAGCATCCGATCTGAGGAAGTTCGCTGGCAGCAACAGATTATTAACTGTATTAAGAGGAAGTCTGCGCCAACGCCCCTGGTTACACACACACACACACACACACACACACGTCAAGCTCCGCGTTCCACCCAGCCTTCACCCACCTCAACTCCCCGTCCAGCGCCTGGATCACGGCCGCGAAGCTCCGGCTGGTTTGGTTCAGGTACACGTAGCAGGTCCGCAGGGTCTCGCGCATGGACTCCTGGCAGGACACAGACGGGGAGGCCGTGTGTTGGTAGAAGCTGGCGGCCCTGAGGACGCTGGCGGGCCGGGCGGCCTCGTGCGGGCCGCGCTCGCCCAGCCTCCAGCTCGGCGCGAGCGAGCGCGGCGCGGAGCCGCAGCCGCGCGGCGCCACCGAGAGGGAGCGCTTGAACGCGGACAGCGAGACCGGACACTTGCAGCAGACTCCGGCCATGCGGAAAGGCGACGGGGCGGAACCGAGCCTGCGGGCTACGAGACCACGACGCGGCCCATGACAGCACCACCGCTGCGGGCGACGTGCGCGACCGAGCGCCGTGTAGCGGACGCGCGTCTTTCCCAGCAGATCTGGAAACAGCCGCGCGGTCGCAGCGCAAGGCCGACGGCGCGTGTGCGCAGTTTGCAGATCTGCTGTTATGATTTCAACACTCCTCCTCCCTCCCTCCCCCAACCAAAACAACAGCAGCTGCGACGCTCCTAACGCGTGCCTGAACGCGTCACCGAGTGCAATGCAGCGCGACCTCAGGACAACCGTTGTTAGGGGAGTTTTATTTCATTGCTTAAAGAATTATTATATATCAGAGAAGAAAAACTAAAACAACCATATTATTCAACAGTTTGTGTCGAGAAGTGTGACCCAAATTTCCTAAAACGTCGTTTGCTGACACCTGCTGGGAGACATCGGGAAAGACAGCGCTGATGCAGCTGCGTCCAAAAAACTGAAGAATATAGATTTGTTGACGACTGAAAACTATCTTATGTGTAATTGTTGATTTCAATTCATGTTTGGATTATTAAGAACGGCTCATGAACAGCTACAAATGAGGCCATAGTTATTTTCTTGTTCTCCTTTATTCATTTTGCGCTTATATTTTATTTATATGTACATTATTTTGACTATGACTGATTTCACCTCCTTGCTGTGTCCTGTTGAGTTAATTTAACCTTAATGTGGGTAACGCTTCCTGTCAAACTAAAGAAGCAAGGGAGACTAGTTAAACACTGCGTCTCCCTGAGGGTCACATTGGTGTTAAAACTGTGGGATTAGCCGTCAAACACACACACACACACACACACACACACACACACGCACACACACACACACACGCACACACGCAGCACCAGCATCCTTCCGCTGCTGCAGCCTCCAAGCTCATTACGTAAGGTAAATCCCATGTCAATGGTCATCCCTGCCCCTCCGCGTCTGAGCCAGCGCAGGGTGAGAGCACAGATCTAATTTGAGTCCAATTAGCTGACGGTGTTTCCATCAGATCACTGAGGAGTAAACCCGAGGCTGTGCACACTAATCATCAGACCTGCGTTGGTCCCATTGAATAGCAGGACGCTGTGTGCTACTTGATATAAGATGATCTAACAATCACATCCATGCATCCCACCCGCAGGTGGATGTTGCGTTTAATTCACATAACTGCGCTCGTTTACTGTAAATATGTTCGAGAGGTGTACTCACGTAATCCAACTTTGGCATGACAGCTCTGCATCCCCCCATTTTAAACTTAAACAGGTTAAATATTTCCTCCGGGTGACCCAGCGACTTCAGGATGTCCATTTTGCCTCGGGTGTTCCGGTGTTACTCCCACAAGCTGCTGCGTGGACCTGGAAAGATGCCCCGCATCCGAGCGAACCGCCGCTAAGATGCAGAAACAGACGCAGCGCCATGTACACAGCACTGGCTCCGGTCGCGAGGCTCGTCAGATCGAGCGACGCCTGTCATTGGCTGGCGCGTCATGGGCTTAGTGACGACCGTCCAATGAGCGGCTTAAGCGTCTGGTGTGACGTCCCGCCCCAGCGCGCTGTCAGGAAAACGCGGCTTCTGATTGGCTCTTTGTTTACGCGAACGACAAACCACACCGGCTTTTAGAGAATAATCCCCTCGCATGGGTCAACTGTGTTCTAGTTAGGCCTAAATATTCCCACTCAAGTTCTACTGAATGTGCTACACGTGCATTTAGGGGTTGAAATGAATGTAAATAAAGATCATTGCTGTTTTTAATTCATTCTTCTAAGACAAAGATGTTAAAGGGCCACTGTCCCTGCCCTAGATACTGCTGATCACCTGATTCAGGTGAGTCAATCTGAAACTGCAGCAAGAAAGTGAAGGAATGACTTCTTAAAGGTGTGAATGCGAACAATGTGTTTCGATCTGTAAACAGAGATTTTAAAGCAAATATGAAGTATTCAGGCTTACTTTTGTTTACTTTGTAAGTCCACGTTTTCAAAATTGTATCATAGTCTATTGTTCAGGGAAAGAAAAGAACTTGCACAAGAAGGAGAATGAATTTTGTCCCACACCTTTTTGACTGGAAGGAGCAAGATTTCATTTACTACTGATATAAGCAATTGGCAAATATTTAAAAACAGACTTTTAACCTAAACTATTTGGTTACCAAATATACACAGACAGACATAGAAAATGGGTAGACGCTATTCTTTACACCTAAGCTGCCTAAGAATTAACTAACCCCTTCACATCACCCACAGGGCTCATCCACCTCCACCTCACACACAATTACAGCAGATCGGGTGAGAAACAAGCTTCATCTAACAAAGGCTGCAGGACCTCATTGAATCAGCCCGAGGGCGCTGTAAGTCTGTGCTGCCCAGCTATGTGGTGTCCTCCAACACATCTTCACCCTGAGCCTGCAGCTGGAGAGAGTTCCTCTCGGGTGGAAGAAGTCATGTCAACGATTACAGACCAGTGGCTCTGATCTTTGACATCATGAAGGGTTTTGAGAGGCTGATCCTGGACTCCCTGCGTCCTCAAACCCACAGTCGACCCCCTCCAGTTCACATATCAACCCCATCTAGGAGTGGATGACGCCATCATACATCTGCTCCATCGGACCTACAACCACCTGCAGCCTGGTGCCTCAGTGAGGATCATGTTCCTTGATTTCTCCAGTGAATTTAACACTATCCAGCCTGCGCTGCTGGGAGAGAAAGTGAATGACGTGCAGCTGGATGCCCCCCCAATCTCATAGATCATGGACTTCCTAACCAACTGCCCCCAGTACGTCCGCCTGCAGAACTGTGTGTCTGACACCGTGTTCTGCACCACAGGAGCTCCACAGGGGACAGTCCTGTCTCCTTCCTCTTCACCCTGTACACCTCAGACTTCAGGTACAACTCAGAGTCCTGTCATCTCCAGATGTTCTCTGATGACTCTGCTATGGTAGGACGTATCCAGGGTGGTGACGTCACAGAGTATCAGGAAGTGGTGGACAGCTTTGTGGACTGGTGTCAACAGAACCACATTCAACTGAACATCAGTAAAACTAAGGAGCTAAGGGTCTGTGAGTGCTGTCACCCCTCTCACTATTAAAAATGAAGAGGTGCAGGTCGTGACCGAGTACAAATACCTGGGAGTGTACTTGGACAATAAACTGGACTGGAAAAAGAACTCCTCAGCTGTGAACAAAGGCTGCACTTCCTGAGGAGGCTCAGGTTCTTTAACGTCTGCAGCTCCATGCTGAGGATGTTCCAGAAGTCTGTGGTGGTCAGCGTTCTTCGCTATGGTCTGTGGGGCAGCAGCAGGAATGTAGCAGACAGTAACCGACTGGACACACTGATCAGGAGGGCTGGTTCTGTTCTGGGGGTGGAGCTGGACCCCCTACATGCTGTAGCTGAGAGGAGAATGCTGGTCCTCTCTCTCTGAGTAACCCCCCCCCACCCCCTACACAGTGTGCTGGCTGGACAGAGGAGCACCTTCAGCCAGAGGCTGATCAGTATTAGGTTCTCCACAGAACGACACCGGAGATCCTTCCTACCAGTGCCATCTGGTAGGAAGGATCAGAGCCTGTACAACTCCTCCTCTGTCTGTAAGGGTTGATCTTCATCCATGCAATAACATGTATAATAAAAGTAATTAGATGTGTGTGTAGATGTGTTAGCATTCTATTTTTAATCTCCCGTCCTTCTTGTGCGTTCCTCCATCTATGACAGTGTGCAAAATCATTTCCCTCTGGGATTAATAAAGTTTTTTGAATCTTGAATCTTGAATCTGAAATGACGATGCTTTATATCTTTACTTATAATCATCTTCATGTGGAATGAATCCTGACGTAAGTCGGAGTAAGCCTGACTGCTTTGTTGTTCTTATCAACAGCTTCCTTGTTTGCAGTTAACATCGATGCACACTTTAAACACATCTTTGAAACACAATTAAGGGAAATATTGAAATATATTAATATATGCGCCAAACAAATGTTTACATCTTTAATTCAGTGCTAAACACTTTCATTTCTCTCTGTCCTGTTGCATCAATGTCTCTTATTTATGCAGATGTGAAAATGATCTACATTTTCTGCTGTCATGTCAACATCTGGTTTCTCACACGCTGTAATGATGATTTAAGCTCAGCTGAATTACAGAGTCGTAACCCAGTGAGCAGGAGCCTGTCCAACATGTTACACTGACACACCGGTCTCCTCATATAACGTATATGTGCTCACACGCCTCAGTGTTAGTGTGACACAGTCTGTACATGTTCAGATCCATCAGCTAAATACAGAAACCACAATACACAGAGGCTTTATTAAAAGTCTTAATGAAGCACCACACCTCTGCAGTGGCGGGATGCTGGAGTCATGTGAGAACAGTTCTAACAAGGAAAGTGAAATTAGAGCACAAAGCCCTGACATTTTCCAACCCACAGATTAAAAAAAACAGAATAACGACATGCTGCATTTAATTGCTTCTATTACCCGGTCATAAATTTCTTCCTGTCACTTTTACCGTAATACACATATACATAAATGCATGTCATTCAGGTTCACGAGAGAGGGAGTTTATGAACCTACGTGTAAATGTACAGGTGTAGCTGGAAGGCACACACCTGTGAACTGGCGCCAGCTCCCAGCTCCAGTAAACATGTCAATTTGTAGCTGGGAGGAAACCTCAACCTCAAATGAATCCGTGATCTCTTCATGAATTTCTCTCTTCCTCGGCCTTCGAACCTGACGCTTTTTCTTTCGTTTACGCCTAAAAATCCTGCCTCGGCTGAGGGGCCGACTCTATCTTTTCCACATACTTCTGTGAACCCGTCAAACAGGAAAGCAGCGGCGAGGGCGACGCGGGTTGGACGCACACACGCACACACACACACACACACACACACACACACACACACACACTCGCTGCACAGCGCGGCTGCAAGCGGCAGCTCATCAATCAAGAAGAGTGCACGTTAGGTAATATCTATACAGCCTTGAGCACTAGGAGGTGGGGGGGGGGAGCGCTGGCGGTTGCGCACTCGCAAAGTTGTCAGAATAAACACTGCAGCGAAGCAAAACTGCCTTCTCCTGTTTAGATTGCCTGGACTTTCCAGCTTATGTGATCTGACGCCTGTTGTTATAGCTGAGCTCTGAACAGTGACTGGATGTTTGCTCAACGGACTGAGGAAACTGGATGCAGCTTTCCATGTGAGTAAATCCACCTTCCACGCGCAGAAATGCGTCTATGGCGCCGAGAACGCGCCGGTCCCATCGCCTGAGGCGCGAGGGGTCCCGTAAAACTAACCGGACACCATAATCAGTTTGTTGTTTTGGCTCAGGTGGAGCCGTAAGCGACCTCTGTTGCGTGAATATGAACGCGAGGCTTCGCCGTGCGCGAAGAAACCAGTGACGGGGCTCAGCGCTCCGCTGGGCGGATGGGAGGCCGACGGGTCAGAGGGCGCTGCACACGTCAGACCCAGGTGAGGAAAGGCCCAGGAACAGGATTTAGAGGGTGTGGGTGTGGAACTGTTGTCCTGCGGTGTTTATTTACTGTACACAGCATGTTGAAAGCTTGGGTTTGGTGCTTTGAGGCCTAAAGACGCTTTCAGCACTTTACGACTGAGAAATGTTGATTCAGTCATACAGTATACATACTATTATCTGATTGAATATATTTTAACAGGCTAATTAATTTGCATTTTGCATGACATACATTTACATTTTTAGCTTTTTAATGGTTTCTTTACTCTAAGTGTATTTTCCACACACCTTCTGTTCGGGTTTTATTTTTGGTTCTATTTAAAACCAGAGACATCCCAAAGTTTTGTCCTCTATTCGTCCTCTAAAGGGGGTGTGTTGTGTTGCAGCAGGAGCTGGGGTCACTCCTGCCCCGATGCCTGTTGGAACCAACAGGCCGCACACGTGGAAAACACCCGGCACCACTTACAGCAACTATCATCATGGGCTGATACTCAATACTCCGTGAACAAAGTTCTGGAGCTCTTCAAGTCGGGACAAGCTCCCAGCCACATTTTTCTCCCCGATTCAGTAAACGAGAAATTTCGGGCGTTTCACCGCGACATCCAACAGGAATGTGGCGCGGAGGACAAGCAGCACTCGTGGGCCGTCATCGAGAAGCGGGAGGAGGTCATCATGTACGGGCCCTACTTCCCCAACTACAGCAGCGGAGAGCACAGCGAGGACACGGTCATCGGACAGACGCAGGAGCTGCTGGAATCGGGGGCGGCGTCGGACTGGAAGGTGTACGTGTTCACCGTGAACAGCCCCTGTTTGGCCCGGAGCACCGCCCCGTGCATGCTGAACCTGGTGTACAAGGCTCTGGAGTGGCGGCACCTGTACGGCGTGAAGACCCACGTTGGTTATGTGAGATGCTGGGGCTTCAAAGGGAACAAAGAGACCGCGTTCCGTGACGTGACCTACCAGCAGGTGGAGCGGATGACTCAGACGGAGGACTACGAGGGCTACGTGAACGCAGAATGGACAGCGGACGTGAATCCCCTGTGTGAAGGTTTATACGCTGCAGCTAAACGCCTCCTGGGTTCTGGACACCTAGACTTCCCTTTGAGCGGCCCACAGGGCCAGGACTGGAGGAGCCACTTCAAAAGCGTGCACGGCATCTTTGACGACGACCCGGAGGAGGAGAGGAAGGTGCTGACGCAGGAGGCGAACGCGCTGATCGAAGCGGCCGGGGCTCGGCTTCCGGAGAGACCCGCGCGTCTGGGGGAATACCTAGAGATCGGGAAGGAGTTCGCCCTCAGCGGTGCTTTCGGCCCAAACGTACCGGAGCCCCTCCGGGATCAGATGAGAGTCGCCTTCCAGCGGTGCTGGCGGGAGATGGTGCAGGACAAGTATGCGGAGTTCATCAGGGAGAGGCTGACTGAGGACTTCAACCGCTGCACGGTTGAGCTTTTTATCAAGGAGATTGTGGAGTTCACAAAAGAATACCTCGAGATAGGAAAGATCCAGTTCTCAGAGAATGATCTAAAAGTTGTTACAAACAACCTGAGTGATGCTGAATAAATGACACCGAACCTTTAGCACCTTCGCATTAGGGCCACATGCCCTCTCTTTATTTGTTTCCCCAGTAGAGCTACAGGTGCAGAGTAGGAGAGGAGCAGCCTTAGGGCAACACTCTCACTGTATCTTTACTTACAATACATCACAAACAGTGTGTTACACAATTATGCTGGAGTGAAGTTTGCACATACAGTTTTGTATAATTACGCGTGGCAGCGTTGCAGATTTACGCGACATTCCTTGTGTTTGTCTCAAGCAAATTGAAGCAGTATCAAGATAATACTGTACAGTTTCAATGCAGTTTCTGCCTTTATAGTATCTATGATAACTGGTGTGCCTATAATAATAAATATTTTATGGAAACGTTTTAAAAATCTAATGAGCTCAGATGCACTTCCACGCTTCCACCAGCAGAGGGAGCTCTGTGCCAAGAATTCCACCCGCATCACAGTCATTGTGCAGCCTTTTGGCTGCACTTAGGTAGTTTAACGTTTTTATTAATAGAGGTCAATAAACACCCAATACTGACACGAACATTTCAATACATTAACGTGAAGAGGCAATAACACACGGTGAGACCAAACACGACAGGCCACTGAGACGGTCTCTCTGGTGCCGAGGAGTGATGGATGTCGGATGTAGAGCAAGTCTCTCTTAGTTACAGTAAATTCAAGAGAAAGAAACTTTAATTTGTTAAATGAAATCCCTAACATTACCTTTGTGTTATGCTCAATTTTCATATCACACCTCCTGCACCTTCAGTTATTGTCTTTATCTTTTGAATGTCCCTCGCTGCTTTCTCGAAAAGGTCTTGATGATGAATCAGACAAATGTGGTGAAATAACAATACCTCATGGAAATAAAGTCTGTTCACTGGTGAAGCACTGGTAAGACACAGTTAGTGACGGTGTTGAAGGTCCACCTGATGCATTTGTGTTGCCGTTGCTGGTCATCCGACAGAGACTCCTGGTCATGGTTCTGTTTCTGTGAGCCGCTCCCTCGGTTCTAGGCCGACTTTGTGCTGAAGGTGTGGGAAACGAGGGATCGTTTCACCCAGAGCGACCGTCCGCTCTCTGGAGGCCTCCGTCCATCGGCCGGGTCCGATGGCTCCGCTGTGGGTGGTTTTAGGCTGGTCTAAGCCAGGATCAGGCTGTTCCAGGGCTCCGCTTTGGCGCTGGGGGAGCCGCTGTGGCCCCCGGGGGACATCTTGAGAGGAAGGGCCCCTCCTTGAGCTGCCATGTAGGCGGGCAGGGCTGAAATCTAACACGTTAGAGGGCGTTAGAGGACGTTGGCGACGTGACGCGGCGCTTGCGCGGTGCAGGTGGGGTGTCACCTGGCGGGCGCTTACCTGCGTGTGCGCGCTGTGATGTGTGTACAAGCTGTGAGTCTCGGGCTCGGTCTTTATGGGCCGAGGCTCCTCCGCGGCGGCGCCGGGGGCGCGGGGAGTGCTGGTGGGCGTGGCGGGCGTCCCCTCGCTGCCTCCTGGGGTCCCTGTGGCTGTGGGGCATCAGTATATGCGCATGTTGAGCATGCGCTCCAACACATTTACACAAACGTAGCCTAGGAGTCGGGAGCTCACCAGTTTGGGACTTGTTGAGGGTCTTGGGCTTTCGCTTGCGGGTCTGGATGCCCTCTTTCTTCATAGCGAGGGGTCGTGGCACCTGTCAAGACACCAGAATGCAAAAGAGATTTGTTGAGCGTCCTTTTTTATATTCAAAGCATAATAATTCATGAAAGAATGATGGACCAGATGTTTACAGCTGTCCTCTCTTACCCCGTGGAGCTTCATGTAGAGGCCACAGGCGTTGCAGACCGGCTCCCCCTCCGCGTTCCGCCGCCAGAGGGTGGTGGTGGTGGTGTGACAGTTGGTGCAGGACAGGCCCACCCTCCTGGAGGCCGACTGCAGCACATGGAACGCACTCGTGTTCATCTTTTGCATCATCATCATCATCATCGCCATTGTTATAATCACGGAGCATGTTGCTATGCTGTCACCCACCAGCCGCCGTTGGGGCTTGATGAGGGGCCTGTTGATGCCGTTCATCTTGTGGTACAGCCCACAGGCGTTGCACAGGTAGTGGCCGGTCCCATCCCGCCTCCACAGGGGGGTGGACATGGCGCCGCAGTTCACACACTCCCGGCCCTCGGCAAAGTCATCGAACAGATCTGATGAGAGGTGACAGGACCAAAATCACTTTATTATTATGAGTATTTAGACTCATATCTTATTATTAAAGACTTGGATAAAACGAGAATTTAATTTCCATCTGGACTAATGGCATAAATATTCTTTCCATCCTCTTTAATAAACACTATCCCGGACGGGGAGGCTATCGAATGCAGTGACGTCTCTGCACCAGCAGGGGGCGCAGGCTCCCGCAGCCTGGAATCCTCCTTATCACGCAGCTCCCTTTGACGAGATAAAGAGACAGCTAGAAATAGAGACAGAGTGGCTAGAGCTCCATCATATTCAAACGCAGTTTGAATTCAAGTCCCAGAGAGCAGCACATCTGATGAATGCAGTCCTCGCCACATAACAGAGCGTCTTCCAGGACCCGCTGGGTTCATTAGATGTAATTAGAGGAGAGGAGGAATCGTTGTTTTTGTTTTTTAAAGAGACCATGTAGTGTTAGTTGTGCATTTTGTTAATTACACCCAGAAGGTAAACATTCGTTTTCTTCTGAATGTAACTGAAGAGGCCCCGCGGGGCTCCACCAAGGCTACGAGCGAAACACGGCGAGCGGAGCGGGCCAACCTTGAGCCAGGCAGGGATTCTAGCCAACACAACGCAGCCACACGAGACAATACACGAGCGCGGCGCTGCGGCGTCCCTGTCTATCTGAACGGAGGTTTGTTTTTTTTCCGCTGCTTAAATGACAGTGTGTGTCTTTTATCAAGGAGCGGTTCAAAACCAGCCACATGAGGCCAAAGGTGAAAGGAGATCAGCGTCACAATAAAACAACACGGTCAATACCGCAGTTTGGTTCTAAATAAAAGACTTCATCAACATGAAACATATAGAAGCAGTGGTTGGGTTTCTCCCTCCTCCTCATTGACAACAAATGAAACTTTCACTGCACGGCCAACGCCAATCGCGCTTGATTTAATCTGCCGTGATTGTTAAACAATCAGACGCCTTTTTCTTTTTCAGTGTTCAGTCACTTTACAAAGAGGTTAGACTGGATCGATGACCTTATCTCTCGTCTGATTAGAGCGACCATCGAGGCTTTTTTGAAAAAATCCCAAACTGTGTCCGGTTTGAAGTGGTCACGTCTTAATTAAGCAGCAGGTCACATGTTAATTAATCCGAAGTTAACTGTTAACTGGTTGCTACAGTATACGTGCAGTAATAACCGCACTGTAAATGATTAGGCTGTAAATAATAAAAGGAGCAGGCAGCTATACAGGGCATATATGATGGAGTAACAGAGGTCAAACAAACACACCTCTGATTAGTAACGCAGACAAACTGACAACCCTATAAGCAAAATCAATCTGTTGTGAAATTTCCATATGGTCCAGAGTACAGGGCAACTCGCAGCTGCTGGAAAATGTAACATCAGCTTCGACAGGCGTCTGAAGATTTTGTGGATAATAAGGCACACAAATCTATAAATATCGTTTTCAAAGAGGTGTCCTTAATGACATTCCAGCCTCTCTGTTTCAGCTTCAGAGACCTGCAGCACAACGATAAAGATCAGACGCAATCACAGAAAATCTGATCTGATAAAAACTAGATTTTGTCATAAATTATAATCCTCAATCTTTTAATCTAATTAAATTCAACAAAATATAATTTTCACCAAAATGTTTCTTTGATCATATTAAAAGATGTAGAACTTATTTAACCTTAAATCACCACAGGACTTGTTAAATGTGTTAAATAAATTGTATGATATATGTGATACATTAAGTAAATGTTTTATGTTTTTATTTTGTACAATACTAAGTCTACAGTCATAAAGGTTTGTGTTAATAGAAGCAAACACTAAACAAATAAAAGCACTTAGATAATCTAAATAGTGTGAGTTATGTCACGAAATTACAATATGCCATCAACTTTAATTTTGTCAAGCAAATGTAGATTTGCACAAATGTGGTTTTTGATTGATACTGGAGGAACATCGCTTTAAACTTTTTCGTAGTCGTGTGTCTGTGTTTAATTTATGACCCACTCTTCGCCGCATTATTTCATTTGTTTAACCTGTGAACTTGTGATATTATTGTTGACTGAATTACATGAATCACAAAAACAGTCAGTTTGGTTTTCGTTCACCAGGAAACCTGTTATTCTTAAAGAATATACATTTATCTCTATTTCAGCCCACGTACGATTTATATCGATTTTTTATTCTAATATATTCAGACTTTATTGTCTTAGGTTTGCTGTTATCATTATGCTGTTATTATTATTTTTACTTATTTGATATATTTTTCAGCAAATTTAAGCCCAATTTCGTTCAGTGAAATCTGTCAGTCACCACTGTGTCAATTAAGACGTAATTTCTGCTGAAGTAGACAAAACACTATGACATTCAAGTCGCTGTCAAAAATAACAATTTAGTATCTGATCTAATGCAGGAGGTCGTTTTCAAAATGAACAGTCATCTTGTTGTTCACCAAAAAAAATATAATAAACTGCCTTGAAATTATTACCACACTATTAATCGCCAAAAACCGAAAAGTGCGTCTTTCTATGCTGATTTAAGACTTGATTTGAAAGGGGGCGCAGTGACGTGTGTCGTGCTCCCGTGCTTCACCTATGTTTGGGTGCCGCGTCGTGCCAGGAGCGGCGCCCGTTTGGAGACCGTGGAGGACCGGGCCGTCAAAGGGGGACGCCGGCCACGTCGCGCCCACGTTCGGACTCACGTAGGCCGTGTAGGGGCTGTGGTAGGACCCGCCGAGGCTCCGGGCTCCGTAGTGTTCCCTCCCGTTGGCGGAGATGTTGAGCGGGCTGCTGTACACCGGGGACACCGGGGAGTGGTTGTACGAGGACACCGACTCTGCGCCCGGCTGTGCCCACGCCGAGTGGCTGGACGCGCCGCCGCCCTGCTGCGACGCACCGGGCGTCTGGAGGTACGGCAGCGCCGGGATCATGGGGGTGACGACCCGGGTGGTGGGCACGTAAACCGGAGAGGCGCCCGCGGAGGCGTTGTGAAGAAATCCGGCCTCGTACGAGGAAGGTCCGTGGTTGCTTGTCATCATACCCTGGTACATATCCTCTCCTCGAAGCTGCACATCCGTGTTGATGGAAAGGCGGACGGTGGTGCGGACGCAGTCCCAGCAAACACCCGCAAAGACGCCTCGACCTTATTAGATCAGATGTGTTGGCGAGTCAAAGTGAGGCCCGGCTCTCAGAAAATTAGGAATCAACAGAGAGGAGAGAGAGGAGGAGCAGTGAGAGACTCCTGATCAAGATCCAGCTGTTAACATCCCTCTCTCTCTCCCTCTCGCTCGCTCTCTCTCTTGTTCTCTCTCACTTTCTCTCTCACTTGATTTACGTGAGTTAATTGCGATAAAATGTCATTTATTTTATTTTCACAAAGCAAAAACAGCAATAAGTATATATATATATATATATATATATATATATATATATATATATATATATATATATATATATATATATATATATATATATATATATATATATATATATATATATATATATATATATTTGTTTACAATATATATTGTAAACAAAATGAAAACGTTATTTTTCTTCTTAAATGTGTGTTTTCGATCTGCACGATGAACTCAATACCTTGATGATATGATTAAATTATCTGTTTCTATAAAATAGTAAATGTTCTTTAAATTCTGTGGCCGCCTTTTCTAAAAAAGCTATTATTATTACTATTAGTATAACTTTTAACTTTGCAAATTATGTTTATTAATTGCAAACCGAAGTGTAATTATTCTGATAATAGATCGAGATCGTTTTTTTATTTATGTACACGTGTTGGTTATTATTACTGACGTATGATATCAGTAACTGAGCAGACTCATTACTATCCGATAAATGTTCTATTTATAGTAGACTCGTTTAAGCGGAGAAACAAACACTTCCTTGGGTAAAATAATTTGTCTTTGACCTGGAGGTTTTTATTTACTTCAAAAATGAAGAATAGGCCTGTAGCTGTGGACGTAGTCGGAAGTCTCCGGCGGTTGTTGTCCTCATGGGAACAGATTTATACCTGTCATCAACACCAGTGAACGTAAACACACGAGGCCATTTCATTGTGCAGCCACTTCCCACTGACAGCCTCTCATTGAATTATGTGACACCGCGGCCCGCCAATAATAAGGAAGGCGTGTGTGTGTCGGTGTGTGTCTGTGTGTGTGTAGCAGAAGACGAAGAAGGTTCAACTTGATCGACTAAATAAATTACACTATCTTGCACATTGATGATAGAGGACCGTTGTCGTAAACCTGGTTTATTAATAGACCTATTATTTTAACTAAAGCATTTAATGCAAAACGTAAATGTTAATTCAGAAAAAATGAGCAAAGTCTAAAAGATCTGTTTTTATGTTATAAATAAAGGCAAGGCATCACAGGTTCAGGTTCTCAGAGGTGAGGAACATTATTTATTCCATTATTATATTTATAATATTTATTAATAATAACATAATCGTTATTAATAATAGTGACACCTGCCGTGTATTATTAAAATACTACAATTACTATAATTTAACACAAACCGTCTGTGTCCATTTAGTGAGAAAAACGCTATATTCATACAAATGAACTGTAAATGATAAATTGTGCATTTTCTCATTGTACATAGAGTCAGTTTACATTAACTCGGCTGGATTAAAAAAAAATATCATTTTATAAAATAATAAAAGACCTTTTCAATATAAATTCACTCAGAAGCAGAAAATCATGTAAACGGCCCTCTTATCAGAAAATATACTGCATTTAGAAAAGACAAATGTCAAAACACAAAAAAAAAAAAACACAAATGTGTGGGCGTGTCACGCAGCTGCAGACTGACTGGCATTAAGAACCAACAACACCATGCATTCCTCACTTCCTGTGCTTTTTTTCTTTTTCATGGCTTTTGATACAAACTTAATCTGAGCTACGGTTGTGTGGGTCGCCACACACTCTCATAAGTCAAGGCAAATAGAGCAAGGCTGCATGGATGGAAATGGGGAACTGTCATCAATGTGTAACCTCAGGCTGATAACACAGCCACCAATTGCCTGCTAATAATGGATCTGTTCGCTTGGGAGGAATCGTGCTTTATGGTCCCACTGAATAAGTGCTGACCTTTTCAGATTTAGCTTCTCTTATTTTCAAGCAAACAAATTCTTGTTTTTCGCTGCTTCTATGAATCGCGACACCCTGAGGTCTAAAAACATCGAACGTAACCTCATTTGCGTTATTGTCCAACACGCTGTGTGTGTTTGACTTGTGTACCAGGCTGTATCGCTGACAGTGACACAGGCCAGAGCCCCCGAAAACTTTCTACTGTGTGAGTGCGTGTTTATATTCATTATTCTATGCAACTGTGTGTGTTCGCTGTCAGTGTGTGTGAATGAGGAGGTGCTGCGTGAGGGACTAGATAGAGATGCTGGTATGTGGAGGACAGCAGCCAACTGTTACAGGAAGGAGGGTGTGTGTGTGCGTGTGTATGTGTGTGTGTGTGTGTGTGTGTGTATGTGTGTGTGTGTGTGTGTGTGCGTGTGTGTGTGTGTGTGTGTGTGTGTGTGTGTGTGTGTGTGTGTGTGTGTGTGTGCGTGCGTGTGTGTGTGTGTGTGTGCGTGCGTGTGTGTGTGTGTGTGTGTGTGATCCAGGCACCAGGAAAGCTGTCCCCGTCTCGACTGGGCCGAAGACTCAATCATTTGGGGTCAGCGACTTACTTTGGCCCCTTTTCCTGACACACACGCACCCACCGACTCGTACGCACACACGCCGAGGCCGCGAGACTCCTGGCTCCAGGAAGAGGACTTCAAATGGAGAAGCAGGAAAGCCTAGGAGACGCAGTCCCCCGAGGACCTGCAGGAGCCAGGGAAACACGCGTCACCCACTCGTGCCGCTCCGTCTCCCTCGCTGCCGCGTCGTGGTGCAAAGTCAGCAGAACGTCCTCGCTGCTTTCATCTTCTCGCTGACCTCACCTGTTTGTCTCGTGCTATCAGATCAGATTGATCATCATGGATCCGCTCATGTGACATTGATAGTGTTGCTCAAACAGTGCGAGTCAATGTAAAGCCTTTGTATGTGGAGCTGTGATTACATCATACAGCCCTTTAGTTTGGCCATTATAGTTTCTACACAATGCGAGGCAGTAGTTATTAGGATGAGATATATGTGACTTCTCACAAGTTTTCTAAAGAATTTTAAACAAGGGAACTTGGTGTAAACCATCTGTATCAATATTTGTATTTATACTTTTACAAACTGATTCAATTTAAATTAAACCACAATTATGAAACATTGATTTATTGTTTAACTCTCTTTTTTAATTTCATATATGCCTCTAAGCATCACCACATGAGAATGCTCATTTTAGTTTTTCAGTGTGTGTGTGTGTGTGTGATTTATGTGTTGATCTAAGGCATCTGCGTGTTATGCTTGTGGATTAAACGTGTTTGACCAGTTAAGGTCAGGGAGTCGGGGAGTCGTCTGAGCAGGACACCACGGTTTCAGCTCATCTCTGTCACACGGACACACACATCATTAACCCGGAGTGTGCTTTTGGAGGAATTATTAACCCCTGAATCGCAGGTTCTCGTGTGCGATGGGCTCAAGCATTGATTTGGACTTTTGGTTCACGCACTTTGAAGAGCAGCACAAACACATCACACCTCAGTCAATTAAGGATGATAAGACACCAATTATTAAAACCTCTTTAGTTCCTAATGGTTTCCAATATTTGCAAAGCTTCTTAACCAATTCACTCACACACTTTGTATGCCAATAGTTAATGCCAGCTATAAAATGTATTTAATCCAGGTGAATGTGGAGCACGCTGCAGCAGGGTACCTGCGGTGCCCACAGTGCATTTTTGCATTGGTGTGTGAGCTAAAGTGAGTGTATTTTTAGCAGTGAAGACGCAGGGATCCCAGGGCCTCTCCCTGTGATAAGCAGTGGCCAAAGTCCACCGGCTAGCAAAGGCCTTAAGAGCAAACACACAAACACACACACACACGCACACACACGCGCATGCACAAACACATGCAGCACCAGTGTTTAATATGCTGATACGCGGGGCTTAGCTGCAGGCCGATGCTGCAGGCAGAGGGGCAGCTGAGGGGTGAGAGTCAGGTTAGGTAAAGGTGAGGTGGCGTCATCACAACAATGGATTGTGGCAACTGTGAAGAGTTCATGCAAAGTTCAGATGCTGCAGAGTCGTCGGCGTGGCTGTAATGCAAGAAGATGCAGAGCGTGGTAGAGAAAGTGAGAGAAGGAGGGCAGAGCCAGTCGCCTGTCAATCAAACCCTGCTCATCCCTCGTCTACAACCCTGAGCGAAAACAAAAACACAGCGAGGAAGCCGGAGGGGAGGAGGTGTCACAGTGTCCATGTCCGATAACAACGGGATGTGAATGAAAAGTGAGTAATTTGTGGCAAAACGCTGAGAGAAGGAGCATGAGAGGAGAGGAGGAGGAAGATGATGCCACCAGACGGGAGGAGCGCTGGAAAACAAAAGAGGCTCCACTCTCTGCTCCGTCTTATCTGTGCGAGCGTCTTATCCACCGCTGGCTCTGTTAGTGTAACCCCGCTCCCTCCCTCGCTCCCCGCTCTCCTTCCACCTCATCCCTCCTTCTCCAGCCCACTCTGTCCAGACCCCCCACCCCCACCCCCACCCCCCTCCCCGAGCCGCCTGTGGATCCCCTTATCAGGCCAGGGCTGACGTCAGGGGGCCCACTGGTGCTGGGGGGCCGGAGACGGAGGCTGATAGCGCTGCTTCCAAGCAGGCTGTGGGAACCACGCGCCCACCCCGCCTCGCCCCCCCCCCCCAGCCCCGCACGTCCTCCACGAAACACAGAGGGGGCGACACACCCGTTGGGGGGGGGTCTGTACCATTACAGTTGAAATTAAGCTATTAGTTTAGTTAAGACTAACATGAAGAAGCACTGATCAACAGTGGAGACAAAGGTTCATGTGGAGAAGGAAGCTGTCGTTTAGCTTAAAGATAAAGTTGAGGTCAGCAACGGTGACGCTCATCAGCTCATGCGTCTCCATTAAAGCAGCTGCAGGGCAGCGGGTAGACTGTGATGTCACTGATGGTGATGGTCCAAGTTCACTGGAGACGAAACCGAGACCGTTATTCGCTCAGACTCTACGTGGGTTAAGGAGCCACTTAGCCTCGAGATGTGGAAAGGCTGCGCTCTCGCCAGGGTCAACAGGTGCAAGGCTGTTGTGTGGGGAGTGTGGGTCAGGTGGACGGACTTGGCAAGTCTCACATCATCAGCCACAGGTGCAGCGCTCCCAAAATGCACACACACACACACACACACACACACACACACACACACACACACACACACACACACACACACACACACACACAGCTCCCACCACATAAACCCTGTTAATTATCATCCTTCGACATCTGTGTATCCACAGAAAACACCCACCAAAGCCTCCTCACTGCATTATTTTACTTCAGGTTCCACTCTCTTGCAGTGACGAGAGGAAGCCGAGGCATCAATCTGCAAGTCGCACGCACAGACAGTAGAATCTGTAGAATCTTCCTGCGTTTGTGTCAGATGTTTTCGGAGATGGATCTGTCGGATGGGGAGTGGAGACACACTTATCAGTGTGTTTTGCTCAACAAGGCGGAGAAGATGTGTAATGGTTGCGGCCGTGTGTGTGTGTGTGTGTGTGTGTGTGTGTGTGTGTGTGTGTGTGTGTGTGTGTGTGTGTGTGTGCGTGCGTGCGTGTGTGTGTGTGTGTGTGTGTTTCACGCTGACCCTTCCTTGGCCGAACAAGTAGGAGGAAGAAACGCTCGGCCTTGGCAGAGCAGAAGGAGGGGTGAGGTGTAAAATAAGAATCAGTGAAAGAAGGAGACCGTTGTTTTCAACGTTATCGCTTGCTCTTTGTTAGATGCTCACTCCCTAAAGTTTCACCAGTGGCCCCGGTGTCCTTGAGTGTAAATACCTACTGTAAGTAATGGATGAGAGTGGAGGTGAGAACCTGAACCACTCTTACTTTTACAGTGTTTTGATATATGGACTTTAGTACAGTCAGATTATGGGCAGCAAGTTAAAAATACACAGGACAGTTTTATGAAATAGCAGTAATTAATTTAGACTCCTGGCTGAACATCAAAGTCAACAGTCAGGGTACTAAAGTACAATTTATATATGTGTATACATTTTTAAATGACATAAATAAAGGTATACATCAATTTAAGAAGTAATAATATACTAAACTAGACTTAACAAGAGAAGATACAATAAATATACTTAGACATAAGTAATATTTACTTTGACAACTTCAATTTAATTTATTTATTTATAATTAAGACATTTCTAAATTTACTAAATTTTATTTACAATAGAACAGAAAAACTTTATTATCGTTGTACGATTTACTATAAACTTTAGATGTAATCATTTCAGTGATTAAAAGTGTATAGGAAATGTTGTTCATTAGCATCATTCCATCATTGGCTGTGCATCACATTCCAACAGTGAATCCTTCCCCTGGTCTGCCATGCTGGCCGTGCCACAGAGACCCCCCCCCCCACACACACACACACCACTGATAATAAACGCAGGGCAGCCTCATTAGTCTTTTTAATTGGCCCAGAGCGGTTGTAATTGGACAACTTGTGGTCCTGGCCTGAAGCCAGGTTAAAGTAAACCGACCCAGTGAAAACACTGTGCAGGCCAGATCACAGTGCAACATCGAGCCAGCAGCATGAAGAACTAGTAGAATGCAGCTTTTTTCTTTTGAATTCCTAAACGAACACACATTTCAAGTTGCTGCAAGCTGAGAGCACTGACACGTGAGCCTTAAACATTAAATCAGACAAGGACATTAAACACATCTATTCCCCTCACCTGTCTGTGTGTCTCCCTGAGAATACATCATTTTAAACACCTATTTATTAGCTCTTCAGAGGAAATTAGTTTTTTTATGTCAAGTAAGAAAGAGAAGAGCTGCCATGTTTAAACCTCACAGAGCTGCTTTGGATAAAAACTACTGTGGAATCTGTTTCTAATTTGCTGCTTCTTGCTATTTGACATGTGCATGCATGTGTCAATTAGACGGTGTGTGTGTGTGTGTGTGTGTGTGTGTGTGTGTGTGTGTGTGTGTGTGTGTGTGTGTGTGTGTGTGTGTGTGTGTGTGTGTGTGTGTGTGCGCTCCGTGGCGTCTATAGCTTGTGGGGGATCCATCAAAGCTTATCATTATAAGTAAACATGACAGAGTGGACAAAATGTCTTGTGCGCCGCCAGACCCGCTATCTGACCGCGAGCCATATCTGCGACGATGGACTGATGTGGCGCTGGCCCGGACTAAGCAGAGTCTGAGTGTGAGAGCGGGAGTTCATGTGTGAGCGCACACGGACGCACACAGGCATCAAAAGGCTTCGAAAGCGGCGCGGAGACACGTATCTCCCGTCTCAAAGGAATACAGCCTCCACAGAACATGAAAAGTTGACTTATCACACAATCATAAATGGGCAAGCACCATCATAATTCATATGGGAATTTATAGCTGTGATTTATTGGTCAGCCTTGGCCAATAAATAACAGTTTTATCTATAAGCAGAGCAGAGTTTTTCTCCTGAAAAGTGCTCGTTAATGTAAATGTACATTTTATGGCAGATGAGATGTGAGAGTTAAGGAGGAGACATTGGTAATGTTGGCTAATGGTTCATTATCAGGGTGTCACCGACTGTTACTGCAGCCTCATCCAAGCTTTTGGGGAAACGAACGCAGGTCTTGATTTGTTTTTCCTGAGCTTTTCCTGCATTTGTCCAGGGCGAGGCCTTCGTAGCATTCGTGCATGCGTTGAGGTCAGTCTGTGTGTGTTCCTCTACTTGTTACAACACCGCTGATAAGCAGGGTAAACAGCCGCGCACTGTTTGCTCCCCTGCCACGGTCATGTGACCAGAACCACGGCGACGCGGGCGCCCGGGCGCGAGCGGAGGCCGCGGCGCGGCGCTGCCCGGCGCTCGGCAGGTTTCCTACGGCGTCTGCTCCGTCCCGGAGGTGCGGCCCCTCGGCCGTCTGGACGCGGGGCTTCAGGAACGAGAGCCCCGCGCCGATAACCTTTCCCCTGCTGTTCAGTTCCTGGGTCAAAGGTCGAGGCTGCGGTGCCTCAGCTGACTTGGCAGACTGACAGCGGGCGTAGTGGCGCTGGATGGTGTACAGTATAGAGCTGCTTTAAATCATCCCTCTGACACGGCCTCATGTGGCTGCATGAACATGAAATGGGATGAAATAGGTTCTAACCATTCAAAGAGTCACAGTAAATATCAGTCAGATCCCAATCTAATGAACAAGAAAGACTGAACATAAAGATCAATAAATTATGGAATTAAAAATATAAGTTTACACGTGATTGGATCAACATTTTACATGTGTAAAACAATCCCTGTGCGTCTTGTTTGTGTCACTGTCAATACACAAAATTTGGCTGTTGAACTTAGCGTTAGTCCTGACAGGAGTCATTTCAAACATCATCTTCAGCTCAAAGTCAAATATTTTACTTTCTGCGCATCTTATGTTTTAACAAACACTTTCCCTTGAAGTATTTTTCCAAAATATATATAGTTTTTTCAACAAATTAGTGCATTCGGGTTAAAAACATAATATTCCCAATCAATTATCATTTGTGTGACATATCCCCTTTCATTGTTTAGGTTTTGCAGCCTCTTGCTGCCACAGTGTACTTGTAGTTATCAGTGGATGTAGTCTAAGCTAGAAGTATATGACGTCTGGAAGAAATGATTTAAAATCTCTCCAAGGCCTGCGCTGGGTCAGACATTCGTGACTGTGACAATTTCGCAAAATATAAGAAAGATAAGGGGTTTAGGTGGTGAAAATGGGCCTTTTTAAATCTGCCATTCAACATCAGCTGTAAAAAAGTCTATATCTATTATAGATCTATTATAACTGCCTGGGAAAAACAGGTAATACAGAAATAATTTTGTATGTAAATGTAAGCAGAAGGAATGGAAATAGAGAGTCAGGCTTGGAAAGGAAGGGGTTCAAATAGAGCTTTCTGGAAAAAGAGAAGGGCGACAAGTAGCTGTCCTATTTCTGAGTCACACAGAGGTTTTGATGGTCTTGAAAGAGGACGATGATACCCAGATCCACAGGGTCCCTGCCAACACAAACCCTGCTCCCAACCAAACAGTCCACCCACAATCCTTTGCTCCGAGCAAGGCAGCGAGAAGAGGGGAGTGGAGAGGGGATGATGAGAGCCTGAACAGGCCCAAGGAGGGACACACCGGCGCCATAGCGATCCCTGAAACAACTTATCTCCTATCTCACAATGATAACGCTGTCAAAATATCTGCCAAGATACATAGACAGCCAGGAACTGGTTAACTCCAGCGTCGTCCAATCAGACGGCCTGCGGGACTCAAGTGCCGCATTATCTTGTGTTGCTGAATCTCCAACAGGTTCAGTTCAAAATGGCCAAAGCTCTATTGGAAAGAATGACAGAAATCAGCTAACACATTCGATTTATGAATCAAAAAAATAATACTTAATAATAATACTGTCATAACCGTTTATTTTTGGACCGTTACAGTGAGGTATTTGTACAGGGCTCTTTTATTATTTGTTGTGAAATATCTCCACCTAGTGGCGAATTTGGCGTTTGGTGCTCAGGAGTCAGTTGGCAGGAGGTATTTGCTTTGCTCAATAAAAGTGTATGGTAAAATCATTGTGGAAGATAATATCAGGGTAAAAGCCGTTAAACTATAATGTTGCACTTTCCAGCACACCCATAATAAAAATGACTGACATTATATGAGCTCATTCCTTGTCTTAAATTAAAAAATAAGGTGCAAAAAAAGTCATCATTGTTGAAATATTATTATTATAATTCTTATTATACCAATAATTATTATTTTCAGTTTACCATGCATATGAATGTGTAACTATTTGAGTTTTCCCTATCCCAGCTCTATAAGAGTAGGTCAGGTGACACACGCGGTCACCTATGGTCAAACTGAGGCGCATTAATATTTAACCTGTGTACTCGTTTTAATGCGGTCAGGATATTCTCAGTGTGGAAGGGTATTTTAGTCCAATCCGCGGAAAAAGTAGTTCCCTGACCGGGAATCGAACCCGGGCCGCGGCGGTGAGAGCGCCGAATCCTAACCACTAGACCACCAGGGAAGTTGATTTGAATTAATCATATAGACAATTTGTAGATAACTATATTAAACATATACTAGCTCTATAAAGGTGCATGGCCACGCGCCTTCGCCCCAATGTCAATCTATTCACCTGGATAATCGTAGTTTACCTAAGTTACCATTACCACATACTAGCTAGCGCGCAGGTGAGTGGGTACTCGTGTTTTTATACGGGGAGCTTGACACCAGGGGGCGCAGCGAGTAGTTAGCGAGAGAGACAGAGAGGTAGGTTGGTTTCATTTTAACGTTAACGTTAGCTGTTTGAGGATGCACGGAAGGTATGTGACCAGATGAATTACCATTTATATTCTGTTTAACGTTCAGCATAACGGCGTGCGTGTCCACGTTGGCACATATTACATGAACAGGAGTACTTCGTCTTAAGGGACGGGGCTGGCGTGAAACCGAATGAATGCTCAGTGTCATCTCCACCAGGTTGCCATTGTCTTGTAAACAATGTGGCTAGCTAGCAGCGTTAGCCTCAGCTGAAGCACCTTCCGTGCTGTTTGTCGCGAGCGCAGGCAGATTTATTATAGCGTTTAACCCAACCGAGCGTTGTTGCTTTTTGTTAGCGCTGCACCCCACGGTGCGGTTCAAAGGGGATTATTAGTGCGTTCCGTAATGTATTTACATCGAGCACGTTTCCACAAAACGAAAAAGAGTAGTTTTACTTTAAATCCGTGTTTTCTCTCTCTGTGGTAATTTACCTGTTACATAACACTTAATGATACACGTGGATGAACTGCCGTTTCCTTCTTGCTGCGCTCCCTGTGATGCTAACGCTAGCTGTGCGAGGCCACACGGCTTCAATGTTTACATCGACGGGATTTCCAAACAACTATTGAAAATACTGCATATGACGCGAGGACCGACTGTAGCGACAATAACCAGCAGCAGATGCGTCTTATCGTTACGCAGGGTTGTGCTTTTATAACAGCCCTCCACAGCTGGTGATGCTCCATCGTCACACACAGGGCTTTTCCCGTTTAGTGAGTGTTGCTAATCCGTCGCTTCTTGCTTTGCAGGATAAGAAAGAAATGCGCCAACACGGCGTGAGAGGCAGCGGCTGCAGAGTTGTGTGCTGGTGTGGGGTTGTTTGTATGGATGCACTTGACTGCAGGCACATTTAGGACCCTGGCCCGATGGAAAAGAGGGACAGGAAGCCAGGATATTTCGCCAGGTAACTGACTCAGTGTGCGTTTGCGAGTACTTTCCATTAGTCAAGTGCTTTTAACTTTCGTTTCCTCTTATCAGAGCGTGTTTGCTTAATAGTTGTGGTAGAGATTAGAGAGCAAAGTCGATTTTATTTATAAAGCCAAAATTACAAATAATGCATTTGTCTCGGCTGAGGATCGTAATTTGAACACGATGCAATATTCTCTTTTTTTAAATAAAGTTTTATAGCTATTATTTTATTCATATATTTATAGCAGTGCAGCTTTTCTTTGTGTGATTGTTCATACTTATCTGTCTGTTGACCTTCTGCTGTCTGTGTGTGTTATCGTTTATTCCCACTTTCCTCAAGTACCGTATTACTTGGCACATTATAAATTCCTTATGTCTTTGTGCTGCACCTTTATTATACAGTCTCATATAATCCAAGTTGTGTGTCAGGAGTTCAAAAACTGAACCAACAGGGATGACGCTAACATTAAAATCAGGTTATGTGAAACGTGATCGCAGGCATTTTGTGGTCGCGTCTAAGGCGCATATATCAACCAGGAACTCCCATCACAAGCAAAGAACAGCCCGCTGTTTGTTACGGACCAGCACGATCCACTAATCGATACCTGCTGGCAGGGATCTGTTTTAGGAAACGCCTTGCATTCGATTAAGTTGTGTACTGCTCTGTAATGAGGCTTTAAGATTTCTAAAAGCTTTAACTTCTGTGAATAACTGGTGAGTATCACAAGGTTATCAGTGAACCCACAGGCTAAAGGTTTTACCCCAAAATGAGCAAATACTTGCTTAAGCGAATACAAAGGTCCCTTGTAGGCTGGCAGCTGGTGAGTGTGAACTTGATGGATGTTTTGTGGTAATGTAGCTTAGCCCAGTGGTTTATTCCTTCTTATGCAGTCTTAGGTTTCTTGTTGAGGCTATATTAACAGCCCAGAACAAATCTATCACTTGCCTTCATTTGTTTTGTTCATCTGCTCTGCTTATCGTGGAAATATTACATTACAGAGAAATTACATTACCGTCCAGTCAACCTGTAATTATTAGACATTGGATTTTCATAGGACTGGTCTTTGACTTATAGTAGAGGCAGTGTAATCCTGCAAAGCTGGTGTGCAAACCTGTTAGAGTGAGCAATAAAGCAGCAGTGGAAATGTTAAAAGTTAAAAATGACTCGGGTTCATGCAGACATGAAGAACGCAGCGAGGGGCCACGTCAACAGGCTTATCTTCAAACACAACTCCTATTACAAGTTTCCACTTGCACCACACTCTGGTTAAGTTTTTAATAAATGGAGCTAAGATCATACTAGGCTGACACAGTGCCAAGAAATTGTATTATAGCTGCATGGACCGTTTGACTAGATCCAGAAGAATAATACATTTTACATACTGTAAATATACTTGTATTAATTAACTTTCTAAATTAAAAATGTTTTTTGAAGATGACATGTGGTCATGAAAACAGCTGCAGGTTTACTGAAGAGCTTAACGCTACATATTGTAACATAAATAGAATAGCTGAATGAACACGTAACAGCTGACTTAATTAATATTGGTCAATTAGTTTTTTTCTTGGTTAAAGTTTAGATGAATAGAAGAAGTGTGAACCTGTAAAGACTGTAAAGCTCTGAGAAAGAATTGCCCTGCAGTAAACAGACAGTGCTGTTATGAATGTGTCTGCAGATTCTTGAGTTTGCTACCAGATGTTTGCTACATCGTCTAAAGAGGGAGAGTGAACTGAGGATGTGGGAGAGGAGCTAAGCCTTGTTGGTTCGCAGCCTCATCGATCCTTTCCATTAAGCACTTTACAGGCTTATCTTTTCTTTTTTTCTTTGTCTCCTCCTTTGCCCACGGCTGTACAGAGTGATACTAACGCCTATCACTCAAATTATCCGATAAATCAATTTGGTCTTATCTTTTTTTTCATGCAGTTATATCCACACGCTCTCGTGTGCATTATCTTCAAGTGCACTCGTAACTTGTAGTTCCACTGCAGCGTCCCCTCTTAATGAACCCCAGCAGGGTCTGCAGACGCTGTTACATCATTCTTCCCTCCATCAATTATTAATCAAAGGAAGGGCAGTCTGAAAAGGAAAAACACAGTTGACGCACCAGGGTAAACTCCGAAAGACGTACAAAGTAGATATTTCACTGTACTACAAAGTAAAAGTATAGTATTGTAAATCCACAGGAATAGCATGGCTTAATGTGCACTTGTGTGTACATATTATAGATTGTAAGACCCCAGTCCTGAAAGTGCTGTGCCTTTTCAAAACTACTGGATGTACTGTAAGCAAACCTTTCTGCTCTGGCATCCCATCAGGCTTAAGAGGCGGAGGCAGTTCAAGCAGAGCCAGTCAGACAAGAATGTGAATGAGCAGAACCAGGCAATCATCTCCTGTGCAGACATCCCAGATGACCGTGACCTCAACAGGAAGGCAGACCTACAGAGAGTTCCATCCAAGCCTCCGGGCTCAGGTAATATACGCATCACAAACTTTTCCAACTTTTTCCAACATGCGTCCAGGTGTATTTTCAGAAACACCTACAAACCATACAGGCCGAGAATAAAGGAGCAAAAACCGGTTACATCTCTGGCCTTCTGTGATGAGTTAGGCTTTCTCAATAACTCTACAAGGGAACATTGCTACACTGATCCTGTGGTCAGTGCAGCATATGCAGCAACAGATGGGCTCCATAAAAGACCTCTTGTAGCTCATCATATGATATTTTGTTTTTGCGCAATTAGACTGAAATTTACTCACATGGGTTCACGTAAGATTTTAGCTAGAAATCTGGGAGGGAGTAGGGAGTGGTGTGCTAATAGCTTCTGTTCTTAGCAAGAGGAAAATGCTGACTGTGGACCTTTTATGAATGCAAGGATCAGTAAGTGTGTCTTTACAATAACTCGTTTGGAGGCAGCGATGTTAAAGCCTGGATAATGTTATGAATGGACACGCTATAGTAGTGAGTCAAAGGTTTTAAACCACTGGATATTCTGTTTAGACCAAAGTACATACACATTATTTTATTGTTCGGATGCCTTCATTGTTGAGAGTTTTATAAATATCTCACCTTTCTAGACATTTATAATGTACTGTGTGTAAATGAGACTAATGATATTGTGGACATTAAGTTTTATGTACTAGTACTTAATTTAGAAATCATTGATTTCAATTCAAACACAGACGTTCAAATGTGTTGACCGTAAACCTTAGCTCGAGTGCTGTTCTGTATATGTTTGCAGAGTAAACACTGGTGCGTTGGTGTTTGGTCACAAATATTACTGCGCCATTTGCACTTTCAGTGGTGCTCATAGGTGGTAGTGTATTGAGGGACCGTTTACCTTTAAGTCTTTCCCGCTTTCTCTTAGATGACTGCTGTAAAAGTCACAATCAAGCAAAGATGGAGAAGAAGGGACCGCCAGGGACCGTGGAATTCATTGTGAGTAACATTACAGCGATGGCGCAATTCCATTTACAGTATTCTCCAGACAGTTAAGGTTGCATCATGGAGGATTTTGACATCTTCAACGACACATTTCACAGAGGACTTTATGTCCTGTTACAGGTAGGACCCAATGATTCCCTCAACAGTATCGCACTTAAGTTCAATATCACCCCAAACAAGCTGGTCCAGCTTAACAAACTGTTCACTCGCAGCATCTACCCTGGTCAGGTAAGGACACCAAAAGCACTGCATTATGCTACTATAAGCTCTACAACATTCTTCTGATTAGCTGACATCCGACTGTCTCTAACGTTACAGAAACTGTTTGTTCCTGATGTGAGCCAGGCAGAAGCTGAGCCTAAGCCTCCAGGCTCCTCTGACGCGACCATCACCAATGGCTTATCTGAGAAAGCACATGTGAATAAGATTTGCTATGTTGACTGCAGTACATGGTTCCTGATGCATACTCTGTAGTTGCGTTTAAGTTGTCAGAGTTCCGATGAAAATCTGTGCCTTCATGTCCCTCAGGATGGCATTTCAGACTGCAGGACAGCAAAGGCCATCCACCGTGAACTCTCCCCAAACTCTGAGGACGAGAGTCCAGCAATAGTTAAATTCATCAAAATGAGTTGCAAGTATTTCACTGATGGCATGGTAAGAATCATCACGATAATGTCAGCTAATAATTAAGAGTGTAGGAGTCTTGAATAGGAAATGTGCTTAATTCTACAACAGGTCCTTATCACCTCCTCTCTCAACTCCATATGTAATCTTGCAGGGAGTGGTGGGAGGTGTGTTGATTGTGACCCCCAACAACATCATGTTTGACCCCCACAAGTCTGACCCCCTGGTGATTGAGCACGGCTGCGAGGAGTACGGCCTCATCTGCCCCATGGAGGAGGTTGTGTCTGTGGCGTTGTACGACGACGTGTCTCGCATGAACCTCAAAGACGCCCTGCCATCGTAAGAAGTCCCAACCGCCTCTCTTTCCTCATTTCCCTTTTCTGTCCCTTTTTCCTTCCTTGGCTCTTACCTTCTGGTTCCTCTGGTTCTTCATTTTCTATTTTGCTGGTCCTGGTCAACAATTACAACAGTCAACAAAAAATGCAGCATTTTTAGTGTTTCTGTTTTCTATATGATTTAAGCATTAGATTAGTCATAAAGCACTGAAGTGTTATGCTTTGCACTCCATCTTTTTGGTGTCTTTACCACATTTATCAGTTTGTCCTTTTATTGTGAATCTTAGTTGGGTTTAGGAGTTTTCTTTCTTTCCCTTACACTTGTTTCCTCATAAGCCAGTTTGTGTTTTATTCGTTACATTTTTTTAAGTTCTGTATCATTCTGGTCATTTTTAATTTTTGTTGGAATGTTTTTTGTTTTGCTTGTTTCCCTCTCATTATCATCCTCGTTTGCGGTGTGGTATGTGCGGTGCCCCGTGACCTCGCAGAGATCTACCACAGGATCTATGTCCTGTCTACAGGCCTGGCGAATGGGAGCAGCTGCCATCAGAGCGGGACCTCAACCCCTTTAGTCGCTATGAAGCTCTGGACTCAAAGCGACCTATTATTTTGGATGACATTGAGTCTACCCTCTCAGAAACTGGTAACATGTCTTAATTAATATTTGGATTAATTATGTTCCATCAAACAATTGGCAACAATTTTACTAATTAAACTCTGCTATTAGGATAAATCAATAGGGCTTTGTTTATTTCTTCAGGGAGTACACAAGGTGAGCATACTGAAAAATCACCTTCAGATGAGGGATTCACTGAGTTGGAGCCTACTTTGAATGGGAGCACTGACGAAGTAGAGGGACCATCCTCCAAAATATCTAACCTTGGCGGCAAAGTCCAACAAGAAGTCCTAGGAGTAAGCAGCTTAGGACAAGGTGACTCCAAGGACAAGACACTGCTTTGTCAAATTAAAGGGAAGCTGGAAGACGAGGAAGATGAGGGTGTAGTTCAGATAAGCTCTATCGAAGATGGAGAGTTCATACACTCCTCCTTAGAAACCGAAAAACAGGGTGATACACTATATAAGCTTTCAAGCCAAGAAGCAACCGAAACCAAAGATATCAAACCTAAAGGGACAGAAGAGCTGCTAAGTGGTGTGGATGATCACAGCACACCAGTGGACCAAAGCAGGAAGTTGAGTCTAAAGGAGCCTTCAGGGGTTCGTGGGAACACTGGTCCTATGAGACAAAGCCCAAGCAGGTCAGAAGAGGGGGGTGGAATAAGCGAGGAGGAAAGAAGGAAGAAAACCTATGAAGCGGAAGTGAAGTCATGGCTCCTGCAGAGGATACAGGCTCCAATAGAAGGTGAAAATTAGAACCTAGGTTTTAAGATCCATGAGTACATTTTTCATTATTTGGTATTTTGAATGTCATTTCAAGTGACATTCCATTTTTTTTATTCAAATACATCATTTGCTCCTTGATTTGTTTTTCTTGCTTTGTGCCAAAATGTCCGCAATGATGGGCCCTTTGGGATGTGAGCATTAACCCAATGTTATTTCTTTTTTTAAACTTCTTTCGGTTTAGACATGCTTTTCTCGTCAGAGGAGAAGAGTAAAAAACCTCCCATGTTCCTGTGCTTTAAAGTTGGTAAACCAATGAGGAAGTCCTTTGCCACTGGGATGACATCCAGTCCTGCCCATTCATTCGGAGGCCGCCAAAAGCAGCCAGAGTATTGGTTTGCTGTGCCACAAGAAAGGTAACTTGATATCTATCTATTAGCAGTTTGAGGAAACTTAAACTTGTCTAATATCTCGTACATGTGTGTTTCAGGGTGGACCACCTGTATGCATTTTTTGTCCAGTGTTCTCCCGACGTTTACGGGAAAGAGGCTCGTGAGCAGGGGTTTGTTGTGGTGGAGAAAGACGAGCTGGACATGATCGATAACTTCTTTGGTGATCCGGCGTCCTGCAGCTGGGAGGTGAGCTGAGCAGAAAGGACCTGTGTCTGCAGAATCCATCTATCATTATTATCATCGTATGCTGTTTTCAATTAAGGCTTATAAAGGATACCCTGTTCCTTGTCAACAGTGACCTTAATTGGTTTTCAATTTGCTTGTAGATCATCACCATTAACGAGGCAAAGCGTCGGCAGAGTTTTGGCAGCTGTGATGGAGACCTGTCTGTGGATGCACTACCCACACTCTGTGATGCGAGCGATCTGCTGCAAGACACACACGTTGAGAAGGTAATTAACAGGCACGATTGCAACCTCATCTGACAATGAATTGATCCATAATGTCTGCCTGTTTTCTAATTTTCCTCCCAGCTTGCCTGTCGCCTGCCAGCCCGCGTGCAGGGCTACCCGTGGAGGCTGGCCTACAGCACTGTGAAACACGGAACCAGTCTAAAGACGTTGTACAGAAATCTAGCAGATGTGGACAGTCCTGTGCTTCTGGTCATCAAGGACATGGATAACCAGGTGCATACTCTCAACACCTCCTGGGCAGTCATAGAAATAGATAATTATATTACAGAGGTTAAAATGTAGTATTATCTGTGTTTCAAAAGCAAGTATGCCTAAGCCTTGACAAGGAAAAAAAGCTTTGATCTGACTTTGGCGACACCTTGTGAATGTTTACAATGATTACACTACAATAGGAACTGCTAACAGGATCATTCGAAATGTATATACTAATTTGAAAGGGCTTCACTTGCTGTTGTTAAAATATTTTTTAAGATAATATTGTTTATGTTGTCTTAAAATAAATTTCAAATCTTTCCATAGATTTTTGGGGCGTTCTCGACTCACCCATTCAGGATAAGTGACCACTGTTATGGTACAGGAGAGACATTCCTATATAGCTTCTGCCCTGAAATCAAGGTTAGTTTACTCTGGCATCAGTTATTTGTGTTAAGAATGCTTTCCTAAGATGAAAATTGCAACCATAAGTCTGTATTTTTTTTTTCAGGTGTATCGCTGGACAGGGGAGAATTCTTACTTTGTGAAGGGCAGTACTGATTCTCTGCAGATGGGAGGAGGAGGGTAAGTGAACATACCAATCACTAGCCTACTTTTTGAGCTCAGTTCTCTAAATGGACATCGTTTGTGTTGTGTTTTTGTGTTGTGTTTTTTTTAATCTTTCTTTTCTGCTCTGCAGTGGTCAGCTGGGTCTATGGTTGGATGCTGAGCTGTATCGCGGTACCACCACCCACTGCGCAACCTTCAACAACCAGCCACTCTCGGCTCAGCAGGACTTCAATATCCACAGTCTGGAGGTCTGGGCCTTTGAATAGCTCTTATCGCTTCAGCTTCGTCCACAGTCAGTGTTCACTCAGCTACCCCAAACTTTCCATCACCCCCCAAGTGTACTACACCCCACTTGGCGTCAAACCTAGCTACCCCCACAATAACACTCAATGTTATGTGAGAGGAGACAAGAGTGGGGTGTGAAGACTTGTTTATGGGGACTGAAAATGGAACAGGAACAGAAACATCATGTGAGTCTTCTGTAGCCTGTTTGATGTGGGTTTGACCTGCAGGGAGGAGGGAGTCTAGTTGAAGTCTGCCTTCTTTCTGGGATCGAAGCTGTTGCTCGCACACTCTGTCACTGCTGCAGCTTTCCCAGCATGCAGACTGCCTGAATAACGTAAGCTTATAGGGAGAAATAGGAGAAGAAAGGTGATTATGTTACAGTTGAGACAAGAGAGCTGATTTTAGTGTTTCCCATCACGCTGTATATTAATTGTTAAAAAATAAAGGTTGATGTAATTTGTGTATATAAAAAAAATTACGTACAGTTTTTGTTCTGTTTATTACAATCCAATGAACTTGAAACTTGAAGGAAATTGGACATTTCCAGGGATCTTTTTTTTCATTACTAAATTAATTGTCAATATGAAAATTAAGTAATTGTTTACAATGTAGTCCTCGTCCTCCTTTTGAGTGTTAGATTAGAGGATGTTTCAATGCATTTCTCATAAATACATTTCCTGTTTCATTTCCTGTTTAATCCAAAAACACCTGCTGGAGCCAGGCAACATCTGAAATGACCAAATGTTATTTTTATTTTCATGTTGTTGTTTTTTTGTTTAATTGTGTTTTTCAAAAGTTTTTCAGAATTTATTTTTACATTTCATTTTTTCATTCTGTTTCTACAAAAGTTTTTCAAGAGTTGTACTTTTATAGAAATGTTAAACCAAATATTTCTGTAAAAGTTAACGTTTTTGCACTACAGAGTTAATCGGTTGATGCCGTGTTGTGGCCCCACGTAAAACCACATTTCTTTCAGGCTAAATTACTGAATGTTTTCTGATTGCCACTAGAGGAGAGAGGCTGCCAGTATAACCACAGCTCAGACACCCTAATCGTAGGTGAAAAAGGGATTGATTGTTGCACTTAAACACTAACTAAATCTTCAAATCTACTAACGAAGAAAACAAGAATTCTGTTCTGTCCTGTGTATCTGACGAACTTGTAGTGCATGAATATGCAATACTGCAAATGTCTGCCACCGTTGTTATACCTGCCGTATTATCACTAATGCCAGTTTTTGCGTCATGTGAAAATGAGCTTTGTTGCCTTTAGCTGTTCAACTGTGAAAGTATTATTTCTTGAGAGTCCAAAAACTGCTGTGTCCTGTGATCTCACCAAGGCAATATTTATTGTGTTGTTAATGCAACCACATTTAAACTAAAATAAATGTTAGGACATAGAACTATGGCAATAGATTGTGTTGTTTCTGTTCAGTGTCTGCTTCCCATTGTTGTTTTATTTCAGCAATGTGTGTGACCTCACAGATTTTCAACTCTCAGAATCATGTCAGACTCTCATTTTTGACTCCTCACAAGCTGCAGCCGGTTTAAGAGGTAGTCTAGTACCCATGAAGACAAATGTTTGTTCACCCCCATGTGTCTTAACTTGTCTCTCTGGAGCACTGGTTGGTCATAGAACATGACGAATCCAGTTGTGATCTGATTTTCCCAAGGAGGTTGGAGAGGCGCTGAGATGAAGGCCTCTTTGGAGCTGGCGCACAACAAGTCCAATGTTCTATTGCCTCTGGTGGGGCATGAAACATACTGGAAGAATGAGGGCAGAGAGGACGATGGAGGTGCATGATTCAAATCTCCAGACATAAGAAGGGCATTTGTTCTCTGTGTTAAACGTCAGTTCACCACAGAATGAAGGACATCACATGCAGCTTTTCTGTTAGTAGAGGGGGTATATGCGCAGCTATTAGATCGCTTCCTCATCTGTGAAAGCCTACGTTAGAAATGTCAGCATTGTTTTAGAGCAGGCATTTACTCTGGACTTGCTGCTTGTTTTTCCAACTATCTAAACAGGTGACGCTGTCACAAAAAGATTTGATTTGGTCACATCCTGTCTCAATAAACCTGCTGTACTGAAAGAGACGTGATCCTGGTTGTGATTTCTATTATATTTTAAAGTAAATAGTCAAATCAAACAATGCACTAATTATCAAGGGTATTGATCAATTACTGTATGTAGTAAAGTAAGGTTGTTCTGATCTCAGCGTGTTATTTAACAGTTCATACAGGTATTTCATACGTACAGTAGAAGCATTTTTACCATTTTTTCTCACGGGAGCGTGACCAGTTGCAGCGTCCAATCATTGACGGGTATATGCTAAAGGGGCGTGGCTTTCCGGGAATCGACTTCCCCAAAGAGCAGAGCGTGTGTCCTCCGGTTTGTAACTCGCCGGACCGATACTGGATCAACGGTACCCCGAGACAAGTATGAGACGATGAAATGCTCCGATGATTTCAGGCTTTCAACCTTTTTAAATTTTTTGACAACCAGGTATTTTTCAGTAGTGTGAAGCAATAATCGTTCTAATACGCGGTACTATGCTGTTCTAAGTGTTTAGAATATGAAACGACTTTATATAGTAGTAGTATTTAGTACATATATTACTATATAACTATATGACATCATGACTAACGTGGCGTTAATATAACATCATTACACGTCCTGTACAGACTGTAGAGGCTGTGTTAGTTTCTGTTTTTACTTCCTGGTGCTCAGATAACAGAGAAATAGTCTTCATCTCTTCCTTCAGTTTGTCATGGGCGACAGAAGACAAAGATGGCAGCGGCAGGTTTAAACAACAGAATCAAATTCTGTATTTTCTGTCATATAGCCAGCGGTGAAGACAAAGAAGCCGAGATTGTGAAAAAGGTAGGTAAACTGGACTTTTAGGTACTTTAGAGTAATAAAGCCTGGGAGCTCAATTCTCCTATTAACGGAAAAATAATTTCATAAGTCACATACAAGCTGAGGATCAGCAGCTGTTGCCCTCGTGCCACAGGTGCACCAGAAATCCAGATGTGTATTAGTTTGTTGTCAGTTGTTAACAACTGTCCTGTACTAATCAATGCTGCATTCACTTGCCTATTGTTTACATGTCTATATGCAATATTTCCCTTCCCTCTCACAGAATGAGGAGCTGGTGTGTTTCAAAGACATTAACCCTGCGGCTCCTCACCATTACCTGGTTGTACCCACACAGCACATAGTCAGCTGCTCCTCACTGCAAAAGGAACACATCAGCCTTGGTCAGTTCTAATGAAACTGCACAAACGATCACTAATGAGTATAAAAAACTACTGAACTACCACCTCTATTAAACAGCTGCTCCTTCTTCAGATCATACTTCTTATTGTAGTAAAATTGAAATAACTCTGCAAAACTGTTAAATTCAATAGTAAACATGTTCAATGTTTTTTTTTTGATTTTCCAGTATCACTGACCTACTAATAGCACTGTTTTTATGGCACTGCTATACCTTTACCTTTTTTGGCTGCTTCTGATGCTATCGTATAGAAAATACCTCATGCTGCATGTAATGTGCTCTGTATACACAGATCTTAATTTCATCTTTTTGTAGTTTAGTCCTTAATGTGTTATGTTTGTATGTTTCCAACAGTGAAAAGGATGGCGGAAATGGGTAAAGCTGTACTACATGATCAGGGGATCACTGATATGACAGACATAAGGTTCACTGTAATTCTTCTTCTAAAACTTCTGCCTCTGAACTTTGCATTGGTGTTCGTGTCCTCAGTGTTGCTTTGTGTATTTTCCTCCACAGGATGGGGTTCCACCAACCTCCCTTTATTTCAGTAAATCACCTGCACCTACATGTGCTTGCCCCTGTCAGCCAAATCTCAAAGTACATGGCGTATAAATTTACACCAGAGACCTGCCCGTTTGTTACTGTAAGTCCTATGACTAGAAAGTGCCTCTGTCACTTTACCTTCTCCTTGTTGTTACTGGATTAGATGTATAAAATTCAATTTGACCTTTACCGTAATTACCTGGATTTTCCTTTGAAGATTAATGAGGCTTATCTGATTTCATCTTGTTTTCTATATGCAATTAACCTATTTCTCTCTGCAGGAAGAATCTCTACGAAAACGTCTAAAAGCAAATAATCCACTACTGAAGGGTTGTTTTAGAGACTGTAGTTGTGTTTTGTACTTGGATTGACTGGTAGAACATCTGGGAGGAATCTCATTCACTGAAAATGTGTTTTTACAATGGACACAAGTTGTGGAAAATGAAATACCAGTAGTATGAACTGATAAGACACAGGGAACTTACATGATCAAGGAGTGGGATGTTTACAGCAAAACATTTGTTAAAAAAGAAACATGTTACTGTAAAAAAAACTAAAAACTATACATATTAAGGTAAAACTCTTGTACAAATGTACTGTATATACAGTATATGCATTTTAAAATAATGTCTATGTTCAATAATTGCTGCTATGATATTTTAAATTATATATTTGGGAATATGTTTAATAAAACCCTATTTAACATCATGTGTAAATGTCAATAATTTTATCTATATTAATTAGTAAAATAAGTACAGACAGGACAACGACCACACGAAAGCTTCAAGAGTAGGTAGTAAAATCACCACAAGACCAACTAACCATATAACCACACGTCGCACATTCACTGTTATCATAGGTTGGAGTCAACGTTTAAAGTGTGGAGTCGGAATTTACTCGGTTGACGTAAACGCAGCACTTCTCCGGAACGATTAGCTTTGTGAGGGCGGCTTTTCCTTATTCGTAAGTCTAGATATCACTATTACGTTGACATCATACAGTCTGTGATTTCGGTAGTTGTGAGATACGTTGTCCGCCACATTATTAACTTTTCCATCAGAATTCTCGCTTCTTTTCCGCCTCGATGGCTCAGGACGCGTTTGCGGACTGTCATTTCTGCCAAATTGTAAACAACCAGACTGACACAGAAATCCTGCTGAGCGTGAGTAGAGATTCGGGTCTGTGCGTTAAAATGCTCATCTGTAAATACCGGGGTGGTCATGCTTTCATTTTCTTTCTCACAGGATGATGAGCTGGTTTGCTTTCGCGACACGACGCCTGGCGCTACACATCACTACCTCGTTGTTCCCAGGATGCACCTGGACAACTGTAAAACCCTTCAGAAGGACCACGTGCCTCTAGGTGAGGCTTCATAACACCCTTTGTTCATACTAACGTTGTTGATTTACCCTGACAGTCAATTAATGAACCATTTAAATTAACCCACAACAGTTTTTATACAGATGTACTTTACACAGTGAGGTGAGCCATCACCATAAAGCCACCCTTTTTCCTGAAGGAGGTTTAGAATATTTCTGCCCCATTATCTCAGAAAGCCTGTCTGTCCTGATGAACAGGAACAACCCGAGCTTATCCTACTTCTAAACACATTAAACCTTTATGTTAGAATGGATGTTTAGCTGTCTATGAGTTTCATTGGAACATTTTTCAGTTTCTAAAATCCCCCAAACCAAATGTCTACATGTCAAACTGTCACTTACATGGATCTGAACTTATTATATGTTTTAGTCTGGACGACACTGATGTGAACTGTTTGTTGACAGTAGAGCGGATGGAGGAAATGGGAAAGAAAATCCTGAAGGAGAACAAAGTCAGGGACTTTAATGACATCAGGTAAATTTCTCATAAGCTACGCTATGACTTGTACTATTTTAATCGAGGTTGGATAAGATTTTCTACTTTATTCTTGTATTTACAAAAACCTCATTTCAAACTCATGTTGAATCTGTATAGGATGGGCTTTCATCTTCCTCCGTTTTCATCTGTTTCCCACCTTCACCTCCACACTCTTGCCCCAGCCAGTAACATGGAACCCAGATCACAGCGTCGCTACGGGCCTCAGTCATGCTGGTTCATCCCTGTAAGTCAGTGTCTCGCTGCGGTTCTGCCTGGAGGCTGCACTTAGGATATAGCTTTACAATTTTAAAATAGTGAATGACTAAATTAAATGCTTTTTCTAAAGATTGTGATGCTTTGAACAAGTAAAAATCAGAAATAATGCCTACTTTAATTCTGCGATGTATAAATAGGATTTGTAAATGCTTTGAACCTTCACCAGACTCATTGCTCTGCTCTGTTACAGGTGGATAAAGTGCTTTCTCAGTTGAAGATGCATGGCAAGGTCAAATGACTCATCAAAGTATTTGTTTGTCGAAAAGGTCTGGAACTTCAAACACTGGAAAAATTGCATTTGAATGTTTGCATTTGAATATTTATTTATTTTAACGTGTGTTTTTGAATTTTTTGTATAACAATGTTGAAAAAAAAAATTATTGTTCAATAACAAAGCCAGTAAATAATGGTGAACAAAGACTCACTGGTCATACGTGTCATAGCAATGTCATTTCTTGACCACTTGATGTCACTAGCGTAATTTATCATTCATCCATCCATCCAACACAGAGACAAAAAACTATTCACAATCATGGTCCCATCTTCTGGGGTCAAAATACTGTGCCTGTGCCCCTTTTATTATTGATTCATGAACGATAAAGCAAACATTTATTAAAATATCTAATCAAGTTTTTTCTGCTTTTTTACTGTATATACTTTTTATTTAGATTTGTTTTGAGTAAATACTTTCATAAAAATATGCATTTTCACCTCCAAAGAGACATTACAGTGCAAGTTAGCACAGGTAATAGTTTTAGTACAGACCTCTGTGAGATGATTCCCACGTTGATTTCAACTTGATATTATCTTGTCTTATCTGTGTCAGTGCTGAGACGTGCAGACGACTGAAGCCACAAGAGTATCCAAAGCCTGTGTCATCATGAATTTGCTAAAAAGCTGAAGAAGGTGCCCAAATCTATCTGTCATCACCAGTGCATCAGTCTGGAAGAAGCTGTCATGCAGCCTTCATAGCAGATGACTCCCAGACTAAGCACTTTTTGTATCTTCACTCTAGACAATGATCGTCTGTAGATGTCTTTGTATCCTGCAAGCTCTGCAATTACTTCCCACGCATAAACACACAGCTGACAGTGTAACATATAATGCTGATTTATACTGTAGGCGCATAACGATGCTCTCTCAATCTGAAGGATTCCATTTAAAATTTAAGATTTAATTCAAAATTCAAGATCAGATAATAAATCATGTAACTCCCACCAGAGGAGACCAGAAATGGAGACAGAACATTCTTAATAAAACTTGATGAGACAATATTTCACATCTGTCTTATGTTGTTTTGTTTTATATTTAAGTTGTCAGGCTTAATAATAGTAATAGTAATAATACTTAATAAAGGGTAATAACATTATGAATTGCTTCATTACTGAAGTAATTTCAGAAGCAGCACCTATATCAGCATTTACTGTGAAAGTAAATGCTTACTATATATATATATGTATGTGCCTGTGCATCATGCACGTGTAAAATAAACGAACATTACTTTGCTACATGTAAAATAAAGTATGTTTGTTAGTGAGTCATTGTATTTTTTTCTTTGCAGTACACTACTCATATTAATTTTATTTCTAAAAATTCTAAACCATTTTAATTGTTTTACTAGTTCAACAGCTGAAGGACACGTATAATCAGTTTTCTCTGCTTCAGTTGACCTTCATTAACCTCGTGTCTTTATGAATACCCGCTCGTGAGGGTCGAGGCACGCGAACTCGCTGCTGACGTCGGATTCTCGACTTTCTACGTCGGCGCGTCGCTCTCGCGGCCCCCAGCTGGCCCCGCCCCCCTCCGTCAACAACTGGATACAGCGATTTGTGTTTTCGACGGCTAGCGGCGCTAACCTGCTAACGATGATTCACGGCGCTCGCGAGGGGAGCAGTGAGCCGAGCAGTATGGACATTCGCTCGCTGTCGTTCGCCTGAAACACAGTCCGTCGATAGTGTGCACCGATGCGCAGCCAACGCGAGCTGAAGGACCGACGACAGAGTGGAGAGCGCCCCGCACAGCGTCTTTTAGCCGCGTCTGAGAGCAGCTAACACGGCTAACACCTCACCAGTGGCGATAACGCTCCAGTATCTGGCTGCCTGACAGCTGGCTCGGTTCGCTGCGTGCCCCTTCACTGTACGGTAGCTGAAATTCACTCGCTGGAACAATGAAGTGTCTCTGACATTGGTGAGTATAATTACGGGATTTACTTCGTGATATCAGGTCATTACACGCCACTTGTTTTGACACGCCTTGGTGCTGCTGTGCGAGCCATTGACTAGCTAGTTGCCCATCGGCTTGTTTGTAGCAGCAGCTGCTCGGAGCCACGCCTGGGCCGTTTAAATATGCGCCTGGTTATGGGAGCTATCATTTTGTGGAAATGCGCGTCAAATGCATCAACGTTATGCTATGACTTCAAAGGTTTTCTCTGTTTTGCTTTGCAGAGTGGACTGAGGCCCAGTTGGTTGTCACGTTGAAGAAGCCAGCGCTCGTTACTGTTAAGCTGGGTCTCTGGGTTGATTGCGGTGTGGCCGTCGATGAGTGGAAGAGCTTGAGGTCAACTTGTCGATGCACCCCTTGTTTTGATCTGTCAGTATGATGCCGGTAAGTGAACGCATGTCCTGCTGTTGATGCCCAAGAACCCAGTTTTAGCCTCTTTTTCTCTCAGTTGCTGTGCTTTTATAGCTATTGATTGTATCGACCACTTGTGTTTTAAAGCTAACTCCATGTGTAACGAGATTGCTGTTAAATGTTACACTGTCCTTGATTCAAGCTAGTTACATCTAGCTTGAATCAACTCTGCTCATTGTGTTACCTCGTATTTCTGTAGGTAAAGAATCGATACTTTGGTTTAGTAGATTTCTAATGCTGATGATCATAATGTAAGTCACAACCTGGCGAATACACACTGTAGTGTATTTGAAATGTGTATGTGTATATATTAAATTATACATTTAGTTCAAGGAATGTCACACATTTTCACAAATGCTAAAACCCGATGAATGAAATATCTGAACCTGTAGCTTAACTAAGAATTGCTATTTAGTTCTGTAGTTTTCGCCATGTTATTGTTCAAGATGCTGTATCTTGCAAATAATAGAACACCCGTGGCCATGCTTTTGTTGGGACCTCTTTTGTGATCTTTAGTGCTGAGAATGCAACAATGTGGGAATACTGACTGCAACTTGTTTGGCCTTCGGGGACAGGGAGTTGAGCTCAGATGCAGGATAGGTTTACAGTAGGTTTGGCAAGGTGTCATTATAAATGGAGGTGCTTCAGTGTTGGCTGGGTTGTCTTTCAAAATAGTTGGTTTAGTAGAGTAACACAGTATTGTTCATGTTTTTGTTATAAATATAGCTCCACATGGATGAATTCAGAGTGGCTTGTAAGCTATCAGGAGTGCAAAGTAACTCCATATTTGCTGCTACAATCCACTACACAGGATGGACTTCAACAGTAGCCTCAGTGGACGTTTGTACCCTCTGGCACCAACAGGCTATCAGAGTCAAAGAGCCAGTCGAGCAGAGAGTCAGCTCCGCACTCGGTTCTCGCGTGACTCCAGTAGCCAATGAGACCTTGGCAGATCTAGGTCTGTGTGGCTGCGTCGACTAATGCTCTGTTGTTAAGGGGAACTTTTGAGCTGAGTAGATTGTCAAGTGGCATTAATCTCACCAAGTAGAGCCTGGCTGAGCTTGACTTACAGGAAAAGTGAACATTGCATCTTATTGTGGCATTCCTGTTTTTTTAGATATACTGGATTGAAATGGCTTCAATCGAGTCATTAAGTTCATATCATAAAATGCTTTTTGGTTAAAAAATAAAATGTAATCGTGTAGTTGGTGTTTATATTGCTGCCTTTTCCCAAATTAAGTTAATAGATACATGACAAAGTTTTTGGTTTATTTGGCAAATACACACTGAGCAACTAGATCTCTTTTTTATTGGTTAAAGATTTATTATTAATTGAACTGTGTTAAAGTCTTCATCTAATGCACATTCGTAAGCTTTTAGTCTTTTACAGCATATCAAATTATGTAGGAACCATTACAGTTACACAGTTATGTTATTGTGTTTTCAAAAAACAGCAAAAAACTTTTTTCTAATCTAAAAACAATAAGTAATATACATATAACCTTTTAATGGAAATAGTAAAGGTTGTTCTTGGTAAAAAAAAAAGTCTGTCTAGGTTAGAAACGGCACAAGTGCCTCGTATTTCAAGACCTGAAGCATCTTTTCTGAAATGTCAGCTTTGGACCAAGAACAGCCACAGGACGAATCCTTTACAGCTGAAGGTGTTCCTAATTTAGCTCTGCAGGGTACAGTTAGTTTCATTGCATTTTACATTATAACCTCATCTTTTCTTCATATGGTTCAGTGCCATTTTTAGCCAAGTGGGCATCGTTTGGTATATTTAGGCAGCATGAAATGTCTAGATTACACAACCCTCTGTGAGCACGTCAAAGGGGACTTGCTTGTACTGCAGCCTTGGATGTAGCTATGAATAAGCAAAGTCATGCCTAATTCTGCTCAGTGTAATCGTTTAGATCCTCTGTGTACTGCAAGTAAACGAGTGACTGGGTTGGTGAGAGGAAATACCTGAATCATCCTGCCAGAGATCAGACCAGCCAAGCATCTCTTTCTAGAGTTAAATGATAAATGCTCTTTTGTCTTGACGATGCCCACTGTAGAATTATGCGTCAGGCAGGAGAGACACAGAATATTTCTAGTCATCTATAGCCCACATTTAGTATGGAGACGCTTTCCTACATGATAGTGGCCTGACCTGTCTGTTAGTTCTTAGTCTGGCAGCCAGTGGCACAACCCAAGGTTAGTTTTCCAAAAGACAGACTTGCCATCACCCACCCACTGCCCTATGATTCTCTCTCTCTCTCTCTCTCTCTCTCTCTCTCTCTCTCTCTCTCTCTCTCTTGCTGTTTGTTTCTCTCCAGCTCTCTCTCTCACCCTCCCTTTCTGAAATACACATACAGCAAGTGGTTTGCCTCCCAAGTCTTCCTCTGCAGCACTTCTCTAATGCACTCACCGCTGTCGGCTTCAGAGGTTTGCTCGAGGATGGCATAGCAATTTCAGTCTCATGCCTGCAAAAGCAGCAGTGCTACAATGAAGAGGTTTGTGACTCTAGTGTTGCGTGGCCTCGTTAGCATCTCCAAGGAGAACCCTATTTGGGCAAAGGAGCACCACCGGCCAGCAAAGAAGGAGATCAGGAGGAAGCGGAGGGCAGTCAAGAGAGCCAAGACCATGGGCAGGCGCAACTTAGTGAGGGGGGTTCGTATATCTCCAGGAGTCAGTGAGCTGGGTCACTGGAGTATCTTTATTCTATGCTGTCTTTGAAATAGTATTCCTCTGATGTGTGGGTATATTTTAAAACATTCTGTATTGCCCTTTTTTAAGCGGACACATTTGTATTTCATCTTTTTAAATGATTGATTCATTGACTGATTGATTTGATTTGTGCATTTATTGGCCTGTCTTTTAATTGTGAATGAAAGTGAATTGTTTGTAGTAGTGCAGTCATAATATTTTATGACTATGTGTCTATCTATGACTTTGTAGCACTGGAAAACCTCATCATCTAATTTCATGTAACCTATAATTTCCCCCAGAACAAAGCCACATAATGGTATCAGTCTAATCTGTATTCAAACTGATGTTAGTTATGACCTCATTGGGCTGCTTTGTGTGTTTACTATGTTGTATATTATTATGCAGCTGGTAGTACTCCAGTATCCCTCTGGGATTAGTAGAATAATTATTTATTTAAGTAAAATGTGGACCACTTAACAACATTTTCTAGTATGTTATTGCTCATCCCTATGTGCATGTACATGGACTAATGTTAAGCTCATACATGCTTTATGTAGATGAATGTCTACTGACTTTGTGAATGAATACCACATCACTGCTATAGTACAACTTTATCATCATCAGTTACTGAATTGGCTAAAATGTAAGATTCTAAATATGAAAACCAGCTGATTGAAATCCCAGAGGCTCCCAAGCAAAAGTAATCATATTGTTTCAGTTGGGCTGCTGCCGAAAATGTCAGTGAATCACAGACTTGCATCGTTGCAAAGTATGAGTCACTTTGTCTCGGAGAAACTCCCGGAGTAATAATGTGTAGGTAACTCAGTGACTAAAACTGGATTCTACATGACAGTAGCACACACTTATAATTATTATAGCACTACAGATACACCCCGAGGTCATACGTACAATTATGCACTCAACTGCTTTGCAATAAAGCGCTAAAAAAATAGCTCATACGTAAAATGATTGGGTTTATCCATTTATTATTTTTCTTCAAGCAAAAACAGTATCATGATTGAACTTTAATGATACCTGACCTCTGCAGTTATTTTTTTCCTACTGAATTGATTTGACATTTTGGATGTGAAAGTGCTATTTTGCTTTTTGTTGCTATTTCTGTATGGCAGGTACAAGATAAGAAAGCTCTGCGTTTTAGTTTTCATTATATTTGTTCCTTGAATTAAAGTCCTTCCTGTTATGCTCTGTTCAAATCTGCTCTCCGCTTCAAATATAGACAATACAGATTTAGATTATTCCATCTTATACCATTCAACAGACAACAGGACATCTTCTTGACTTTCTGCAGCACTTTACAACCCTATTTGTCTGTAGTGACAGCAAAACATGAGGATATCATGCAAACAGGAAGACACTACTTGGCTACCCAGAGTGATTTGTGGCCCAGAAACTATTTCTACAGAGCTGCGAATCAACTGTGAATTTAAAAAAAATACATGAGCAAGTTTTCTGTAGTTTTCTTCTGCCATTTGTCTGAACAAGACAGATGAAAAATGTTGTTAAAGTCAACAAAAACTTAATAATCAGCAGATATTGGGCAACTTTCATCTTGCATTATTATCAGATTACAGGTGTGTTTACATACATATTTGCCATACTGTGATTCTATATTCTGAGTCGATGATCTGTTAATGTAGACGTATTAAACCCAGTGATTCGGTGCTTTACAATTCCTGCATCTTCTTACATATGTTTTTAGAAGCTTGGACCATCTGGAGGTTGACTTATTCCAGATTTTCTTCCTCAGGGGCAGCACTGGCTAAATGCCCAGATAAAAATGACATTTTTTATTTATTCCTGTTTAGAAGTCTTAAAATGCCAAGTGTTTCCCCCACTGCAAGTTGCCCTCAGCCTAAATTCATGCTTGCTGTTTTCTCTAAACAAAACTATGATTCTTAATATTCTGTTAGACCCAAGGTGGTTGCATGATGGAAATTTATAGAAAACTGTTAACTGGAAAATCAATTACACTATGTTAATTGGCTGCCTATTAATCATTTTACTGTTCATGATAAAGACACCAACTGTAGAGTGTCATATAGACAGATCCATCAAAACAAAGGTTTTATATACTTGTTGCATCTGCATTGTCACATTATCTAATCACACCATGATAAAGCCACTAAAAATCATGTCTTAGCAACATGTTTAAGTCTTTTTTACCTGACATGAACATTAATGTCACCTTTATGACCTACAGTAAAAAGCTGATTGTTAGTGTCGAACTTGGACTACTTTGTCTCAACCAAAGGCATTGATTTTGGTGTATCATAGCTACCAGACTGACTAAAATACGTTAGGAGCCTGTTACAATACATGATTGATGGCAGTAGGCATTTTGTCATCAATATTCTGCTTCCAAGTAGATAGTTGTGAAATGGAAGTTAGGATATTGTAGCAGTTTTTTCATATTCACAAGTGAATGAATCGTGAAAGTTTAATGTTGGACCGTGCTGATCCTTGCTGCCTTGACTGCAGACAGATGCATGTTTTGGCTTGTGCTGCTGCCTTGTAGGTACTAATCATAGTAAACTGAAATGTGGCAGGCACGGGCATGAGGCATGAGTGGACGAGCAGCACCCACAGTACAGGTTTATACAACACAAGCGGCTTAAGCTTGTATGATAATTACACACTTGCTCATTCCTTTTGTATCTTAATGATCTTCATGTTGTTATACATAACAAGCTTTCACCTGAGCTAATGCCACTATTCCGTCATCTTTAATTTAGTTAATCATTTTTTTAAACTGTACCCGAGGGTTAATATTACAACAGTTTTTTTGATCAACCCAATGGGACCATTAAAGCGTCATTGTTTATTGTTTCAGATGATATTAACGGTGTACCTCAGTGATGGGGAACAGGCTGTGACTGAGGTGCCAATCACCCCCGAGACAACGTGCCGTGATGTTGTCGAGTTCTGCAAGGAGCCTGGTGAGAGCGGCTGCCACCTGGCTGAGGTCTGGAGAGGCAACGGTAAGAACCTTCTGAAACTGTTTGTTCTCGGTTTATCGGCTGCAGGACATTACATTTTCTTGACTCACAACTACAAGTACCTCATTTCTTGTTGGAAACAATACATCAAATCTGACCATTTTTTGCTCTTGGACAGAAATATTTGTTGTCATATTCACCCTTAGTTGTAAAACTACAGTACTGCATACAAGTTTTAGGTCAGAAATATTGTTACATCCTAATACAGTCCACAGCACTGTTACAACAGATTCCACCGGGTCCAGCTGATTTTCCTCCCATCCCCAGCGTCGTGCTGACACACCTGTGCTCTCAGCATTTTTTGCTGAGGGGCCGCTCCCCTGTTGAAAACAACATCCCATCCAAACGCTTTATTAACCCATGTTATGCAATCATGTACGGTTGGGACCTGACAATGCTGCTTCCCGCCCCCGAAACCTCCTAAAACCTCTGTCTTTGTCTCTAGGTCTCTCTGTCCGCAAAGTGCTGACCTCTCAGAATGCAAAGACGTATTTAGCGCACATGGTTGTCTATCAATCTCAGTAGAGACAGTTATTACAGGATGTCATTCCTGGGTTTAATTTTAAAATTCTTAAATGGAAAAAAATTATATATATTTATACACGTTTTCCACTTCTGTACATCCTGTGCGGAAGCAGACATTCCATTCTTGTTTGTCCGTCCTATATAGAGCGTGCAATCCCTTTTGAGCATATGATGTATGAACATTTGCAAAAATGGGGCCCTCGTAAGCAAGAGGTCAAGTTCTTCCTCCGCCATGAAGACTCACCTACTGAGAGCAGTGATCAAGGTGTGTAGCATCTCTAATTCAATACGCTAAAAAAAGAACTTTTTATGTTTTCATTTAAAGCGTCTTCTGAAAAACATTGGGTTTCGTATCTTCAGTCAGCAGATATTGCCTCAGTTCTTGAATACTGCTGTTGTGTGCAGTCACAACGATACATTTTAAATATATGACAGTAGTGGCTCTCTTTGAATGTGCATGGGTGCCCGTGCGCCTTCTTGCACACTTGTGCATTGCCCTATCTGTTTCTATGCCCCAGAGTTTGACAGTGGCTGTGTCTTTCTGCAGGGAGTCAGCAGTCTCAGGATCAGACGAGTCGCAGAAGTGGAAACACTGGAGAGAAGCACAATGAGAATGGGGTAAGACTTGATTAGTAGGATCCAAATAATGCTTTAATAGAACACTATAGGAACTTGATATATAGTAAGATTAGGGTTCTTAAACTGTATGACAAAACGTGACAGCATGCTTTAATATTCTTCTTCCACTTTTTATTAAATAAGGACATATATATCATTATTCATCAATTTCAGGAAGGAGTGCAGCTGCACAGTCACGTAGCTGTATTGATGGCAAACAAGCCACTGCAAATCCTATAAGAACAGCGACATAACAAATCTGTACCAATGGACAATAACAAGCTTAACTTTTAGTTCCATCACAAAGGCAGCTGCAGTGGTTGGTTCTGTTTTGTTGTGGAAGAATTAGCATCTCTAGATTCTTAAACTGTTTTCTTTTACCTTAAAAGACCTGGTGTCGTAGAAATGGTTCACTCCCAGACGCTGTCTGTCTGTTTTTGGTCAGATGTACCTACTGCACGATCACCTCTTAAGCTTCAGGATGTGTGTTAGGAGATGTTAGTGTCTCTGATAAAAGCTGCCTCTGGCATGGCATCCTTTCTTTCTGTCCATCTGTCCCAGATTTCACAGTAGAAAAGTGTTGCAGCCAAGGAATCGTAGCTAATTCAACCTTAAGGGTGGAGGGTGGAATCCAGCACAGCAGGATTTGGAGGGGTTGCAGTTTTTGTTTTTAACAAAGCTCATAGTAGTGTAGGACAAGAGCAGCCACAGGCAATTCCTTCTGTTCTCCTCAAAATCATTAACTTTTAACTGTGTGGAGGAACCATCATCAACCCACTAAACCTACATGACAAACACGTCCATGTTCCTAGCGTCATTCGTTCACACAAAAAAATGGATATAATCAACGGCATTATGGGTTCCTCTTAACCTCCGAAGTGCCGAAGCTCATTTGTGTCCAAGCTTCTTCCTAACATCTGATTTAGAGGATTATATCGGTCAGCCTCACGGATGATGTAACGGGTCCTAAGAGGATCATTTCTTTGGCTTTTCCATGGGCTGATGCCCAACCCCACCCCCTGGGCTTCTCTTTACCAGGCAGAGCCGATCACCCTCTGAGAAGGATGCTGCTTCGTAAAGAGCAGAGGTGCCTTAAGGGAGCACTAACATGATCACATACATATAATTGTTTCATTTAAACTCATTTCTTAAAGGAGGTTTTCACCCTTTCTGCACCAATCCTACCCTATTCGTTTTGTAAACAAATTTTTTTCTTTTTTTTTCAGCCTAGCATTGGAAGAAAAAAATACCTTGACATTTCCAGCCTCGTCATGTGTTTTTGAAGATATTTCCTAAAGGCAAAGTCTAGGAGCATTTCAGCTTTCTAGTACCTCTTGTGGTTTGGAGGACTGTGTTTGCTGTTCACGCTCTGCTGTTTTATTGAAGAGCAGTCTGCCCCTGTGCTCACTGAGGAAACGGCTTACAGGGATTCAGAAGTCTGCGGTGATGGTTTTGGGGAAAACAGAGCTTTATTCTGGCAGTCTTTAAACAAAAAAAAAGCTGATTTATCGCTTAGGTTCAAATTTTAATATACACAGATTCTGGAGAAGAAAATTCTTCTAGCTTGTCCAGTTTGTAGCTTTGATGTTGAATGGGTTGGATCCCCTTTTGTGATAGGAAACTGAGTATTTTTAGGCTTTTGGAATGTTAGTTCAACAAAACAGCAGCTAAATAAAAAATACTCTTCAGAAAAGTGTATGTTTTTTTTATCCCTTCAGAGTTCAAGTAGGATTCTTGCTGACACTGTGCACCGTCTTTGTTGAGCACAGTTTAAACAATCCTTACACACATGCATAGTGTGCTGTTTTTAAACAAGCTCAGCAATATCAACAATCAGCACTATCATCAATATTGTGTCTTGATTTATGTATAAACAGTAATACGACAGATGGAAAGACTCATGTGAGCACAAATGGTCGCTAGCTTGTCTTTATATATGTATGTAACTGTATATGAAAATATGTTAAATGAGTTAATAAGAGTTGTCTGATGAAAATCTTAAAGTTTCTGTTTAAGATTTTATATTATAGAATTTTTCAGAATAGAATGGCTGATAACTACATGTATTGTAAGATTGGGAATGTTCAAGTTTTAGTTTTACTTGAAATCTCTCACTATTACTATACTTTATAACTATAAAATGGCGTTACGTTTCTGTTACTGTGTACTTGTGATAAATAACTAAGGTAATTATCCGTTCCTGTGTTGTAGGTGGGGAATCAGCGCGTTGAGCTCACGCTGTCAGAGCTGCAAGAGATGGCCAATCGGCAGCAGCAGCAAATCGAGGCTCAGCAGCAGATGCTTGTTGCAAAGGTAACAGTGTGTTTAACATTTCACCTCACTACCAATCCCTCTGAAACACAAGACTTTCATTTGGAAGTACGCTTGTTATCAAGGAGTCGCTACGCTGCAGTCATTTGACATTTGGGGCCGACTGAGTACTCACTAGCCTAAAAGAGAAATTGCACTAGTGTTCCACTGCTCTCATCCAGAGTCCCGTCGTGACCTGAAACGGGGGCAAATATTATGTAAGATATGAGAAAGGACACAGCATGAGTCATGGTACTGGGGATATCCAGTTTGGTAGGAATTATATTCATAATTCATGCAGCTGTTAGGTGCACTGCAGTGGTGCCTGTGTTCATCAATGAATGTCATTTATTGTATATATTAATGTGACCTGTCTCTAACTAAATACAGTCATATGTATAAAAAGTTGATGAAGTTCTGTGGCAGGATTAAGAGTTTGGCTTTAAACCTCCAGACAACCAGTCTGCCTTGTCAATCAGTGTGGCTTTAAAAACTACACTAACTCATTCTGACCAGTGTGCTGATCGGTCATGCAGGATGAAGCCCAGTGTAGACCCGCAGACAGGCACACAATCCATTGCCTTTGTTGATTCTGAAAAGTAGGCACATTTGAAGCCCCGCAGTTATTTGGAAGCCTTTGCCTGTCATTTCCTATTTTAGGACCTTAACTGGAGCAGTTCTCAGTTGGGGATAGAGATGAAGTCACTCGACCCTTTCTTCGGGATTCAAACAGTCTTTGACATATTACAACATTTCATTTAGTGCATACAGTTGAACAGTTTAGCCTAGATTTAGGGTATGTCTGACACAAAGACATGAACTTAACTCTGGATGATGCCTTGGTGGTCTGATGTTCATTTTTGCTTTGTTAAATATTATTTTAATTATAAACACTGAATGGATAAAATAAGTGGTCAGTGTTGTAAAATGTAACCAGTTTTTTTATTTTAATTTTTTTGATATATCCTTGTTGTTTTCTCTGAAGGAGCAACGTTTGCGGTACCTGAAGCAGCAGGAGCGGCGTCAGCAGCAAACGGTGTCTGAGGCCGACAAGCTGCAGAGGCTAAAGGACCGTGTGGAGAGCCAGGAGGCGAAGCTCAAAAAGATTCGGGCAATGAGAGGCCAGGTGGACTACAGCAAGGTCATCAACGGCAACTTGTGTATGTATATCTAAAATCTGGCTAATTTAACAGCAAACCTGCCGTTATAGTTATTAAATTATCACTCTTCACTCTTCCATTCAGGAAAAATAAATGAATCAAGGACTGGCAAATTATTTAAAAGAACAATTTGAACCACTTGTTGGCCGGGTTGTGCTCTGAGTAGTGTTAACCTGTTAAATAACGAATTTGGTTGCCCAACAGCTAACTCCTCACTGACCTGTCAACATTGCCCCCTTTTCTTCACACCCAGCGGCAGAGATCGAGCAAGTTAGCGGCCTGTTCCAAGAGAAGCAGGCAGAGTTGCAGGCCGCTGTGCTGAGGGTAGAGCAGCTCAGCCTGCAGCTGGAGGACCTGCGCAGAGGAAAGCTTAACGGCATACAGACAGCCCTGGGAGGACAAGTGACTGGCACCGCTGCTTTAGAGCTGCGGAAACTCTACCAGGAGCTCCAGGTACAAACCAAACCAGCATCCAATGAAGGCTGTTATACGTCCTGCTATGCGGCTTTACACCTGAGCACACTGATAGCGGTGTTTATTCTCGTACCGAATCTGTAAACGCATCTCCTGCGTCATTCTCCATCATCAGATCCGGAACAAGTTGAACCAGGAGCAAAACAGCAAGCTGCAGCAACAGAAGGAGCTACTGAACAAGCGCAACATGGAAGTGACACTCATGGACAAGCGAATCAGCGAGCTGCGGGAACGCCTATATAAGAAAAAAGCTGAGGCACGTCAAAAAGAGAACCTCCCTGTAAGACTAGAAGCGCTTAACACGTCTCTTGAGCCCATTTTGGTTTGAATGCTTCTGACATAAATCTCCTTTCAAAAATTCAGCTTTCTAACCTTTTGGCTTCTCAAAATTTGGCGGAAAAGTCGACACAAATAAATAGAGTAAATCTCTCCCCTTCACAGCTAAACAGGGCCAATGGGCCTCCCTCTCCCCAGCCCGCCCCTGGGACCCTGGGCCGGGTTGCTGCTGTTGGGCCATACATCCAAGTTCCTGTACCGGGCCGACAGGAGGGAAGCTACAATATACCACCTGATCCACTGAAGCCCCAGACGCTGGGCGTGAATAATCAATCCAACCATGGCCGCCCCAAGTCAGGTTGGTTGAGACCGATAAACCTATGGAGACTAATACATTATGTTTAAGAGTTGAGCATTTAAAGAATATGGGGAATTAAACAAGGAGGAGGAGGCAGATACAAGATAATTCCTGAATTATCACAGTAGTTTGGATGTGTGTACGCCCACAGAAAAAAAATATACAGCGACATGTTTAACACACCATGCTTCTGTTTCCTTCCTACTTGATGTCGGTGAATTCTCTGCATGAACTTGACTTTTGGAGTTTTCCTTTCCTTCCTGTCTAACCTCACTCCTCTCCTGTGTGGTGTAAACTGTTCCCGCCCTTTTCTCTCCTCTGTCACGTGTCTTTGCCGTCCCGTCTTTATATTGTGTCTTCTTTAACTGTGGGTGTGGGTTGCGGGAAACTCTTCCCGGGGCAGACGGTGTGCGAAAGCCTCCCGGCCCTTGGAAGGTGTCTGATTTAGACATCGTTGTGGACCCGGTACCCCCGCCCCTTCCAGAATCGCACCCCGGAGCCTCCACTGGCTCTGACGGCACGTCCCGTGAGTGCACAGGGATGGCACTTACTGAACCGGTTCTCTTGACAGTAGCACAGGATCCTCAGCATGCACAACACATCTTAACCAGACAAATTGAAGTTCCGATGCACAGCTGTCTATTAAAAACATTGTTGGCATCGAGCTCTCCTAAACTGGTGGGGCACATGTTGACATTTCATTTGGAGTGTTTCCTCTCCAGATTGGCTAATGTGGTGAAAGTAGTGGGGTGCCATCGCACAACACATTATTGCAATCTTCTAAACTTCACACTCTTAATGATGGTTGACATCACACCTCATGAAGAATGTGTCACTGACTGATCCTGTGTGTGTTCGTACAACTGAGAGGGTTCAAACATTTGAGTGCCTTGCAAATTTACACATGAAAGGAAAACTAAACTTTTTGGCCTTTGTGCTAACTTCATAACAGTCCCAGTCTGTCTAACTTTACCTTTCATGTCCCTCCTCACAACAACAAAGCTGTGAGAATCATTTTTAGTTGTCAAACACTTTCCATGCACAAGAAAGTGAACTTGTTGCATGTTGTAGTGGGGCGTTTTCCTTTCCTTATTTTATCATACGTCTCTGATTTGTTGAAAAGAATATAGAGATTGTAAGGAAAACATTGAAGTTTCAATTTTAGAGCAGATTTTACAGTGAAACTAACAAATGTAGCTCCAGCGTTTTTATCACACTTTTGTCTTGTTGTCATCTTTTCTTTGTTCTTTCATTTAAGCCTGTTATTAACTGTCTAAACTTGCACTATTTATTTAACCAGTTAGTTTAGTTGTGGACTAAAACATGTAATCAAATCAAAGCTACTAGTTAATAAAACAGGCTAAATCCGAACAATGCAACTAAATAAAAGGACACAGTAGAAAAGAAGAGGCATATATTCATTGTCATAATTGTGAAGTGAAGACTCAGGATTTTTGTCCTATTCATCAACATCTCTGAAGTCTTTTTCTTCTTATTTCTTCTGTGTAGAAAATAAAACAATTGTGTGTGACAACAATTAAATTTTTAATTAATTAATTAATTTAATACTTGTAGTACAAATAAAGTGTCATTTTATTTTCCAGATTTTTCTTATTCTAAGCAGCTTCACTGATAAATTGGCACGTTTGTGTAATTGTGTCTGGTTAATAGGACTGACCTAAAAAAGAAATCCTGAACCCGCAATTTAATACCAGTCCTAGGTCAAAATGGTTCTGATGCATATGTATCCTGTGCAGCCAGTTCACACTTTTGCATTTTTACTACAAATATTATATTAACAGCAATTTGTTGACAACCTTCAGCATCTTAAAGGAAAAAAGTACCATTTAGACCTAGGTCTGCTGGTCTGCTAGGATGTTTTTGCCTTTCCAACCTCAGTTGCTTTTTCTTTGTCTTTTTTATCTTTTGCCTCCCACTTACTGTGTCCTGTTTGTGCCCAATAGCTAATGAAGCTAGTTGGTCTACCTTAGGCAAAAGCGGATCAACACTTAAGACTCCAGAGAGAAGAGACTCAGGGACTGATACCCAGGCAAAGAGTCCCTCAGGCTCCCCTGTCACTCCAAGTGCAGACAAGGTTTGTCTTGTTTTGTTTGCATGTTTTCAAGAATAATGTTTTTTTGCAGATATTTTGTCATTTGTTATATCTTTCACAGGTGCTAGATCCCAAAATGGCCATATCTTCCCCCGCCATATCTAAGCCACAGCCACCTCCCTATGGCTCCCACCTTACCTCTGCAAGCTCAGCAAGCTCTTTGGATCGTCGCAAGGATGCCCCTCCTCCCCCTCGCCCACTTCCAAACCCGCCAGCTCCTGCTTGGCCCCGTACTTCCCCATCCACAGGCTCATCCTCGCAGCAGATTCAACAGCGTATCTCTGTGCCGCCAAGCCCCACCTTCCAGCCTAATCCACCGCTTTTCCCTCCGGGGCTGAGCGAGCGACTGGACCCCCCCCCAGCTGTGGCAGTACGCCCCTTCATGCCAGACAGAGGGTCACGACCTCAGTCGCCCCGTAAGGGCCCGCCTACCGTGAACTCAAGCTCCATCTATCACATGTACCTCCAGCAGGCAGCGCCAAAAAGCCAGCCCCTCAAGCCAGCTCTGAAAGCAGGTAAGAACTGTGTTTAAAAAGGTGCGCCTGTACAGTATGTGAGGCCTAAATGAAAGCCTGCAGTTCATAAACTATGTTTACAATGTACTAACTTGATTGGATGCTCTCTTCTTTTTTTTTTATGTAATTTCACTTTCCTCTTGTCTGTAGTATATGGGAAACCTGTTCTCCCCTCCAGTTCAACTCCCCCATCACCTCTGCCATACGCTCAGACAGGAGCCTTCCCAATGCTCCAAGGCCACCCCAGTGGTGAGGACACTTTAGATGGAGAATTTGATGATCATGAGGGCTTCCCTCACCTGGAGCCATCGGCACCGCCTCCCAGCGTAGAGAACATCCCCAGACCACTCAGTCCGACTAAGCTAACACCTATGGTACACTCCCCTCTGCGCTACCAAAGTGACATTGATCTTGAGGTGCTCCGTAAAAAGCTGGCCAATGCCCCAAGACCCCTCAAGAAGCGTAGCTCCATAACAGAACCAGAAGGCCCAAGTGGACCCAACATCCAAAAGCTGCTTTACCAGAGATTCAACACTTTAGCGGGAGGTATAGAGGGAAATGGAGTCAGTGGGTCCGGAGGTGGAAGTGGCGCAGGTAGCGGAATGCCATTTTATCAGCCTGCAAATCCTCCTGGATATCTGGGAGGTGACTCTGTTGCTGACACAGACAATGGCAACCTGCCCTCTGACTTGCTCCTGCCAGCACCACCAGTGGCGGAGGAGCTGGGCTCTGAGGCGGCACCCCCATCTACTGACGCTAATGACAATGAGCCGCTGCCCTTAGCAGCAGAAGGGCTAGGGGACCCCTCTGAAGATGAAGGACCTGAGGAGGAGGAGGAGGATGATGATGATGACGATGATGATGACAACAACAACAATGTTGGGAACTCTGAGTTGCTGCTTCCCAGCCCTGTGCTGGAGGTCTCCACTCCAGAAGAAAGCGGCCTAGTAGGCTCACAGGCACTGGTGAGAGACACATAAACTAGGTATTATTGCATTTAAGTTACATGTTTAGCAATCGTAGCTCATTTTTGACGTTTTATACCCATAAAGGAGAAACGCACAAACTTGAAGAAGCCAAACTCTGAGCGCACTGGCCATGGCTTTCGAGTGAAATTCAACCCTCTGGCCCTTCTACTGGATGCTTCATTGGAGGGGGAATTTGACCTTGTCCAGAGGATAATCTATGAGGTATGTTGCAAACTTTCATTGTTGTGTATGTCCATGCAGATTAAGAGCTCATTTCTGTTATTGCTTGTTTTTTTTCCAGGTGGAGAATCCAAGCACTCCCAATGATGAAGGCATCACACCTCTTCACAATGCGGTGTGTGCAGGTCATCATCACATAGTCAAGTTCCTGCTGGATTTTGGTGTGAATGTCAATGCAGCAGACAGTGATGGATGGTGAGTCCACATCTGCAACATATAGATGTCATAGATGTGAAAACATGGTGTTCAATACTTTGCTTTTTTTTTTGTATGTTTTGCAACAGGACTCCACTTCACTGTGCCGCCTCCTGTAACAGTGTTCATTTGTGCAAGTTGTTGGTTGAGTCAGGAGCAGCCATATTTGCCAGCACCATTAGTGATGTGGAAACTGCTGCAGATAAATGCGAAGAGATGGAAGAGGGCTACATTCAGTGCTCCCAGTTCCTTTATGGTGGGAAACAACCCAAGACTCAATCCAGAGTGAGCAAATGTAATTCCAGTAGTCGGTGTAGTGACTTCCTATTTTGGACTCTCTTTTGCAGGTGTTCAGGAGAAGTTGGGTGTAATGAACAAGGGGACAGTTTACACTCTGTGGGATTATGAAGCTCAGAACCAGGACGAGCTGTCATTCAGCGAGGGGGATGCCATCACCATCCTGCGACGGCAGGACGACAGTGAAACGGAGTGGTGGTGGGCTCGACTCGAGGACAATGAGGGCTACGTGCCTCGTAACCTGTTGGGGGTAACAACAAAATATGTTTGCTTTATTTATTCAGTTTAATAGTGTGTTAACCTAATTTTTAAAAATTTTCTAAAATTTGTTTGACATTAATCCTCCTTTTGTAATTTTTTGCAGCTCTATCCTAGGATCAAGCCTCGCCAGCGCTCCCTGGCATAGTGTCTCACACCACTGACCTCTGGCTAACAGCTGGACTAGGGACAGAACCATGAGCATAGAACAAAAGGAGCCTGGTGCTCTATATTCTTCCCAGTGGCCATAATCTCCCCCAGCCTTGTGCTTCTCACTAAATCCTTTTTCTCTGAAGCAGTGGGCACTGAACTTTGATGCACATATTTACATCTGCACAGCACAGACACACACAAGCACACACACCCATAGAAATGCAAGCGAAAATCTCTTAAACCACTCCATCCTGACCCCTCTCATCTTTCAACTTATTGCTCTGTCATTGTCCCCACTTGAGTTTTTCCCGATTCAGTGTCAGCTTTGTATCAGGCCTCAACTTAATGAATAAAACACTAATCCTTGTCTCAGTATTTCTTACAGTGTTAACAGCCACCCGCATCTCCCTAATGAGGTTTATAGAGGAACTGGTTTATATGACGCTACATGACGAATGGAAAATCATCTTAAAGGGTGAGAAGTTGCTGATTTTGTCAGTAATGTGGAATTTATGGACATTGGATGTGTTTATGAAGCCAATTTGACTCCCTTGGACAAAGATACACTAATGCTGAAAGAAGCTCTGTTTTACTGTAGTCTAACCACCAAAGACAAATATAGATGTAATGGTTTAAATTCAGTAACTGTAACCTTTTTTAAGAATGAGGACTGAGTTAATCAATTAATTCACTGCTTTCAATAGTGATTGAACGGCTGACCTGGAACAATGGATTTTGTATTGAAATATTGAAAATATTTTGAATCGTCAGTATTAACTACACAAGAAATACAATGTATTAAATTTGAGATTACTGTATAGAATGAAAATTATAAACATCATTGTGAGACTTATGTTGTTGGATACAGGTTGTTAAGGTTGTTGCCACACATCCACAATATTCCTAACTTAAGCTAAAGCTTCAGTCAGTAATCACATTTTTGTTATATATGAGATATAGCAAAGTATTAAAAATTGTCTGAATAAGCAGTCCAACCATTTAAATGGAGTTAATCTGATTACTAATGGTATGAGCAGGTTATATGTTTATATTATAGGTTGCCAAATACTTACATAAACTGTTTCTGTACAACAAAAATATCACCAACTAAATTTCAGGGATTATTCTTTTGAAGAATATGGCAAATTACATTTCCTACAAGACATACTTGTTTTATTTTATATAATTTACATTATCAAATTTTGTTTTAGTTGTGATTAAACAACATTTCAAGATCACTTGAAAGCAATATACATCAAATTAGGAAAACTACAAAGGAACCATTTAATACAATGATTATCAGGTAGACCGCATTCAGACCTTTGTTTACTGCCTAGGCAAAGTGAACACAGTTTTAAAATCTTTTTTACTACTAGCTGCTAAGTAAGTCTCTGTCATCCAAGGCTGCAGTTATTGTAGCTGTGAAAAATCCCACTTGAAACAATAAATCTCAGGACCAACGTGGTGCTGGTAACACTGTTCCACCACTCAACTAGTGAGCTTGTTTTCTATTTTAATTCCTAGCAGACATCATTTCATTTGAGGATAAAACCAAACTAAAATACAGTCCTAAGTAGGCCAAAAGTATGAACGGATAAGACAGCTATTGTGTCCGAAATAGAAATGATCAGATTCAGCCTTTAAATTAGCTTCAGACAATCCTCACGTGACCTGATCTCCATCCTTTTAGGTGAACCATATTCCAGTAACGCTGATACATGTGTAGTCTGTCATGAGTCCATCCACTTGTACTGAACCCTGCGTGGCTGAGTGTGCTAGTGGCCCGGGATTTATTAGGACACAAATCTGTACATATTGTGAGGAGATGTGTTGACTGTTTGCTGTATGAACGGTGGGCTTTCTGTATAAATGCTGTACTCACATTCAATTCTGTAAATGTTAATAAAACGATCTCTGGCATGAATCATTTATTTCCTGGCCTTCACTGCTCTAATCTTAAACTAAAGTATAATCAGCAAAGGGAATCCCAGATTTTTGTCAAAGACACAACTAGGTTATAAAAAAAGTTTTATTTTCCTTTGGGATCAGATTGCTGCAATTTAAATTTGTCTTCATTCACTGGGAAAACTTGGTATCTATTGCAAGTAAGGACGTTTTAGACCCTGCGTAGAGTTGGCGTTTTTTTCAACCAATAGGAAAAGAGCTGGAGTGGTGCTCGACCAATTAAATTCAGTAGATTTTTATTTACCGCGTAAGCGTTTATAAAAGGCCTCGAACGCTCTCAAACAGCCATAGAAAGTAAAACCGTTGAGTTATCTTTGAGATCTCATTTAAACTTTACAACGCCGAGAAAATGGTAAGTAAACCTTTAATGTAATTTTTATATTGGGCCCACATTAGTTATTTATTTAACATTGTTATTGAATTAATATGAACTAGGTAACCCTGTCAGAATGGAACTCCTAAACGTTAACGGTTGACCAACCGTTAGCTTGCAACTATCAGTTAGTTGCATGAATAGACGAACATAGCTTATCTCAAGCGTAATTTTTTTATATATATATACGCTTATTAGAATGCTGTTATTTTGCGAGTAGCGGCAAGGCAAAGTTTAAATTTAATTTTCGTTCTCCCTTTTACTGATTTAGACGATGCTAGCGGTAAAGTTTGACAACATGGCGGACTTCATTGGTAGTTTTAAACGTTTTGTGCGCAATCCTTTTTTGGAGGCAATGTTGATATAATATGTGGAAATAAGTGAGGACTCGTGAGATTAATTTAATCTTTTTTAACTTTAAAAGAAATCAAAAGTAATTTTTTTTAATGAACATATGTAATTTTTTTGTATCTTAAGATTTCATATTATTATAACATGTATGTAGATGATATATTCATTGCACTTGCCCTCCTCCTCATGAGATAGGTGAGCTATCACTACGATTAATACGTACGCTATTTACGTAGCTGCCTCCATCATGTGATAAGCAATGTTAAACATCAGCTGATATTGGTAGCAAGTTAAAATGCCTTTGTTCCCTTCCAGCGTGAGTGTATCTCAGTACATGTGGGTCAGGCTGGTGTTCAGATTGGCAATGCCTGCTGGGAACTTTACTGTCTAGAACATGGGATTCAGCCAGATGGACAGATGCCTAGTGACAAGACTATTGGAGGAGGGGATGACTCTTTCAACACCTTCTTCAGCGAGACTGGAGCTGGAAAACATGTCCCCAGAGCAGTTTTTGTGGACCTGGAGCCAACTGTGATTGGTAAACATGTGATAAAATACAGAACATCAATGTCATATGATTTTGGCTTGTTTAACTCATTTTGATTTATTTTTATTTTAGATGAGGTGCGTACAGGGATCTACCGGCAGCTGTTTCACCCCGAACAGCTCATCACTGGCAAGGAGGATGCTGCCAACAACTATGCTCGTGGACATTACACCATCGGCAAAGAGATCATAGATCTGGTGTTGGACAGAATCCGCAAACTGGTGAGTCTTTTGACGTCACTATTTTTACCACCAGGTGGCGCCATATATTTATTTATCCAGTGCACATCATGACAAGGTTTATTTGCGAACATGGAATGTGGTATTGTATATTATCTTATCAACCACTTGTTTAGATTTATTATTATATACCGCTTTTAAGTATCCTCGTCCCCTGACTACAGATACTACAGTTTTTATTTTTGTCTGCCTCCAGTCTAGTACGAAGGATTTAATTGCATTTGGTCCATGTGTGCTCGTCTGTCCTCAGGCTGACCAGTGCACTGGTCTTCAAGGCTTCCTGGTTTTTCACAGCTTTGGAGGTGGTACAGGCTCTGGTTTTACCTCTTTGCTGGTGGAGCGTCTGTCTGTCGACTATGGCAAGAAGTCCAAGCTGGAGTTCTCCATCTACCCAGCTCCTCAGGTCTCCACTGCGGTGGTGGAACCATACAATGCTATCTTGACCACCCACACAACCCTAGAGCATTCTGACTGTGCATTCATGGTGGATAATGAGGCTATCTACGACATCTGTCGCAGAAACCTTGATATTGAACGTCCTACCTACTCCAACTTGAACAGGCTGATGAGTCAGATTGTGTCCTCTATTACAGCGTCCCTTCGTTTTGATGGTGCACTTAATGTTGATCTTACAGAGTTCCAGACCAATTTAGTACCATATCCCCGCATCCACTTCCCTCTGGTCACCTATGCTCCTGTAATCTCTGCTGAGAAGGCCTACCATGAGCAGTTAACTGTGGCAGAAATTACCAATGCTTGCTTTGAGCCAGCAAATCAAATGGTAAAATGTGACCCTCGTCATGGCAAATATATGGCCTGCTGCCTTTTATATCGTGGTGAGGTTGTGCCTAAAGATGTCAATGCTGCGATTGCCACTATTAAAACTAAGCGCACCATCCAGTTTGTGGAGTGGTGCCCTACTGGTTTCAAAGTTGGTATCAATTACCAACCACCCACTGTTGTTCCTGGTGGTGACCTGGCCAAGGTCCAGAGAGCTGTGTGCATGCTAAGCAACACCACTGCTGTTGCTGAGGCCTGGGCTCGGCTTGACCACAAGTTCGACCTGATGTATGCCAAACGTGCCTTTGTTCACTGGTATGTGGGTGAGGGCATGGAGGAGGGAGAGTTTTCTGAGGCCAGGGAGGATATGGCTGCTTTAGAGAAGGATTATGAAGAGGTTGCAGTTGATTCTGTTGATGGTGAGGGAGAAGAGGAGGGTGGGGACTATTAGAAACATGTTCTAAACAGTATTAGTAATTATATTGTGTTTTAAACGGCCTGTATAGTAAAATACTAGTTCACATGTGTTTACAATGTCAGTTTTTATCAAAACAACAACCATATGAAGTTCCTAAGGAAGTTGGGATAGAGCATTAGGGGACTTTCCTGTAGTTAAGCTCTTGTGAAACTCAAGATGTAATATGAGTTGTTCCTTCACACAATTCAGAGGTTTGTCTAGCAAATGTATGTTGAGAAGATAAACTGATTAAAGATTCTTCAAAGTCAGTCAAAGTAAAAACATCTGGATTCTTGTTTAGACTAGGTTGTATGATATATTTAAGAGAATGCATGAATGAGAACACCAACAGAATAATATTCAGATTTACACCCATATCAAAGTAATACTTATACTTTATTATTTATAGCTCTTGTTTTTTTATTTTAGGCTATAATAATATGTTAAATTTCTCGCCAGTAGTAAAGGCTTACTATAGTACAATCTAGTACTACAACACCCATAAACCAAAGCAGTGACAAAGTTTAGCGCATGCGCAACAGCCTCTCGCGTAAACGGATGACATCACGAGCAGCCCGGACCAACCAGTCGGTTGAACCATCTCCGTGCGGTCCGGACTGTTCTCTGCTTTCACACTTTATTGCTCATCTGTCGAACTCGTGGACACGGTTAAGAAGAGAATGGTCAGCGGAACCAGGTAAGCGCGTTGGCGTCCGGGTCGAACGCTGCCTACAGCGGTCGAACAGTGTCGCACGAGCGGCGCGGACGCGCCGGCTCGGTCCGTTGTGTAGATGGTGACCTCCGCACCGGTGCGGCCAGCCTTCATTAGCGTCAGCTGTCGAGAGTTTCCCCGAGCTTTGCCCATTGTTCGGTTCCTCTGCGCGTCGAGCCGCAGGCGCTGGGGCTGAGAGTCCAGACGCGGGTCGGGGGACGTTTGCATGTGATTTGCACTGTGTTTGTTTGCTCAGCGCTGTTCTGTGCGACCTGTCCGCCACTTTATCAACGTTTCAACTCTAGCTTCGAAACTAGAAAAGGCAGGACTGAGTCCAGGCCCCTCAGGAAAATGATTAACAATATTAGCTTTAACAAACAGCCTACAGCCTAGTTACATAACAATAGGCCAACAGCAGCAATATATAATAGTAAATAAAGAGTTAAATGTTATAGTTCTGGAAACAGGCAGTGATGTATTAATATGAATTACCATCATCCATAATGGTTTTCATATAATGATCTTTAATACTGGTTGTTGTCACCAGCCTGATGTGGACACATTATTCAATATAAACACTGTTTCTTACTGTGCGTGCTTCACAGTCATTTACAAACTTGTGCTGTTATCAGTGAGTCCACAGGTCAACAAACGCACAATTAAGGACTCCGTATGCTTTGTTGTTGGTTGGGTTTGTTTGGTTTTGACCTTTCCATTCACTCTTTGCCACTAAAGAGCCCCAGCATCCACCACGGAGGGCCGTGGAGCCCGTTCACCTGTGACTAGTTAGGCTCCCTTTGTTTCGCTTGGCTCCGAAGTGGAGTGAGTCATTATGAAATCAGCGGAGCTGCAGGTCAGACGCGGTGCATGGTGCAGATTACTGCAGCGGGCTAAAGCTCACTTAGGCTCTTATCGCAAACCTGCATTCCCCAGAATTTAAATGCTCTGAAACATTAAGGGGCCTGTAAGTGCTTGTAACGGGCGGCTGCATGGGAGGCTGTTGTTTTTGGGCCCTGATGTTCAGATGAAGTGACCCGTTTCCCTGCAGAGGTGCACACAGCAGGTTATTTGTGGTAACTGCATGCTTGTCCCTGGAGGCTTGATGCCTTAGGAACCCACAGTACGTCTACGATGACGGACGCAGCCTTGTTTACCTGACACGTGAGCAAATTCTGCATCTCCACAGCGCACGGCTAACGAGCAGAACCTTTTGGCTGCGTTGGTTCTCTTTATGAGCTTCTGCTAACAGCCCGTCCAGTCACCTTTTACCGATCAAAGGCTCCGCTTCCTGTTCCTAAGCGCAGCCTTCGGTGTCGGCGGCTGCAGCTGCCGTCTGGTTTTTGTTGGCACTGGCTGTTTGTTGATATTTCACATCATCTGCCCATTGTCACTGATAGGAGCGCGCACCGCGCTTCCATGGGAACCGGGCGCGGACAAAAGCCGGCCTCGCTGAACCTGCCTGCAGGGCAGTGACTGGCACCAGTGGAGGTTTGAGGTTGTTCCAGGAAGTAGATACGGCCCGGTATTCGAAGGCTAGTGGAGATGCTGAGATGATGGATCGGTTCTATATTTGAGAAGCGATGCTTTACACTGGTCCAGCTCTTCCTCCACAGATTAAAGCAGACATCGACGGTGCCTGTCCATAAACTGAGGCAGTCCTCAGTCCATCAGGACTCTAACGCTCTCTCGGGGAACTGGGTGTAATGAGCCGAGTGTTAAGTTTCACAGAGCTGGCTGTTCAGTAGGTGGAGACCCGCCTGCAGCCGGCTCACTTTGAACAGTGTAAGTGGCAGAACCGGCAACTGGGGGGAGGGATGGGCTAATTAGTTTGTCACCGGCGGACGTCGTTTAGGAGTGGTGGTGAAACAGCTGAGCCCTGGACGCCGCCATATGTCAGCGCGGCTCCTAGATGCTGCGGTGGCATTAATGTGGAGAGGCAGGTGTGGAACCGCAGCCCAGTCATCGCTGTCGCCCCTGAGAGGATAATAAACGTCCGTCGTCATTTAAAATAGCAGCAGTCATTTTACTTCTTTTAGCCCTCTGTCTTTTATGGCTATAAATTACAAATCATGCACCAAGGAAACCTGCTTATCATCACAGACATATGTGTCAATGGTTGGAATTACATTTTTAAGCTTTTGTTGTATTTTAGGATTGTTTAGTACACTGAATATGAGACAATATGAATGCTTTAGAGCTTCAGATATGATTCCTGCCGTTCTAGGTCTCTGATATTTGATGGCGTCTGATCAAGTGCGCTAAAAAGGGAAACGGCTCTTCCAGGTCAGCTTCGCTCCGGCTCCATGTTTCTCAGATGTGGAGCGTCTCTGTGGGATGGACTGAATCTGCAACAACAACAATGACTGCTTGAATGCTCCATTCTCTGCGCGGTGCGTGCTCCACTTGGGCCGGACAATGGCTCATTTAGCATCCCTGCTCTGCCGAGGGCCTGCTCGGTCGCCATGGCGCCCGGGCCGGGGGGCAGGGTGTGGCCCGGCCTGACATTGCACTTGTCCCCTGTGTGGGGACAGCTGGACTCAGGCGGCCTTCGCCGGCCACGCCCGGGGCCCAGACCCACATTTTGGTGCCCTGTTACTCTGAGCTGGTAGACGTTCAGCCTGGAAACCCTCCACGTTCCTGAACCTCCCAGCACCGTTGACCCCTGACCTTCCCAATTGTGTTGGGGTTAAAGTGCAGTGGCCGCTGTTTCCAACTCTGCCGCAGATGTTTAATTAATGACAGACAACTTTCAGACTTTCTGGGGAATATTAGGTTCTTCATGAGCAGAATTTGATTCTTGTCCCTGAGTTGATTAGCAGTGACAGAAACGTCTCCCATCGCTCCTTCGGATGATCCGGTCTGAGGATATGCGAGTTGGCACATCAGGCTCCAGCGCAGGCTCCCTCCAGAGAAAACCCACACTCTTATGGTTCTATAATGAGAACTGGGTGACCTATGAAATTATATTAGTGCCGATCCGATCCCATTGGGAGCAGAGAACAAGCTGTGCCACTTCTGACTCCTGGTGCTGTTGGTTTCCTTTCTGCAAGACTGTAATCATAAATAAAGAGGTCATCTGACTGATCCCAGGTCACTTTTAGGCCATTTTAGGCTGTTACAGCTTATCACGTGACAGGTCTATATTTACCCACGTTTCCCAGCACCTTTAGTGACATTCTCATGTCAAGCAACTTTAATTAAAAGCCTGGCTTTGGTCTCAGCCACTCGCGGGTGCCGTTCGGCTGCACTCGCCCAAGTCGAGGAGTGACTGTTCTCTCGCCAGCCACAGCGGACGGAGGCAAACCTCAGATTAGCATGACAATGAGCGTCGAAATTAATCACTGGTGTTCCTCCAGCTGCGAGGTGTGGAACGAGTGTGGCCACGCTGCGGTTCAAACAAAGAGAGAGAGTGTGTGTGTGTACGTGTGTGGGGGAGTCCTATAACTTGCTCTGGGACGGTGGGAGGGTTTTTTTATGGGCCAGGAGGGATTCGCGTTTCGTTCCTTGCACACATTATTCATGTTAATTCCAGAATTTCCGTGATAATTCGCTGTTTTGGGGGTTTTTTGTGTGCGTCGTTGAATGACAGTTTCCCGCTGGTCGCCTGCCAATCGGTTGTATCAGTTCAGGTCCTTACTTGTAGTTATGGTAATCTGTGAGCTGACATGTGTTCAGCATATCACGCTCACTTTGCCCCTAGAACAGATTTTTACGTGTCCTACTAGACCTCAGAACGCTTTCTATGTTTCCTGTGCTGAAGGCAACTGTGGCAAACATCTGATACGTCTTATTTTGAAATCTGTTCCTAATCTAATTCACAGACCTGGAATATAACACAGTGTTTTGAATTTGATGCCTTCAGGCTACATGCACTACAACAGAGCCGTTTAGAATCTAGTTATGGATTAGCTGAATATTCCAGGCGTCCTGTGCGCTCGGTCCCTTCCAGTGGAACGGGTCAGATGCCAGCGCGTTCCTCGCTCGGGCAGAAATCAAAGCGTGTGTAACAGGCCTTGAAACGGCACACACGCAGATATCGGATCCGTCAGCGGGCCGCGCCGCAGCGAGGCCTGCCATTAAAACGCGGCCCCGCCCTCCGGGGAACGCGCTCAAGTTCTGGCAGGTCGCGGAGCGAAAGAGCGAGGGCAGAAAAAATCTGTTTGGGCTGAATCTCGTGTCTGTCGTCCGTTTTCAGGTGCAGCTTCGCCGCCGCGAAGCTGCAAAGAGCTGCGAGGACGGTTTACGAGCAGGGAGACGAGCACTCCTCTGTGAAGCAAAGTGCCTCCATTCAACAAACCCCGAAGTGCACATAGTCTGTTCCTCTCGCTGGCATTTGTACCACGGTAATGTCATTTCCCCAATAACAGAGCTGGCGTCGGGGACATCACTGCTCTAAACACAGTCATGCACATTCTGAGTGAGTTTGTTCAGTTCCCGATTGTTCACGAACGCATCCCCGTTTGCAATCGGTGACTCGCATGTAGCTCCAGCCTCTGATCATGGCATCCGCCGGTACGTGCTTGTGCGCGTGTGTGTGTTCACCCACCTCCCTCCACAAATAGATGCTCCAGTTCCCCTCGTGCTCGGCTCTGAGCTGCAGCTACACGGGTTTTTTGCAGAGGCAGAGACGTTCGTTAGACATAAGCAAGCAAAATAGTATCACAGCTTTTTACTGGTGGCCATTGTCCTCTCTCCCAGTTGTGCCAGTTATATATGTTTAGTTATGTAACAGCGTTGTGTAAGTTGTGATTTGAGATGGTCCTTCGCTACTGGTTCGAGCTGCTGCTATACGCAGGTTATAACTTGAATAATTATTCAGCGAACATTCCTCAAGGTTTTGCTTCAAAGACCTGAAAACAGCGTTGTTTACGCGTCCCCCAGCCGTTGATAAGTCGTGTGCTGCAGGGCACAGGCTCAGGTCGGTCCTGTTAAACAGCAGGAGGCCTTGTCAACGTCCCCAAACAGACTTTTCTGCCGCGTCTGCCTTTCGTTGACTTAACTTTTTCGCTGAGCTCATCGTTTTACAATCCGTCCGACCATGACGCACTGTTTTAATTGAGCCGAGCGGCCGCCCAAGATGGCCGCCCTCCGCGCGCCCTCGCTTCCACCGTAGACTTTGCCTTCGCGTGCGCCATGTGTGCGCCTGGCCATCGGCCAGCCGCTCTCATTTCCGCCTTTGCTAGTCACACACACGCGTAGCTGGGACCTCGGACCTCTTCGCATGGATTGAATCTCAGGACGTCCGTGTGTGACATGAGCCAACAGGCCCGCGGCTCTTTACAGCCGTCTTCACTGGGAGCAGATTGACTGATTGGATTGAGCTGGCTCAGCATGGCTCTCTTTGATTTGTGTTTGTGTTGAGACGCTACCTCCGCCTCACACGGCGCAGCCTCCGCGCCCTGAACCGTGACCGCCGTCCTGCCCTGCATCTGGAGGGATCAGCGGGCCGAGCCGCGGCCTTTTACCCCCAAATTGAGTCAATCCGTTACGAGCACGTTCGCTGCAGCTGCAGCCAGTCACTCGTGCTGCTGCAGGACATTTTATACCGTCTGGGAGACAGATTCCACAATAACACGAAGGAAGACTAAAACCACAGGCTTTATCACGTGAGCACATCAGTGGACTGGAGGAAATGCTGACGCATGACACATTATGTAGGTTTACAGTCATGGGTTGATAGCGTGGCCGCTCTCATGCTTTAAAACGCTTCCTCTCACCAGCATTCGTACCCCCTTCTTTGCTCCCATCGTTGCAGCTCCTCTCTGTTCCGCGGATGCGGAGGCTCTGGCACCAGCCTTTCTATTCCCGGGGTTAATGACAGGGCTTCCAGAGGGTGGTCAGAGCCCAGTAAGACCCTGGCATGTCATTTGTGATGGTTAGGGGTCCCCTGCAAGGGTAGGGCCGCATGGGTGGAATTTATGGACGGGGCCCCACCCAGAATGAAGCATATGCATGTGTGGGGTTGTGGACATTCCTCCCGACACATTCTTTTTTCATTCGCATGCCTCAAAATGACACGGCTGAACAGACGCTGATTGACGCCGACGTTTGATCCCCTCCATCGTCGCTGCTGGTTGGTAAGAAAACCTGTCACGGGCTTATTAACATTCACTAAATGACTTCAGTTGTTTTGTCCTGTGTAGGTGTTTATACCAAAGCAACAGAAAAGCATGTCGGTGCTGGTGGGAACCAGAAAGACAAGGCCAGTGTTTTGTCTGCACCTCGACGCTTAATGATTAACAGAGAGGTTCAGCGAAGAGGGAAAAGGTTCACACAGACACATTTTTGGGCTCGAGTTTCCCCAACGCTAGTAGACACACGGGTGTTTTGCAGCTTAGCTGCTTTTTAGTGTCATGTGAAGCCCCAGCCCTCGGCTGGAATGAAAAGGCTGACATGCTTTATGCGTCTGCAGCTTCAAACCAGTACGTATAGTGTCGTATGGGGGAGATGTTTGCTCTTTGGTAGCATCTCCTCTGAGGCGGCCTGTGGTGGAGCGTGCTCCGACACGCCGCCGTCCTCCGGGTCAGCCTTTTGTTTGGACCTGGTGACCCCCGGCGCACCACAACGCGCCCCCCGGCTCGTCCGTCCACAACAGGAGCCCTCCATGGGAACCGGGCCCGTCTGTTGTTCCAGCTGCGCCGCGTTCCTTTCGCAGACAGCTGTCCGGGACCGTGGCGCTTCCACCGTTATCCGTTGGTGACTGCACCGGCGCGGCTCGCCGATGGCGTCTGGCAGCGCCGGCAGAGAGAAACGGCTTCACACGGGCCCGTCGGGCAGGATCTGATGGGGAGACGCTGAGAGCAGAGCAGCTGCGAGGTTCTGGCGAGCTAGCTGGCATTTCCAGTTGCAGCTGTTTGAAGCCTTCTCTAACCCAGATATGCTCATGATGATGATGATGATGATGATGATATTGACTTCCTCCCTTAACACTAAGGGAAACGTACAGAGCCCCATTTCCCCATGCGTTTTCAGCAACGCAGATGTTTAAGGTTGATTTGTGTCGTTCGCCTTTTGGCAGTGAACTGCCTCCACTCCAGACTTTTCCTGGTGAGTGGAGTAAATCCGGTCTCAGTTTGCAGCAATCTGATCCGCGGGCGCGTTTCTAGTGCATTCCCCGATTGTGCTGATCGTGAAAACAGTATTAAATAACACAATATGCAACAACAACACGGTGACACCTTGTTATTGTGATCTTCTGTGGTAAACCATGAGTCACTGCTGAGGAACAAGGAACGAGATGACTTCTGGGTGGCACCCACTTTGTTAACACCTGCTGAGGCAATGGCTTATATGAGGGCACGTCTGATCCCAGACAGACGTAATAGTATGAAAACGCATTTATTCCATGAACAGTATCCTCACTCTCAGTCTTTGTGCTGTGCTGCTGCTCGTGTGAGGCTGATAAACATCGTCATAAAAAGCAAATTCCCTTCATAGTTCTGTTATTTCAGCGTTTAGTCCAAATAGCTGTCAGTGTGTCGTAATGTAGGTCTGCTGAGTGCTGGGAGTCGGTAATTAGGACGAGATGCAGGAGTGATGCTGCTGTTGTAAATCATGTGGGAGTGTCTCAGGCTGTTTAGATTCAGAATACTTGGCGCGTTGTCTCATTGTTGCCGGACTCTAAAGGTGCAGTGTTTTAATGGTGGGGGAGTTCAGGTGTTTTTGTTCTAATAATATTATTATTATTTTGACGCTGGAGCTTCGTTCTCCTGCTGCAGTTTACCTCCAACGAGCCCTGAGCACGTTGTCTGAAGCCAGCGTGCCGTGGGGGGGGAGGGGAGGCGCTGGGCGGTGGCCCGTGGGCTCGGCTGCATCGCATTAGGACCGGGAGTGCTGAAAAGGGGAGGGGCCTGGAGCCAACATCTGCGCCGGTCCCCCTCTGCCCCCGCGGCACGCCGCAGAGAGAGGCAGAGCGCCGGAGGTCAGGGAGGGAGAGGACGCGCCGGGGAGGAGTTCTAGCCGGCTGCTAGAGAGCTCCTCAGGCAGCGGTGAGACGGGGAGAGCGGCGCCCATCCTCCAGCTCCAGCCCCTGGACCCGCTGTCGACCGCGCAGAAAGCCGGATTCCGCAGCGAGTAGAGGATTTGAAGGGAATGCCCAGAGAGCAGCGGAGGCGCGCTCGCTCCCGGACAGGGTAAGACGAGACGGGCTGAGCGAATCTGACTGATTCACCCTGTAATGTAATGAGCCGGAGCTGAACCGGGCTATCTGCTTACTGGAATGTGTGTGTGTGTGTGTGTGTGTGTGTGTGTGTGTGTGTGTGTGTGTGTGTGTGTGTGTGTGTGTGTGTGTGTGTGTGTGTGTGTGTGTGTGTGTGTGTGTGTGTGTGTGTGTGTGTGTGTGTGGAGTTCATGCGATTGGCAGATAATGTGAGGCTATCATATCAGTCGCTGTGTGTGTGGGGGGAGTTTGGGCTGCTGCTTCTGCTTTATCGCTCCCCTGGATACGCTCTGGATGCCTCTCACCGCGACGTAGGTGATTGTGTCATGTCTCGTGTCTAATTAGGAGGTGTTGGTGCGGAAAACAGTGTTGCCGTAGTAACCGGGGGGGGGGGGCGAGGATGACAGGGCGCCCCGGGCCCCGGGGCAGATTTGCTGGTGAGAGAGTTGTCTGTATGTGGGGAATGCCCCGTAATGACAAGGCCGGTCTGGGGGTGGGGGTGGGGGTGGCGCTGGTGGAAATATGTATTCACACGGATGCCGGCTGCAGGCGGCGACCTCCCACCAGCTCCTCCACCGGGTTTGCTGAGCGCAGCCTGTTATCAGTGTCAAATGAGTGTGTGCGAGGGGGCGGCGGCGTTTGGGGTTTCTTTCTTTTTTTTTGTTTTTTTGTTCCGTGACGAGGCTGGAGTGCAGACAATCAGGTCAAAGAGAAGGAAAGTCACCTTGAGCGAGAGGGAGAGGGCTGCTCGCTGCTCGCTTCCTGCCGCTGCACATCCTCCTCAGGTTCCACCGCCACTTCCTCGGCCGCTCCCGTGAGGCCACGTGCGAACGCTCGTCTTTGTAATTCTGCAGGATTTCATGGCGCCTCAGACCGATGGCGAGCGCGATCTTCACCCTGTAATCCGTAACGCTTGTGTTATTTGTTTTCGTCCCCTGAATTAGAGGCCCAATCCTATTTTCTCCCCTAAACATCCCCAGCAGATTAAAAGGGAGGGTAATGTGCGGTGGAAGGGGGCTTACATTAAATCACCCACCCACCCGGCGAGCGCCCGTCACCCACCGCTCCGGTTGCCATAGCAACTGAGGAAGAGGTAGGGATTTGGAAGAGGACAGGCTACAGCGAAGGATATCCTCGCGGAGATTACAATGCCCCCCACGCCCTGCTGCTGACGACGCGGCCCCACTGCTGGGAAACACATCTGTCATTAATGTGGGACGGAGCCCAGCTGTCGGGAACGCAATCACCACGGCTCCGGCTGCCGCACAGACGGGAAGCTCGCATCCAGACGTATTCACCGTTGATGCCGATTGTCTTCAGCATCCGCTGAGTGGACGGCATCTTAATTAGTTGCAGATGAATCCTCACGTCCTGTTGGAGGAGCTGGAGCTCTTCTTCATGTGGGTGTGGTTTAGGCCTAGAAACCATATTGCATATAAAGTATATATGGCTATTTTTAGTTGCAATCTTTTCTAATTAGGAAGTGATAAGGGCTTCTTACGTCTTGGGTGCTATTTTTAAACCCCACTGTTTTGTGTTGTTTGGACCGTATCCAGTAAACAGAGCCCTGAGGAATAAGCTGCAACTCTGGCAAGGATGCTGTCGCGTGCTTGACTCGTTTCCTTCTTCGCCACAAGTCCAGTCTCCACCTCATGGTCTGAAGAATGCAAACACTGGAGGGGTGGGGGGTTGAGGCGCCTGCGTGCAGAACAGGTTTGACAACGCTTTCAGTGGAAGGAGCAGCAACCTTTCAACCCGCTGTTTAATCTCTGTCCTCCCAACGTGCCTGCTGCTGCACACTCCCCGAACCCGAGGCCGCATCTTCAACTCTGTGCTACTCTCCACTGGAATAACAGGCAAATGGCATTTGTAAAAGTCCAGTGTGCTGCAGGTTACGACCAGCTGGAGCTCATGGACACATGCAGTGTTTTTATGGACAGAGGGGTGCTTTAGGTTTGGCCTGTGCAACTGAGAGTCCCATTAAATGCACAACGTGTTTGCATCACTGTGGCAAAAAGCACAAATTGAATTGACCTCACTGATAAACATCTGTCAATCAGCAGTGAGGCCTAAAAGCCTTTGTTCATCAAATAATCCAGCGGTCTGGTAGATAGCATCAGGTCAACAGTTCAGATCACAGATCAGCTGATCAAACAGCCATTCGTGCTGTAGAATGAAACGCAAACAGCGCCTTCATCAGCCTTTTGTCCTTCTACTGTCGATCCCTGGCTGATCATGAACCCAGTATCACAGACCAGGTTTGTGAAACACTGTGACACTGTAATGAGTTTGATTGTGTCTGTGTAATAGGTGATAGTCCCTGAGAGAGCGCCGCTTCATTCTACGCACAAAGCGGTCGAAACAGCCAGTAATAATATGGACGACTAGAAGCAGGAAGAGCGTAGACGCCGTCCTGAAAACAGGAAAAACGACCACATCGCTAGAATCACTTTACATTCCTCCCTGTGCTGTTATTTGCATAACTTGGTTACAGTCGACTGTCACTAGTTCAAAGAGCTGCAGATGTTGTGCTGTTCCTGCCTTTCCTCTGCCCTCCCTGCTGATCCTGTAACCGGAGAGCGCTGCTCCATCGGCCATGTGACACTAGCAGCGCCTTTCATATCTTGACACACGATCCTGTGATGCAAATTCACACGGGCGCTCGCGCCGCCGCGCCGGGGCCTCGCGCTCGTCTGACTGGTCGGCGGGCGTCTTCCAACCTGCCCGTCAGCATTTCTGTCATTTCTTGACGTGCGTGTGTGTGTTTTCTGCACGAGGGCTGTCGTTAGCTGACTGAGCATCATGTATTGTATCCAGCTGTGCAGGACAGATGTGCTGCTTGGGTCTTAACCAGAGGTGGTGAATGTGAGTCATAGTTTATCAAACTAACCCAGAGTTTCCAGTGGGAATAACGTGAGTCGTTAGCTTCGTGTCAATGGGTTCAATGGAGGTTTAGTAATATAATATATGCACAAGAGGTTTTATCCCTTGTGATTGTTATTGTTGTTGCTTGTGAACCAATGCGCTTCCCGTGTCAGCGGAGTTGAGTTTCAGTGGGTTGCTAAATGGTTTTCAGCTGGCTCCCACTCGCCTTCACCCTGTGAGCCCTTTTATTCGCAGCTGTCTGATCTGATCCAAAATAAATGACCACGAGCAGTGCAGTGTACAATAATCCTGGGGGGGTCCAAAAGTCCTTAAGCCACTTGGGAGAACAAATGGTGCAGATAGTACCTGTGCCAGACGAGAACCTGTGTCCCAACACCCAACACCCATACATATTTTTGTGATGTTAAAGTGGCTCTAAATCGCTATAAGTCTGGAGCAGAAGGACATGTACATGCTGTATAATGTTGAGTCGCTGTGCATTGAAATGACTGCAATGTGATGATTGTCTAGTCTGAGCCATCCCAAATCCTAAATCGGAAAAGAAGATTAAACCAAATGCCTTCCTGCCCCTCATGTACCGCAGCTGCAGCCAGTCAAAAGTGGTCTCAATATTGTTCTAGTTCCACAGTTGAACCCAGAACGTCTCCTGTGTTCGGGCTTTCAACACGGCTCATGTGACACAAGGCGCTGTCTGTTGGGGAGCGCCTCGGCGATAGCAATGATAAAGTGTTGATTTAGCGCTGACCCGGCACAGAGGTCGGGGTCAGACGGAGCAGAGGGAGAGGCAGCCTGCTGCTCCAGGACATGTCACACATCCCATTATTGCTGATCGCACGCATTATAGCCCCCTCAGAACCAACCGGATCGACACGCCGCTCCTCTGCTGTCTCCACTGTGCTTTCCCATACGAAGGATGGGAGCGATGCGCAGCTGCGTCGTGTCCCGGCCGTCGTCGGCGCCGCCATTAGCAGCTCTAGATTTGGAGAATTAAGCGGACGCCTCGGAGCCAGAAAGTGCTGAGAGGTGCCAGCTGTTGCAGGAGGAGGTATTTCACGCATCTGTTTCCAATGCTCTACTGTCCACCGCGTTCTGACTCCAAGGCTGAATTCCTGCTCTGCGGCAGACACATGTTGGGTTGTTAGCATCAGCTTGTTGACCTGTTGGAATTCAGGCATTAGGCACACAGCTACTTATTCATGTGTTGGCCTTTACTTTGCCCGTTGCATCCAAAGTGGTTGGAGGAAGCTTTGGTACCAAAAGGACTTAAAGAGTTGAGAAATTTCAAATCCATAAAACAATTTAGTTAAATGGGCTCAAGTGGATAAAAGGAAAGAGAGGGAATGTTAGGATTCCGCCTGTGTTCCGTTGGGTCTCTCGGTGCGTGTCTCCGTGTTTAGCTTCAGATGCTCTCCTTGGCTTCTGCCTTTTCTCCAGACGACCTGACAGGTCCAGCGCAGGCTCCGCGCACGGGCTCACGCGCGCTTTACAAACACCGGGATCCTTTTCCCCGCCTGGACTCCTGCCACGCTGCCCACGGAACCGCACGGTGGAGGGTATGCGAGGATAGAGGTTTCCCACAGACAAAGGAGCGAGTGTTGGTGTAAATATGGGTGGGCGGGTTCAAACACGGCCTGAGTATGAAGGGAGTCCCTAGAATAACAGCTGATGCTGTTTGTTGGTACACGCAGACACTCATAATATGGAAAATGCCGCTGTTTACATGTCAGACTCTTGTCTTTCCAGGAAACACACCTTCATTCTGCTGAACCTCAGATGAGGGTCAGTTCCTACAGGCATGAAGGCATCAGAGGCTCTGTCAGAGCGGGCGAAGGCCGGCGGTGTTGATCGTTTGGGTGGTGGTTCAGGGTCGCGAGGCTCGTCTGGATACGGCAGGAATGTCCTCCTGTTCCAACAGGCCCTTGTTCCGCCGGGGACCTTGACCGCCCGGCGAACAGGTTACTCATTAAAGCGGATCCTTCACACGGATCATGGAAAAAGCTGGACGGCGCCGTGGACTAATATGGTCAAGGAGGAGCGCGAGTCCCCTCGCGCCGGGGACGGCCGGCGAGCGTGAGGCCGAGCAGCTGCTGGTAGTCTGTTTGGGAAAGTCAAGGATGTGTCAAAATAAATACACCCCGCAGTGTGTGCGCGGAGCGAGCCGCTGTGTACTTTATCCCACGTGTGGCCACTTTGTGTAGCCTCCATTCACTGAACGTCGTATGAAGAGAGAGATTATTGTAGTAATGGAACAAGTTTGTTGATAATAGTTTGTTACAGGATCAGGGACGGTTTGAACCACAGTTTGCCTCAGGACAAAACAGTTTAATATAGAATTTCATTTTCCTCTTTGGTCCTTCAGGATTTGCTAAAAACAGTTTACAAAATCCGATTTCTGGAAATGGTTGTACTGTTTCAAGAAAGGCTGTGACGGCAACAGGTTTCGTGGGAGCTGCCGTAGGAAACGTCCTCATTTTCCGACTTTAGCTGTCGTCTGTGGCCTCCGTTCGCTGAGCTCAGTGACCCGCAATTACTTACAGTACAGCGAGGGACGCGACCTGCGGGAGCCAAATTCAGAGCGGCATCACATATGCGGCGCGCGTCCGTCTGGGCCGAGATTCGAGATTCTGGGCCGTATTGAAGCTGGTGAGGAAGGAGCGGCGTCCTGGGGTTCCTGCAGGTCAGCACAGGCTGTGGTTTATGATACTTGGCGTGGAGATGGAGGCGCCGGTCACCGCAGGGACAGGGCTGCAGAGCCGCTTTCGTGACTCGCCCACTGCGTGTCCCTCGGATGTCCTCGTTCTCCAGGCGTCTGTAGCCACGCTAGCGGCTCGGTGAGGTTCAACCTTGGAGCTCAGTGGTGTGATGATGTCATCGCGCCACATTGGACGCATTTCTGCTAAATCTGCAGCTGCCACGGACCCAACAACCGTGTGCCGGGGGAGGAATCGCTCCGCGTGTTGCAGTCGGGTGGCGTCAGCCTCGTGGTTCTGCCCGCTTGTGCTCGTGTTGTCTCACGGTCGCTGCAAACAGCAACGTTCCTCGTCGGGTCTGGAGAGAAAGGAGTAGAATAGGAAGGAAGAGAAGATGAAAAGGCCTGAACGCACTAATGCTGGTGAATTATGGTCTCCGTTTCAAACAACACACTCTCCTGGGACCCTATTGTATAAACAGTATAATAAAGTAGCCTTTACTGTGACTCACTCTGACTCCGTATTATTAACCATCGCCATGGAAAACTCTTAGCTTTGTCTGGTTTTATGTCCTTCAGATAAATTACACTTGCTCTAATAACAACATGGCCTGATCCAAATCAGTTGCTGTGGCCCTTTGCCTTTAACATAACAGGAAGTCCTGAGAACCTTCTGCTTCTGTAATTGCGTCTCGTATTTATGTGTTATGTGTTTGTCGTATTCTGTCCGCAGTTCTCTCTGACGGAGGCCGACCCCTGAGGCGGAGGAGGCTGCACCGAGGCCCAGCAGGAGCCTAAACCCCCCCGACCCGAGCAGCCCCACGCGTGGGAGCGGCCATGGCTCCGCGGAAGCGCGGCGGCCGCGGCGGCGGCGGCCTCTCCTTCATCTTCTGCTGCTTCAACAACAGCGACCACCCGGAGATCACCTACCGGCTGCGGGAGGACTTCGCGCTGCAGTCCATGGAGCCGTCGCTGCCGATGCCGGGATACGACGAGCTGGACGGCATGTTCGCCGAGCTGGTGGTAAGACGTGGTGCATACTGTACGCCCCCCCCCCCCCCCCCCCGGTGTACAGGGGTCTGTCCTCCCTCTGCTTCATTGTCACGTCTAATTTGTCCGGCCTCTCGTCTCCCTCGGCCCCATCCTCCTCTCCCACGGTTGCCGGGGTGATCTACGCGTGACATTTCTGCACATCAATAGAGCGCATTGAAGAGCTGCCTCCTCCGCCCGCTAATTGCTTGTTTTTGTCCACCGCCCATTATGAGGACATAATTGAGTAAGTTGAGTGTGACAACAAGCAGCCTTTCAGTTGCTCTGTTTACCAAAAGACAGTGGCCACGTGCTTTCCTTTGGAGCCGCTACGATCGCAGCAGATTTATTGAAAGTGGAGTTTTGACCTTTACTCTAACAGTAAAACGTCCGACTCTGGGATTCACTTCATTTGTGAGTCTGCTTAAAGCAGGTGACACTCACTGACACCAGTGAGGATGTGGTCTTGATTCAATCAGCCTCCACAGCTATTTTAGGACCTTTGGCTGTTTCTCATATTGATTCACAGACCACGACGGTTTAAGGACAGAACGTCAGATAATGGCTAGTTCCAGGGAACATTCACCCGTCTGTTGGGTAAATAACATTACGTTAATCTGTTTGCTGCGTAAATGACCTCCGAGGACAAATAGACCCGTGTTTAGACTCCGTTATCTGTAGCTTTGTCTCGTAAATGCTTGAAAGGCGTCTCGTGACTTTTGCCGTGGTTCACGTGAATCCTCTTTATCTGTCCTTGTCTGGACTGATGCTGACGAGGACGTCAGGAAACTCTCCGAATCCACAGCGACGACTCTATGTTAGGGATATCGTATGACCACAGTCCCTCAGGTATTTATTCAAACATTCCCCGACAGCTCCCTTCATGCGCCTCTGGTTTACATCGTGACGCATGTTGTTTCCAGATGTTTGTTGCCACATGTCGGGCGTGCGGACCACGCCTCCCCTCATCCCACCGTTACTCACGCGCCGACGGGCCGCCAGACGTCGGATTCAGAGCTGCGGCGGGTTTACGACGGCGGCACCTGGCGACGGCGCTGAGCTCATGTGCATTTTTCCCACTGTAACCCACTGTGCCTTTCTGTTCCTGCACAGGACGAGCTGGACCTCACGGAGAAGCACAGGGAGGCCATGTTCGCCCTGCCCGCGGAGAAGAAGTGGCAGATCTACTGCAGCAAGAAGAAGGTAAAACGATGTCACGGCCGCCGCCCGTCACTGCTTCCTGCTGAATAACACCTGCAGATCATCCTCCTGGGGCTGTTGATACCCTGCGTGGCCGCGTCCCCGCTCGCGACAGGCCCCAGCATGAGCACTGGAATGCTGGCGGTGTTTTTGCTTCTTTCGCCACCGATGTCAGGTGGCTGTTAACTACTCGCACAACATCACAAGTCCAGAACATAGTTTCCACTCTTTTACGTAGAACAACTTGAAACGGCAGCTTATGCTGTTTAGGAATAAGAGTGAAAAGTCCTCAACCTCCATCCTTTTATATAGTCTATAAACCTTTATCATTCATGGGAAACCACAAAACGGCACAAACTGCCAATAAATAGTTGACATTTCACTATTAAAACTATTTCAGGCAAACCACTGCAGCCGCACTCGTGCTACTCTGTTGCACCGAGGGCACGTTCTGATAACTTTACAGCCTCTGATGTGGCAATTGCTCACTTTCCCCATCACTACATAATAAGCCTTTGTTTCCTGATCAAAGCTCCGCTGTGAATGACTCACTCGCTCAAGTTGAGCAGAAGTCGCACGTAAAAATAGTGAGTGTATCATTTTCATAGTCCACCTGTCCCTTTAAAAGCGGTCACGTAGCCCTCACCGGCTCTGCCTCTCTGTGACAGTCGTATTTCATTATGTCTGCTCTCCCTGATTAAAGCAGCATCAGTGCTTCCTTTTTTTCCACCGAACGACTTCATCCTCTCCATGCAGGATGCCTTTTCCATGTTAGATCAACTCAAACTAAGCTTTCCTACGAACACTGAACGTCTCATCACCTTTTTTTGCAGCACTGTTTCTCAAGGCCATAGGTATGAGGGTGAAGGATATCCTGCCCAAACTAATGTCCAGCATTTTAAACCTTTTAAAATAGTTCCCTAAACACAGTGAGGAGTAATAAATATAAATGAAATAAAAATAAATAAATAAAATGATACTGTATGGTATGTTGTCAAAAAATATGCCTTAGTGTAATGTAGTATGTGGTGAAAAACCTTCCTTTGCGTAGTATGTGGTTTAAAAATACACTATTTTAGTATTTGTTAAAAACCTGTGTTTTAGTACATACTTTGACCACACGCTGTACGCCCTGCTCCTGTTTCTGCTGTGTCCCACTTAGTGACCTCTTTAGGAGCAGTCCCGGGGCCCAAACTAGCCTCATAACAAACCAAATATAAACCCTGTAATAAGCCTCCGAACGTCGTTCTGTTCGGCTGCTCAGACAGAACACGTGGGGTTTCAGCGTTGGTGCAACCAAGCGGAGAGCGGCAGCATCGACCTGCAGAACGGCGCCGAGGTCGCTGACTCGGCATCCTGCTCTGGCCCCGAACCAGACAGATACGAACTCCGAATCTGAGCCCAGGGAGGAAGTTTGCGTGTGCGCGCGCGTGAAGGAAGCAGCGAGTTGTCCAAAGCAAACAGGAAGGCTTTACTTTCACAGGTGCAGCTTTTGTACACGGGGGGGGGTTCATGAGGAGGAGGTGGGGTCATTATCAGGGCGCTCCGAGCTCAGGACTGATGAGGTGGCTCTTTTTCACCAGCTTTTGGCAGCGCAGGCTGGGAGTGAAAAGTCCATCAAAGCCCGAGGCTGTTTGGTTTGGCCGAGCACCTGAGGTGGTGAGATCATGCTGCAGAGGATCCGTCTTCCTCCCGCTGCTCGGCCCTCCTTAAGGACGCATCATCTGCCAAGCAGCAGATTTAGTGGTTGTTAGCGGAGACTTTTCAGATTGGTTTTAAATTTCATCAAACAAACTTCCAAGAGGACGGAGCGGCGCTGTGTGTTTCATGTAGACTGGGCTGCTGCCCCCAAACGCTGGAGCGGAGATAGATTCCTGTTTTCCACAGTGTCTTTGATCTTTTACTGTTTCAAACAGACCGTCAGCCTCTGCATGTCTCTATCGCGACCCTAAATAAACCGTCCGCGGACTTCCGGCTCGAGAGGCGAGCGCCGTCCATTACGCTGAGCGCTTTTCCTGTTGAGTGAGTCAGAGAGAGGCAGGCCACAGCCTGGGCGCGTCCGGGAGGTGAACTCTTTTAGCGCCGAAAGGAAGCGGTGCCACCTCCGCGTCGGCCTCGCCGACGGACTGAACGCCTTCCAGCGCCAGCTGGGTCGAGCTGGCACCGGCGCCGGACGGAGCAGCGGGATCGAGCCTCCCGCTCCGTCGCTGCTCGGCCGCCGCCGAGCGGCCAAGGCCCGCGGTTCCTGGCAGAGCGGCCCGGTTCCTACAGGCCTGCTTTATTAGGCCACGCCCCATTAGATCCCCATGGTCACAGCTCAGTCGTGCTTAATGGGGCAGGAGATGAGATGAAAGCCTCGGGGCCTTTTGTGCACAAGCCAAGCTCAGGGTCCAGTCATTGTCTCCTCATCTGTCCAGAATACCTCATTATCCAAGAAATATTTAGCTGTTAATTTCACTGGTAATGTAAACACGCCTGTGCGGAGATTAATCCCAGCATAAATCCTTAATCTGCAGTTTAACATTCATCCACTAATCTGACGATCAAGCAGCTGTGCTCTCTATTCATCTCTTCTCAGCACGTCTTGAAACAACGGCCTGAATAACGATGTCCCCACTTTGACTTCATGCTTCACTTGAGCCTGTTTGCTGTTTATATTCATCAATTCATTAATTTCATGTCTTTTAGCGCTGATTTGATGACTGATGGAATGAGTTGATGTTGAAATATTTTTTCACCCACATTCTTATGTACTATTTTATTAATAACATTGGGCTGATGTTTATAAGGCCACTTTTTTGTGACAGTGCTTGGAAATCAATGCTTCTCTCTCTCATCTATGTTCCAGGAGCAAGAAGAGAACAAAAGTGCAACTAGTTGGCCAGAATACTACATCGATCAGCTCAATTCAATGGCAGCTGTAAGTAATAACATGGCTTTCATTTATTCTTTTTGGAAATAAAATTGGCTGCTAAGGAGCATCTGTCCTCTGTTGCACTTCCAGAGACGTCTGCCTGGTTATTTTTATGAAATAGTTTTTTTCATTATCCAAGTCAAAGGTCCACGATTGCAAATCCATCCATGACCAATCTGAGATTTGACTTGACAGTTTGTAACTAGCGCAGGTTTGAGCCAAATAATCACACATGGCCTTTCATTGTTAGAGGAAACCTGAACGGTGTTCATATAAATCTACATTCAGTGACGTATGCAGGATATCAGTCGACTCCCTTCAAATGATTCCACCAATTTTCTGGTGTTGTTGAACAGAGGAAGACGCTCCTCGCTCTGGAGAAGGAGGATGAGGAGGAGAGGAACAAAACCATAGAGAGCTTGAAGACGGCTCTGAGGACACAGCCCATGAGGTCAGCACATCTGGAAACATCCTCCTCTTTGTGCTACATTCAAATATCACTGCAGCTACTGTCATTTAGCTTCCTCTCAGCCCGTCAGTCTGGACTATATGTAAATGAGCCCTTTGAATGTCTGTAAAGGTCACTGCAGCATTGGTTAAAGATTTTATTCTTTTATTATGAAGGTTTTATTCACCTCAATGTACATAGAATCATGTTTAGTGGAATTGATCTTTTTTTCAAAGATGAGTCAACAAACCATAATGAAAACATTGATTTGTCACTAAAGTGCAAAATTCTGCTCTCCTCCTCTCAGGTTTGTGACTCGCTTCATCGACCTGGACGGCCTCACGTGCATCCTGAACTTCTTGAAGACCATGGACTACGAGACGACGGAGTCCCAGATCCACACGTCGCTGATCGGCTGCATCAAGGCCCTGATGAACAACTCGCAGGGCCGCGCCCACGTGCTCTCACACACCGAGAGCATCAACATCATCGCCCAGAGCCTGGCCACGGAGAACATCAAGACCAAGGTGGCGGTGCTGGAGATCATGGGCGCCGTGTGTCTGGTGCCGGGGGGCCACAAGAAGATCCTGCAGGCGATGCTGCACTACCAGCGCTTTGCCTGCGAGAGGACGCGCTTTCAGGTGCGTGGACACGAGTCGGGCTCACAGCAGGGGGCCATTCAAAAGCAAAAGCCTTTTAATGGACTGTCGCCCCTCAGACCCTGATTAACGATCTGGACCGGAGCACGGGGCGATACAGAGACGAGGTCAACCTGAAAACGGCCATCATGTCCTTCATTAACGCGGTGCTGAGTCAGGGCGCTGGAGGGGTGAGTTGCGTTCACGCGAGGAGCTCGTGGCTCGTTTGCCTCCGTTCTTAACCCCAGTCTTTATTTTCCACACAGGAGAGTTTGGAGTTCCGCATCCACCTGCGATACGAGTTTCTGATGCTCGGGATCCAACCTGTGATCGATAAGCTGCGCTCCCATGAGAACTCCACGTTGGACAGGTGAGCTGCAGAAACACCCGACGTCGCACCGGGTCGCGGTTCTGGTGCCGCTTTCTAACCCGCCGTCCCTCTCTGGCACCTCAGGCATTTGGACTTCTTCGAGATGCTGCGGAACGAGGACGAGCTGGCCCTGGCGAAGCGCTTTGAATCGGTAGGAGGACGTTTGGGCCGTGGCTCCTGAGTCCAGTCTTGATGTTCTGACCGAGCTGCTCTCTCCTGCAGGTGCACATAGACACCAAAAGTGCCACGCAAGTCTTTGAGCTCGTCCGCAAGAAGATGAACCACACCGATGCATACCCGCACTTTATGTCTGTGCTGCATCACTGTCTCCTCATGCCACGTAAGTGTTAAAGGACCAGTTACTGTTACAATCAGCATCACAGACACTTTATTTCTTCTTTTTCTGCAGAAAAAAGCCACATTTGGTTCTAGTTCCTCATGTGCTACAGTAGCCATGCTTATTTGTCTGAGCAGTGTTTCTAGCTCCGTGGGGCATTAAGTGTGTCATTAAGCCTTCAGCCACACAGGCGAGTGATGTGGTGTATTGAACAGTTGCACAGGCTCAGTGTTCTCAGGCTAAACAACAACAGTAAACATGTCTCACCACGGTTTATTCTTGCATGTGTCATCTTCCTGTAACCTGTGATTAAAGTCCCACTCTTTGGTTGATCTGTGTAATCTTCTAAAATGCCGTCACCCATCATCTTAGACAGGCTTCTGTAGCTCCAGCTCCTCCAGCTGCAGAGATGTTCCCCAAATATCACTGAGGGAGAGTGAAAATAACTCTGCCTCTCTCTCCTCAGACAAGAGGAGCGGTAACACGGTGCAGTACTGGCTGCTGTTGGACCGGATCGTCCAGCAGATGGTCCTGCAGAACGACAAAGGCCACGACCCCGACGTCACGCCACTGGAGAATTTTAACGTGAAGAATGTTGTCAGGATGTGAGTCCATGGAACAGATCACTTTAGTGTCAGACTGAAGCATCAGGATAGATTTAGAAAAAAATCACAACTAACAATGTTAGTAAAGTGTGTCATGCCTCCACAGGCTGGTCAATGAAAATGAGGTCAAACAGTGGAAGGAGCAGGCGGAGAAAATGAGAAAAGGTCTGTGCACTTATCAATGAGCTCAAATACAACACAGTGCCCACTTTAACACCAGATGCTTCGCTTCCCATCAGAGCAACACGAGCTGCAGCAAAGGTTCGAGAAGAAGGAGCGCGAATGTGAGGCCAAGACCCAGGAGAAGGAGGACATGATGCAGACGCTGAACAAGATGAAAGAGAAGCTGGAGAAGGAGAGCACCGAGCACAAGAATGTCAAGCAGCAAGTGACCGAACTCACGGCGCGACTGCACGAGCTCAGCGCCGTACGTCCTCCTCGGCCGCACTTAAAACGGCGAAAGGCCGCGCGTTCTGCTGCTGTGGTGTTAAACATTCGTCTCTCCCTCCTCAGAGACAGGCCGCTGTGGTTCCCGGAGGCCCCCCCCTCCCGCCTGGTCCCCCCGGGGGCCCGCTGCCCCCCCCACCTGTGCCGTCGGTCGCCGGTCTGTGCCCGCCTCCCCCGCCCCCGCCCGGCGGCATGATGCCCCCGCCGCCTCCCCCGCCCCCGCCTCCAGGGGGCCCCCCGCCCCCCCCAGGACACCCGCCCGTTCTGGGTGTCCCTCCGCCCCCCGGGGCACCTCTGGGACCGTCCCTGAAGAAGAAGAACATTCCACAGCCTTCCAACCCACTCAAGTCCTTCAACTGGTCCAAGTTGGCGGAGGTGAGAGCAGTCGAGGGAAGAAGCTGAGTGTGTTGGTGTTGAAATGTGATGTAAACGTCTTGTTTTGCCCGACATAGAACAAACTGGACGGCACTGTGTGGATGGAGGTGGATGATGCCAAGGTTTTTAAGGTCCTGGATCTGGAGGATATTGAAAAAACCTTCTCGGCCTATCAGAGACAGCAGGTACTGAAGACGGGGTAGTTCGTTTCAGATGATGTCCCTCTTTTACAATTGATCTTTAGATTTCTCAAGTACGATTATCAAAAGTCACACTTAGCTAAATTACAGTCAATCAGCTGCCTGAATCCTTCTCAATGCTGTGCTATATTTGAATGTTTTGATCATTTTTCATAAGTAACTGCATGAGTGCGGTTCATGCAGCATGTGAACCGGACACGCTCCAGTCTCACCGCTGCCTTCGTTACTGACGAGTCCCTTAAATGATGAACAAGCGTTGATTCATTTGCTGTTTGTTTGGATTGGCTGCCATCACGTAACTGCTTTACTTATCCTAATGAGTGCTTCCATCTTCCTGCCTCTTGCCTGCGTTTTAGGACTTCTTTATGATCAATAACAGCAAACAGGTGAGTGCACTCGCTCTGATTCTGTTCGTGTTGTCCAGCCGAACTTCCAGCTGCATGTTTGAGTCTATTAAATCCTGTATAGTTGTGCGTCATGTATGTGTTAATCAATGTGGGATTCTTCCTGTTGGACATGTTGTGTTACAGTATATTTGTGCCTGAGTGTGACAAAATTCTGTATGTTGAGAAACCACCAACTAACCTCCATCATTCCGCTGACAGAAAGAGGCAGAAGACGACACACTGAGCTCTAAAAAAGTCAAGGAGCTGTCAGTCATCGACGGGCGCCGAGCGCAAAACTGCAACATCCTTCTCTCCCGGTACGTCCAGTCCAATGTTGTGACCCTGTGAACGACACGAGTTCTCTTTAATGCGTCCATCTGTCGTGTGCTGCAGCCTGAAGCTGTCCAACGAGGAGATAAAGAGAGCGATCCTAACCATGGACGAACACGAGGACCTTCCCAAAGACATGCTAGAGCAGGTACATCAGGGCGGCGAATGAGACTCCAGCAGTGTGTGAATGAACCCTAAATGTCCTCTCCTTCCTCCATCAGCTGCTGAAGTTCGTCCCTGAAAAGAGCGACGTGGACCTTCTGGAGGAGCACAGGCACGAGCTCGACCGGATGGCGAAACCCGACCGTTTCCTCTATGAAATGAGCAGGTACGTGAGCAGCGCTCGACTCGGAGCGAGGCCCGCCTCCACCAACTCCAACAATAGCCTTTGTTTCCTCTCACCCGCAGCAGATAAGTGAAATGACACATGGGTTTTTACTTACCGAGGAACAATGGCCGCCTGTGTGACTCACGTCTAAGTGTGTGTTGGTGAAGCATTAGAACGTGTAACGTAATAACAGTATTTGCGTTTAGGTTTGGTAAACAAAGTCTGAGATTAAAGGAGCAAAGTAAGCAAGACACAAACTAATGCAGCGGATACAATAACAGAAAAATGTGTTGTGATTAAATATAAAATATACAATTAGCTTTTTGTTTAGTTTCAGTAATTTGCTGTTCTTTCCATTTTATTACCATTCTGGTTTATTTAAATAATAAAATGGGCTGGAGGACAGATGTGTCGCTGGCTTTCATTAGCTGCAGAGTCAGTGGTTTATAGGCTGAGAGCTTAACTCTGCCAAAAAATAAGCTCCGTCACACAATGAAAGGTTCGTCTGAGGCATTTAGTTGAGAGCGCACACAAGCAGCTCCGACTGTCCTTCTCCACGCACTGTTTTTGTCTCTATCCAGAATAAACCACTACCAGCAGAGGCTGCAGTCACTGTACTTCAAGAAGAAGTTCACCGAGAGAATAGCTGAGATCAAACCAAAGGTTGAAGGTAAAAAGAAAAGTGTAAAAGCACCTTAAACATTCTTTATATTAAAGGAAGGTGAACCCGACGTGAATGCTTTTGTTTTGCTTTTTGTCTGGTTCCAGCTCTGACCAAGGCATCTAAAGACATTTTACACAGTAAAAGCCTGAAGCAGCTGTTGGAGGTGGTGCTGGCCTTTGGAAACTACATGAACAAGGGTCAGAGGGGAAACGCTTACGGCTTCAAAGTGTCTTCACTCAACAAGATCGCCGACACCAAATCCAGCATCGACAAGTGAGCAGCGAGACCCAGGCTGGTAACGCGATACGGCTGAAACTCCATATTCACGTCTGTGCTGTGTTTGCAGGAACATCACTCTCCTACACTACCTGATCACCATCCTGGAGAAGAAGTATCCCAAAGTGCTGATGTTCCAGGAGGACCTGCACAGTATCCCAGAGGCCGCCAAAGTCAAGTAGGTGGAGGAGGGGATGCTTCTTAAATGGGGACAGCCTCCTGGTTCAAAGACAAATGCATTCATTAAAAGTGTTTTTATTATTATTTTAGCATGACTGAGCTGGAAAAAGACATTTGCAACCTGCGCAGCGGCTTGAAAAGCGTGGAGAGCGTGAGTCGAGATGAAAGATGGATAAAAATCAGATTAGTATTAGATTGTGCTTTTGGCCAAACTCTGACTGGTTCCTTTGCTTCACAGGAGCTCGACTTCCAGAAGCAGCGACCGCAGGAACACGGCGACAAGTTTGTGTCGGTGGTGAGTCAGTTCATCACCGTCGCGAGCTTCAGCTTCTCCGACGTGGAGGACTCCCTCTCGGAAGCCAAGGAACTGGTACGTGTGGAGCGCTTGTTGTAGGGAAGTCTTACCTCTAGACATCATCTGCCTGTGTACGCGTCAACAGAGAGCCATTCATCATATGGAAAATGGGTCGTTGCTTCAGTGTTTGCAACCGTTAAACCGTCTTTGAAGGTATAGGTTCTCAGCAGGATCTCACATCTGGATGTTCTCCCTTTTAACGTTCTGTAGAAAAAAGCGCCTCCGTAATTTGGGCTCCAGCCTGGCCTCCGCTGTAATCAGTAGCTGGTCAGATCTGGGTTAACATGGCTTCAAAGCCCCACTGCTGGTACCCTGCTCTAGTTTCAAAGAGCCCAGACCTAATGAGACTCCTGTAAAACAGTGGAGGACAGAGTAAAGTGCAGTTCCGCTGCATCCTGCTGTAAATCTGAACCTACCTTCCCCTCTCTGTGTGCCCCCTTCTCGATGGTCCCACAGTTTCTGAGGGCAGTAAAGCACTTCGGGGAGGACGCCACGAGGATGCAGCCGGATGAGTTCTTCGGTATCTTTGACCAGTTCCTGCAGGCGTTCACGGAGGCGCAGCAGGAGAACGAGAACATGCGCAAACGCAAAGAGGAGGAGGAGCGCAGGGCCAAGATGGAGGCTCAGGTACAACATCAGCACCCGTCAGCTGAACATAACATGCTAATGAAATGGAACGTGTAGCTTATTTATATAACAGCTATGACCCAGTTAGCTCAGCAGATCAAACAGCCTAATTCTGTACACTCCACTTCTGTCTCCAGCTAAAAGAACAGCGGGAGAAGGAGCGAAAGGCCCGGAAAGCAAAGGCCAATGGGGAGGACGACGGCGGCGAGTTTGACGACCTGGTGTCAGCGCTGCGATCGGGCGAGGTCTTCGACAAGGACTTGTCCAAGATGAAGCGCAACCGCAAACGCATCAACAGCCAGACGACGGACTCGGGCCGAGAGCGACCGGTCACAAAGCTCAACTTCTGAGCGGTTCCCAGCATCCCTGTTCCCCCCACACCTCCCGCTCCGCTCATTAGTTGCACTCTGGGTCGAACTGACACGCACATTCCTCAGCACCACCTCCTCCGCCGCCACCACCACCACCCAGCCCGGCTTTAATAAACCGCAGCCTCACATCATCAGCGGAGCCGCACACAGCAACATGTTTCACCCTGCAGAAAGAGTAAAAGCCAAAAACGGAGGAAAACCCGAAGATTCCCGCTGGAGGTGTGCTGTTTGATAGGAACTATCCTGCTGTTTTTATACGTCAGACTCTCCTTCAGAGCTTGATGCTCTACCCAAAAGAAGAGTCCATTAAAAACGCAAGGGGCCATTTTGTACAGACTGATTTTGTAGAAAGGGCGGAGCTGCTTTTCCATTTACTGAACTCAAAGATCTTTTTTGATGAGACTGAACCAGAACTTCCTCTTAACTCTGCTGCTCCTTGTCACAACCATCACGGGACTGGGCCGTTAAATGAATGTGGTTTTAACTGCAGCTCACGCCGCTGAGAAGCGGCGGCTGTTTTTGTTTCATTTTGTAACTCATTGACATGCAGCATTTATGTATCTGATCACTGTGTTTTATTTGAACTTCCTGTTAAGAGCTGGCCTTAACTCTGTTGATTTTATTGTTGAGTGGGTACTCTGAAAGGCCTGGGCCTGATCTGCAATGTCTCAACAAGTGTGGACACTCGTCATAGATTACACACATATTTTATATGTGTATATATATATATATATATATATATAAAATATGCTGTAAAGTTCTGTGTTTGTTACACATGCACATATGGAATTCATACTTAATATGCTAAATGCCATTAAACCCATACCCCATCGATGCACCACACCTGCTACTACTCCCTCAGATGGGAGATTTTATTTTATTTTATCTTGTCTACGTACTGGCTGGATTAACACAGCATAAAATTTATGGAAAACAAAACATCATGTGATGTTTTCATTGTGGTAGAACACGGCACATGTGGACATGTGATGCTCGGCCTCCATTAGCTGTGTGAATCCAGCCAGTGTCAAACACCCTCACTCAACTTTTATAATTTAAATATCGCCTTCCATTGTACGATGACCCAATAATAAATGGGAGAAAACAGGTTTGTCTATTTATTTGATTATTAAACGTTGATTATGCAGCTTTAGCCTTAAGTCTGAGAGTTGTCAGTATCACAGCACCACCTAGTGGTTGGTATCTGCTATTAAACAGAAACTCAACCTGCTATTCTTACATTTAATCATTAAAAAAAAAACTGTTTCCAGATTAAATTATTGGGAAAGTGGAGCTGTCCTCCACTAGGTTCTGCTGAATGACCATGAAGCTCTCAGTGTCTACTTTAGAGAATAATGTGACAATGTTTGGTTTATATTATTCTACTTTACATGCCTTTGTTGTCAGTAACTGAAATATTCTGGAGTTTTAGCATCATATTTCTTAGATAAGGTTACAGAGAAAACCATTAAAAATTTTAACTCGAAGTACATCAAATTTCAGTATTACAAACAAAAAGTTCTTCTCTGTTTACATACTTTAGTGTTGAAATAGAAAATTAAAGTGCAGCTCACTTCAGCAGAAACCCATGTGTCAGCTTATCACCTGGTTCCTGCACAAACCTTGAAACTCCGGTGTAGAAGGCTCTGCCTGCTACTTCTACCACTACAGCCCTGAAGTCGCCACATTTGGTCTCCTGAACAGAAACACAAAAACATTCACAGACCCATACATGCAGAAAGACAATTGAAAATCTATTATACAACCATCAAGACATGCAAAGTAGCCACAAATAAAATTAAACATGCAAACTACCAAGACATGCAGGACAATCACAAGGTGATTAGGTGGTAGTCAAACTACCTCAATAGCTTTTCCTGTGAACTGGGATTCAGTGGCTCCACTCTGAAATGTCCGGGTTTGGTTCAGCTGGATGAGACCTTTGTGGTACTGTAGAGCTACTCGAGCTGTAACGCCAGAGCCTGTGGGACTTCGGTCCACCTGACAAAGACCATAGCAAACACTGGTTCAGTGACACCAAGCTTAGCTCTATTCAAGTGTGAGTGACAAGATGGACGTACCTGAGATTCTGCGAACACACAAACGTTGGCCGTGGGTTCAGAGGAAAACTCATCTTTACCATCGGTGAGGATGGTGCCATACAGAAAAGCCAGATCATCACTGGTTGGGTGGCGCAACTTCACCTATGAGACAAAAAGTCACCTGTCTCATGATGACCATTAGAAACACTTTTCATGCAAGCTTCTTCTGAACTTATGCATCACAAGCTGCACCTGCAAGTTTTATTGTGTGGAATTTCCACATCTGTATGAACTCACCTGGGACTTGACAGCGTTCGTCACCGCTGTGGCAGCATCCACCAGATCTCGAGTCCTGGACTTGGTCACATCCAAACCAAACCTCTGTGCGTTTACAAAGGCGTAGAAGGCTCCTCCGTAGCTGATGTCAACCGTAACCTCTCCTAAGCCCTCAACCGTCACTGTGACATCTGGGGAAATGCTTTAGCTTATCCTGCATAGTAAAATCATCTGGACACTGTTGCGTGATCGTGATCCTACCTGTAGCAAATGCGAACGCTGGCACACTGTGAAACCTCACTCCTCCTGTTTTGCCATCAGAATACTCCACAAACGCCTTGACCAGCCCACAGGGACAGTGAATGTTGACTTGCGTCTCTGGCGACTGGGGTTCTTTCACCAGTTTGTAGTCCACAGCGAAGCGTCCGAGCGCGATCACCGCGTGTCCACACATGGTGCTGTAGCCCTCGTTGTGCATGAACAGGACGCCGAGGTCGGCCTCAGGCCGCTCACTGTCCACAATCAGGGCCCCGTACATGTCATAGTGTCCCCGCGGTTCAAACATCAGGGCCTTCCTGAGGTGGTCCAGATGCTCCCGCACATACCGGCGCCGGGACAGCACGCTGTCCCCGTGGACCTCTGGGTAGCCACTGAGGATGATGCGTAGCGGCTCCCCACCCGTGTGCATGTCCACCACGCAGATTTCATCTCCATGGTGCGGTGGAAGCGGCCAGTTCATGTCCAGGCTGAAAGATTTTCAAAACAGTGCTTAAAAAACTCAAGTAATGCTCCAAGCTGTTATTATAATACCAGGAAAATTAAAAACGTGCGCAGTGAATGTGCCACTGGTACATTTACTGGGCCTCAATCTCCCTCTCTCCCTCTGTGCTGGAATATTGCCTGCGGTTATTTGAGGAAAACACATTCGTTTGGGAATATGCAACTTACTTATCTATGATTAACTAGTAAAGATGCACTTCAAGATAATCACCTGAAGTGCACAATTATGTTTGTTAATTACGTCACAGCAAAAATGTGAAACAACATCAAATAACTTACTGCTCAAACATGGTTTTATTGCTCTCAGCTGAAAGTGACTTTTGAATGACAGACAAAATATTGTCTGAGAAGAATTTCAGGAGGCGTCACTTATAACTTCGTACATAATAATTTATCAAGGCCCGAACATGTAGGATTTATGCAGATATTTCTGAAACAAATCTGGACGGATTTCGTGCAAAACCGACGGACGACGATGGCGCATGCGTAAAACAACCTTCAGCAAAACGATGCAAAATCACATTATTTATATCAACATCATTTAAATAAAACTAACTTCTCTTTTACCTGTTTTTATTGGGTTTTAACATTCACCAAACTTTTGCAGACTCCACGCTCGTTCTCGTCCTTGTGCTTCCGGCCGTGGTGACTAACAGTGGGCAGCAGCGCCCCCTGTGGCCGGAAGGTGAACCTTCCAGTCTCAGGTAGACGTACAGACTCAAACCTCCTCTGCTGCTGTTCACAACCCCTGAGCTGACTGAACAACGGGTGGAAGACGAACAGGGGCTGCAGATTCTAAGACGTCTGAATAAAACACAGACTTTGTGCTGCATGACAGACGACACTGACCAGACGGTGAACTGGCATCGGTTTCATTATTCAGGTCACTGTTGGATGCATGCACAGCATTTGACACAGCATGTCTAATAAAAAATATTGCCTCAGCTATAGTCACATGCTTACATCTTTACAGGCACACAGTAAATATTGGGTATCATCTAAAACTTGGTGACATCAGAACAAATATACCTGAGCAGGGGGCAAATGAATGTGAATAATCATACAGTTCATTACTGTAATTAAACATTAATCAAATACAATATTATATATAATTATTATATTAATAACCTGCAATTATTGCAATATTATTTGTTTTTTTTACATGCACAGGAAAGTACAATTTAACGAATTTCTGAACAATCCATAATATAAATGTATCGTGTTTAAACATATCCAGACACTAAAATTATATTTATTCATGATCGTGTTATCTTGTTCATAGTCTATTTGTGCATTGGTGTATTATTTTTTAATCTTTGATTCAAAGAGGTGCCACACATAAGAAACACAAACAATTGAGCGTGCTCAAGCCCATGAACTGCTGACTACGTGGGAATGAAGCACGTCTGAGTGAGGCTGTGTTATTGTAAGGCACATGAATTTAAACCTGACTTCACCGACTCCAGAGAAAGTGAATTCGTTCTGTAATTTAACATCCAGGAAGGTGATAAAATGGTAACTTGGAAATATAAACTTAAAACGTGTCATAAATAAAAACATGACGTCATCTGCACATACTATTAGTGTTCAGTCAGGTGACAAATTCAAAGGAAACAGATGAGCTGGAAGAGACCAGGACAGTGTCACTGCTTCTGTCCACACAGTGGTCATGTGGACGGTCCATTTTAACCTACTGGTCCTGATCAGCAGTTTCCACACGAACATGGCTGGATGTTACTGTAAGGAAGCATCTAAATTGGATTTGTTTTCCACTCATTTATTGGTTTCTTCTTTAATTTGTCATTTTCTGCACCTTCTTTTAAAAATTTCCTACTTGGTTTCCCATAATATATTACATAACGTCTGCCCCATCAGTCAAAGACTGAATAAAAGTAAGTCCATGCAGTGTTCACCCATGCGCGCACACGTTTCCCACAGCTCATTCAAAAAGGCCCATCGTCCGTCTTTGGTGACGCCGGTCTGGACCCGGCCACGCCGTCCTTGACTCTCGACTTGGGAGAAGTCGATGGCGGCAGCGAGAGTCTCCTTTTGACTGACAGCAGCCGGAGGACCTCGCTCACCTGGGACTCGAGCGCCGACAGGCGGCCGCTCAGGATCTGGATGTCCCCCTTCAGCTCCACCTTGGCCTCGTGCAGCGTGGCCTGGAGCAGCGCCGGCTCGGACGCCGGCGGCGCGAAGGCGTGTCTGAGCGAGGCCTCGCTGTCGGCGCCGAGGCCGTGCTCGAAGGGGTTCCTCTCCATCGGGCTCTTCTCCAACGGGCTCCGCTCGAAGGAGCTCCTGGAGTCCCCGGCCCTGTCGATGCGCAGGTCGCTCTTGGTGATGCCGCTGTCGCACGAGTCCGTCTTGTGCAGGGCGCCGGTCTCCTCCCCCGCCCCGTTCCCGCCCACCTCCCCGCCTTCCTCGCAGCCGAAGTGTTCGGACGACTGCGGGGCCTCGGGCCACTTCTCCGCCCGCTGGCCCGGCTTCTCCTGCTCCGCGGCGGGAGGCGCCGGGGCCGCGGTGGCGGCGTTCCTGAACTTGGCCCAGCCGCGGGCGCCTCTGCCGCCGGCGGCGCCGCCTCCGGCCGCCTCTGCGCCTGCACCGGCGGCCGGAGCGGCGCTGCTGACCTTCTGACAAGGCCTCGGCACAGGCTCCCCGGCCTCCTGCGGGCAGCTCTTCCCCGACAGCTCAGCGTGAGAGGACGCCTGGGCAGGAGCTGCCGCGGTGCCTCCTCTCCCGGCGCCCCCGGGGTGGGGGGCGTATTTCCTCACAGCAGAGGCGTAGTCCTGCTGCTGAGGGGACACAGGCCGACTCTGAGGGAAGGGGCTGACCTGCTGCTGCTGCTGCTGCTGAGGCTCCACCTGCACACAGTTGTGACCGCAGTGAGGCTGGGGCTCCGCCGGCGCCGGGCCGTCTCGCTGCTGCCTGAACCTCTGGAACAGCTTGCGGACCGGGTGGTCTTCGGGGATGGACAGCGTCACCTCGCTCTTCTGGCGCTCCTGCTCCCTCTTCACGTCGGCAATCTTCCTGAAGATAACCTGCAAAGAGACACGCTGTAAACGGGATGTTTTCCATTTATGTAATGCATGTAACCGAATAACATCCAGAGTTAAAATATTGATGACTTGGAGGCAGTAATGCACAAAAGAAGCCATTACTGGAGCAACAGATGTTTGTGGTAGTAACACTCAGCAAAATAACCGCTGCTTGAAACGCTGAGGCACATTTTACGCGGTGAACAGAACAGCAGCAACGAGGGCAGGAGTTAAAAGTTAAAGCCGCCGTGTGAAGGCGTGAACCGTGTTAAAGCTGCTGAAATGAATAATCCATGACTTTATTTTCATTGAATACAGTGAAGTAAAAGACATGAATCTTTTAATGTGCAGCCACAAATTCCCCCTCAGTCGGACGCGTGGCGTGATTTCTGCATATACGCTTACGTAAGAGCTTGTATAACGGAGCGGCAACAAACTGGAACTGGAAGTTGAGGTGAAGCCAAAGAGCGAATGTGAAAGCTTTGGAGTGTCTGTGGCGGTGGAGCGGTGGCTCCCGCGGGATGCGGGGGTTCAGAATGCTGCGGTACCCGTTTTCGCAGGTTGCAGGTGAGGATGAGGTTGCGGGAGAAGGAGTTGGCGAAGGCGGTGTAGAACTCCAGCACCTTCATCAGCGCCTCCCTGCGGATGACGTGCAGGTCGCAGTAGGTCAGCGCGCGCACGTTGGCGCAGGCGCGCGCCGGCGTGGTCTCCTTCCAGAACACGTCCCCGAACACGTCGCCTTTACCTGCACGGAGGCGGACGTCAGCGCGCGGGCACAGACCAGAACCACGTCGCCCCCCGCTCCCCCCCCCCCCCCCCTCACCCAGTATGGCGATGACCTCGTCGTCCTGGATGACCTCCAGCGACCCGGAGACCACGAAGCACAGCGTGTCCAGGCTCTCGCCGACGTGGAAGATGAGGTCGCCGGGGGCGCAGTGCGTGGTCTGGAACTCCACGGCCAGCGAGCGCAGGCACCCGTCGCTGGCCAGGCGGAACGCCGGGTGGTCGTTGAACACCTGCCGGTTGAGGTGCACGCAGATGTCGGCGCGCATGTCTTTGGGGCAGATGGCGAGGACCTGGGACGCGGCGGAAGAAGCCAGTGACTCACATGCGTTCTGTTTGTGACCTTTGAGGCTCGTTATTGTTCACATCAGCACGTTAACCTTTCAGCACATACATTTTTTATGATACTGACAGTTTTTACCTTTGGCTGGTTAGTAAAATATTGATTATATGCGGTTTGAAGTGCTGAGTATTCCAGCATGACTTTAATTGAATATCAGATACTGCTAATATTAGTTCTAATACCTTATCTGTGTCGATGCCTTTAGACATGGCCCAGGTGGACACGATGAAGTCCATGACCCTCTCGCTCAGACCTTTGGGGACCTGATAGAGTTTGAGGAAGTCGCGCACGTTGTTGAGCATCTCGTGGTAGCGGTTGGTGTTGGTGTACATCTGCTGGAAGATGGTGGTGACGTTTCCAAAGATGGTCGCATACAGCAGCGCTGAAAGAAAACAGAAAAGATGAATAAAAAATATTATATTTATTGTATTGTTAGTTTGTTCTGATTTTACTTGACCTTTAAATCCTATTAAACTTTTATTTTGATAATTGGAAGGTCAACTTTAGAGAATTTCAATTTATTAAAGTAAACACACATTCAACACAAGATTATCATGTAGTTGAAATGAAATTAGGATAAAATGAATGTATTGCCCATGTATTTTATCCCACAGCCACATCCGAGTGGTAGACACAGCTTTTATAATTGAATTCATAATGGGCATCTCCTTCACTGCAGCGCTGCAGCGACCTCAAAGAGTCACTCGGCATCTCCTATCATGGAGTTCTACCCGCTGAGGAGGAACGACTTGTCGTTAGCGGTGGCGAAGGATCACGGAGGTTGGGATACGTCTCTAACGCGAGGGCTCGTTGTCCGTTTACGCTCGGGCCTGCGGGCGGCCTCACATAATTGCTGTATCCGTAGCAGGAGATCCGGGGGCCGCGATGGGAGCGGACGCTCGTGCGAGGCCGAGGTCCTCGTGATGCAGACGCCACCGCGCAGCCGTGGCTGTTTGCTTTTGGAAGCAGGGACCAGGAAGCGGAGCTGTCACTTTGAGTTCCCCTCACGCTGTGGCTTGCATCACTTTACATGCTGCTGGTGGGAGGAGGTCGTGGTGGAGCAACTGTAAACGAGCTGAGGTGGAGCCGGTGACACTAAAGGTAAAGTTATCACTGTAATAAAACAGACACCTGCTTTTAAGTGCCTCATTTCAATTAGAATATGAATTTGTGAGGTTAAATTAATTGAAGGTTCATCATAAAGTTAGTAAAGATTATTGTCAACAATTTGCACATTAGGCATCAGTGAAAGCAACACACAAAAACGACGCCGTTCCAATACTCGGTGGCGACGGCCAGCCTTGCTCAGCGGCTGTGATGGACGCTCAACATGTCACTTTTTATTATCCACAGAGCCGAGGAGCACAGGAACTCCTCTGTGGTTCAAACGCAGGGACCAAATGTGAATTACACAACCAGAACCAGCAGAGTCAGTGGACGTCTTCACTTATGTTCACAAAGCTTAAGCGGCATCAAACTGCAAATTAACTATGACTGCATGAAATTCATGCTTTTTTCCAATTATGTTTTCATAACAAACAAGAACAATTCAACATCTGCTTGACCACACGCGACCCCTGAGAAGCAGCACCAGTACGTGTTGATCAAAAACCTGTGCAACGTCTATACAGTACCATATGCTTCCTCCCCGGCAGCTGCTGCACAGCAGCACATTATCTTACGTACAAGTCCATGCATCCAGACTGCTTCCAGTCCTGCAGAGATCTGCTGCTCTAAATGAACGAACGCATGAATGAGGTGGACGGCATCGGACGATGTAGGCTTCACTGGGTGCGGAGCGATGCTGAGCTCGAGACCAAAGCAGCTGAAACAGCTGGAGTCAAATGCGAGGCCTTGGATGACTTTTAAATGTGTATTTGGATTAGACGACGTTGTGACGTGGTTTCACCATTTGCTCTATTAGCCCACATTCACCCCGGGAACAATAACAACAGAAGACGCTCTTTGTTATGTAACATAAGACCTTTTAGATCAGTTACTGCTGCAAAAGGAAAAAAATATGTATTCTAACGTGTAAAGAAAAGAAGATTAGGGGGAGTACTTACAGCCCACCATCATCATAGCTACGGAGAAAATCTTCTCGCCATCTGTGGTGGGAGCGATGTTGCCAAATCCGATGGTGGTGAGACTCGTCATTGTGAAGTAGAGGGAAGAAATGTAGAGCGTGTCTTTGTTGGGCCCACCTTCCCACTGGCCGGTGCCGCTGGCGTTGTAGCGGTAGGGGGTCCCTATGCTGAGGGCCAGCTGGTACAGCCAGCTGTCCGTCTTGATGGTGTTGGTGGCTTCGTCGATGACTTCGTAGTCGCCGATGCTGTACCAGATGCAGGCGAGCCAGTGGGCCACCAGGCCGAACACGCACACCAGCAGCACCAGCACGGCGGCGCCGTACTCCAGGTAGTGGTCCAGCTTCCGGGCCACGCGGCCCAAGCGGAGCAGGCGGATCACCTTCAGGGAGCTGAAGAGGCTGCTGAGGCCCTGGAGCGCGAGGCGGAAGCAAACAACAACTCACTACATGTCAACAAGACATTAATAATATGATTAATTAATGGATTAATTAAAAACACTAGCCCAGTCCTCCAAATGCAGGAGGTTTTATTTAGCAGCGACTGATTTCTGCAGATGGTAGACGTTCCAGTCCTGTTAGACCAGAAATAACTAAATGTTCAGTCCAACAAAGAACAGTTTGGCTACTTAGGGCAGAAAAAACAAACTATAGTCACATCTAAACAGCTGATGAGTGACCAAACTTTGAGCGTTTATTGTGTTTTTGCTCTGCTTTGGCCTCCACCAGCTCGATGACACTGGCTTCAAACAACCCAGCAGCGAGTTGTTCATCATCAACATCCTAGACTCTCACATACAAACTGTATAGATTTCAATGGGTTTATTAGTGATTTACTGGAAGTAGCGAGTCTTCAGTCCGTGTGGTATTTCTGTGGAACGATTCTCTGAGATGACTAGTTGGAGAGGAGGAAGTGATGACGTCCTACAACAAAAACAGAACAATTTTAACATCTTCAAAACCTCAATGAATAAAAACATAACACGTGATGAATTTTACACACCTCATCCACATTTTCAAAGGCATTGATAATGTCGTAGGGCAGACAGGACAGCAGGTCGATGACGAACCACGTCTTCAGGTAGTTCATCCGTATCAGCTTGGCGTCCGAAATCACCTCCCCCGCGGGGCCCACGAACGTCGTGTGGAAGTTGAGCACGATGTCGACGAGGAAGATGACGTCCACGACGCTGTCCAGCACCAGCCAGGCCAGGTTGTTCTGCTTGGTCCTGAAGGACACGTTGTAGGGCACCATGATGGCCGTGTAGAAGGTGAGGATGAGGATGACCCAGTCCCACGTGGTCTTGAAGGTGCAGTAGTGGAGGATGATGTGCGGCGGCGTCTTCGGGGCCTCTTGCTTGTACTGGGGGAGAATGTCTGAGCCCAGCTGGAGGGCCTTTCACGGAGAGGAGACAAGAGTAAAGTCACGGAAGCGGCCGTTTTGCGGATTTCTTCTTCGGGGATTCTCACCTCGGCCAGCCGTGACGGCTTGTGGCTGACCTCCGTCTGGCTCAGTGGGGCCAACTGCTGCACCAGGTTGCGGTTGTTGGTGAGCGCTCGCGTGAGCCTGGCGAACTTTGTCCATCCTGCTCAGAGACAAAGGGAGGGGGAGTATTTTTTATCTAGTGAAAGTTGAAGGAGTGCGTTTTAGACATGTAGCTTCTGCATGCTGCTGTACTTCCTTGTTTCTGCCTCATGTATATAAAGGACTTAATGGCAGACTTATCCACACAGATACCAGCGTTCACTGACCCGCACACGCAACACCTGGACGGCTCCGCTGTATGGTACAAGCAGCAAACAGCTGTTAAGTCGGACGCGCTGCAGACTTTTGCCTGCACCCGCCCTCCTGTGCGCAACTGGGAATCCTGAAGCTTCACGTTAAATAGGAAACAACTCACCTTTTGTTGACTCGTCCTCAATAGGCTGCTTGAAAAGTGTGATGTCTCTGAAGGTACAGAGGAAAAGCACCACTTTGTCATTCTCATTTCTGATGGGAGCCACCTGCATGTACAGCCATATGGGAGTTCCTGCAAACAAAGCAGAGGTGGGAAACCGTACCTACACACATATTACTGTCATAATTACTTAATTTGTAAATACAATGTGAGCAGGCATCTCAGGTCATATAGTACAACAACAGTGATACTCACTGTCCTTAGTATAAAGCAGCACCTCGTAGAAATTAGACTCATAGCTGTCAAAGGTTTGTCTGATGTTATCGATGGTCTGTTTATCGGTCAGGTCACCATACATGAAACTGTAAATGACACAAGGTGAGTAAATATGAGTTTCTGGCGTATCGTCTGAGTGGATATCGTGGTGGTCACGTTTTGTTGCAGTCTTATAATCTCCATCCTACTTGCACGTGCTGCTTTTGTGCATGACCTCGGCTCTGTGGTAACCGGACAGCTTGCAGAAGCCATCGTTGCTGTACACAACTGGCCACTCCACGATCTGTGCATTTCCCAGCAGGAAGCTGGTTTCTGAAACAAAACAGGGATATTTCACCTTCTAAAACAAATCTGCTTATGGTTTTGTCTTGTCATCGCCCAAAAGGAGTTATGCAACTGGGGCCGGAGTGTCTGTGTAGCTGCAGCCACACTTGTCTTGTCTTCCTTTAGACAGACTTCAACACACTTCAAAAAATCATATGTGTCACAAATGAACCAAGATACAGAAAATATATATTTTACTTATTAATACCAGTACGAAGTAAACCACATTTTATATAATTTCCACATACACTGTAAACCATGAGCAAAAAACATTTATACTAATCAGACTATTCTTTGTTCAATACTGTAAATTAAGCATTGATACTAAATATTAATAGCAAAATACAGTTTCCAGCTCTTCTAAGTTTGGAGGAAGTTGCTTTCAGGAGATAAATTATATTTCCTACATATTAAATTGTACAGTCTCCATTAAAATTGGTAAACTTTAAGTATTTGCATGTTAAACTTCACATAAATCCTCAGAGTTTCAAGTTGGTTTTATTTACTGATATGCATTTACATGCTTTAGAGTCCGAGCAACTCAAAGCATGCTGCTTGTAAGACAAGTTACTGTCTCTGTCAATATGTGCGATTCATTTTAATGCAGCAAATTAATGAGTGCAGCTTGTTTTGCTAAGTTGCAGCAAAATATGCACAACTCACCAGATTCTAGTGCAGTGTTTTATATAGCAAATAACATTAGGCCACCTCAAAAGATACATTAGGCCACCTCATATATACATATATACATATATACATATACATACATACATACATACATACATACATACATACATACATACATACATACATACATACATACATACATACATACATACATACATACATACATACATACATACATACATACATACATACATACATATATATATATATATATATATATATATATATATATATATATATATATATAATATGAAAATTAAGTATCCCAGCTTTGTGGGTGCGTCCAGAATTGATTGACAAGTCACATCAGCGTCAATAAGTCTGGTGTCTTTTTCAGACTAAAACTCACCGCTGGAGCGCCGGACTATATTTTCCAGAAAGGTGTTCTGCGGAGCGACCAGTCCTCTCTTGCCCCCATGCATTATGACTGCGTGATGCTCGATGGTCCTGCTGATGTTACTTCCCCTCAGCGATCCGCTCAAGAACCTGAGAGACGACTTTTAATGTCAAGTGTACCAGAACCTATTAGAGCCACATCCGGCCATTAGTTTATAAATTAAAGCATCAAGTCCGTTTGTGGAATGCTTTTTTAAAATTTGATTGTTCTATTTAATAATGAACATGGGCTGTTTGTATAATTAAGAGTGTAAAACTCGTTTTTCTATAGCACATTTACGGCCACATTGGTCATAAACTTCGGCCGATATGTGCACACAATTTTTGCAAAAAGCAAATGTCAGTTGATTTTCAGCAATTTTTAGAAAAAAATTTGTATATTATTGGTTTGCACGGTGGTTTGCAGAAATGTCTCATTTGGCGACTTTAGACAAAAGAAAGACATCGTTTTATTTTGAAAACATGCAGCCGTTAGTTTCTGGACGTAATTCTGGTCCTCTTAGTTTCAATCTTTGTGTTTGCTGTATCCACTTGAAATTATCTTTAGCTCAAGAGCTTATATTTGCATTTAATTTATAAAGCCTGTAATGATTTTAGTTTTTTAACATAAAATAAACAATAAAATAAAACAATAGTAAAGCAAATGAATGTTGCCACCAATATATATGCGATGGACATTTACAATAACAATTCAAATAGATTACCTTTCATACAAATTTCATACAAAGTACTGGCCCAATTTTAATTCTTCCGCTGCTTTACGATGTCACACTGCTGTTGAAAGGAGATTTTAATGTAATACGCAGTATGTCCAGCAGATGGGGGAGCAGACCTTGTGCGTTTTCAGTGGCAAAGTTAAGAGAAAGGGAGAAGAAACACGTCACACGAAGAAGAGAAACCGGAAGTGTAGCAGCTTGACGCAGTTAGGTGGGTTTGTGCGACTGTTATGGAGAAGTAATGGTTAACGGACTTTGGCTGTTGTCATCCAAAGCGTCCACCCGGTGTGTGATTGAATGCAGATATCAGGCAGACGCCTCCTCTGAGTCTCGTTTGTTTCCCTGGAGGAAATGCTCGTAAAGCGGCGTTGATGGACATGAACATCGTCTTTACAGCGGAACACTTTCGTGCATTTTAAAGTTTGTTGTTTTTAGCCATGGCGAACGACTTTGTGAAGAGGTTAGTGCATGTGTGCAATTATCTCCAGGACCCTTGCCAAGTAGCGAGGTTTCAAAAATTCTGCGGTGTTGAAGGGACCTTCCCCGGGGCAGCCGCCAAGCCGGACCTCGGCGCGTCGCAGCCGGACTGTCCCGGGCTGAGGAAGCGGGTCCAGCAGGGGGGGCAGAGCCCAGAGGGGGGTTCTGAGAACGGGGCAGCTGGAGATGCCACCTTACCGCAGATGAATGGGCTGCAGGGTGACGTCTCCGCCGAGTCCGACGGGGTGTCAGCGGAGACCACCAGAGCAAAGCCGCTTCGCAGGAACTCCCTGACCGGAGACGTGGGCCAGGAGTTCCTGATCCACAACAAGTTCCTCTTCTACCTGTTCACGTTTGGGACCGAGTTGGGCAACGAGATGTTCTTCATCGTCTTCTTCCCCTTTCTGTTTTGGAACATTGACGCACTGGTCAGCCGGAGACTCATCGTGGTTTGGGCCTGGAACCTGTTCGTGGGACAGTCCACCAAGGACATGATCCGCTGGTCCCGGCCGGCCTCCCCGCCTGTGGTGAAGGTGGAGGTCTTCTATAACTCCGAGTACAGCATGCCGTCCACTCACGCGATGACGGGGACAGCTATACCTTTCTGTGTCTTCATGCTGACCTGTGGACGGTGGCAGGTGAGCGGAACCGTCAACGTGTCAAAGCACCAAATGCAGCCGCTGCAGCACGAACAGTGGGATAATAGGTTCAGGTCCCAGGGACCACAGCTTCATGTTTATACCTGCGACAAAACAAACAGTTGTTAGGTACTAAATATCAATTTAATCACTGATCAAATTATTAGAAAACTTTTAATGGGGAATTAAAACTGTATTCGTTGAGGATCATTAGTTGTTGGTTAATAAAGCACACATAATAACCTACAGGATTTTGCACAGGAAGCTGCTTAGCCCAGGGGCTCACCCGCTTCCTGATTCATTCCTGTTAAATAAAGTGTATGAGCGTTGATGCATAAAACAGCTCCTCTGCTGCGTTCCCTGCAGGCTGTGTGTTTTATTTTCCAAAAATTAAAAATCCAGCTGGCTTGAAATGGACACAACAGGATATAAACACAATGAAAGTGACTGGAGGTGAGCACTAATCACAGCTCATTTATGCCCAGGGGCCCCCGGTGAGGCAACAACATCCAGCAAACAGTATGGAACAGGAAATGTAATATTGTAGAGAACTAGAAACAATCCTATAAATCCAAAATTATAACTTTCTTGCTACATCAGCATCTTTTACTTCCAGAAGGGGGGAAAAGGCATTTAAGCAAATGTTTTTTCCTGTTGCACTCACATCGGTGTTTTAGTGGCTGTAAAAGCTCTTGGGTGTTATCAGGTTTCAGTCTGCAGTCCAAAAGAGGTATCAGAAGCTGCTAGGAGGAATATCTAAAGTTTTGGTTAAAGGGTAGGTATTTGGTTTATGTTACAGTCCTTTTCAAAAGACTTTAGGAAACAGTAATGTTTGGTTGAGTAAAGAATTAATTCCATTCTGGCCATTCTGTTTTCATTTTCAATGCCATGTTTTTATGCTCTTTCTTCTAGTATCCAATCCTCTTTGGCTTCTTTGTGGCTCTTAGCTGGAGTGTCCTAGTATGTGTGAGCAGAGTCTACATGGGGATGCATTCTGTTCTGGTAAGCAAAATATATATACTGGTATAAATGTTCTTGATCAACAACACTAGCACAAGGTTTAGTTGGTTTAAGAAAAATGAACTGACTATGGTGGCTTCTAAGAAAGTTTTCCAAGACAAAATTAACAATAAAGGAAGAATCCCAAGGGTTGTAAAGTATCAGTATTGGACTTTGTGGGTGGAGAGTCCAAGTGATAGAGTAACATTAGACTGAAAGAGACACTGATGATGGTAGATATTGTTTGAGCTCTGCATGTGTTTATCAGGGATCAGTTTACCGGCTTTAATACTGCATGTGTCTGTGTTGCAGGAGGTAATCACTGGCTTCCTGTACAGCTTACTTGTTTTAGCCTTCTTCCAGCCAACTTTAGAAAAAATTGACAACTTCTACATGACGGACAGCTACGCTCCAGTAGTGGTTATCATCTCACATGTAGGTCTGGGGCTTGTGGCTTTCTCCCTGGATTCCTGGAGCACCTCTCGTGGCGATACGGCTCAGGCCCTGGGCACCGGGGCAGGAGCTGCTTTGGCTAGCCACATGAACTATAAGCTTGGGCTGCTGCCAGATCCACCTCTGTCCTCACTTCCTCTAACTTTAGCACCACTTGGCACTGCTGTGGTGGTTCGCTGCCTGCTCCGCTTCCTGATCGGAGTTGCCGTTCTCCTCCTCACAAGAATGGTTATGAAAGCAGTGACGGTTCCCTTCCTATGTCGACTGTTTGGGCTGCCCTTAGATGATGTAAGACAGGCGAGGCAGCACATGAAGGTGGAGTTGCCGTATCGTTACATTGTGTACAGTGTTGTGGGTTTTACTTGTGTCTGTTTTGTGCCTTTACTCTTTAAGATCCTAAACCTCGCTTGAGTGTTGTGTGCATGTTCTGCTGACATACGCACCTACTTCATGAAGGAAAACAGCACTTAGTTACATGATGCTTGTTGGACCCAGGATGAAAACCTCTGCTTCTGCATGACAGGACCTAAATCAAAGGAAAATTGTCATGATATTGTGTATTTTAGTACTCTCAAAAGTGATGAAAAGTTTAAACTAACAATGAATTGATCTGATTAGCAACAGAGATCTACTTAAAAGACTAATAATGCTCCATTAATGCTGCACACACCATTATAGTGGGGTGGTGAAAAAAGTCTCCAACAGATGCAGTATTTAGTCTAGTTTGCGTATAATGGGCTAAACTCTACTTTATGTTTAAAGTAACGTTTTAAAAAGGGAAGTATGTTTTCATTACCTGAAGTTAATGTCTGCAGTAGCAACCGTGGGCAGACAGCCACAAACGGGTGGTCAGTGAGTATTGATTGGTGGTTTTGTTTTGTTTTTCAGCTGATCATATAAATATCAGATACCCTGTGCATCATCCTGTGGTCAACACATTAACTGGAACTTTACTGAAAAATTATAGTTTTTCATATGTACTGTAACAATGTGTGTTTTCACATATTAAGAACCTATTGCTCTAACCTTTCATGAGTATTTATGCTGTTGTGGCATAATTTTTTTTACATTACTATAACTATCATTATTTCTTTGCCTTCTTTTTGTACTGTTGGGCTGCTACAGTATATACCCTGTGTGGAAGTTTGGCCCAAATTTAAAACCATTGCATTCTGAGATATCTGATTTAAAATGCACATTTTGTTGATATTTTTCCATCCTAACTACCTTGCTGAATATGTAATGAATATATTACTTCTATGGATTTCAGAGGCATTTCAACCTATGAAACAGTATATAAAAAGTGACCCTTGCACTAATTGTTCATCTATTATAATTGTAATCTTGATGTCTTGACTGATAATGGTTTAGTCTATTCCTGGCAAATGAGTTCACACCATCAGTACACTGAATATTTATTGGTCCAATATTACAATCACGTCTATTTGTGTATTATGTAAACTCTGTATATGAATAAATATGGAAACAATTACAAATAACCCAAAGAAGAAAACATTTCAAATCATCATTTTCATTTGCTATTTCTACAGACTTGAACAAAAATAAATAAATTATAAATAATAAACTGCTCCTAAACTAAGCCTAAAGGAGATTTTCTTGAATATGTCACATTAGTCTGCTTTTTGGCAGTACTGGTAAATCTTCTGTATATTGTATATTAGTACTATACAATAATAATACAAGCTGTTTTGTGAACTAAAACAATTCATAGCATTAACTGGATTTTTATTATCATTGTACAAGCCCAAAATACAAAATGTCAATAGTAAAGTAATGCAGGTCATGGGTTTATTACGTGACCCACTGGGTTCAGGGCCAACCTTTGAGCAGCATAGATAAGCTTTTATCTAGGGTTTACCTACATCAACATAAGGCCTAATAAAGGTTTCTGTGACGTTCTTATTGGTTAAACTCTCATGGCCTGTTTTTGTCACCTGATCCCAAAGACTTCACAGAGATCAGTACAGGACTCGCCCTCCTTTAATTCACTAGCATACACTTTTTAATAAATACAATCAAGATATATAAGGTTTGGGCTGTTAACAACACACATAAAGAGTTTTTTTTATAACCACTCATTAATTCATTACAATTTTAAGTACTACGTTTTACATTTATCTGGCTTAACCTGATGTAAGGTTAAAAATTGGGTTGCATAGATGCAGTAATTTGTAAGAACTGACGCAGCAGGGAATAAAGAGCTGTAAACTCAGCTGTTATTTAACAATACAATGTATATATATTAATATATATATTGAATATAATTTATTGCTTGATTATATATTGCATTAGCAAAGTGCACATACATAGTAACTAATACTTAAAACTGCTAAATTAACGAGTTGAGTATGTACTTATATACGTTATTTACGTCTACTCTTCAATCGTTTACGTCCTATTACAGGGACCGACTGGAACCAACTTTTATTTTGAAAATGTGCGTCGCCGGCATACCGGAAGTCCGGGCTTTGCCTAACCAAAACATTCACTTCATCTTACGATGAAGCAGCGAAACAATTAAGATTCGGTGAAGTTATAGTAATGTCAGTGGACATTTGGAATACTTAACGTAGCCGCACAAATGATACAGCGCTTTTGTATTGTTTAATTTATGACTGTCTCGTAGACACGTGATGTTTTTTCGCGTGTTGACCTCATTGCTTTGTGGTTAACGTTTACTATAAACAAGCCCGGAAATCCTATGTGAAGTTATTGTCCAGCCAACTATTTGTCTTCTACCGCTGGTACAGATGCCTCATCTGGAAAAGTCAAAGGGCCGAGGGTCAAAAAGGTAAGAAGCAAGATGGACTGACAACTATTCTCTGTCTGACACTCATCAGAAATAATGTTCACTCATTACAATATCTCCTATAGCTATAGAATGTAAACGACTGATTCTAGTCAATATGGAGCAGCCAGAATACACTCATCAGCTGTTTTTTTGTCCTGCAGTTTAAACCTATGTTTAAACAAAGTGATGTCCTCATACGATCCTTGAGTTTTGCATGCAGTTCAAATTGTATTGATTCACAACCACACACTGTCATGCGTCTTAGACTAAAGTTAGACTGGAAGTTCGTCGAGAGGTTCTGCAGCATCCAGAAGGTGCTGTTCCCGTCATGGACCAGTCCCAGTGTTCTGATGTTCGGGACGCTGCTGGGCGTCACTTTGACAGGTAACGGTTGAAAGAGTGCAAGAGCAGTGTGAAAGACAAATGGGGAAATAAACAGTCAAGTTTGATTGAGCAATGAATGAAAGTTAAATGGGGGGAAATAAACAGTCAAGTTTGATTGAGCAATGAATGAAAGTTGAATGGGGGTGAAATAAAAGATGCCTCATCACGACATGTTCTGTCTGCTGAATGGTCTTGTGATGCTGAAAAGCTGCTTGCCTGGTGGCAGCAAGCCCCACACTGTGGATGCTTTACTGCTGACCTTCAGCTAGATGCTCAGAGTTCCTAATTTCCTTTTAAGTTTACGAGTGTAAAAATCTGCTTACACGTGTTTTTTTTTTACCCTCAGAGCAGCTGATCATTTACCAAGTCGGTGTCCTCCCCAGCCACTTCTACAAAGTGCTGGGGGACAAAGACTACTCAGGCTTCAGGAGCCTTGTCAGCACGGCCGTGGTGCTCATTGTACTTAACTCTACTGTAAGTTTTTGCAGATGAGACAAGCTGTAAAGTATCATCCTGCTCTAATAACTGCAAGTGTTATGAGCCGATGATTTCTCTTCTTTGACACGTTTATCCACATAGAGACGAATATGTACTGAAACAAAATTACATAATCCTAAACTATTGTTTTCTGTGTTGTTTGGTATGACCATATGTTTGATATTGGATTGTAGCCAGACACATGCAGCTTTATCAGGTTGGGACAGTCTGACATGCTGAAGTGCTTTTATAGCCTACACAGACTCATCAATGGTGGTTTTGTTTCAGTTTGGACCTTAGATTTTGAACCCCAGATTTTGCAAACACAAGTCACACTGAGTTTATCTGAAGGAAACAGAAACACAGTTTGCTTACAACATGCAAAAGTGTAATTTCTCCTCTGATTTATGTATGAAATCACTTTTACGTAACTATGTTTATTCTCTCTCATGCTCATTTCTTCTTCTTCTTCACTTCCTCTTCTACAGCTGAAAAGCCTTGACCAGTACATTTGCAACCAGATGTATGTTAACTGGAGGCAGACGCTGACTGAAAGCCTCCACTCATCCTACTTCCAGGGCAGAGTCTACTACACACTCAATGTACTCAGAGAGGACATAGATAACCCGTAAGCGTCAGTTGTTCAGTGGTGAGCGTCTTCACAGTCACAGTCTCAGAAGACACACTAAATACAGACCTGACTTTGTGTTTCAGAGACCAGCGAATCAGTCAGGATGTGGAGAGGTTGTGTAAACAGATGAGCAGCATGGCCAGTCGCTTGATCGTGTCACCGTTCACACTGACTTACTACACCTACCACTGCTTTCACAGGTCGGTTCTGCGAGTCACAGCGTATATGTTACGACTATACCGTGTTTTATTCAACACAAATGAATCTAAAAAGGAAAAATAATGTCGCTCATGCTCTAGATAATGTTTCCCTGTTCTGCAGCACTGGCTGGATCGGTCCTGTGAGTATCTTTGGTTACTTTGTGATCGGAACCATTGCCAATAAAATCCTCATGGGGCCGATTGTGTCAACTCTGTTTGAGCAAGAAAAACTGGAGGGAGACTTCAGGTAAAGTGTTTAATACTGTAGCCATTATTTTCTCACTATTGTAAATGAACTGATTTAAATGAAGTGACAAAGCATTACTGTGTGTGTTTAACGTAGATGTTTTTTTATCGGTCCATTCTTTAGTTATGAGGAAGTATGTGTGCTCTTTGGCTCAGTGCCTCCTTTCTCTCAGGAGAACAGGATATGTGTCAGCTTGTTAGACTGTTTTTTCCTGAAGGGGAAAAACAGCAACTTAATCTGTCACAAGCAAAAGCAAAAATGATTTTGTGTTTTACTTCTTTTTTTCTAAAAACATATTTTCGTGAAATTAATTTGTATCTAAATGCTATTGTACCCTCAGATTCAAACACATGCAAATCCGTGTGAATGCAGAATCTGCAGCCTTTTACAGGTGAGGCCTGTTTCCTTTTCACTGTGTTATAAGCAGACAGCATTTCCTCAAAGAAAGATGTAGACATTTTGAGAACATTCAGCACAACAGAGGGAAATTCTGTCTGACTATAGTATTATGGGAATGTTCCTGGTTTGATGTGGCTGTCTGTGCTTTTAGAGCCGGTAAAGTGGAACACATGAGGACCAACCGCAGACTACAGGCTCTGTTACAAACTCAAAAGAGCCTAATAAACAAAGAACTCTGGCTCTATAGTAAGATCAAGCCCACACACAGACACTCACTCACACCTGCCACCACATGACTCAAACCTGTGGAGTTAACCTCTGACCTCTCCACTGCCAGTTGGGGTGAACACCTTCGACTACCTCGGAGGCTTCCTCAGCTACATCATCATCGCCATTCCCATCTTCTCTGGCTTCTACGACGGACTTACACCCGGCGAGCTCAGCGCGCTCATCAGTAAGGTGGGTTTCGTCTGGGCAGCATCGGTCCTGCCAAACACAAACAAGACGCAGTTTAGTTTAGTTTTACTACAACATAACAGGAGCAGCTGTGAAGTAACATTGTGAAATGTTATAAAATAGGAACTAAAACGTTTCACTTGGGAAATGAAGTCCTGTGATTCTTGTTTTGGGGAACATACAGACTGTTGGTATCAAAATACCAAATAATACAAGAGCACAATTATTTGTCTTTGACCACAAGAATTTTCACCACAGCACAGTGACTGTGTTGCTAAATTAACCACTAGATGGCAGCAAACATCCTCAATAGGCCTGCATTTACACTGAAATCGAACTTCTGACAGTCTGAAGATGCTTAATTACTGTAAACATGAAGTCTTCACCATCAGCATTAGATTTCTCCTCTGCCCTTTGTCATGCACTTACTGTTTCAACTGACTCATCCCCTATAAGGACTTTATTCTGCTCCCTCTCTCCTTGTTTGCATTCAGAACGCCTTTGTGTGTATCTACTTGATAAATGGCTTCACGCAACTAATAGACCTGTCAACCACTCTGTCAGACGTGGCCGGCTACACCCACAGGTATCACACCGCATACTTAAAGGCAGCTCCTGGAGGACAGATGACGACAGCAGTGTTTGTGCATGCTGGCCACCTCTTTACTGAAGCTGTGTGTGTGTGTGTGTGTGTGTGTGTGTGTGTGTGTGTGTGTGTGTGTGTGTGTGTGTGTGTGTGTGTGTGTGTGTGTGTGTGTGTGTGTGTGTGTGTGTGTGTGCTCTGCTCAGGATTGGGGAGCTGAAGGAGGTGATGGATGACATCGTACTCAAGCAGTGTGACTATGACCCTGCATCAGGCGAAAGCTATGACTTTGACAGGTTTGTGTATATTATAATTGCGATTTCATGTATATATGAAATCCATTTAAATAACTACAATGAACAGAAAACAAGACAAGGGGCAAAGAGTGCTCATGTGTGTCCTTTGTTTTTCTCCCACTCAGTGACTTCAATGTGCACGCAGGCCCGTTGGACACTGCCTTCATATTGGATCATCTTTCATACAAATCTCCGTATTCAGACCAGCTGCTGGTGGAGGATCTGAGTCTGAAAATCACTGAGGGGACTCATTTGCTGGTGGTGGGGAACACAGGCACCGGCAAGACATCGCTGCTGAGGGTCCTCAACCGACTCTGGGAGGCAGATAGTGGTGAGAGACCAAACGCCCAAAGCGAACAGAGTGGAGCTATGGCAAACAGCACACAGCCTTCCTGACGATAGTGGTACTATGATAATTACACTTGTGTTTCTACAGGTTTTGTCCAGATGACCACATGCTTTGGGCCCAGAGGAACTCTCTTCCTGCCACAGAAACCGTACCTGACTGACGGCTCACTGCGTGAGCAGGTCACTCTTTATTTTTAAAGCCTTTCAGGTACAAAAATCTACAAAATTAAAAACATGGAATGGGGACTTACTGTGACTTTGTTTTCCAACAGGTCATTTATCCACTGAAGGATATTTACCCTGCATCAGGTATCCACTGAACTAGTGACATGTCACCCGCATATTAATACTACTACATTAATACAGTCAAACACTAGCTGTCTAGGGAACAGTTTAATAACTTCAATAGCGCAGTAATTCAGATTGTGTCCAAATCATGTTTCACTGCTGGTTTCATGTTTTTAGGATCAGTGGACGATGACAGAATCATACAGTTTCTAGAACTGGCTGGAGTGGTGAGATGTTATTCATTTAAACCATCATCTTTACGGTGCTGTTACATTTGTTTAGTCTGAACATGTGTCATCTTTTCTGAATCTGAGCAGTCAAGTCTGCTGAAGCGAACGGGCGGGCTGGATGAAAAGGTGGACTGGAACTGGTAACGCACATTTTAAAGTACTGCTGTCAAACTCGGAGTTTGTCCTTTTAGTTTTGATGAAGACCTGTTCTCTCTGCAGGTACGATGTTCTCTCTCCAGGTGAAATGCAGCGTCTCTGCTTTGCAAGACTGTTCTACCTGCAGCCTAAATATGCTGGTGGGTAGTTTTCTCTGTTTATTGCTAATTGAAGTGTCTCTCACTTCCTGCCCATTGATTTTTAAATGAACAAGCATAGAACATTAAAGGTGGATTTTGGGCTGCCTGTTGTATGTCCACCATAATGGAGGTGAATTCATTAGCTTTATATTTGCTCCCTCTGTTTTTGCAGTGTTGGACGAGGCTACTAGCGCTTTGACTGAGGAGGCAGAGGCACAGCTATACAGAACCTGCAAACAGCTTGGCATGACCCTGATCAGCCTGGGACACCGCAGAAGCTTGGAGAAGGTAGAACACACTCACACACACGTGTCCAAACACAATTAGGTTTAAGAGAATGGTTTTTGTTCGTGTTGGACTGCTTTTTAACAGCCCGATAAGCAAGAGTCCAACCTTGATAAGCCCGAGAGAAAACTAATAGGGAAAAGCATTCTTCACTGGGAGCAAAACACTTTCTACAGCAGAGCAAAATGGTGTGAAATTAATCTCAACAGCACAATTGCTTTTTTCTGAAATTGCTTTAAACACACATCAAATCTGATTATTGCCCTTTGTGTTTCTGACAGTACCATGATCTCCAACTGAAACTGTGCGGAGGAGGCCGATGGGAGTTGAATAAGTTAAAAGGCAGCACTGGAAACCTCAATCACAGAAATGACACCATTTGACCACAAAGCGTTTACTATCAAATTATGGATGAGCATCAGTGTGGGAGCCAATAACAAACAACTATTTAAAAAGCTATTTAACATTATTTCACCATTACTACAGCATACTGCTCCTCAGCAGCTCCAGAGCAAGTATTAATGTTATACTCCTGTACACATTTTGTGTGGATGATTTGGAAGCAAAGTACAAGGTTCTGGACGTGGACTTGGAAAATGACTATAAGGGAAAACTGTGTCATGATCAGTTGAATTCAGACGATTAATTGAATCTATTATGTTCACAATCGCTACAAGGGAACATCATTGTTATTATTTAAACACTGCTTGACCTGATTTAAGATAATGTTATTGCCATCTGTTTTAATAAAGTGGGACTAGTCTGGTTAACCAAGAGTAACATAAATGCATCACTTTGGCATTTCTCTCTAGATTTTGGAAAATACATTGTTGTGGCCAGCTAAAAGATCAGTAACCTTGTACTACTGGACCTTTTCTACACGTGGCAGTAGAAGGGCACGGGGTGATCTTCATGTAAAGGGGAAGTAACGACACCGCTGCAACTGTCTACACAATCTGTGCATCTCAAAAGCTGCTGCACCACAACAAAGCACTGACAGACTTTCCAGCGAGGGTGGCAGTGGGAGCAGGATCGTATCAAAAGTGACACAGCTGGGGACCACTTTATAATCCTAATCTGACCTTCTCCTCCTGGCTGTTCCCAGCCAGCCAGCATGTGCGTGTGAACGAGGCCTGGCTACACGCCAACGGGAAAAAAGTCCTAACTATTCCCGGGACAATCCTTGAGTCTGGATCTGAGGGCTTTAATGCAGATGCCGGCTCTTTCTGAGAATGCAGACAAACAAGCAACGAGGACATGCAGTTAAACCTAAAGATCAATGTGTATATATATATGTAGTCTGTATATTCTCTAATTCTAATAAACTGTGGCATTTAATATGTATGTTTTCAAATTGATTTGACACAGAGAAATGAAACATATTTGGTCATGATACCAACATCCATACCTGTATTTAATAAAACAACAGTTGAACATGAAGGAAAAGCAGTGAAACTAAAAAGAAAAACCCGTAGCAGACGTAATAGACAGAGCCAACTAACAGACGATCAAGCTTAAGCCCTTCTCAATACTACAGATGTAGATTTTGGAATTACGCTCACACTAAGTGAATTAATTGCAATTAGGTTGCCTGGACCTCAGGGCCACTGGTAAAGCAGCCTGGTGGTGCTGGTGGCAACTGTGTCAGAAGCAGCAGAGGGGAACTATTACAAAGTAGGACACGACAGATGATCCCACAATAGCATTAGCAACTGGCATCCTGTTCAAATCAGCTCGACTGTGACATTTGAGGGCTACAATCACTGTCAAAAATGTCGCATTATATTGGAAACATCCCAACTCAGAGAAATCTGCAAGTCATCAATATTTTCAAACCATTTAATATAATGGAAACGCATTCATGTCTGCATAGAGAGGCAACGAGGGGACAGATGGCCTAGCTCATAAATCCAACTCAGGGTATCTAATTTCCCACGATTTCACTTCTTACGCCACCCTTAGATAAGCTAAGCTAAGCTAACCAATTGTTAACTGTACCTTCCTGTGTAGCACAGACTACAGAACACAATGTTTCACAGAAATCAATCGTCGGCGAATAAATCGTCGTATGATCCATCATGAAGGCCGTATGCCAGCAGCAGATCAAAAGTGAAATTTCTCCCTAAACAGGCTACTTGTTCCCAGATCAACCAAATGGCTTCTATGAATAATGCCACTTAGTCCTAATTGGAAATACCGGTCCAGGAAAATAACATGGCAACATAATCCTTTTTACCGAAGTAGGATATTTGGGTCATATCTGTGTCTATAATTCTCAAGCTCATGATGCTCTGATGTTTAATTATCATCAATTAATTATAGTTTTTTGCCATTTGTCTGGTAATTAACACAGCTTTGCTACATTTGGTCATTACTCAATCTAATTAAGGGGCTGAGGATTTAACACAGTGTCAGACGGGACCACAGTTAATTTTATTATCAAAATCAGTTGATCTCAAACATGCTGTCGTGCATAATCACCGGCTACTTTAACAGAGGATATTCTAGGCAACTGGAAATTCCTGTCACTATAAGCATCATTAGTAGTTCATGCTGATTGTTCAATTAAACAGACTTGCAAACGTGTTTTAATTCGTTCTATTTTAACATCTATGAGGTGAAAAGCCACTTCACTTTCTCTTGGATTTATGGACATTTTGGTGACAAATGTGTGGTTATTTCTTACCTGTTTGCCACCAGTTGTTATAACAGGATGGCATCTGTCCTGTCTATGCTGCAGTTCCATCCCTGCTTCCTCAAAGCTGCTCAATGGAAAGAGAAAATATGAATAAGCTTGAGTTTTATATTTTGGTCATCAATGATTGTTTTTTCGTTACCTCAAAGCTGCTAATCAGTTATTCATTAATAATTATCAATAAATTAAGCAACCTGAGTTAACAGTCATGGAGCATCAAAACGTCCCATCCGTTGAGTTGAGAGATGAGGCAATAGAAGTGATGGGTTCAGTTATGACCTACCAATGATGGGAAAGTTACATATTCTGGCTACTATAAACAACACGTGTGAGTGGAGAGAAGCTTTAAATATCAACTTTTAATTAGACTACAGTTACATTAATACAAAGACAAACACAGATCATTGTCAACTTTACATGTTTATACAGTATCAACTAAAGGACGTTATTTCAAATATTTACATCACAATTATTAGGACACCTGAAAGAAAGGATTGTACACACAGTCGGTTCCTAATGAACTCATCCGTAGCCAGTAGTGTCTGCATCGACATGCTCACTGAGGAGGGTTAAATGCAAGCTGCTGTGTCACAGAGCTGTAAGGTGGATCCCATTCAGAGCAAATAAATACGTGTTGCGGCTTCATGTAAGTACGTTTTCATACAATGTTCAAGAAACGTTTCTTATTTGTAGGTTTAGTCTCACGAGTTAAACGGAGCTGAGGACGACAGGTAAGCTTGAGTGCGCAACGTTTCCACCACTGCGCTTCATTCGGTGTTTTTTGCAGTCCGTCTGGGTCCCGCGGCCTCTCCCAGCTACGCGTCGCCTCCTCCAGACGTTTCCTGCTTCGTCACCTCGTCCTCCGCTTCCTCTTTGTGACTGTTTGGTTTGTCTGAAGCGGTCTCCAGCATCCTCGCCCTGTGCTCCTGTGCCTTTGCTCGCAGTTTAGCAATGCTGTTCTCCCTCAGCTCCTCCTTAGAGATCAGGGACTCTGTGTCCTTCCTTCTCTCCTCCTTCTTATCCTCCATCACTTTGTCTGCTGGTATCTCCTGTGCTGGTGCTGGTGTTGGTGTTGGTGGGGTGCTGCTGGGTTTTCCTGGAGAAGTGTGGGGGGGGTCCACTGACTTCTTGTGCATACCTAAAGGCAGGACACAGTATTTGCAAAAGTTAATCATTTGTTTTTCATCTGATTTTGATATGTCAAACTTGATGTATAAAGTGGACAGAATAAATGGAACTCTCAACCAATTAAATTCATCTAATTGATTCAGACCAATCAATTGACATAAGTCAAGAGAGGAGATCTGGTTTAATCTCCCCTGATGAAGTAGGATTATCACCATTATTGACTGCTGCTTTTTATTGACATGCTGACACTTTTATTGGCTTCCAACAAGTGCAGGTCTGAGCTCCCCATTCCCATTGTTGGAATGCGTGACTTTTGAAACATTTCTGCTGCAACAGACTAAACGTCTTCAGTGAAAAAAGGCCTGTAGCTCTGCATCCACTCACCAAGCAGCCACGGGGCATAAGAGTCAGTGATGCCGTCCTTGGCTGACTTGAGGATGGACTCCGGTAGAGGGATGGAGTGACGGACCATGGCTCCATAAAGGCCATATTCTGCCATCACACTGCTGCGGCCCCAACACTTCTCCCTCTTCCTCCACTTGGCCCTGCGGTTCTGAAACCACACCTGCAGAGACCAATTAAGAAGTTTATTTAGAGTTGTACAGATCTGTATCTGAGCAGGTAATAATCTATAAATGTGGTGTAACCTTTCAGATTTTGAGTCAAATTTTAATCTATGACCGAGTGATTATATTTTTATCAAACATTTCTACTCAAGAGGTGTTTGTACACAAATCTAAACGTTCAGTGGTCTTTTGGATGTACGTGTGTGTGTGTGTCATTCTCCTTCTGGCTCCTCAAGTGCCTCGATTGATTTCTACCAAGCCAGACTGTGTAATAGCACCAGCAAGCTTGTGAATATAAATGAGGAAAACTGGGGGAAAAATGAGCATCCTATGGCCGAGGAAGCAGGATGAGAGGAGGAATGATGTGGAGGGGGTGTGTGCATGTGTGTGCGTTTTGCAGAACTGGAATTAAAACGATCAAAGCCGAGCCTGGAAAGCTATTCAGGTAGATCTGATGATAACCTCCATCCCATAAAAAAAGTGGGCCTCAGATGAGCAATCAAGCTTTTTGACAGCAACAGTGTGAGTGTGCATGAAGAATGTGTGTGTGTATATGTGTGTGTGTGTGTGTGTGTGTGTCTCCACTTTGTGCTTCCTGTGAGAGGTGACCCTGGGGGCGAGGAGGCTGATTGAAAAATAAGTTAATTTCCAGGCCTGATCGATGGGAGACAGGCGCTCAAATATCACGGGAAATTAAAATGCTCACAGCAGCCGGGCGGAGCCCTCTGCTCAGTTACTGACCTCTGCTAATTAATTTCTATGTAGTTATCATTTCATTTCAGGGCTGCGGCCTGCCTCTCGCAGGGGAAGCGTAATAAGTTCTCCTCAGTTAACCAGTCATACCATGAGGAAGAATTGGCTGCTAATGTGGAAGCAGGAGGCATTGTGAGGATGGGGGAGCAGCAGATGGGACAGCTGGTGGCTCTACAGTCTGTATCAGTATTTATGTCAGGTGTCAACAGTGACATAATGTTAAAACTGGAAATATCTTAGTATTAGAGGGCACGCAAAGGTCACATATCTACTAATAATTGAGAACACCTTTATGATTTACATTCTGCAGCTTGCTCAGATGTCACACCTGTATTCTGTCCTCTGGTAGCTCAGTCTTCATGGAGAGCATTTCTCGGGCATACACATCTGGGTAGTGAGCTTCATTAAACGCTTTCTCCAGCTCCTCCAGCTGATACGAAGTGAAAATGGTTCTGCAGTCAAAACACACACATTGTATCCTCAATCTCCACAAAAAATATGTGTAACAGCTTTTTATTCTTTCTGGCGTAATGAAAGGGTAATATAATTTTATTTAATCTATAATATTAATCATGTCTTAAATATATATATATATATATTCACGAAGTGTACAGATTTATTTCAGTCTAACCCAGTGAATAATGTTTTACTAACATACTGTCTTGTGAAATTCTTTTACATTTTACAGTTATTTGAAAAACAATTTGTTCATCCCATGTATAAAGAAAAAAATATATAGACCTACAAAATCTACGTAATTTGCCTTATTATTCGTCCTATTAAAAGGCAGCCAATAATACCAATATGCGATACAATAAATATATAATACTGAGCATCACTTTATCAAAATGTTATATTTTTCAGATTTTTCGTTTCGATTTATTTTTTGACAGCAAAAAATGTGCAATTAAAATAATAGCCATTAGCCTAAATATTATAATAATCTCGCTTCAATTCGTTCGGATTTACCTGTGACGTCTTTTCTTTCTTTTCTTGTTCTGATTCATCGATGATTTTGAGAATTTGTGATCGCCAGAGGAAAGACTCACATCATCCGAATCTGGAAGGAAGCAAACAGTAAATAACAACGCCAAATAAATATTAAAAAAAACACCTTAAGATTACATAATATTAATAATGACAAAAATAAAAATGTGCTTCTAAAGTGGACACATTCAAAGGTTATTTTACCAATAATCATACAGCTTAATATTTTGTACAATCTCAATGCAGATTTTCCCGCTATAAAAAATGACTGGCTACCCTAATATTCTTATCTAACGAATTTAACTGTCAACCTATTATAATTTGCGTGGTAAGCTTGGACACTGCACTTTAAATTCGGCTTTCGATCAGTTCTACTGACGTTTATAAAGCGTTTAAAATAACACTAGTGAAATAAATTTGGTTTAGGCTCCACGGGCCTGCAGCACCTTGTTCACTCACTCACCGGAGCTGGCGGAGTGCTGGGTCTCCATCTGCGCCTCCATGTGCGCCGCTCTGTGCAGCGGCTGCAGGTGCACATTTTGCGCCTCTGACAGCACCTCCAGGAACGCCGGCTGGCTATAAAACGAGTGTATTCCTTCTGGGCCCAGCAGACCCACGCCCACGCCGAGACCTGCGTGTCCGAGGGCCGCTCTGGAGGGCAGGAGGTGAGCCCTGTGCGGCAGAGCCTCCAGCGGCCGCCTCGGGGCGGGCGGCGGATCTTTGTTGAGCCCGAGCAGCTCCTGGATGCCAAAGCCCGTGCGCCGGTGCACCATGGGGGCCATCTTCCAGACTGGGGGCGGCTGCTGGGGCCCCCCGTGGTTCAGGCTATTTTGTGAAGCGGATTTCTGCTTATTCTCGGAGTCCGAAAGGACGACTCCCTCCTTTCCCGTCATGCTGATACGACTCCACTTGGCGTTTCACACTTGCTCCAGAAGCCGCACGGTCCCCGGTGATGCAGCGAGCGGAGTGATGCTTGTCTTCATCCCTCTGCCTGGCTTTTTATTCAGCAGGCAACAGGCGTCAGCCAATCACACGAAGGGAGAGGACTCAAGTTTCCACCAGCGCCAACACACCGCATTAGTGTGGATTACGCAATTTCTGACAGAGTAATAACTACAAAATATTGTCTTCACTGTCAAGCGTTAAATAACAAATCTGTTAAAACTAGAGAATTTTACGAACGTGTCAAATAATACAGTTTTAAGGTTTATTTTTTAAGCAAGAGCACTGAAACTAGTGGCCGATTAAACCTTTTCAAATTAAGGGGATACTGTATTTTTGGTTCACTAACAAGTGTGTGTTCCGCTCCAAATGTATTCACAAAATAACAGAAAATAATGTAACACAAGAACAAGATGGAATTCACAGCGGACAATCAATTCATATTTTTAATGTTTTATGCTCTGGAGCTGGATACTCAACATGCTCTACAAGTCAGCCTGTGATTTGCATATTCTAATTAGGTTTGCGCACTGAACGTTTTGTCTTTAGCGGCAGTCTGCGCATCTGTTGATAGATTATTAGGCTTTATTTATTCTTTGAACGGGTCACACGACGGTGTTCCAGTTCGGGGTATTTAGGGCATACCAGTGTGGCAATTAAATACGAGGCAAACAGTGGCAGCGCACAACACAAAGCAGATTTATTTACCTCCTGGGGTTTTTTCTGCGGACTGATATCAAATACAAAACCGATGTCACACTATCAAGACAGTTACACGGTTAATAGATAAATCTCAGCTGTGAGAGTGACAGCAAACGTGTCTGGGGAAATCGGGTAAGCGCCTCGCTTTTCCCCGTTTAACAGAACATAAAGCTAAGATTCAAACCTACTGGATTGTGAAATGAAGTGGGAGACGCTCTGCTTTCTGCGCCTTCGCAAACCCACTCGTCTCTAATCAGCTATTTTTTCCAATTATTGTCGAGTTCCAATCGTTCGGGGATAATTTGCGGCACACGTTTGGACATGTGGACAATTACGCAGGCGAGTGTTATGGAGATCAGCGGACGCGCGCGGTGCCATCAATGGGACATGTGGCGATGAATAAATACATAAAGAGGTGGTTCCTGAGGGACTGTTTGGGACCCGTGCGTCGAGCTGTCACTGACGGTCAGACGCCCACAGAAAAGGTGCTGCGGTGATCTGAGATACGATCAGGAGGCGAGGCTCCCCGTTGTCTCCGCGCGTCAGGATGCTTCGAGCACGACGTCGCGCGGCGTCTCGTCGCAGGGAAACAGAATCAAGGGTTAAAGTGAAATTCTCAATTGAGAGGAATAAGCGTAAGTATCCTAAAAAGAAAATGACGTTATTTGTGCTATAAATTACTCCAGGCTTCTTTTTCAGAAATAAATATAAGTCAAATATAAGATGGAAAGTACAATCAGTCCATCTGTTTCAGACCCCTGATTAGATGAAATGGCCCAGGTGAAAACCCACTCTCTGGGCATATTATAAGAAGCTATTAGAGACATTTCATTATGGTGAATGAAGAGATCAATGCCACGCCAGCAGCTATGTTAATGAGGCCTCTACAGTGCTGGAGAACTGTACACACGCTATGAATGCTTTCATTCAATTGGAATAGATTTGCTGCAGTTTTATGAGTATTTAGACTATTTTTAACTACCAAGTTTTGGGGAGGAAATAGACTGGTGTTATTTTATGGATCAGTTCATAGCAAAGTCTTTAATTATATTATTTTATTTTATGATACTGATTTTTCTTTTATATATTTGAGATTAGTAAAATTGTGTTTTGTTCATCACTAAAGACACAAATTAGTTTAGTTCAAAAAGCAATAAAGATGAGAACACAGTTTTAGTTGAATCAAACAAAACCCCAGTTGCTTCTGGAACATGAAGAGAACAACTGTCTTTGTACAATCACATGCAAACGCTCAGCTCGCAGTCTGGACAAGTAAAATGAATCTTTAAAGAACCTCACTGCTGAACTTCAGTGAAAACACGTGGAGCTAAATGCGCCGCAGTCCGTCGTACTTTCTGAACCAAGCTCCACTCCTTCTGTCTGATCCATCATTGCTTTTGTTCGAGGCTCCAGAAATGGCTCTTCAAATCCAGCTAATTGCCGTTTCCCAGAGTCTGGCATGTAAAAAGAGAAGCTGGGTCACCAAACAGCCGTTGATCAAAACATCCTATTAAGGTGAAGAAACAAAAGGCTCTCACAGTCCTCACAATGTGCCACTGGTCTGTGGGCACAAAGCATTAATTAGGGCAATAACTTCATGCCATTGCCATTCTATAGTCTCCATTTCTGTGTGAGTGCATCTGCTCATGCTCTGACCGCGCCACATACCCTTGTTGCATGTGCAGATGTGTGATGAAGAAAATTCTGTGAAATGAGGTTCCTCAACACCAAAACCTTCCATTACAAAGTAATATTCCTCACTTTGGTGGCAAGTAACAAGAATTGACATAATTACATGGGCCCATTTCTTGTCTAATTAGCACACTTCCACAGTGGACAGGGCCTAGCAGCTAGGTAGGAGAAGGGAATCGGACAGGCATGGCAACAGAAACACAAAAAGGGGCCCCTGGTCTCAGTGTAATTAGGTGAGACAATGCCCCTGACTGTTTTGAGCCATGGTCCTGGTTCAGAGCTGGGGCCGAGCAGACGAGGGGACGCCCTGTGAGTCACATCTCCCCGAGAGCCTAATAAGCCCTAATTGTCTTTTTTTGATTCACATGGGCAGCACCAGCAGATATGAAGACAGCCTATTCCTGGTCTCCTGCAGAGAGCGTGGGCCCCGTCCTGGGGAAAAGAATAAGTTGGGTTTGACTCACTCAGGACCTTTACTGTTTTGCCCCCAAAACTCCAGACAACTTGTGCTTAACATCCTTTGACAGTGTCCCAGACCTGGAGGCCTGCCAACATACAGAGACGCTGCAGCAGCCACTTGTCTGATGTCATCAGGGACATCAACATCTTACAGTTTGAATTAAACTTTGGATCAACAATAAAGCATAAATATAGATGTGATATAATACACATAAATCTACAACAGGCACTTGATTTTTTCTTTTGCAGATATGGCAAACACTGAGCCACAAGTAACTGGACTCTACAGGCTGCAGCTAAAGAATGAGCCTGTTTAATCGCATACATACTACCACAGACTGGACCATATGTCTGAGGTCAGTTCTGATGGCAGGTGGTGCTCAAAAGGTTCAATATTTCATAATTTGCTCTCTATAACATCCCCTGCAGTCAAAGCCTCCCAACTCAGAGGAACGTCAGTTCAATGTGTTTTCACTCCTTTAATTAGCTGTCAATTAGAGTGCAAGTGAATCAACTCTTCGCCTAATTAAGCAATGTCACCAGGCAGCTCCCATATACAGAGCATTGTGTGAGCAGCATTAGAGAGCCACAGCTAGCAAAATCGTTTTGGATCACAAGTGCAACTTCACCACCGCTGACACACTATGTTCAGGGCCGAGTGTGTGTGTGAGACAACCTCCACAGAGCGACAGTAAAGTCACACACACGATGCACTGACCAGGAAATGGCAAATTCTTCCTGAATCATCACAGGCCTCTTGGCTTCACCATTTTCTGTTGTTAGCCCATTGTCGTGTCTGAAATTAGCTGTACATTCCCACAAATACAGTCAACACACCACCTACAGTAACACTCTGACAGCCTAACTCTCTGTTTAGGCCTCAAATATTAACCTAATGCCTAATTTTTGTACCGAGTACAATTTGTGTCTTTGTCTACTCACTGACATCACACTTGTTGCTGTTATTTTTGACACTGAGCCACTTTAAATTGGACTTTCACTTTTCCATTTTCAGGGATTAACATTCTGTTGCCGTTACTTGCTGCGCTGCTCGTGCATGCAGACCACATACTTCAATTACAGCTAGAGTGCAAATGTAATAAACATCTGTTCACTTCTTAGTCAAGACAGAAGCCTGACAATTTGTTTTAGAAGAATTTAAAGTATTGCAGTCGCATTCTATTATTTAAACGAGCCCAACATTCTGAACATTGCTAGTTCATTGTGTATCTGTATTTATCTCTAGTTGGCATACAAGAAATGCCTTACTTAAACTGAGACTGCACAACTTACTTTTACACTAAGAGATGATAAATATAATGAAAGAAAGAAAATTTTAATTTGATTTATAAAATAACATTTCTGTATACCTTTTCTTATTTTCATGATTTGATTATTGATTGACTTTGGAACAGGGTACCTGAATCCTAGTTTATCATTTTAAAACTCATGAACAAATTTAATTAATTAAAAGTATTTTCTGCATTTTTCCTTTCTGTAATTCTTTCAGAAAAAAATGACTGTTAGCTGCAGATTAATTAACAATAAGCGTTCTCATTTTATTCAGCCACTACTGTAGGTGTAGAAATTGTGAAATTCCACACATTTCCTACTTGGTTAAACATGTATAAATAATTTAAAAATGGAGATGAAAGAACCCCGACTTTGAAAATCTTATTTTCAAAAACTGAACACTTTTAGTGTTTTTATTAGTCTATTAATAATAGAGTCCAAGACATTAAATTCTGTGATTCTATATCCTGTGATTCTGCTTTGTTCCTGAGATATGAAAGCTTTAAAATGTTTTCATTTTTTACATGAAAATGCCTTATGTTGCATATGAGTGCAACCAAGTTCCAGCAGCTACTCTGCGCCATTAAAGGCTGTAATTGTTATTTAATGGATTAAACATTCATCCTTCCTCTGAAAACCCCCAGAGGACCGATGACAGCCTAGCCATGTTCACACAGCTAAGAATCAACTGTGTATCTCTCTCTCTCACACACACACACACACACACACACACACACACACACACACACACACACACACACACACACACACACACACACACACACACACACACACACACACACACACACACACACCTTTGACGGCAGTGTTTGCGCTTAAAATTCAATTACCCACTTACTGATCGCTCTCCGGGGTGCTACACAAGTGGACACGGTGCTGGTGGTAGAGGTGTGGATGATTTCCCAGGAGGCCTCAGTCTCCGCCGCACATTGCACATCTCCAGCTGGATCTATTTCATGGCTTTACTCATCAGCAGCTGACGCAGATGGAGCATAAACAGCCGTCATACACCTTCACAGAGATGTGCACAGACAATTTGAGGGGCTGTTGCTCAAAGCAGAGAAAAAAAAGCAACGTCCTGCCCCCAAACCCAATAACTAATCATGGTTATTACCAGTAATCAGCCTGTACTTCTATTAGGGGTGAACTGGGAATGAAAATTATTCTTGGAGATAAACTGCAGCAGGGCAACAACACATGACAATGTAGAAGATGCCTTTCTTTGTTTTTTGACACAATCTAAAATAAATGAGAGACTAAAATATTCCCTTTTAATCCGACACATGCCCATTTACTCCACAGACATCAATTATAAACATATGGTAGAACAATTTCCTCTAGAAATCCTTTCAACAATTATGGTAAACATGAACTCACTCACAATAGTTTACAGACAGCGGTATTCATCCCTGACTAGAATATTCCTACTTACTATTAGCCTACTTCCAAAAAAACTAATGATAATGATTTAATTAGTTACTGACCACATTATCTTACTTTAGACAGTGTGTGTGTTCTTCTAAGGCACCGCTAGCCTTGTTAGCTTGTCAGCTGCACGACGACAGCAAACAAACGCCCAATTCCAATATTAAAGACGCTAACGTCAAGCTAACTGCTCGTTAATGCGAGAGCTAGCAAAATATTTGGATAAACCATTCATTGTTAGTCGTTCCCACAACTTCCTAACACTCACCTGGAGGCTTGGAGACTCCGGGCGCCATTAAGTTTACGACCAAACGCTCACTTTACGGCGCGTGGTCGATTCTCTAAAAAAGCATGCCAACGCGTTACATAACCCAAAAGTCTGTAACTGTTCATTTAAGGGCTTTAAGAATTCTGCTGCTTAATAATATCATCGCCACCTGCCATGACCTTTAGTTCCTGCTGCAGTATACGATGCGCCAGCCACAGGTAGTGGCCCGCAGGTTAGCCACGCGTCTCAGAGGTCCCCCGAGGCCTCCGGGGCCCCAGGGGACCGCTGGGCTCGCTGCTGGCAGCGTACCTCGCTAATTACACCACTCATTGCTGTCTCCCATGAGACGCCGGCGCAGCGGTGACAACACGCCACGGTTTTTGAGCCGTGCATCGCAGGGCAACAGCTGGGACTGCCGGGCGGGGGCGGGGGTGCGTTCATGCACATCTCTTAGGTAGTTTTGTTGTCATTCCGGAGACACCAGCCCAGCTCAGTTCTAGTAATTGCCACTGAGCAGAAAATAAAAAGGAATCATATTGTTCTTTGATGGAACGGATTACAGCATCCCTTCTATGGATCGATAACATTCACATATACTGTACTCCCTGTGTGTGACTGTTCATTAACAGGCCACTGGGCCCTAATGGCCTGCACACTGTCAGCCATTAATCTCTAGACCCCACCCAGGTTTGCTCCCCTGTCTCATCAAAGGGCGGTGAAGAATGAAGCCGGTGTGATGAAAACGAGGGCGAGATTCATCTGCCTGCTCCTCCTCCTCCTGTTTTACACACTGAGACAAAGTCAAGAGAGAGAAATGAGAAGTGAGCTCTCACCAAGACGTGACCTTAAAGGCAGCGATACAGAGATGGTGATGAGCCAGAGGAAAGTGGCATCATTGTCTCTGTGACACATGTGAATGTGATTCTAGTGGGTAACACGGCCTAATATGAGGTAAGATGAGATGCTATATAGGATCCGAATCTACTCAGACTTATCAAAAATCTAGCTTTCTAAGATGCAGCCCAATAATTAAACCATGACAGACACAACTTCACACAAGTAGATCTTAGGACATCTCCAATTGCCCCACTGAGCCTTGATCTTACCTAGTGCACACGAGAAAATGCAGCTTGACAGTTGGAGGATGTTCGATAGTGTGGAGCAGTGGAGAGTGAAGACATGCCGCTGCGTCCCATTCACTCTGACCTTTTTTTATTTTCTGCAGTTCCAGGTCAAGAAATCTGGGTCAGAGAACAATACACTCTCTCTGATCGACCGTAGCATTGTGCCGTAGCCCCATCACATGCTCCCCCCTGACCCTAAGCCTTCACGTCCAGCCACTCAGCTCATCATTACACCCCAGGATCGCTAGTGGGTTTTTTCAGTTTATGGTTAAGTTTAGAATAGCAGGACAGGGCGCCACCTTGTGGTGATGATTGAAAAGTACACCAACGTGCGTGATGACGTCAGGCAACAGCTTCAAAAGCCCGATGAGTCTTCCAACCTCTCGCCGGGTGCGGTGGCGCGCGCCTGTAATCCAAGCTACCGGGAGGCTGAGGCTGGCGGATCGTTTGAGCTCAGGAGTTCTGAGCTGCAGCGGACTATGTCGATCGGGTGTCCGCACTAAGCTCGGTATCGATATGGTGCTTCTGGGGGAGCCCGGGACCACCAGGTCGCCTAAGGAGGGGTGCACCGGCCCAGGTCGGTAACGGAGCAGGTCAAAGCCCCCGTGCCGCTCAGTAGTGGGATCGCGCCCGTGAATAGACGCTGTAGTGCAGCCTGAGTAATACAGCGGGACCCAGTCTTTTTACACCATTTACACTGATCCACTAACAGCTGGGACAACACTCACGCGCTCCCGCTGCCGTTTGATCGTTATACAGTATATACGTTATACTTCTTTTTTTGCTTCTTTCCAGTGAAAACATTGCTGTTTGTTGGTGCTACACCGCCTCCTCCTGGACAACAAGAGCAAGGACACAAAAGTACGACATTGAACAAATGTGTCTTACATAAAAGGACCCTTCTCCACTTGCTGCTGTTACTTATGCAACTACACAAGCTGTTTGGGTAGCCTTAATTTCCAAGGCCATTTTGTCATTTTACGTTCCAAATATATTGAATTCACGCGATTGTCTGACTCCTCATCACATCAGTCTTGTCAGTTTATTTTTTTGAATCGAATCTGTCTTCTTTTTTTCTGAACACTAGACTCAGACACTGCTAAACTTTCTAAAAGTCAGGAAACACGCAATTCTCATCACACTGTCAAAACGCAAAGGCCAGATTTTAACAAATAATTTTCCCATCAAGCAAATAACGTGAACAGTATTTAAAGGATTTACTAACTTAAAGTAAAAAAATGCTAAAAAAAAACAAAAAAAACAACAACATTCCGATCCAATCGCTATTTGATGACGTCACGCTCACGAAACCCCATGTCTCCATGTATGAGATGCTCCTTCACCGGGTGCGGTGGCGCGTGCCTGTAATCCAAGCTACCGGGAGGTTGAGGCTGGCGGATCGTTTGAGCTCAGGAGTTCTGAGCTGCAGCGGACTATGTCGATCTGGTGTCCGCACTAAGCTCGGTATCGATATGGTGCTCCTGGGGGAGCCCGGGACCTCTAGGTCGCCTAAGGAGGGGTGCATCGGCCCAGGTCGGTAACGGAGCAGGTCAAAGCCCCCGTGCCGCTCAGTAGTGGGATCGCGCCCGTGAATAGACGTTGTAGTGCAGCCTGAGTAATACAGCGGGACTCAGTCTTTTATTCAGCCCAAAACTAATTTACTCACTCAATTTACGTTTACGCGACACAAGCAACACCACTACGAGTCCTTTAGTTTTTTATGCCTGTATCAAACTGCTCTGACTGTCCTACACCAGCTCCACCTGGAGGACACCAACTACATCACAGCGGTTTTGCCTTCACCATGACCTCCAGGTGGCGCTACAGCAAACCTGTCAAGTTTTTTCCAAATGATGGTAGATTTCTACTTTCTACAGAGAGTGTCTGACAATGGGTATTATGAAGACAGAGACAAAAACTGGATTTATTTACTTTAATTAATTTATTTATTTTTTAGTGACACTTAGAGTTCATGGTCCTCTGGGTGATAAAGTTCGCTCATCAGACGGTAGATGTACGATGGTGCATGTCCTCCAATGTTAGAGATGAAAAGCGTGATGAGCTCAGGTGGGACATAGTCAAAGACCGGACAATGCACATTCACCTTTGAGAGAATTTCACCTACAAATGTACAAATAACATAACAGTTAGTTTTTTTGATGTGTTAACAAACTTATTTATAAGGCTTAAAAGTTAAAATTATAGAGAATTTATTTAGGTGTTACCTTCAGTGAATGGAAGCACCTCATGTGGAGAAACAAACTTATGAAAGGTATCCTCTTCGTTTGGAAACTAAGGAAAAAGAAGGTTTTTTAAAAATCTGTTTTTAATAATGAACTTAAAAATCTGTCTCTCTCGCTGTGTCTTTACCTGAGGCGAGAGCTTAAACATGGGTGCACAAACAATCAGAGGTGTTGAGTGGTGCTTGGCTGCGAGGGCCAGCGTGTGTGTGCCGTTGACAGCCCTCAGCCCTCCGTTAGCTAAAACTGTCTGTGTTCCAATGATGACCTGAAAGGACCATCACACGTTATTTGCTGTAGGCTGTGCTTTGCGAGTGCGTCACAGGCTTCTGTCGCGTTAGGTACCTTATTAACTCGAGACATGACTGCAAATATGGCAGCATCTGCAATTACAGTTGTTTCAATCTCGGCCCTGGAGAGACTGGTTGCCATTTCATGTCCCTGGTGGGAGATGTGACAATAACAAACATATTAGAACAATCTTAAGAATAGCTTTTATATCACCAAAATTAACGTCTTCTGAACTACCTGGCAGAAGGGGGCACACTCGGCCACGATGACATGGAACTTGCGCTTGCGTGCAGCATCTTTGAGAAAGGCCTCCACAGTGCGAGAGCGGCCAATAGTCATGATAACCTCATTAGAGTGGATGTGCTCAAGGGCTTGCATGGAAATGTTGTCAGTTGTTCCCTCTGGAATACAAAATATTCAAAAAAGCAAACAGAAAATGTTTCACATAATGATGATAAATTAATTGTTTGCTTGTTATAAAGAAAAACAACATACCCAGCTCTGTCAGCAACTCATTGATGGCCTCTATGACGTTGGCTTTAAGGGCACTGAAATGCTGCCTGAAGTTCTCCTCACTAAGTCCACCTGAGGTCAGCAGCTTGTGGAGCGATTCCTGCTGGTCTGTCTCTTCACTGCTTCCCCGAGACCTGCCAAAAACAACAGGATAAACATGAGAAGATGTGGCTACATCATCAATCGACAACAGTACATAATAATAATTAAAAGAAATCACATCTTTGTGCATAGCCTCTTGTGAGCAATAACTCTAACACTCATATATATACAACTCAACTAACTGTTAATGACTTTAGTCACCTGGCATATTCTTCTCTGATGATCTTCAGGACCCGTCGGACCATGTTACCAACAGTGGTCTCTGAAGGCTGTGCAGCAATCATTCTCCTCCCCTCTTTACGGATAATTTCCATCAGATCACCTGAAAGAAAAAACATTTCAGTGGAAATACAAGTGCTGCTAAAAAGAGGACAACAAAATAAACCAACAACTCCTTTACGTATTAAGTCCGTTTAATTTAGCTATGTACAGTAAGTACCTCTTTATTAAGTCTTATAATCTGCTTTCTCATTATTTTATCCCAGTGACTTTATCTGAGGAACACTGAAGTTAATCCTTCTGTGTAGAAGCCATATTCCACAATGAAGATTCTACATTATTTGTAGAACCACATCTACGTCAGCTCTAACAGCGGAGAGTGTCTGCACTGCCCAGCTGTAGTATAGGCCTTTATACCAGCTGGCTTCACGGCTCTAAGGTCTTTGTAACCATGTGAATTTAACCACAGCAGCATGAAGCACCTGCGCTGCTCCACCGGGCCTGCGCTGTTATCCTGCGGAGCAAGGCTGTCGTCTCTCGGGCTGTTTCCGCCGAACCCCTCAGCGGTCCCGTTCCGCTGCCTCCACGTTTCAGGTCAGAGAGAAACGCTTCAATTCTCTCCGTCAGATCTGTTTCTTTGTCTGGACCAGGCATAGCTGTCGAGGCGCTGTCACAACATAAACTGAAAAACTCGAGTTTTCCACCACGCAAAAAGTCAGGAAGTGTTTCAGGACTACTTCCGGGCCACGATGACGTGGCTTCCAGTTGATTGGTGGATTCCTCAATGCGCGTATTGCATCGATGTTTTTACACGTTTTATATAACAACATAGACATTTTTATATATGTCAAATATTAGAGTTCTTACTTAGTATAGTTATGGGATATTTGCCGCCATGTATAACGCAGCTATTTAATTCCAAACTCTACCCTTTACAATTGGATCTTCGCCCATGCAGTCCTTTTAATATTCCAATTTTACAACCGAATCTTCGCACAATGTCAATACGCTTAGTATTTTGTAAATATTTCCAACGTGCTGTGCTTTGTTTCAAGCCTTATTTTGTCATTGGCAAGTGGCAGTCTCAATCCAATAATCACAACACAGACTATTAACACATATCCTGTTCATAAAATGCTTCGGTAGTTTAAAACTGCTGTAACCTACTCCATAGGTATATATGTTACAGTACACCAAAATAAATGTAAATCCATCCAATATTTTATTGAATAAAAGCCCAACACAAATTTACAAAACGGTATCGGTCAACATAAAAATCATTGATTGCGCATAAGGCGCATGTTCATTGATAAAAATGTACCCATGACAGATGCCTGACTTCTTCCCTGTCAAAAACAAAATAGATATTAGCAACCACCCATATTTCCATGTAACCCAAGACTCGTAAGTATTTCTAGAGAAAAGCAGCACACTGGATGGACCTGAAAAAAACTTGGAACATGCTTTTCTTTTTTTAAATACAAAAGGTTAATTTAATGTGCCTGTGTGTAAATAAGATGGGCAGAAGACAAGTAGAATACAGACACTGTTTAGATTGCCTTATTTCACTTTGTTATCAGAATCTATATCTGCTGTACTCTGGGAAGGGAAGCTTGCATAGTCTTATGTAAGCAAACCCAGCAGTTCAACTTTTGAGTCATACATCGAACACAGTAATTGTTTTCCAGAAGGACAAGGTTTGAGGTGCTGGATACTTTTGTTAGGTTCAAATGTCCCAAAGACGAAACTAGACTGTGCATGAGCTAATAGAATGACCTCATTTATAATTAGGTAAATATTACTCTGACAATTCACAACCCCCCAAAAATATACCCGCAGAAGCAACTAAGTAGCACATACAATATGAAAACTAACCAAAGACATTGTTAAATTTAGCTATTGAACATGGATGCAAATTAAGATAAAACAGTTCAGTGGTTGCCAATTTTCTCAAAACAACAAGAAACCACTTTTTCAAATAACCTTCACTTGATGAAGGGGCACCAAGGATCTAGTTTGCTTGGCGTGGCAAAGAATGTGTACATCAAACAAAAAGGGCAAAACAAGTTCGCTCATGGCACAACCATTCAAACTGAGCTCAGAAGCAAACTTCACTGTTCAACTGATTGAAAGAAAAAGTTCTCATTCAGTGAGCTGCAACATTCAAAACGATGCAGACAGAAAGGTCGAGTGTCATGGAGCTGGACATATCTCACTAATGCAGTGACATACACCTGCACATGTCTCACAGTGCGTTTCTCCCTACAGCGCTTTTCATGTTTTAAACCACTAAATAAGCAGGAGAATTTGTTTTTCCGGAGGTCAACCTCGGTACGTTTTCTTTCACAGCCGTGAAAACTAGAATTTGAGCCCCTCAGCCCCACTTGCTGTTGTTTGCTGAAGATAGTCCAAGGAGGGTGGATGTTGGGATGTGTTGGCAGGCAGCTTCCCCCGGGGTTAACAGCTAGGGGCAGCTCTACTCGATCAGCTTCTTTGCCTTGAAGAAGCGCCGCAGGTAGAACACCTGCCATGTGGCCAGTCCAATGAGACAGCACATGGAGAATATGCTGAAGTACAGCACACGTGTGTTGGTGGACTCTGGAAAGGGGTGATGGGAGAAAAACGAGTAGTTTGTCAGCAACAAGTAAAGGAAGACCCTACAGGTAATTACATTCATTCTAGTTCTTATTGTGCTAAAGCTAAACAAAGATTAACTGCCTTGTTACCATTGGTGTCTCGCATTTCCTCCTCTCTCTTCTTCATGTAAGCAAAGTCATTGACGATTGACTCCGACAGGTCCTCAAGTCGTCTCAGTTCGACCTCAAGAGGCTTCAGCTTCTCCACCTTGGCGATCTATGGAAACAAAATTGAGGCTACTGACACCACTTGCATGAGAACCCTTAGTAAGAAATTCTACACCTACTGTACAAGCAATGTTGTTTAATAGTCTGTCCAGCAGGTGTCAATCTTGTTTTAACAAATGAGCCATTCACCACTGGTTATTCATTAGGTCTGGTGAGAACTAAACAGCTGCACAACTTGAGATTTTATGATCTTTAACTAAACTCCAAGATCAACCTTTTCCATGTGATTTTAGCGCAGGACACAGTCAATAAAATGTCCCCAGTATATAGGTTGAGAGCTGGCTCTGACCTGATGACCCACTGTAATAAATCAGTGGTTATCTCACCTTTACTTTTATTTTTTTAAACATACCTGCATAATAACATATCTATAACGGAATAAATTAAATTGTATATGCATGAATGTGTATTTTTTCTGTGAATATACTGGTATGGTATGTTATTCTGTTGTTCTTTCCTGTAGCTTTCTTTCTATCTGCAGGAGAAATCAAGAGTGGGCAAAGCAATGTCCCTCTGGGATCAATAAAGTCTGAATTAAAGCCAAGTCCTTCCAACTTCATTTAGAAATAAATGCTGTTTCCGTCCCTGAGAGATTTTAATGACGTAGGAGACAGACTAAGAAACTGCATGTTACATCTTATTTCCACCAATCGCAGTTCAACAGACATTGAGCAACTTGCAGGAACTCAATTATCAAATACCACGTTCTTAAATTTCAAATTTGTTCCAAGTAGGACACCCATTTACGTAGATAAATACTTGTGAACATTTAGCTCCACCCACCTGTGCACAAAAGGCAAGCCTACTTGAGTTCTCCCTGAACTTCCGCCAACTCAGCACAACAGAAAGGCATGTTCATGCGCCATGTGTGGGAAGGAGGGCGATTCTCAGCGTACACGTGTTTGTCATCTCTACACTTGTTATAAAGTGTTGCCTGAAGCTGCCACAGTGCCAAGTATTGGCTCATACGAATTTGTCAACGTCACTACTTATTTCTAATGCATTCCTTACACCTGCACGCACTTTAAACTTATCTTCTGAGTGGTACTTTTTCAATGGCAGAGTATATATGGCAAAGTATATTTAGAAAATTCAACACTTGAGTTATATTAGAAACTTGTTTATAACTAATCTATGCCTTTGTATTTTCTAAGCAGAATACTGAATATGCAGTACAACTGTCCTACAAATGCTTATTCACTCTACAAGCACCAGACTGGATGTCAAAAGTCGTTTCATTCTACAGAAGAGGCAACTTTTACCTCCTCGTAGTTTTTGGCCTCCACACCATGCTTCATGTCTAAATCAACCAGCTGGTCAGGCACTCTTCCAGTTCCTGGTTCAAGAAAAGACATTTTAGGAACACAGTATATACACAAGAACAAAATCTATAGTCAATAATAATCTTGTATTTACTGTAGAGATTGAACATTCTGCACTTCTGGTAAGAGGCTAAGCTGCACTTAGTTACTCTTGTACATATGTAACTTAAATCTAACTGATACTAAAACAGTTCACCAAAATGTTTCTTTGACCACACATTGACTCATGCTTGGCTTTACTGAATACCACTTGTCAAAATACTGCACAGATGTTATATATACACACACACACACACGCACATTCATATATTCACTTGAAACTGTTAAAGCAAATTATCAAGGGTTGATGCAAATCAGCCAATTACTTCCTATGGATCTTCATATGCAAGTGCTCTCCTGTTTGAATGTGCCTGTCTGGGTTTGTTGGTTAGTTAATAGACTTACCCATGGGTGACTTGCTCTCAAAGCACACCTCAAACATGTCATAGTCCTCTGTGGTGAATGCAAACTTTCCCTTGCTTGCATCTTCCTTAGAGTAAAGAGTGTGGCTGGAGGAATCTGTGATCTGCAAAGTTAACAGAAGAATTACAGGTCCACCCAGCACAAAATAAAGATTAGGAACACTGGTCTGAGAAATGAGGTGGTCTAATGGTAATTATAAATGCATTTTCAAATTATGGATGAAACCAATAATAAACTGCTACAAAGTGATTTTGCCTATTTACAGCGTTGATTAATTTTTATAAAGTTAACACATCAAAACTAGTAATTTACATTTAAAACCTAATAATTGATGCCAGTCTAATGTAGCAGCTGTTACAGAAGTAAGCCGCTTTACGAGGTCTTTTGAATAAATATTGTTATTCGTACCTTTGTGAAAATGGGTGAGTTTATGAGATTTGCAGGAAATGTGGTATTGATTATTTATTAAAACGATATAGAAACATGTCGTCAATAATGTGTGGCTAATGTGCTAATGCGACTAGCTTGTGTCTGCCAACTGAATGGGCGATAAGACTGACGTGTAACAGCAGCAGTGCCGAACCGATGACACTGCCGGGTTTTATTACCGCAACAAAACACACAAAAACTGCAAAAAGGCTTCTTGCAGTGAATGATACAACGTAAGTTTGTTTGCATTAAGGCCGCTAGAGTTAAAAATGTAAACTCCATGAAAATAGTCTCACTGACAAATCATAACCACTGACGTTAGCTTAGCTTGCTAATCTATTAGCCACTAGCCTATGTTAAACCAGGAAGAGGAATCTCCAGGGCCTTGCTTGAATACTGAGCTAAAAGCACATTTTCTTGCACTCAGTCGATCGTTTACATTATATTCAAACCCTGCTGATAATTACGTCGTTACCACTAGCATATGCAAAGATGATGACGGGCTGAAGTCAGCTCGGCCTCAACACAGCCCGTTAGCTGTCGCTAGCCGTAGGTCTGCGCTCACCTTCAGATTAGTTTTGGTGTTTGCCTGTTCGTCTATTACATACTCCCCCGTGACTAGGACGTCTTTGTGGATCTCCTCCCGTAAGCACTTCCTGGAATTCACCGGTAAAAAGAATGAAATGGAAAATACCGATTCAATAAAGACCGGTAACAGCAGTAGCGCAGCAATTCGAGCCATGGCTACCAATCGACCAACCAGCCCGTGCCAGCCCACGAACTTAACACCGAGTTCCAACTCACACAACCGGCCTGAACAAGGACAACAGCGCCCCCACCGACATGGAGGGAGAAGTGCACTTTAAATGTCGACTCTTTAGTTACAGTACATTCTGTGTATGCTTGTATGAAGATTACATTTTTAATATTTATATGGCTCAATATATATGTTAATGTGGTCAGGTGGTGGTGGAGGTATCAAAAGCTTCCTATTCTTTTTTTGTGGTTTTATGAGGCTAATACCTTAAGGTGAATGGACACCAGACAGAAACATCAATCACAGCACCGATAAAAAGAGTTGTAGATTTTTCTGTCGTACTAATATGATACCCATAGAACGAGGATTTTACATGTACTAGAAGTACATGTACAAGGAGTAGAAGAATAAATAAAAGTATAATAATGTGCAAGTGAATCCCATCACTGTGTGCAGTCAGGCAGTTAAGTACACAGCACCTAGCAGTGCAATGAAACAAGACATCCCAAACTGTTGGTGGGATAATTAATTAAAGTGAAAACATGTGGGATCTCTTTTGAGCTTTACGTCAGACAGGACATTGTTCCTAAACACAGCTGAAGTGCCTACGGAAGCCTTTTAGAGAACTGGTGGCCACACAGTCCTGTGTCAATACGTTCCAGGATCTCTACAGCTTTGCCCAGGACATTAGAAACCTCAGACAGTCTAATAAAGAGGAGACCCAACAGGGCACTAACCACAGACTCCAATAAATTTGTAACCTTGTAACTCTAGTGGTCATTATTTGATTTAGTCATTTTTTTAAGTGTTTGTGTGTTCATTGTGTGTTTGTCTTAGCTGTTTTATTACTCACTATGAGATCAAGATCTTGTACGAGGGTGTATTTGTGGCCCTGTTTATTACCAAGTCTCTACTCCCTAATTACCTTAACTCGATGAGCTGTGAGTTGTAGACCTGTGATTTATTGTACATAGTTTAAAACCACTGCTCTAATAAAACGATATCAATACAGCAGTTACAGCATCAGCAACCACCTCCTTTTTACCACCTTTTTATTGTATCATCTTTGATCTGTTGATCATTAAGTTATTGGTATTTAGGCTATATATTTTTGCAAACCTTTTAAATTTAATATTTAGAAAATAATTTTCGAATTGATGAACCCAGATTATGAAACAGAAGGACCATGCTTGAGGCTCAAAAGCTATTATTTTTCTGTCAGCAGCTCCGGAATTATCCAATTACACATGATAGACAGATCCAGTTTCCAGGGAAACATCCTTGTTACTGATCCCACGAGACGAGACGTGGACTCGCTGCTGTGTGGGGAGTCTGGCACTAAGTGAACAGTAATTATTGGATAGAGAAATCCCTCCAGTATTGTAGCTTAGTGCGTCAAATAACATCTAAGAATAGCACGTCACACACTCCTCCACGCTACTAATATTTTAGAAGACAAACCAATTTTAAATTCTGACGTTGTAGTTGAGAACCACGTGACGAAGCATTTATGATTCAAACCACAAGTTCTTCATCACGTTTGCCTATTGTTAGAGCTCCCGAAATGCCCCCACAGGTATTTGAACACTTCATTGGCATTGATTCAGCCTAGCTTGTCATCATAAATATGTTGCATTGCAAAATCTAAAACTTCCGTGAACGCACCTCCATGCTGACGCAAGTGTGTACACACCCAGGCAGTAACTGCTGTCTGTCTTAAGTTGCTCCTGTTATCGCTTAGTGCAAATACAAAGACCAGACTTTCACTGATAGGAACACAGAAGTCAGACAGTTCCAGCCTACATTCAGTTTGTCACAGATCTACGCACGTTGTGTCATCGGAACTTTATTTCATAGAATATTTGCATTTGTGTCATTCTGTAGACAGTGAAACTATGAAGGCAGTCTGACAGGAACAGGTGTAAGGTTGATATCGCTTTGTCTTTTGCTTCAGTAAAATATGGAAGTTGGTGTCATTGTAAATGCACTACTAAATAACAATCAGACAGGAGCCTCGGGGGAAAGACAGTGAAGTGTTCATGGTTTCTTAAAGCTGTCACATCCTCTTTGTACCGGGTATCAGGGGAGGAAGTTTATGTGAATATGGGGCTACGCCAAAATGAGCTTTAATTGTTGAGGCAGAGACACGACTTTGACTGTTACATCATCAATGAGCTCACAATTAGAGCCAGGCAGGGATCTCTGACGGTCTCCCTCCCTGCTGCCCTCACAAACTCCTCATCTTCTGCTTGCCTCCTCCTACTCTCGCCTCACTCTCGCTTGCCTCCTCTCCTTCTAACAGGCGTACGCCGCCTGGTTCCTCCCTTGGGTTGCAGCACCGACGCAGGTTGGCGTCATAGTGGTCTAATTTTACTGCTGTTGATGCTGATGTTAAAAGAAGCAATAGGCACCTGCTATTTCTGCTGCTACCCCATTTCCCTGGGGCTGGCAAAGCGGTATTAATAGACAGAGTTATTAGCTGCTGCATGGTCGACACAGACAGGCTTTATTGAGGGAAAAGAGGCACAGCTCGAGTGCAAAGGAAAACAGACACATGTAGGTAGCCAGACTTCAGCTGTTATGCAACAACACAGTGCTGATAAGAAAAGGGGCTTCGTAAAATCACAGCCTCCATCCACGTTTCAAATGTATACTGCAAGGACCTAGGAGGTTAAACTACGTTAGATAATTTAGTCTTTAGGTTTATTGCACATTGTATTTACGGTTTATTGGCAATTTATGAGGATCTGGATCAGATCCACACAGGATAAAGACTAGTAATTATTATCTGGAACGAGTTGCTTAAAAGGGTGTGTTCTCATTGGAAGGATGCAAACGTCAGTGCAAGTGACTTATTGTACAACAGTAAACTTCCACCCAGCGAGTCTCACGCAGGCACGCGCTCCACAAACTTCCTTTTTGAGGTTATTAAGAAATCGTCCTTGCGATATCGTGTTAGTCGGTCAAATTGCAATGGATGGGTAAAAGAGCAAGGTGAAGCAAAAGCACAAGGGCGTAGCACCAGGGCAGTATATATATGAAATATTACATATTTAGAAAAGCTTAAAAACACTACCAAAACAGTGAAAATTAGCAAATTAGCTCTCATGGTTGTTTATTAAAGCCACAAAAGATGCACAGCACTTTCATAAACTGTATGAAAACTGAAAAATGCATTTAGCACATACTACATATCATATTATTTCATATTACAATGATTCTGTGTTGTGTGTGGTGTTCATACAGGAGCTTGTATTGGTCAGCTTTTACTTAATCTTAATAGAATTGATCCATAAAGAGACTGGTTAAGAAAAACACCTTACACAGAATACCATGAATATTAGTTAATTGTATATTACTAACAGGAAAACCAAAAACCACCCCTCTGACTGTTCTTCACTTTATTAACAACAATCACAATAAATACAGGTTTATAATGTTTGTGCAAGGTGTCTAGACTATACCTTAAAATATACATTTATTTTCGACAATATATTTGCTTGTACATAGGAGTCTTAGTGTACAAGGTAACAATTAGACCGACTGTTTATATCTGTTATATCTATGTACAAAAACCAACTTAAGTGGGTCAAGTCCGAACTGTGGTCGCTGCTTTGCGTTAATCGTGAGGAGCCTGTTTTACACGTGCGTCGTTGACAGCAAGTGCTGATAATACAACTGTGGAATCGAGACGTTCAAACACAACATAACACATTAACTAACGCAAGTCGCGGTTAAAGCGTCGCTTTCGGATCCTCTAGCGATTTCCCTTGCGTAACCATATGTGTACAGGGGTTGTCTCGCATGTACGACATACCGCGTATCGAAGATCACAATCAGCTCTACTATGGAAAATGCACAGCGTTATTTCTCTGCTATAAACATGCCAATAGTCACATCGAGTTATTTTTCCGTGGAGAAAACCCAGATACGGATTCTTCGATTAATGCAATCTAGTGGAAAAGGGTGCAGCATGGCCGCTTTCTTCTGGTAGCAGCGAGTTCTCGTCGCTCTCTATATTTGGGCACGGAAGTGGCGACGTCATCGCGCCGGTCTTACGAGTTTAAAAAAATGGAAAGAACGCCCTGACGTAGGAACCCTGACGTACAGTTAACCTTGGCAACAGACGGAACAATAAATAGAGCCGATGGAGGTGCAGGAAAACACTGCTATTCCCCATGGAGACTAATTTTAGCTTTTTTAATTGTTTCTTGAATTTCACCGTCTTATCCGAGAACTAGTTGTACATGAACAGTGCATGAGTATGTATGCACATCCAGCGAGAGAAGAGCCACAGATTCACCCACACATAATGAGCTGAATTTAAATATCACTAGTTTATTTACATCGCTTACAAACAACAGTTATTGTTATTTTCTTTGTAAAAAAATAAATTGAAATTTCATAAATTAAAACCACTAATGTTTTCACAGAAAACTTCATAATAGACCACTTAGACCATGGTTAAGACAAAGCACGTCAGTTTTTTTTTTAAGTTTCACAAAACGTTCACAATTATCCTCACATTCCATTAACCAGAAAACAAAAGGGGTCAAGAATAACTATTGCTCTTAACACACATCAATACTACAACAACGTTGTTCTCTAGCACCTTAAAATCATACATGTAATAAATTGACTAGGTGGTATTAGTTAAAACATGCTTTTAAACTTGCTACATTGGTGTAATTGGCAAGTATATGTATGTATATATATCTATATATATATAAAACAATAAATAATTTGCTGCCATTCCATAGCCCTGTGGTCTGCACATTGACCTCATACATAAAAGAAAATGTGCTTCATAGGAAGTATTAATGATACTGAAAGAGTCTTTAAAGGGCCAGCAGGGTTGGTGAGCTGAGGGAGTCAGAGGACTGCTCGTTGCTGCTGCTTCCTCTCCTGTGGGCGACGCCACAAGTGGGGAAGGTCTCTGCCTCAGGGAAGGAGAACACAAACGAAGATGTGAAGGTGGTACAGGCAGGGGTGATGGTCACCACAGGTGTACACAGGGGCTCAAAGTCATGGTTATTGGCTGAGGCGTGGAGGGGCTCCCAGTCCTGAGATGTGTAGAGGGAGTTGGACAGGTCGACCTCTGGCACTGATCTTGCCGTTTCCATCTCAGTCTTTGTCAGCAGGTCCAGGGACTCCTCCAGGACGGAGTCCTCCAGGTCTGTCATCTTCACCGTGCTGTCAGAGATGGCGGCGGTAGGGAGGACGGAGCTGTTGCTGGAGAAGATCGAATTTGAGGTTGAGGTAAAGGTGGGCTGGTTGGAAGTGAGGATGGTTGTCTTGGGGACGGTGGCCTGTGGCTTAGAAGACACTTCAGTGGAGAGGCATGAGTGAGCAGGAGAGATGGAGGCCACAGAGAAGTCAGTGTCCAGCTCAGAGGGGATTTTGCAGATGGGTTGGTGGGCAGCCAGGATGAACTCCAGCCTTTCCTTCTCCTTCAGAAGATTGGCAATATCATTTTGGAGGCTGGACTTCTCATCCTCCAGCATATCGGTTTCCTGTTAGGCAGAGGGAAACGGTCAAAATGATTAACTTGCACGTTGGGTAACAGCTACAGGATGTGATGAGGAATACATTCTTGTGATTTATGCTAAATCTGTGGGATACTTACAGCTTGCAGTGTGTCTGTCAGCTCTCGCCTCCTGTTGCGGCATTTTGCTGCTGCCTGCTTGTTTCTCTCTCTGCGAACACGTCTCTTCTCTTCCTCTTCAGGTGAAATCTGCACATCGAGGAAGAAAAAAAAAAGTTGAGGCTCCAGATCTACACCGGCGGAGTTACTGTTTGTTTTGTGAAGTATAACATTGAATGATAATTACCTGTTCCATTCTGCCCCTCTTGGTAGAGGTGTGAGCCTTGGACGCGGCCGACCTCATGGCTGGTCTGGGGTAAGCAGGGCTGGGGCTGGAGCTGTAGGGGTGAGCTCTGTGAGAGGGGGCCACTGAGGAGATCAAAGGCTGGACCATCCACTGCAGATCTGGGCTTGTTGAAATGGCTGTGACAGTGGGGATGAAAGAGGCACTTGATGCTTTCAGGTCTGTGAAATCCTGGAGGAGAGAAGCAAGAGGACTGTCAGCAAATATAGTTTCAGGAGAGATTGCAGTATGTCGTTGAGTGAAGCACTATATAAAGCTCCGTGGTTTAAAAATATCCATATGATGTCAACTATGACGCTACACTCTCTCTATGGAGTTTCCAGGTGAATGAATGAAGGCTGCCTTGCACCGCGCAGCACAAATCAACAGGCTGATTTAGGCACAGCTCTGCTTTAGATTACATAGTAAAAGTGCCTGGAAAAAAGAGCAAGGAGACATACCTGAGACTGGGGAGATCCCATGCTGCAGTAAGATCCCGCTGGTGACGGGTAGTATCCCAGATTGTCCACGGAAGGAGAAGCGGTGCTGCAGCGGGAGGAGGAATCGCACTCCGCGTTGAAACCGGTGAACATCATCGCTTCCAAAGAAAAGCGGTTAAGAGGATCCAAAGAAACTTTGCCGAAGAAGTGTAAGTTTGAGGTAAAACACGTCCTTGAGTGGATTTGTATGAAACTCTAACGTTCTGCTGGCGCGTTTTCCTCTGATCGTTGCTTCGGTACTGAAAGTTTCACTGCCAACTCTGGGAACTCACAGCGGTTTTATAGCCTGCAAGGTGGAGCCAGTGACGTCAAAGGAGGAGTCGAAACTCGCGCGACTTCGAGGGGAGAAAACACCAAAACACTGACCTAGCGACGCGGTCATAACAGAAAGTAATCATCTTGCAATAAATATATGCGCAAAAGGCCGAACGTAGAACGTTCGCTTGTGCTGTTAAAAGATAAAAATAACATTATTCACACTGAGCTTCAGTGAGCTTCAATGGAATATTCCAGAAACGGGATCCCCAAGACGTAATTTTCCTAATATGGTGCATCCTGTAAAAAAGGGGGCCGGGCTTGATGGGAAATACTCCGTCCGAGATTGGACGAGAGACATGACGTTATGTAAGACAACAAACACAGACGCTGTTGTGAAAAGCTGAGATAATGGATAGCAAAGGTACATCCTACACACCAAAGTGCATCTATTTGAACATGCAATTTTTTCTGTTCTGAAATAAGCGGGTCAAACAAACAAACAAACAAACAAACATATCAAAACGAAAGAATTGCTGGGGATTTTAACACTGTCCACAACAATAAAGCATTAAAACATTTTAATTTATACAAGTAAAACTATGTTGATGGTATATATCTATAGCAATCTAACCTACATTGTTCTAACCTAAAGCATTTTAAAAACGTCTAGGCTATCAGTGAAGCATGCAACCAGAGCACACACTTTATAAAGATAGAATTTATACAAACACCTGCAGGGTCAATATGTTAGATGTCTCTATGCGACGAAATAGATCAAATTAATAAAAAATATTTATGTATAAATGTGTATCCAACATATATTACGCTTGTTACCAGGGAATTATGGAATGTGTCTTGAACGTTCTGAATAGTTCTAAAGAGATCTACGTAAACATATGTACCAGGAACAGAATCTAAGCATGTCAGAGCAGAAGCTGCTACGTGAGTATTACGCCCTCAGGCACTGCTTGTACACTGTGTATGCAATCTAAGCGAGGGTGTGTAAAGTTGCTGAGCAAGCTGATAGCTGGTTTCTAAAGCATACTTCTCCACGGCAGCAGTTAGTGTTTCTCAAGGGCGTACTAGTTTATTTTACAGGTCTTTCCCTACAACTGTCAAAGAGGGAATCCTCATGTGATGGGTAATTTGTTCATTTGCATAATCAGCAGTCATGGATCATGTGGGCAGACTTTCGATTGCTCTTAAATGTTATTTATTTTAGGTCAGATTATATACAATGTTCTAAAAATATATGTTCACCCTAATCAAAATGATCCACACGTTTTCCACATATTACAAACTTAGTCAACATGAACAAATAGAGAATCGCTATGACAGTTTTAATAATTCTGTTTGGAGTTTTTTTTGTTTGTAGAAGATTAAGCATTTATAAAAACACATTAAAAGGACGAATAACACTCACAAAACAAACAACAACAACTATGGTACACACTTGTGGATAAAGTCTCAGTTTTGGTGCATTCCAGTGGTCCTTAGTAATTCCCGTGTGCAGGCTGTAGGCTACAACGTTATTAAAACGGTATTATATGCGCTCATATGCTATAAATAGTTAGAATAGTTGGTTAGAACGTATAAACAATAGTGTTATTGTGTCTAAGTGCATCAATATAGGTTAAAGGAGCCTTGTTTTGTTTCCCAGGCCAGTGTTATGGTGAACATTCCTGGTTGCCACGGCGACACTCCACCTCTTCTTGTCAGTGACGTCTTCGTTTTGCATAGCAACAAAGATCGGTGTCGTTCTGCAGACGAGCCACTCAGCCAGGAAAAAAAGAGAACAGCGACGCCGAAGAACATCGTGTCTGGTTCCCGGAAACAGCGGCGGAGTGAGAGCCGTGTCTGTGTGTCTCTGCTCAGAGGGCGCTGCTCTGCGCGGTGTCTGCGGAGCGGCGGAATGAAACGGGACACTACACAACCCATTATCCGGCGGATTGTTTGAGTTTTTATTTGATGCCTGGCAAGAGCAGCGGTTTCCCAGTCAGAGGATAATTCTGAACAATGTTTTGACGGTTTTACAGTAATGCAATAAACATTTAGGTCACTTAATATAGACAAATAAGAATAAGAATGCCTTTATTAAAGGGGAAATAATAACTGCTAATAATAATAAGTATTATTATTTGTATGTGTGTTATTGCATTTGAGCTATTAGTATTATTGTTGTGGTTATTATTATTAGACTATGGTGTATTTAAGTTGTTGTTACTAATACAGGTGCCCACTCTTGTACACACATCTGTTTAGTGTTGCACTGCCTTTCGTTTCCCTCACTGTGTGTAAAAAGTGACAATAAGCCCTAAATTTACATAAACTTTTAACGCTGATGTCACTAGGTCTAAAAATAAACCATGCACTATTTCACCCAAACTTCTTTGATGAAACAAATCTTTGAGCAGTGAAAAGGGGCGTCTGCGGTTATGCGCCCTCTGAACCCTTCAGCTCTGGAGCCGGTGGCGAGTGAATAGGATCAGACCCGGCCACCTAATGCAGTGCCAGTAAATGAAGCCAGAGGGGGGCTGTGACTGCCGGGAAACACCCGTTAGCGCGGCGCTTCTGAATGGGAATAGTGGGCCTCTCCCCATTCTCTGCTCACCAGTTATCCATTTCACTTCAACGGATGTGTGATGTGCACAATTATCTTAAACATTTTCTTATAGGAGCTGAATTAGGCGTATGCGGGAATAGCGTTAGGGAGGTTTGTGCCAGTAAATTGACGCCCATCAACACGAACGTTGGTCAGAAGCGAACTACTGGTGTTCAAACCACGATTAACCCCTTTAACAAAGCAGAACATGCCCGCAATCGGTCTATTAGTGCTATTTGTACAGATATCATCTACATGGAAGGCTTATAAAAAGCAGTGACGAGTCTATTGTGCTAAAACGGAGGAACAAGAGCGGAGGTTTGACTCCTCTTCATGGCGTCTCAGTGGTCAGTCAGGGCGCAGATAATGACGCTGTTAACAGGTACAATGCGTGACGAGTGCGCTTTTAGTGCATGTTTCACTTTTCTTTTGTAATTGTGAGTGAGTGGGCCACACATTGCCACACGTCCGTCTGCGCGCTCTCCGTGCGCCACAGCGCGCCCCCGTTTCCCCGGAAACACCATATATGGCTCGACCGGTCCATTCGGCGATTGGCTGCTTACTACAGCGACAGTTCTGTTGCTGGAGCTCTTTTCTTATGCAGAGACAAGAGAAACGGCAGTGTGATATATAGATAACACTTAATTTAACAGTCCATAAGTAAATAGACGCGTGCTGGAAGCTTTGTGCATAATTAGCTAATGCTAGGTTTCCTAAAATTCGTCTAAATGATAGGCAGGTGCTAGTATAACAATTTATTGCAGTGTAAAGTGAAACTAAAAGCATTGTTGTAATCTGGCCTATTTCAAAGGGATCCGAAAGAGGCTGCACCTCACCCCATTTATCAATATGTCAGTTTCTGCTAAAAAAAAGTAAAATACGTTTTGTGAACATATATGGACATAAATAGAATGTAATGCATAGGCTGTGATGCAGATGCTGCATACATGAAATGACGTAGTTCATTCATGGCGAGGGACACCTCTTGCAGGCGGGGGTGTCTCTTTGCACATGTTCGCTCTTTTTTGATATTCGACTAAATAAAATGAGTCAAAAATAAAACGCGCTCGGTTTTTCTCCTCGGATGTTTTGTGAACGTCATTGTTGAACTGTAAAACATCTGTTTTGCTTTTTTTCTCTCACCTATCTCTATGCGAAATGGTTCGGTCTCACCACACAGATTTCATTCATAAAAATCCTGCTCACTATAAAAGGCGGGCCTCTCCACTATCTGCACAGTTACCATTTATGAATCTGGCAAATGGAATATAAGTCGACCGTTAAGCTTCAGTTTTGTATTTAGAATAGTCTTTACCGTCTGTGTGCGTTTAGATGACAACATGCATCCAGACTCCTGCACTGAGTTCGACTCATCATCCAGCTGTAGCACAGCATCGCCTGGCGGGGACACCCCTGGGTGCAGCCAGCATACTTCTGACTCGCTTTCATCATCACTGGACGGCGCCAAGGTAGAAGCGGAGCTCATCATCTCAACATCCTAGTTATCGTCACTGACCGAAATCTGCAGGACGATAGACGTAAACCAGGAACATAAATTGCATTCTTTAAATTCCTCACAAATCCAAGAGAATTCCATAGACAGTGGGTTATCTCACAGGGGTACGTCCATCGTTGTGAATCATTTAATACAAACACACGTATTACGCTTGTATCCTTTATATTTATTTTTTTGTATTCTGATTCTTATGTCATTGAAAATATTTAGACAAACATGTCTTGATCGTGACCTTTCGTTGCAATTCGTGGTGATGATGAAAATGGTTGTCAGGGACTTGATAGGACAGGATAGGTGGCTGATGGGGCTTATTTAGTCTTTCCTCCATCAACGGACCGACGCACCGTTTAAAGGTCAGGTCTAAATGAGCGTCTGACTGTACGCATGGCTTGTCTCTGGGATGTGGGGTTTCCAGGCTGTTGAGACCAGTGCAGCCGACTCCTTTGTTCCGACTGTGACTGCAATCTCAACCTCGCCTGATCTGAGGTGGATGGTGCAGCCGACAGTGATCACGTCCGTGTCCCCGTCGTCCGGCCGTGCCAAGACCCGAGCTCGCGGCGCGAACCAGTCGTCTTCCCCAGCAGGTGCAAACAAGGCGAAGTCCTCCAACAGGAAAGGGCAGCGAGACCAGGTATGGAAGACGGAGCGGGGAGGGAGGGGGCGAAATGTCATAAATGATTAAGAATGATTATGAACGACCCATCAATCCATCCATCGATATAATATCCTAACATTAGAAAGATTAATTGGAGGTGAGGCATCGCGATATTTTGGGAGGAATTAAAAATAGGGCACCGCTGTTTTATTGTTAAATTAACGTAGCGAGTGGTTTAAATAAATTATAGCATACGAGCTGAAGGGATTGGACCTAATTGATGCAGTGAGTAGGTACCTTTTGACTAACGTGAACAGCACTGTTTATGAATGGGACGAAAATAAAAAAAAGCGCGTGCACGTGCCTGACTAGACCGTGCCAGTGGTGCAGCATTTTAACGCTTGAACTGAAAGACAGCCTGCACCTACACCCGATCATTATTGCCAGCAACCACTGCAACCCCCCCTCCCCCTCCTCAATTTTTTGGCGAGTGCAAAGGTGTTGAGGAGCCAACTGCTGATATGGCAACACTGAGCTGGACGCCTGTTCACGCTGGCCATTTCTGATTGATTTCAGGCTTCCAAGGAGGAGGACGAAAGGAGGAGGATCAGGAGGGAGAGAAACAAAATTGCTGCGGCGAAGTGTCGTAACAGAAGAAAGGAGCTGATTGACACTCTTCAAGCTGTAAGTGTCACGTTTTATGAAATCATACAGAAAACATATGCACAGCATAGTGACTTGTCATAGTTGCTAGAAAACGGAGCTGTGTGGCAGGGATGACTGCAGGGCACCTCAGGGCTGCAGTGCTTTAATATTCTCCTTATAGTGTTGTTAAATGTTTGATTTTGTCTCTCCTCATCCCAGGAAACTGACAAGCTTGAGGAGGAGAAGTCTGCCCTCCAGACGGAGATAACCGACCTTCTGAAGGAGAAGGAGAGACTGGAGCAGGTGTTAGTCTCCCATCAACCATCCTGCAAACTGCCTGCCGGTGATGGTGATGGTGATGGGGAGGAGGGTAATGAAAACGATGTTAGCACAATGCTGCAGGAGCCTCCAGCCTCACCACAGCTGCTGTCCATCATGGAGAATGGAAAAACCCCAGAGAGCAACATGACAATTGGAGAAGCCCCTAGTGGTCAAGACATAGACAATGTCCCTTGCATTCCTGCTGCAGCCATCTTGGGGAACTCCAACATTCTCCTGTGCTCAAGCGCCGAAGAGGAGGTCCTCGAGGACCTGAAAGGAGACGACCTGGACGACCTGGTGCCCAGCCTGGAGATGGCCGAGGCCTCTGAGATGCCTGCATCCGTCCCTGACATAGACCTGAGCAGCCCCTTTTGCCTCTCAGACTGGGAAACCCTGTACAAGTCTGTGGCGAATGACCTTGAATCTTTGAGCACACCGGACATGTCTTCCAGTCCTGCTTGTAGCAATTACCGCACAGTGTTTTCCTTTAATTACTCAGAGATTGATTCCTTAGCTGAGGGCTGCGAGAGCCTTAAAGGCAACCTCGGCTCATCCGAGTTGATGAAGGATAGTCTTAACTCTCCAACACTTCTGGCCTTGTGAATGCAAATAGGTTATGCAACAATACTGTAATTGTATTCTAACCAGCCAGCAAGCTATGATATAACATACTTTTTGTAGTGTAAGTTCTGATGTGGTGTAAACCTTAACATCAAAGGTTGTATAGGCAACTTGTTTTCTGTGACTGTAACAGAGTTGACTTCTTCCATGCTGCTGGTGCATTTTGCCTTTGTGCTGGTATCAACAATGCATGCAAATACAAGTCATTCATAATCTAAGAAGAGATGGTATGCTGTGTTTTTAAAGCCCCTACATGTGATGTGAACTTAGCTCCTGCTCAGTAAACTAATATACTGTATGTGTAATACTGTTGACAGAGTTGTGTTGTGACAAGTGAAAATAGAAGCGTTACTAATGTTTAGTATAGCTGTAACATTTTGTGTAAGGTGTCCCCTGACATGACTTGACATCTTATTTAAAAAATATCATGACATGTATTTAATGGAGATGTATTTTATGACATAGTTTTATTTTTTTACTTAAAAAATTATCAGATGAAAAAATGTTGGAAATAAATATTACGCACCGTTTCTTGTTGTCATTCAATGCACAGTAGATTACAGTAAGGAGCCATTTTAAGCTTCCAGTGATAGTACGTAAATATGCACTTTGATTAAAGTAGTGCAGGTTAAAAACGACACAAGCTACATCTAGTGAATATCACGCGACGAGTGAACGCACAAAAACAGCCACTACCTTGCGATATGATGAATATGAAAAGCAATGTCCAGCTAGTCACAGCAATTTCTAAGTTTGGCTAATTTATTCATTAAATAGAATTGCGAACATCTATAAGTCAAAGCCAACGGTCCAGTCGTCATCTCATAATACATAGTATTACTACAGTATTCTTGGACGTCTGTGATATATTCAGCTGTTTCGGTGCGTTCACGTGTCATTGTGCTTATTTTTAGCCTCGTGGTTACATAAAGCTGAGCCGCTGTGGACTGAATGTGTTTAGAACGAGTGCGAGCAGCAGAAACAGAAGGTTAATTATTTATTCATGGCTCTTTCTCGGCTAAACCGTTTTCAAGGGAACCCGACTCCGGAGCAGCGGCAGCAGCAGAGTTGGGCGTGACGTCACGCGACATTGCCGTTTCGTTTCACTTCCCGTTGACCAAATTTGGGTATCTGCGGTTGTTTTGTTGCTATGGCGACTGGTGTCATATTTCGGAGCTCGAGCGGAGCGTGTTACCGGAAAAAGCCGAGGCAGGAGCGAGCAGGAGTGATGTTGACAGTAAACTCTGATCAATTAGGGAGCCCGCATCACGTGCATGATGATAATTGGCCTAATAAGTAATTTTACATTATTAGGCTACATTATTACATTCATTTTTTCTGGGAACAGCAAACAGGGCGTTTAATAGCTATTTGGTTCGGGTCTCCGGGGGGAGCGTATTAAGGCATGCAACAATAAACACTCCAGAGGATGCACTTAACCATCACAAGCGTCACATTTTATTCAGCTCCACAGGACAGAAACGCATCGTTGGACGTTCTGTCGTACATCTCTCCGTGCTGAGTACGTGCAGTACCTGTGGCCATCGGTGGGGGGAGCTGCAGGACGAGCAGCAGGAGGCAAGATTTTCCTCGTCCTGCAGAGGCGCTTCACAGGAGCCCGGGTTCTGAACCTGATCATCCAGTGTCAGCAAACCCAAATGCACCTGGGTGGATGATGCAACATAAGACAACTTAGGACATATTCTCTTTGGGGAAACTGTTCTCTGTTGACCCTTACATTGACTGGGGTGGCAGTGGGCAGTCACACATGAAGGGGAGCTAGCGTCAAGTGTCTTGCTCAATGACACACCTGATGGGATCAACTGGGTTGGAACTGCAGACCAACAGACCAACGCTGTTCCCACTGATTATTCAACGATGTGTGGGTGCAAAAAGCTCCTATTCACGCATAAACTGCGTAACTGCTGGACGACTGCTTGGACTGACTTCTGGATCAGGTTGTCCGTCATTCTCGGCAGCAGGGGAACAAGTTGGCGGTGTTAGAAGCGCTGAATGAGCTGGCCACTGTACAAACCAATATCAAGCCGTCCTGTGTGATGTCTTGGCTATTTTCGAAAGCTGACGGGTGATGTGAAGCGCTCTGATGTCTACTGACTCACTGTGGGTCCGCGCCGCTTGTTCCGTCAGACTGTGTCCGGCAGCGTGGTGCTTCTCGCCCCCACCGACTGTGTAAGAGTTGTAAAAAAAATCACAGTGAGAAATGTTCACACTCAACCATCAAGCTGCAGTCTTACTGTATAGAATGGAACAATAATAGGTGTGAAAATAAGTAACAGTTAGGTGCATTAAGTATAAAGGCTGATATACTTATACATTTATACTGATTAATAAAAAATAGAGCATTCAGTTTTAAACAAACCTGTGTTTCATGAAGCTTTCTTAATCACACAGCGACATCAACATGCTGTGATTCCATTGCCTGGTTACAGATCTCCATCTTTCTATTATTTGTCGTGCGCTCACAGTTTCCGCCTCTGTCACCTCCCTGACCACTTTGTTCCCCGACTGCTGCGATATTCCCATGGAAGTGCTAAATTTACATGGATAAATGAATGTCACATGTGGTAAGGCACCGGTCACCTGGCGTGAATAATGGGATGAGAGAGCAGCCTTGCACTCAAGCCAGTGATGGTGTTCATATAACCAACGCAGGCAGGCTGAAACTGGAGACAGCACCTCCAGTGATGCAACAAAAAAAAGACTTCTGTGACGACTGGCTGACTTAATTACAAATGACTCACCTGTGTTTCCATTGTAAACATGTACTTTTCTATAAAACGTAATACTGCATGATACTGTGGATAAGCTGGTAAATTTGTACCTCAGAGCACTGGCTTTACTCAAATGGAAACAGGAGCAGTGGGAGGGGAGGGTAGACGGGTGCTGGCGTGACACGAAGCCCGCAGCACACGGTTGTTCGAGGAAGATAAAAATGAAGAGGGTTCAAAATCATCAACAGCACACAGCTGATGCATTCAGTGACTGATCTGATTTCTGTGAACAGAAGCCGGAGAAGCAAACATTACAGTGATTTAAGTTTCTGTTATGTTTTACTGGATTTATTATTTATTCCTAGATCAGCAAAAAGTATAACACACAACTGAGGTTTACTAAACAGACTATGACAAATACAAGAAACTTCCTGTAGTAACATGGGAAGTGTCATTTTGTGGTTCATTCACATATCTGATTGCCAAAGTGGCAAAAAAGAGGATATTGATCCTATGTATAATAATGTCTTACTAGACATATTTTGACATGGTCCACAACTGTCTGACAATATTTAGAAAGAAGGAAGGAAGGAAGGAAGAACATTAAATTGAGTGCTAGTAAAAATAATGTTTCTCTCTATAATGTCTGAGCTGTGGTAAATGATGAGTCAGGATGGGTCTGGACGTGTCTGGTTCAGTGGGTATTTCCAAGAGAAAAATCCCATCACATCGAAATGACACAAATCACAATTTATTGTTTCAGGGAGATAAGAAAATATGAGTATCTTCAAAAACATATTATTAACCAACCCTTGTTTGTAGAATTTATGAATAAATGAGGAAACTATTTGACTTGGTTGTGGATGAAAAAAAAAACCTACAAAAACAGTGAGATTGTTTTTAGTTTGACTTCTGACACCCACACAGCAAGAACGGTGCAGGAGCCCAAAAACCGCAAACATCACCACATCTCCAGTCAACATCTGAGCAGCTGCTGGAAAGTGCACTCAAGGTTATGTTTGAACGCAAAGACTGGAAATTCAGAATAAAAACAGTGATTCATGTTTCTAAATTATGACTTATAATAACTCTGAATTTAGTAGCTGCTCAAAGCTTTATCTAAAGACAATCTTAAAACAAGCTCTGCAAATGCACTCTGCTGCATTTTTAAAAGTACATTTATATTTTCCCAGTAAACACTTAAAGTGCCATCAATTCCGCACCATGTGTTGCAAGTGACATCTCTTTCTGCTTCTCTGCAGGCTCAGAGGAATTCAGCTGAAAGCCTACACCGCTAACGTAAAAGGGAAGATCTCTGTTTTGTCTCGAGCATCAAGGCTCAGGACCCGCTTGTTTTATAAAACCACCTGCTACTTGACTCAGTTGTGCTTTATTAAACCCAAATACCCCTCCCCACTGCCCAGCCCAAAGATTTATCATCTAAGTTAAGAACCACTGTGACGCACAGTCTCCTGCATCCTCCCCTCGAACGCGAGACATAAATCATAGCAGAACCAAATTAGAATCTAAAAACGGAACAGAGGGGGGTACTTTGGTGAGCCTTTAATAACTCAGCTGCTTGTTCCAGGTGGAACAGTTGAGCATCATATAAAACCTGCCACAGCCTCAGACAAATGTCATGATGAAAACCTGAGACATATGTGAAAAAAGAGAATTAACCAGAGAACAGGCAGTACAGGTGTCCCTCAAGTTATTACTAACGCCCATTTCAAATTGTTCCCATTTCTATGAGGCAGTTATTATGATTGTTTGTAGTATCTCATTTAAAACTATAAATACTTATAAACACAGTGAAAGAATGTTTTTAAGACATGTCACTAAAAAATATAGATTTCTAGAGCAGTCAGTTTGGACGTAGTTACTTCTGACCACACTAGAGGGAAGCATCAGGAAGAGACTTAAGGTTTTATAAAGTCAAACTTTCTAGAGTCTACATCTTTACAAAAACTCAGACCTAAGTCTTTAACTATGTTTTGACACGTTTTTAAGTACCTCAAATAAATCAATGTCAATTGTTTTACTTAAATTATAATAACACATATTTAAAAAGCAGGTAAAGCTGCATGTGCAAATATTCTACACAATTGACTGTGATTGACTGCATTTCATGTGAATTTGTGTCAGCAAAGTAAGACATAGTCTCTTCTCACAGTGATATTGGTTACTATATTAACAAACTATAAGATTTGTTTAAATGGATAGTGGTCTTTTAATAATCATTACATTTGATAAGCAGACTGAGCTTTGTTATATTTACATAACTTATAACTATAACTAACTATAACTATAACTATAACTTATTTATAGACTGATCAGACATTGAGCATGTTAAGTATAAACAAAATCAGGTCCTTGGTCACATACACACTACTTAAGCAACAGTGATATTTAGTAAAAAAATCAGTTTTATATGTAAGCATTCTTTGCTAGCATGTACACCACAAGATAAATGCATCAAGTCAACAAATTTCCATTTCTGGAAGTGCTATTAGTTTTCCAAAATGCAGGGAAAAATAGAATCAACATCTAATCAACAGTTTGTTCTTTCCACTAGCTAACAGAATTTGTGAACAAGCGTCTAAATAAACAAATTTACATTTGATGGCTGTAACACACATGAAGTCAGGACACTAAAACAATAATGGAATAAAACATCTGAACATGTTCTTTATTTTAAATCTATATTTTCACTAACTTCCCATAAACACAAAAAACGCAGTGTTTAGAAGCTGATTAGTAGCCTAACTCATTATTATTCATTCCTAATTAACTTAATACTAATTAAATAAACGGACAAGTTCAACCAGTCATGTGCAAGTTAATAAATCAAATCCACCAAAGTGTGAGGCAAGTTTACATGACACCTGATCTTTAATGTAGATTACACTCCGCCGTGTGCGTACTTATGTTTCACCGCGGCCGCAGCTTCATCGTCTTCTCGCCCCGCCTCGCGTGAAACAACCGAGCCGCGGCGCGCGCCGTGTTTACGGCCCGGCGTGTGTTTACCGACTGCTCGGCGGCTGTGGGCGTGTGTTTCCCCGCGCCTCTGCCCTCTCCCCGCGGCGCTCAGCTGAAACTTTCCTCGGCTCCCGTGTGTGTGTTGTTCCGGTTGCTAAGGGTGGAGCGAGCGGACCTCGGCGCGCTCCGCTCGCTCCAGCCTCCTCTGACAGTATTTTCATCCGCGCTTACGTCTGGGGCGCCAGTTCCGCATTCCTCCGCGCTCTCAGACGTGAGCAGTACTTAAACGGGCTGATGCAACGACTCCAGATAGTCCCAAAACCTACATCCGAGTCCCGAATCACGCACCGTCCCGTCACCACTGCGGCTTTTTTGGACGCACAACAGGTAAACCTCTTGCTAGCGCCGCTGCTTTTATGCTAATAGTTAGCTTCCCGTCGGCTCGGGCTTTGCGTATTTGCACATTTTTGCACTTTTCCCCTCGTGCTGCTCGTAGTGAGCGAATGCGGTTCGCAGCGGCTTATACAACGAGTCTGCCTATCTTTTTTATCGTTAAAGGACCAGGTTGTAAAGTTTTACGCCTTTGTAGCGCATAAGTCAGTTTATCGCCGCAGCCGCCGCCGCCGTGAACTAACGTTACGTTGTTGTTACAACTGTTGTGGCAACTGTCGGTTAACGGCTCGTTATTTACGGAGCCGCTGGCTGCTGTCGGACTAGAGGCATTTCCATGTCGGGATTCTTCATTTCGCTGTTGCTTAACAGGAGAAGTGTCGGTTAGCGGTGAAGACAGTTATGTAACCCCCCCTTTGACGAGTAACTGTTGGCTAAGCTAACGACCCTGGTCTGCTTGAAGTGTGTTGTAGCTGTGGCGATGCTGTTTGACCGATCAGATCCGATATTTTATCACTGGTCGACAATTTGCACGAGATAAAAATGAACAGCACGTTTATCAAACGATAGATGAGTGTTTACACGGGGAATTACGGTAGGGGGTGAGAAATCACAATTCTTATCTGAATCAGTTTACCCACTACTGTATTGTTGTTGTTATTAATCACTAATCAATAAAATGCTTAGCAGGCAAACAATACACGCACGCGCGCGCGCACACGCACACTGCAAACTACGTGACAGAAAGGAGGCAGAAACCGTACATAAGCGAGAAACAGGAACCATCAAGTTCCATATTTTTTATTTAATAACGGACATGAACAGTTATGCAGTTGATTTATCTAGATAAGTCATTTGAGATCTCATAATGATACTTTGCTATGAACTATAATAAAACTAATGTTGTTTCTGAACTTTTCCACAGTGTCCAAACACAGTTGCATCATTGACAGAAGACGACTGACAAGTTTTCTCTGAGTAAGTTTTGTGCGTCTCTAACAGATTCACATTTATTTATTCTGCTTCTGCCGTGGCTCGTTCACTTACAGTAGAAGGATTAGTGATGCAAATGGAGTGTGAAGTGTGTATGAAGACTGTGAGCAGAGCCAAGAATGTGTGGTCTGTCAGATCGTCTTGGCCCATCACAGTATGTTCAGTTGCATTTTTTAGGAAATGTTGTGTGTGCATGTAGGCGTCACATGTTCTTCAGCGTATTTCCAGATAGACCCTTAGATTTTCTATTGCATTTGAACAAGTTTAGTTTTAATGCTCTGTGATGAGCCAGTTACTGTCAACGTCTCATCCACTCCAGTGCTTTGAATAGATTTACACTGGTAACAGTAACTCTACCTACACCAGTGGTAGCTTCAGTTGTTCAGTCGTGACCTTGTTGGCCTGAAGGTTAAAGGCCAGTCATGGAATGGGAAACATACGACTGGAGGCCTGGATCAGGTGAGTGTGTAGATTTGTGACTTGTGAGTTCAGGGGGTCAGAGTTTTCCTATATATTCCGTGCATGCTTTTCCAGCTGGTTCGGTGCTCGCTCGTACAGCCGCATGCCACACGGCAAAACTATTTGTGTCTTCATTATATATGTGCTTCCTTTGCGTCTTGATGTGTTTTGCGTGTGTCTAAGTAAACAAGCGTGTGTCGCAGAGGGTTTAAATGCCCCAGTGCCTGCCCAGGCACATCCGTAGGATGGTTTCTGCATAAATGGAACATTGCAGTGGATTAATGGGGAAGGGTTGGCGAGCCGACAAGCAGCGCAGGGCTGACAGGGCTGAGAGGCTGGACGTGGGCGCACAGGGTTTATTTTAAGTAGAAATGCCTTCCAGTGCGTCTCTGGAGAGCTGGAATTGCCAAGCTGCACCCCAGTACACTGAGTCGACAGCAGACGCATTGCAGGCAAGCGAGCCAACTATGCAACATCTAGGCTCAATGATACTAATACTAATTCTGGGGTAGTAGCTATTTACTGCTGAGTATCACATTGTAGTCCCCATAAGGATTTCCACATGGTTTGTGAAAACCACGCGTGCCGCGACTGACGGGACGTTCAGCGTGGAAGCACACAAGCAAATGTGCAAATGAGTAGCCGAGATATGTTTGGTATTTTAGAATAACGACCAGATTCACCGGTTTTCTTTTCAGTGTAAAACAAGCACAAAAAAACAGTCTTAAGTGTCACTAAATGTTGAGCTGAACTTTGGTCCAAAGCTCGCAGCAATGTAGAGCAACAAAAGAATTGATCATACTGTTTAATCAGAGAAAGCGCCTGCTTGACGTGGGGCAGATGAGGAAATACCAGAGGACAAAGTATGAAACGGCATTTCAGTGACAACCGCACTTACATAATAAATAGTGATTGCTTCAACAGACAACATTAAATGTCATTTTCTTCTTGGTTTGCTAATTTTTTTTTGTCAGATTACAGCAACTCGCCTTGGTTTAGTTACACATGTGGACTCCATACATTTCAAATAGCTGCTGCATTTTGATTCATGTAATCCATGTCTGATCCAAGTCAAAGCCCTGTGCAATGCAAAGTCTAATCCTGGCTTGCAACGCGGAGAAAAATAGTGACATTTGAATTTAACCAGGACCACCCAGACGCAGAATATAGATGTGTGGCTGTTTGAGGGGCACAGAGCAGGCCAAGCAGCATTCTAACCAATGATCACGTAATAAAGCCTGAACGGAGGCAGCCACAGACCTGGAGCTTTGTGCACATCTGCAGGTGCTGCGTGTTTGGATTTCCCTGGAAAACGTTCGATTCCCTGGCTACAATAAAAGGCATTAGGTAAACTTCCTGTTCTCTTGTGTAATTTCATCACGAACAAAAGATAACCTCTGCTTGCACTGCACTTTAGCACAGACGAGACGCTCAAACGGTGCTCGTCGGGGAGAATTAAAGTAGCCCATCACTGCTGCAGCTCGGGGGCTCATCAGAGGAAATACTGCAGGGTTAAATGTCCATAACTGCACTCAGTTGCTTTGGGAAGACTTACTGATCTTCACAAGAGGAGTTTCGAAACAGTTCTGTCTTCTACCTACGCCAGCTGTTTAGCCCGTGAGAAAGCCGAAAGCGAAATGAAAGCTAAAATGAAGAGATCCTTTTTTTTAGTTAGCGCAATAATCACTTCCCCTCCCACACATGATCTCCCTTGACTTTAATAACCGGAGATGATCACAATGTGATACGAACAACAACTATTAATACAGTCCGTCCTTTGTTTTCGTGCCTACAACTTGTCTCGTCCACTCCAATGAAAATATAATGAGGGGTTGCAGGCATGCAGATACTGTATTTGGATTGTCCTGTCCTCGTGGAAAATCTGTGCCAAATTCCCTGGTTTCCTCAGAGGATTGCGAAAGGCTGTAACTCAACACACAGCCTGACTGAGCGCAGACGGTAATGATGATCGCTGAGACCTTGGCCAGAGACTGAGAGTGTGCCTTGGCCCGAGCCTTGCCGCTCATTGTTCATTTGAAGCACTTGTGTAATGTTAGAGCTGCAGAATTTCTTTGCCATACTTTTACATGATGCTTGTGTGTGCGTCATACAATGGCTTTTAAAATACAAATATAGACTTTAATAAAGCTGTCAAACTATCCTGGAAAGGGTTTCCTGTAATTTTGTGATCCAGTGATTTAAGATTAAGTCGTCTAGCAGTGCAAAAATGTAACTTTAATTCTAGCATATTAGCCGCCAAATACTTAGGGCTCCTGCTTTCAGTCACTGAAATTACAGTTCTGGAATTTAGCTGTTAGCGGGCTCCTTCCTAAAAGGCAACGGTATATAAAAACATAATGAGTAGCCTTTGAAACCTCTGTCACCCCCTGCGTCTCTCCTTCACCATCTCTACAGGGGCTGAGGATAATAGGGCTTCCAGTCGTGCTGCTGGTGTTTGGTCAGGGGCTGAATTCCTCAGGGCTGCTAATTGCTCTCAGGAATGACACTCGGGAATAGACATATTTGGTCAAGCTGAGGACAGAGACTGAGCAGAGAAAGCAGCAAAAATCCATGTAAAAGCCCGCCTGCACATTCACATGCACGCTCTTCACACATACCTCTAGCTGTCCCTGCTTCACATGCACTTGGATTAGTTTTGGCCCCAAGTCAGAGTCCTGTATTTCATAACCAATACATGACATTTCCGCTCCCCGCCCTTGGCTTGGGCTCGCCAGGCTCTCGCCAGTGCCCGCTCCGCTACCGAGCTGTGTAGGTGTCTTTGTGCGAGGCTGGTGCGGGCCTAAAAGCTGCGGTCCTGCCCTTTCTGCTCGACTGCAAAAGCACAGTGGCCGCGTTGCATCATCAAACGCTGACCACTAATCCTCGGCTGCAGGCTGCCGCTGACAGAAGATACGAGAAAAATACCCATCTTTTGAAAAATCACTTTGACTCATGCCCGTGTGTATAATTACACCGTGCGAAAACTTTCCCTGCGCTGTACAGATGAGACGTCTTCGGGGTTTCATGTCTCAGCGCTTGACAGGGTGTTGAATTTGTAAGGGGGATTTTCAGGCCGTTGTGGCAGGGGAACAAATTAAACATAAAATGAACTTTCTACTTAAAAGTCACATTTAATTCAGAAGTGAGGCACATCAAGAGGCAGCGCTGCGTCGCAGCTCTATAAATCCTCTGGAATGGCGTGTAACTCACTTTTATGTCCCATAATTGATAGGCATCTCACTTCATAACTCGTAAACCTCACACATAACGTTACCTTTATTTTGGAGGCCTCGGGGAGAACTCCCTCTGAGGGCTTTTAATGTGTAATTTTCATCTGATGTCATGCAGCCAAACAGGAGGTTTATGTAAGTTTATATTCTAAGCGTGCGTGTGGTGAGGTCTCGTCTCGGTTGCAGCAATCGAGGCGAGCAACGGCGCAATGTTGTGTGTAACAGAGTCCACTTCAGTCTAACAGACATTAATTGAGATTATTTCTGAATTCACTCATTTTTCCAGTTTTAGCTTCCATTAAAAAACGATGTTTGTGTAACATGGAGCCTAATCCGAGTCTATTCGAGGTTCCCACTCCTTTCTGCCTCGAACGGCTTCTTGCTCAGTCATTCCTGATGGGCGCTTCAGTTCCTGTGGCTGTTTTCTTGGGCTTGGGGGTTAGTATGGATTGCATCTTTTGAATTCCACTTTAGTTAGTCGTCAGCAATGAGCAGTGTAAAAAACACACACGATAGCCTTTTGTCACAAATTGAGGTCTGTTCATGTTTAATCTGAGCGAATGTGGTAAAACTTCCCTGATGTGAAACTTGAAGCTCTGTCTTATATTTCCGTCTCTGCTGGTGATTATTCTAAGCTGCAGTAAACTTGCAGAGGCCACAGCTCAATCAGACATTGTAGTGAATGTAGTGGTTCAGCCACTTCAGTCCAGTGATTCATATTTTTAACAGTGCGTGCTCTTATTCACCCCTGGATTAGCTGCCATATGGTCGGCCTTGCTGTTAGACTCTGTCAAGAGCGAGAAGGCTTTGGCACCTTCTATTTCTCAACCTCTCTCAGGAGATTCAAAGAGAGGGAATTTTGTCTGAGATATTTCTGTAGGGCTGTCTTGTTCTTTTCCTCTCTAGCAAAAACAACAGGCCGCTGCCAAGTGCAGAGTAAATGGGAGTATAGATGCAGTGGGAGAGAGGAAGGGAGGACAGGGAGAGAAAGACGGAGCAGTCACATTTAAATAGTAAAACGCCTCGTTGGACACTGGCTTGTCGTTGGAGTGAACAAATCAAACAGGTAGCAGAGAACAGGCCCAGAGTAGAGACAAGATAATTATATAAGATTCAGGTCACTAATTACAGGAATATCTGAGATTAAGTTGACTGCTTTAGTCCAGTTTGTTTTTCACCAAACCTGTTAGTCGAAACTACTAACTCTTAACTTATAATGCAGATGTTACAGTTGATACATTTTCAAGCCTCACTGGAGGATTTTGTCTCGGTCAAAGTGATCTGATTTGGTCTCATGACAAAAAACCACCAGTCCAGCTGTACAAATTCTGTGACCAGCCCATAAGCAGGGTGGAGAACGTTAGAATAGAGTTACATAACCCACTCTTTATTACCTTCTCGATGGCCTTCGTACTGAAACAAGTATTTTAGCTCAGCAACAAAAGGCACCAGGTATAACTTCTATTACCGGTCGCCTGTCAGCCAGTCACCCTCCAGCAAAGTCAGCTGTGTTTTTTTTTCTTTTCCAGAGCGCCTAACAATGCATGTCTTTGTTGGCTCCATATGAGAGGGTCTTTGTTCAGCCTGCGCTCGACCTGCCGAGCTCCAGCATCAGGAAGCAAATGTGAATTAAGCTGTTAATGTAGAAGTCACACTGATAGCATCGATCTTTTTAAAGCTCCTCACGGCTTCAGGTCTGGCCGGTGGTTCTGGCTGATACTCTAGATGTGCCAGCGACTCCCAGTCACAGAGGTATTAGTTGTTCACTAGCACTAAATCCATGTAGTGGTTCTGCTTCTATGGACTATTAACATTTAATCAAAAAACATTATTTGTTTTGATGTATGAATTTTTCCCGCAGCGTTTCTTTGGCCCATGTTACACTGTTCAAGCTGCATTTGTTTCTTCTTTGGTCATCAAGTTTTCCAACTAGCTTCTAAACTGTTAGAGAGACATCTGAATTCTCCAGCCACTTCCTTCAGGGGCTGCACAAGTTCTCCTTTTTCTCCTTTCAGGCCCTCATTCCTCCTTGATTACATTAAGAAGTGCTGTGGTCAAATCAGCCCTCCGTGCTGCTAAGAACTGCTGAAAGAGGGTGGTGGTGGAATGTCTGACTGTTACGCGCTCCGTTATGAAACAAATGCCTTTGATACTCTCTGACTCCTTCCCCAAGAGTTGAATGAACATCCAGGAGGAAGGCTGAGTTAACTGTCAGATGTGAGCATAGAGGACTGCTCCCTGCTAGAGCGATCACATAAAAGCGATCCGCGGCTCGTCTTCACACGTGAAACTACAGAAATGAGTGTGTAGCTGCAGACAGTGTGAAGTTTGTTTTTTCACCGACCGCTGACTAAGAAGATAACACAGCTGTCAAAGCTGTCAACGTCTGAGCGCATTCTTGGAAACAGCAGCCGTCTGTCTTTGTCAGTGGATGACAGTGAATGAAGCTTTTTGAGGAGGAATTGTACCAGGTCATAATAAACAATGCCTTATTACATATACTGTATATTTATAAATCCAGAGCATAAGCCTATACTTCTTGTTAGGATTCAAGAGTCATCTGTGAGGTGATGGTTCGGTTCAAGCACCAAATAATGAATCGATTAAACTGGTTGTGATTTTGAGTGGACAATGAACAACTGCAGTATTTATGTGTACACTCTGCTTTTTATACTCAGCAACATTGTCCTAATCTCCCCTTCCTTTCCTCTTTTTCTTCTCTCATCCCACAGCGGCGGTGGCGGCCGGGTCGGACATGATGCCGGGACAGATTCCTGACCCTTCACTTGCAGCGGGCTCCCTGCCCAGCCTCGGCCCGCTGGCGGGCATCTCGGCCACCACGCTCACTGATCAGCTCAAGTTAGCCGACTTCCGCCAGCTGGGCACCATGTTGTCTCCTCTGCATTTTCTGGGGAGGTTGGGGAAGAGGCCGCTGGCCATCAAGACTGAGGTAAGATGGAAGAGAAAGAGGAAATAGAGCAGAAGTAGGGGATGTGAAATGTGTGTTGAAGGTCAGAGGACAGAAACAAGACAGAGGGCGTTGGTCTAAAAAAGCAGAAAAAAACTAAATGATGTGATAAGTGTTTAAGTAATATAATGCCACCTCTAATGCGTGAAACAAGAAGTATTTTTAATTATTATTTTAGAATTAAGAATTATTATTGTAAATGTTCTTCAACACACAGTAAACACTTGAACTAATTCTGTCCAGTCATGGGTTGCCTGTATTAACAACAGATTGTCTTTACAGATGGACGAAGATGAAGAAAGGAGGAAACGAAGGCGAGAGAAAAACAAGGTAGCAGCGGCGCGATGCCGAAACAAAAAGAAGGAACGGACTGACTTCCTTCAAAGGGTGAGTTCATGACACAGCACTGCAAACTGATGAGCAGAAGCAGAACAGAGCAGGCTGGCAGCCAGCAGCAGCCTGACTTAACTTAACCCAAGTAGCTGACTCACGATTTCATTTCACTGTTAGAAGAGATAAAAACGTGGAGGTGTAAAATTGCATCATAGGTGTCTAATAAATCAATAAATCCACATGTCTGTCCAGGAATCAGAGCGTCTAGAGATGGTCAACTCAGAGCTTAAGGCCCAGATCGAGGAGCTACGTCTGGAGAGGCAGCAGCTGATGGTGATGCTCAACCTCCACCGGCCCACCTGCATCGTGAGGACTGATAGCGTCAAAACCCCCGAGAGCGAGGCCAACCCTCTGCTGGAGCAGCTGTCCGCTGACACCAAGTGAAACCAGGAAGCCGGGGTCATGGATTCCCTGATGCCCAACCTAGCACCACTGTGGCTGCCCAATAAAATGAAAACAGAACTGGCAATAAATTTCAAAAGAAGCACTTGAGCTCCAAACTGGAGACTTTTGGAGGCTTCGCCCAAAGACCTGGGGTTAAAGGGCTTCCTCCGAACTGCTGCCTGAGCTGGCTCTGTCCATTGGAAGACTGGAAATGCCCTGTTTCATCTCTGCATTACGTGTTGTTGTTGACACCCACTGTGCCTAGTTGTTACTTCAACCACCTCGACATAAAGGGACCAATGGAAACAGTAGAGTACAACTGGAAGGATCGCTGAGGAAACACACTAATGTCAGTATGGTGCTCTGCCCTGGTGCTGTGTGGCATAGTCTGAGCGCAGAGGGCCATGAGGCTTACTGTTCTGCAGTTTTCCTTTGTATGCTAGCCAAAATATACAGGAGTAGACCTTTTTTAGAATACAGTACTCAGTACAAGTACAACAGACGAAGTAGAGTTTTTTTTCTTGTTTATATCTATACTCTGCCTTGACGATGGCAGTAACCGGTTGATCCGATTTGTGGTGACGCTGGCGTCATGAGAAGCACATATACACAAAATGTTTACACATTTGTTGTTTTGGACTTGTTGTCTGTCCATTATTGTACTTGTTTTATACTGCTTTGTATACATAAACATATAGGAATCGCTTGTTAATCACTTGATGTGATTTATCTTTCGAACCTTTCCAGCGTGTCTCTGTCATGTTGCGCTGTCAAACAGCTGTGAAAACAAGCAGAAACTTTGCAGCTGAGCAGTATTTCCGTGTCTGTTCTGGACGTGTATCTGCTATGTATGACTGTGTTACCCGCATAGATTAAAATTTATTTTCTAACTACAGGAAGCAACTTGTCTTGTGCTTTTTCACATACATTCAGCATTTTGCCCCTGACTTTGAATTTTCTCTTGCGAAGATGATTTCAGTCAGTGACACAAGTTGTGCAACTGTATGTTGCAGCCGAGACATATTGCCAAAATCAGGGCTTTACTTTCATTTAAATAGGCCAGTTATGTTTTTATTTCCTCAGAGTTTGATTATTACAGCTCCACTTGTCCAAAGATCAACAGGAGAAATGTTTTACATCTGCAATGGTGACTGCAAGTTTAATAATAAACAAATAAATAATTTTTTTTTTTTTTTAAATAAAAGCTTTCTCTACTTCAGTTATTTCCAGAACACCATGGTGCTTAGTATTAAATGCTAAAATAGATTCTTGAAAAATAACAATTAAAAGTCTGAATACAGTAAGTGAACATAGCATTTTCTTATCACACTTATTCTTCTACTTCCTCTAACAAAACACCAAGTCACAATATATTACATGAATAATTGTTTAAGGAAATTGAATCCGCCATGCATGCTGGGTATTACTGTACACGTGTCGATGCCAAGTCATCTAGATCTTAATAATAATATATCCGTTACCAGCCGAGGTGAACTGGCGACCTCACTAGCCTGAACCCCAGGCTCCAGCTCCGCCTAGCGGTCAGTTTGGTGAACTGCGTGATCGTCCGCCGTGTGAAGCGCTGGTCTATCGTCTTACGGCCAACAGCTTCATCTAGTGGACGGTTTGCGAACTGCGTGATTTGAGTCGAGTGTCCGATATCGCAGCTACTGTTGGACCAACTGGGTAATTTGTGCATTTTACAGGTCTAACGTAACTTTATTCAATATCTGTCATTATTTTGATTGACGGGTTTCTTGGACAACCGGAGTTTCCATAGCAACCGCTAATTAACGTTCAGCATGCGGTTGTTAGCTCAGGCTCTACCCTGGACAGTTTACTGATCAAATACTACTAATAATATGAAAAAACAAATGCAAACTGCGACTTGGAGCAGGAGCTTTGAGAAATAACTGGGTGCAGAAATGATGTCATGGTTGTGAAGAGTAACTTTGACAGCCAGCTAACAGACAGTCTCACCTCTTCTTACTTTACAGGTGAGTCTGCGGATCTTGAGCTGTGATGGAGCCTGGTAAAGGCCAGCAGGCCAGCGATGGGTCGGGGAACCGGGAGCAGGACACGGCTGGAGAGCGGGACAGTGATCTGGAAATAGAAGGTGGGACGAAATGGTGGACGCTTGCACAAACTCTGTGTTGTAGTAAAATAAAAATCATGTCGATGTGGCTCTTCATCCTTACAGACACAACCAATAACCAACCGACACGCACCATCTCCACCTCATCCTTCCTCTCCTACATGAATGAAGCTGGTCTTAACCTGAACCACTGCGGTTTGGGACCGACAGGGGCCAAAGCTCTGGCCAGTGTTCTGCAAGTATGGACACTGAAGCTTTTCATACCACATGTGACCCCACCCGTAATCTATGGGCCTATTGATGAGTGCCCTTTAGTTTGTCTCATATTTACATGAATATCATTCATGTTTTTTTACTCAAGTGTTTAACATTTGATCTGGTTAGAGTTACAGTGACATCATCAACCTTGAACTTGAGGACAATTCACTTCGAGCGGAGGGGGTTCGCTACCTGATGAAGATGCTTCACACAAATGTCCCTTTACAGATTCTAGTAACTATTTCACAGCAGTCCCATCTTTTTTAAAACAATTAAACTAGATGAAACCTATGACATTTTATAGTTTTAAACATGACCATATCTCAATAGAACCTCTCCAACAACCAGCTTCACCTTGAAGGGGCCCAGCTCATCTCCAAAATGCTACTGAACAATAATAACATCAAATCTATCAAACTCTCAGGTTGTTTGCTTCTCAACATTAGTTTGATACAGCAGGTAATTAAAGCCTGTGTCATTTAAGTACTTTCCCCCTTTTTCCTTTAGCAAATGGTTTTGATGATCGCGCTGCTAAACACATTGCTGGCGCTTTAGAGGTTGGTTCAGAGGTCACTGCATTGAACGCGTGTGTTGTCAAGCTGTGATTCAACAGCTGATTTCTGGCCTAACAGGGCGACTTCCTGCTCAAAGAGCTGGACCTCAGTCACAACAGGCTCTGTGAAGGGGAACACCTTGGTTGTATGTTAGGTAAAACACAGCCTTAAAAAACCTGACGCTTGGTTCCAAAACCCAACAATTAGTGTGTGAACACTTGTGTTATTTGTGTATTGCGACATTTGCTTCCTCTTTAAAGCCAAAAACCTCGGACTGGAAGTCTTGAATCTGAGCTGGAATCACATTCGCACGTGTGGAGCGTTGGCCCTGAGTGACGGGCTGAAGGTAACAAACACACAGTGACCTATAGAAACCAACACGCGCGTGGTTTGTCGCTCACCTGCTCGTTACGCCAGGCAAACGCCACCTTGAAGCGGCTCCACCTGTCGTGGAACGGTTTCGGCCGCCGAGAGGCAGAGTCGCTGGGCGACGCGCTGAAACTGAACCGCACGCTGGTTCTGCTGGACCTCAGCAGCAACCGCCTGGACGATGGGGCTGTGGCGCTGCTCTGTCGGGGCCTGGCCGCCAATGAAGGCCTCAGGATCCTGAAGGTGAGCGCGGGTGTTTAAAGAGTGTGTGTGTACAAATCCTAGTTACATCTTTTCTTAAGCTGTCTCACAACCCAATGAGTGACGCTGGAGCTCTGACGCTGCTAAGAACCATTCAGAGCAACGCGCGATCAGCAATGGAGGAGGTCGACATTTCAGTAGGTGCAGAAATACTCATTTAACCTCAGCACGGGCACAAAGGAGAGTATTGTTTGGTTTGTCTCGATTACATGTGGGTGCAGACAGTGTTTGTGCGCGAGACCTTCATAGAGATGCTTGAAGGAGCCCGTCGGACGAATCCTGCGCTGACGGCCCGCTACAGCGTCATGAGATATGTGCTCAGGAATGTTTCTGCTCTCCACAGCTTTCAGGTCGGCGTGATGATGGGCACTGTAGCGAAACAATTTTGTAAATGTTAATGTTAATCATCAAACAAACATGTCTAGTAGGCAGAACTGATTCGTAGCTGTGTGTAATTTTGTTTAGGAATCCCTCAAGGAGCGACGTGAGACCATCTTGGATTTCTTCCAGGCTTTGGATGAAGAAGGAACCATGTCGGTTTCGACCTCAGCCTTCAGGAAGGCCGTTAAGGTCGGGCTGAGCACAGACGGCGCATGTCATAGTCACACACACGTCTAATAAGTATGTATGGACGCAGGCAGCCAACATAGCTGTGGATCAGCGACAGCTGGACTGGCTGATTAGGAGCCTGGACAAGGACTGCACAGCCACCATAAACTACAGGTCAGTCTGTGGATGCGTGCTGTATGTAGGTGAAACTAAGAAGATATGAATTCCTGGACAGATTGTGTCACACTAATCTGCCTGGATTTGAGATTAATCTGAGTCTGACTGTGGTTGTGGGTAAATGCCTTCCTCACTTAGTGAGTTTACAGATGTGTGTTTAAACCGTTTGACATCAAACATGAATTTTATGGCCCTTTCTCTCTGCAATGCAGCCACTATGCTGTCACAGACACCGCCACGCAGATGACATCACTGCCAAGACGATCCATGACTGAATAAAAGCTGAAATCAGTTGTGTGATATTGTTTCTTAATGGATGAAAAGCAGAACGTTGGCATCTCAGTCTCATGAAATCATCACAGACGTGGACAGGTGTCGATCCCGTGACGTCAGCGACCCCTCGTCTCCTTCCTACTGTAGTTCTTAGCTCAACCCAATTCTGTCTGGTGTGAATACTTGAACCTCTGACCCCAACCAGCTGCACCCACCTCAGCACTGCCAGCTGTGTCTGTTGCCGGGCCACAGGGTCCTCTCCCTCATTCTGCCGGTCCAAAAATAATCTTCTGGTATGACAACAGAACAAGAGGAGGAAGAAAAAGACAGCTGGCGTCCATATCAAAGGGCCGAGAGGCTGGAACGAATGGGGCCAGATGCAACCTAGTTGTTTGGTCCCACTGGTCAGCTTTGTTAGAACGAACGGGCCTGTAACAGCAAGAGACCACTCATGAATATGTACACGTGCACATAGCATTACTTATGCAGACAAGGATTATTAAGGTGCGATGAGACAATGACATGACACCGTTTCACCAGGGGACAGATGGAAAAATATAAACATGATACTGACGGTTCATTGGTAAATATTACAGTTTCAAATTCATTTTTTCATTATCTTTTGATTAGGACATCAAAACTGTTCATTAATCTGAAAAGTTATTGTCTTTTTGTCTGTCAAGTTCCACAAACATCACGATTATCTTACATTATCTAACCTTGATCGATGTGTTTGTGTTGTCAGGGTGTCATGACTTTGAACTCAGCGGGTGAACACTGTCACCCTGTGGTGGCTTCAATTTCTGGCCTAACCTTTATCAGCGTAAACAACCGTAGAGCTGATGACATTGAAATACTGGTAATGGATTTGGTCTATTTTGCTTTGAAAACATTGAGAACATTTTCAGAATTAGTTTACGCACACATACCAGAGCTACGGGTGACATGCAAAGATCTTCCAGCGAAAACCTTAAAAAAGCAGATAAGGAGGCAAAAACTCAATGGACATATTTGGCTAGAAATAATATCACCCTAAATCCAAATACAATTTCTAACCTGAAATAAAGCACAATTCTTCATATAATATTATTGATGTACCTTCCTTATTTAAAAGACAGAAAACACAGCAGAATAATTTAGGTAAATTATCCCTCTGATGTGGCTTAATGAAAACAAACAGCTAGCTGCCAAATCCTAATGGGCCATCTTTCATGTGAATGGACACAAAGACTTAAAACCCACATCTTATTGAACAGTCCAATTGGAAATTCACAGATTTGGCCAAATTTTGAAGACGAAACAAAAAGCTGCCAACGAACCCTTCAGATATCTATGCACCCACTGGCTCACGCCGCCAATTAACATGATCTCGAAAGCGCTAATGGAATCTTGAGCTGTAATGAAAGTAAATAATTAAATTAAAGGATCCCTTGTATCATTGTTTGCGGTATTCTGGCCCATTAGGACCTCCAGTATTCTCATGCTAATCTAATGTTTGGGGCTTTTGTGTTCACATAATGAATTCTGTGTTTTTCCTCCAAACAGTGTTGTTCAGACATTTGTGTAGGTGCTGGCAGAGAAACAAAGACGTACATTAGGACCTATTGTCCTCCGCGATTATTAAAGTAAACAGAAATGCTGAAGGGGCATCACACACAGCTGCACACACTTCAGCCTGTGTTCGTTGAGGAGGAGAAAGGGCCAAGCAACCCTCAAGACTTGGTCAGAGATGATCCCTTTATTTGGAGCTTGTCGAGAGCTCGGCGATAGGATGACTAATGAGGCTTTGAAGATCAGCCTCTGGCACCGAGATCATCTGGAACGATATACGTAGAACATGGCACAACATATGTCAGAAAAGATAATGTTCCCTGCTTCGGCTTCAGTTCTGCTGTTTCTAACTTATGAGACTTAAGGAAACAGGAAAATTCTCAAAGGCTGATGTGACATTGCATTTTTTTGTTTATTCCCAACAAATACAAAACCCCATGTACAATAATGTAAAGACAGGCTGAAGCAATAAAGCTTCACAGTTATAGTCTAGACATTTTTGTGTAAAAAAAATCAATAGATTAGGTCAATTTACTGTGTGACATTGAGCTGTTTAATGTTTAGAACAGTTTCAGTTTTTGAGGCCGAAGAGTGAGACGAGGAACACAACTGCCCTGATTTCCCTCCCGCAGTCAAAGAGCTGCTCTGCTGGTTCTGCTAATACAGACACAGACAAAAAAGAGGAAATCTTTCAGCCCCGTGTTCCCTATAAAACATCTTGAACTCATCTGAGCGGCTGCTCCTGCCCTGCTGTGGAAAAAGTGGCTAACGAGAGCGGCGCTAAGTAATGCAGCTCCCCGTTGCATGGAAAAGCCATTTTGTTTGATTATTACACAACTGAGAACAGGACGGAGGGAACGTTTATCTGCTGCTGCTTCATCTGTCAATCTGAGGGGCACAACTTAATAACACAGCCTTACATAGAGCAAAGTCCACGTTGCAGATACTTCAGCATTACTCTCCACGGGTAAAAGTGTGTATTCCCACCCATGACAGATGGAACAGGACCCCAGTATCTCTCCTGAGGTTTCAATGAACAGTGGTCAACTTTGTGCGTATTTTTTTCCAATGGGGATATTCTGTGCAACCGAACTATAAAATCTAAACGATGTGGTAGAAGGATCACATGTCCAGGAGCAGGACTTGTGGGTCCTCCACCACTGCTTTGACCTTGCGTAGGAAAGTGACAGCTTCTCTGCCGTCGATGAGTCGGTGGTCGTACGTCAGTGCCACATACATCATGGGTCGCACCTCAACCTGCCAGATCACAAAGCAGATTCATTTTTAGATACCCACTTTTATCACTTTATAGAGACTTTTAATCATTTATGATCAAGCAAATGTACATTACATCATCAGTAAACAGTCACATCGATACACATGGAACAGATGGCACATTTCTCACCTTGCCATTGATGGCCACAGGTCGGTCAAAGATGCCGTGCATGCCGAGGATGGCAGACTGAGGAGGGTTGATGATGGGTGTGCCAAACACGGAGCCAAACACGCCACCGTTGCTGATGGTGAATGTGCCTCCATCCATATCCTCCACAGCCAGCTCATTTTGACGAGCCTGAGCGACATAAAGCAAAGGATTTCCACTCTTCTTCTTTACAACTGAAGGCACTACAAACAATAGGTCTTTCATGCGGTTGTACGAAGCTATTTACCTTTTCTCCCAGTGCATTAATGGCTTTTTCAATGTCGGCAAAGTTCATGGTCTCAACATTACGAATCACTGGAACAACAAGCCCCTAAGAACATATCAACCATGGGTTGTTTGTAAGCTATTGGTAGCAGCCAGCGGTTATAATTTTATTTTTTTATAAGCATTCTGATGGCAAGTCTTACCTTTGGCGTTGCCACAGCAACACTAATGTCTACATAGTCCCTGTAGACAATCTCTTTGGTTGTATCATCAATAACTGCAGTGAAAAACGTGTTGGTGATTTACAAAATGTAAAAAATAAATAAACATTTTGGTGACATAAGGACATGAAGCTCAACTGAGGCGTAAGAAGCTCCACTCGACTGTCCTACCTGCGTTAACTGGAGGCTGCTCAGTCAGAGCATGTGCGGCAGCTTTCACAAAGGCAGACATGAAACCCAGTTTAATGTTGTGCTTCTTTAAGAAAGCATCCTTATGAATCTTCCTCATCTCTTGGATGTTGCTGAACACACAATTGGGGAGAAATTTAGGAATCAATATTGCAATAAAGCTACTCCTTGAGTTGATTTTGTTGTTGTTGTTTGCCCATGCTCCTTATGTAGCTAGTTCTTTTATTGAAATATTATAAATATATATAAGAAGAACAGCATGATGGAACATTTTCAGGAGCTGCTGTGATTCACCTCATGTCCACCTCGTTAAAGGTAGTAAGCATGGCGCAGGTGTCCTGAGCCTCCTTCAGCCTCTGAGCAATCCTCAGCCTCATACGGTTCATCTTCACCTAAACCAGCACAAGAAAATGATCCCTGAATCATCTCTCATCATTTGCTTCAGTATCATTTTCTACATTATGTTACAGATGAGACAAAAACATGAGAGGAAGCATTAAATGAGCCTTCTGCAGGTGTTACCCTATGTTCTCCTCTGCCTCCTGATGTTGAAGGAGCTGGTGCAGCAGCAGTGGGCTTGACAGCAGATACTACACAAAGGTGAAAAAAGAAGAAGAACAAATGCTATTCAGTCAAGAGTAACTAGGAATATAGATAAGATATTTAAAATGGTAGAAAAAGGCTCCACCAGGTTTGGCTTGGACAGGCTGCTCTGGTACTGGGAGCACTGGGGGCTTGGCAGTGGGGGCTGTAGCTGCATGTGTTGAGGGTGGAGGAGTGACTTTTTCCACCATTGCTGGCGCCTCTGGAGCCACGGAGGCAGCAGCCTTGGCAGCAACAGGAGCAGCTGAGAAAACCGAAGCCAAACAGGAGCCAATGTAGTTTAGGACAAGCCACAAAAACACTGCATAATTAGTTCTGACATGTACTCTATTTAATCCTGACTAATCTATGATGTACTGAATAAACATGAAGTGTCCACTTCTTTACTTATATTGCAGTTTTTCTAGTTGACTTAGATGATTTTGACTGAGCTAACCTCCTTTCCGGAGTTTGAAAAGGGGTGTTCCTCCCTCCACCCTGCCTCCATCGGGTACCAGCAGTTCTTCGATCACACCAGCTGCTGGGGCGGGAACCTGTACAGAGGTCTGCAGGAGGAAAATGTAGTCTGAATGTGTTGAAGTGAACAGAAATGAAAAAAAAAGGGTGATTTAGGCTTTGTTTTCGTCCAAACCTTGTCTGTCTCAATTTCACACACAACTTCATCTTCTGTCACTGAGTCACCCACAGCTGAAACATAGAAAGTGAAGGACAACCATTTTCAAGATGATAGAAATTTTGAGAAAAACACCTGTTAAATACTGACAATACTTCTGCACTGTATGAACACCTACCTTTCTCCCACCTCACATCTCCTTCTGTAACAGATTCAGCAAACGCAGGGGTTTTGACCGTGACTACTTCAACTCCTGCACAAGTCGTAATAAAAAGTTAGAGTATGTTAAGACATTTTGAGTTCCACACAATGTTTAGTGCAAGTGTTGTCGTACATACCGTGAACAGCAGACGTCTTGAAATATCTGACAGGTAAGACATTTGCTGATGGAGGAAGTTCACATCCACATCTAAACCTCAAAACAGAAACACAACCAAGTTCATTTCTGAGAAATGCATCATAAAGAAATTCCACAAAATTACTTCCAAACACTTAACAACAATAACAAACAGTTGCCCGGAAAAGCTTCTGCAGATGCCTGAGGGGCGTTTTAGTGACAGACCACAGAACAGAAAAGCACTTACGATCTGGAATTCCTGTAAAACAGCTGGCTGCAGACAGAGACACCTTCAAGGGGAAAAGAGCAAAGACACAAATAAGAAAAGCAAAACAACTAAAGTTAGAATGATGCATCTGAGTCCCGAGGCTCTAACGTCAATGGAACCCATTGTTTTATTCATAGCAATAAATAAAGGAGATTGGTCTCTGGTGTTACATTCTCAAAATCAGAAGGTTAAATGTAAACGTACCTGCTGCGGTTTGTTGGCCAAACACATTACTGGGCTGAGAAGATAAAACAGAACAATTAGGCTGGCAAACGTTTAGGTTTAAAAACAATTGTAGTTCACTGTACGTTCACTGCACTTTTCTGTGATTCGAAGCATCATCCAGCAGGCTGCTACCCGCTAGCTGCTGCTGACTAGCCGGCTCACGTTAAGCGAGTCCAGTGCAGCGTTGTGGAAAAGTTGAACCCGGTTCACTGACGTGTTCCCGGGGCCCAGACCACCCCGAGCCACCCCTCGGCCCGCCCGTGTTCCCCGTGGGCGAGGCCCCGCTTCACACGCTAACATCTTAGCTTCAATGCTAACGGCTAACAGCGAAGTTAGGAGTCCGCGCACGGACCCGTCGGACCCGGTCTCGGTTCCACCTACCCGGCTCACCGCTGACACAGAGCGGCCGAGCGCCCGGTACACGCAGCGTGACAGCATGGCGTTGACGAGCGGCACTGGAGGGAGCGCGGCTCGGCGGGTCGCTGCTCCCTGGGCTGGAGGCGGTGCGACCGGGCGGAACCAGTGCGTCTGGCCGATACGGGGGCGTTGGTGCCGGGGCTGGACCGCATCAATGGCAGCAAACTAGAGCCAACAGCATCATCATTGTGATATAATAAAGATAAATGTTCTGGAGCTGCAACCGAGTTTTTTAATTCTCTCAAACTAAATGATATCCACAACACTGGCCCATTAATAATAATAATAATAATAATAATAATAATAATAATAATAATAATAATAATAATAATAATAAAGAAAAAAACATCTTTAAAACTGAAATGAAAATCTTTATAAATAAGACCAAACTACAATTAAACAACGTGTTGAAAGCTGTTGTGTGGTAGGTGGTGTCTAACCACACCTCCTTGTTCCGATGAGTGGGACCAGTACAAATAATGAAAGCGTCTCCTCCAGACGCATCTTTCAGTCCCTCTCTCAAGGCAACAGGTAGGTCATTAAGTATTTATACGGCTGTAGTTTAACTCAACAAATATTTACTTTTATTGGCTGAAAATGCTCCAATAATGTACATGGTGTATAAAATGATTGTTATTCTTGTTCTTTTGTAACCCAACAAGCACAAGTCAAAGTGTTTGGAGTAAAGGCATGTTTTCCTCCAGCAACACGTGCCTTGACGGCTGCCCTGCTGTGCATCTCTGCTCTCATCAAGCTGATTATGTGCCATCGAACTCAGACCCATCAGATGTTTATGAAACTTCTCACAGTTACAGTGATGACATGCTACCGGATGACGCCTTTTACAACAGCGGAGGCGCCGGCTCAAGTTCGATCTGTTCCACTCAATGGGAGCTCAACCGAGCCGGGGACTCCACAGAAGGACACCCACCTCCTGCATCCAGGAGCTGTGGCCACAATGACTGGAATCTGAATGACGGCCATCACGCGAAGAGGGCTAGAGTAGAAAATATCATCAAAGGCATGAGCAGCTGTCCTGCTACGCTCTGTACAGACGTGACGAGGAGGACTGAAGAACTGCCCTCGCATCAGGAACACATGCAACGAACTGGACCTTGCAGCGCGACGCACGACCAAACAGAGCAGCTCGAGAGTCAGCATCAGCAGCTTGAACGGCTCAGAACAAAGTTTCAGAATGTGGATCAAGCGAGTGAAGCTACTGACGGCGTTAAAGAAGGAAACCACCACCCCTGCAGCGATTCTGGCACATCTCAAGAAGCACTAGGAGATTCAGACAGAGATTCTGAAATATATCAGGGATGGAAGCGTGTGAAGATGATGAACTACTTTCAAAGCAGACCTGCAAAAATAAAGCTCATGGCAGACGTTCTGAAGGATGAACTGTCCAAAGCTGTCAGCAGGAGCGTGGACTATATTTTCAAAAGCATGCCACTGTCACTAGCCCATGAGGACAGTGTAGGAGATGCATCCCCTCAGTCATCATGTAAAGGTAATAACTGTAGACTTACCTGCTATGGGAGTGCAGTGGTGAGGGTTCCAGATGTTCAAACCGAAGCGCTGTCTCTGGTTGTACAAAAGCCACAACCGGAGAAACCTGACAAGTTTATCCCTCAGTCCAGTTCAAGAGCTCATCTGCCTCCAGAGCCTCCGGTTCCCTTTGGCGTCGACTTTGCTCTGCCTGAAGATCAGCCACCAGAGAAGAATCAGACCGCTGTTCGTCAGCATGCTCTCTCACGCGCACAAGATAGACACTCTGAGGGTGGTCAAGCAACGTTTAACACACACTGGAATTCAGTCAAAGTAAGGTCAAAGGTCAACGCCAGGTCTGTGAGAAGGCTGCAGAATCACACACTGTCGGTGGGTCAGCTGCTTTGTCTCCCTCATGTCAAGATTGAGCCCGATAACCTGATGAAGACTAACCCCTACATGTTAAATGTATCCTTTGTACAGCTTTGCTAATATTATCTAAGACCAATAAGAATAAATTGTTGTGTGTAGGTAGTGTGTAGTGTATATCCTTACCACTGGTGCCTTCCAGGAAGGGCTGAGCACGAACCATCTGAAAAAAGCTAAGCTTATGTTTTTCTACACTCGCTACCCGAGCTCACTGGTACTGAAGAAGTGTTTCCATGATGTGCAGGTAGGAAAATACATGCAAAACTCAAACCTACAGCATTTAGCTGATGCCGTTTTATGCTTTTAAAGAAATGTAAATCACACCATATTTCAATCAAAGTACACCAGCGTCAAATACCAACGTGTTTTATTGTTGTATGATTTGTGATGTAGCAATTAACACAAACACAATGTAAAAATGACAGTAAAATATATTCTTTTTTTATTGATTAAAACATCTTTTCCTATTTTTCATCATTTACACTCACCTGCCTCCTCAGTTCACACGCTGCATCACCTCCCAGCTCATCAAGTGGTTCAGTAACTTCAGGGAGTTCTTCTACATCCAGATGGAGAAGTTCGCCCGACACGCTCTCATGGAAGGAGTGGCCGACGTGCGAGGTCTGACTGTGGGGAGAGAATCAGAACTTTTCAGGGCTCTCAACGTGCACTACAACAAAGCCAACGACTTCCAGGTAACTCAAACAATGTCACTGCTCTGTACCATATATACTGCATCTCTCAGTAAGGTCATTGTTGATCATGTGAAATATATGGTCCTATTCTTTTTAAAGGTACCTGTAACTCGTTCTTATTTCACTTAATTTAACCCAGAAAGAGTCTTCACGTGCCGTTAATATTTTAGTTTAATAAAAAAAAGTGTTTTTGGGGTTTATCCCATCATCCAATGTCCAACCTCTGTGAACCCAAATTAATATTAATAGGAGGAATCGCCTCGTCCTCGTCAGGCTGCATTGAATAAAGTCTGACAAACCTAACGAAGCAAAGCAGAACTCAATTCGAACATATTACCCAAGGAGTGAGACTTAATGTTTGCATGTTTAAATGTTTATTGGAATAACTGAAAACACACGAGCACTGCCATGCTGATATTATTCCATCAAATGCAGCTCACATTATGACTTGTTAATAATTTAATGACATACTTTAGCACTGAGCTCACAGTTAATGTTGTTGTACTGGATCACACTATATTGACAGCAATTCTACTCAATATAATGAAGTCCAATACAAGACAACTGGGAACCAGTAGAAAAATGAGAGGAAAAGAGATGAAAATGAATGATCGTTACACACGCATGAACTTTATAACTGTCATACTACTGTTATATACAGTTGAGCCCGAAATTATTCACGCCCTTAGCAATTTCTGACCTAAAGTTACTTTTATTCAACCAGCAAGGTTTTTGACTTGAAATGACACGGACTTCTCTCAGAAAATAATAAGACGACGTACAAGAGGGTATGATTGTGGAAAAAATTACTACTCATCTTTTATTTAGGAGACACTTCAACATAAAAGGGTTGGAGCTCATCAGTAAAGATGAATGAACAAAATACTAGTGGAGACATGCAAAAAGCTGGTCGGCTTAAAAGAAAGCGTTTAATTTCTTTAACAGCAAATAACGACATTTCTATACAATATTGGGAAGCCACTCCTTATTCAAATAAGTAATAATTTTAGATGCCTGGTGTACATTGTCTTATTTTTTTCTTCAGAAAACGTGCTGGTTGAATAAAAGTAACTTAGTAAGAAGACTTTGCCTGAGGGATGAATAATTGCGTGTGTGTGTGTGTGTGTGTGGGGGGGGGGGGGGGGGTAAATGGGTTTTTTTTTCTTATGACCCAATATCTACGAGTGTACTGTGTAGGAGCAGATGATCAAATGAAGTGTGAATGCCGATAAAAGAGCAGCATGAGTTGCATCTTTAAGTCAAACTTGTTTCCCCAGCACAACCTGAAGAGTATATGTTCTGGTGGAGCCAGACTGGCAGGCGTGTGCTTGATTTTCCAGACTCTTCAAAAGTACAGTTGTTAGAGAAACCAAAGCACGGGTTCAACCCTTAATGACAGGTTTTTGGTCCATCATTTTCACTAGTGACATTAAAACGTTTAATGGTAACACGATGGTTACAACAAAAAGGGTTCATCTTCTGGTAAGCATGAATGTACACACAATTTCATTAAACTGCTTTCATTAAACTGGGAGGATAAAGTCTTTAACTCATTGTAGATTTTACAGTATAAAAAACAAGAACTATCATTGGTAAAGAGGACGGTCAGGTTTTTCCTTCATTAGCTGCAGGGAACAAACGTCTCTTCATATGCATGTTATGTGACACACAACAATGGAAACACTAATAGTCTGTTTCAGTTTTACTTTGGATGAATCAGGTTCATAGTGCTAAAGTCTATCTCTTTTTTTTGTCCTCGTAGGTTCCAGACAGATTTCTTGACGTTGCAGAGATTACGCTGAGAGAATTTTACATTGCCATTTCACTGGGCAAAGACCGCGATCCATCCTGGAAGAAGGCAATCTACAAGGTGATATGTAAACTGGACAGTGACGTGCCAGCTGATTTCCAAAGTCATCACACTGGATGAAAGAATGATCATGTGCCACAGTGGTTACTGTCACAGTGTGGACTTACTTAGAACCAGAAGATCTTGAAAGTACACTTCTTTATTTTAATTTTGTCTAAAGCCAAACATACAGCTGAGTAATTGTTTTGCTTTTTCATCTATGTTATATGTTTTGTATTATCACAAAACAGTTTAAGTTTAGTGAAAAACAGTTTTAAAAGAAGCATTTATAACAAGCACAAAAAAGGTCCACACCATGAAACAGCAAATCTTTAATATTTATCACACATTTACGGTTGTACAGTTGGATAAACCTTAATAATTTACGTCAAAAAGTAAATATGTAATAGATAATTTATGACAAACAATATGCACATTTGTTTCATTTATACTTACCATAAAGGATCCACTTTTCAAATCATAGGCTGTGCTGGCAAACCAATCATTATCTTCATCAGCTGTCTGTGTTTGCCCATCCTCTCTCCGGCGGAGTCCAGTAAGACGTTTGACAAATATCTGATGTGTGGAAATTCTGGTTCCTTCATTTAAGTCTGTTAATGTCAAATGTATATTATAAGGGATACACCTGCTTACATTTCCATCTATTAACATTAACACTCTGGAATTGATGATAAACTGCAAGGCAATATTATTGTGTTAAATATGTAATAAAATAACAGTAAGAACAAAAGCTTAATGGGAAATCAGCGTTTGATTACGTAGTAGGTATAGTAGCGTCTGTTGTTGTCTGATTAAACATTTGCCATTACTTGGAAAATGTGTGAAAAGCCAAGATTCAGAGATTAAAATTAATTGTCTGATTACCACTTACAATGTGGGCTCTCACTGCTCTACAACCTTGAATCCCACAGCTCCAAGTGTACTTGCTGCTATACTGTTTGTGATGTCTCATCTTTGGAGAGCGTTTTCTTTCATGTTCTTGCAAGGACCATGGGTTGCATGTAAACGCTTAGACTCAGACTAAGGGTATTAAAGGGGCCAAAGCTAATGTTGACCCATGTTCCACCTTCCTCCAAAAAACAGTAATCATAATACTGTATATACATTCATGAAAACCAATAACAACACAATATAAACACTCCATTGCCGTGAACAATTTCTACTTTAACTGACGGGAGTTTGGGCACGGTGTTCTACAAATGTAAGGCCGTTATCACACAGACCAACAAACAGTACAGTAGTAGAATAAAATATTCTGGATATTTTAAGTGTTTCATTTTCGATCGCGATCATTTTGTGGTCAAGTGCAGGAATTTAGCTTTTATATTATACATTCATCCATTGATGATGACCGCTTGCTGGATGATGTCATGTTACAATAATCAGATCAAGATAAAAAGATTCCATGTGATAACACACCTTCACATTTAAATCACTTTCTTTCATGTGTGGTCTGATAGTGTAGAGCAAAATTAGCATTTTAATTGGCCATGGTATAAGATGCTGTTGTAAATTTCCTTATGTTAACTTAAGCATAACTAAATATTTTATAACCATTTATCTTTCATACTGTTGGACATCTGAAGGTGAAATTATGCTGCTCCAAAGTTAGATGTAATAATATAAAGTCCCACAGTGGGTTGAACCAATGCACAATCTGCCCAAATGTGGTTCTTTGCACATCATATGAGACAATAAACCAGATAAGGAGGAAAGAGATTAAAAGAAACCATCCACGTGTTTACGCAAACCAGGCAGAAGCATAATTTCCCCTTCATTGTCATCTATATAAATGGTATAAGCAAACATTTAGATGAAGTTCCTGCCCTCAAGGGCTAAAGGCCTTGTATTTTGGGGGTAAGGTTCAAATAAAACTCTAGAAAGATTACAGTGATAGGTGTGTGAAATTTTATTTTTCAAGTTTGGATTGAGAAAGAAACAGTACTACAGGTTTACAGCATGAATGGTACAAAACAGCAACAAAAAACATGGTAATTCAGGAAAATGGGACAAAGTCAAAAACACGCAATCATCAATCTAGTTAGCAGCCAGGAAGTCTGCTTAAAAATAAGAAAACCATACTTTAGGGTTATTAGTAAAATAATGTTTCCTCATGAATAATCTTCTGTGTTTCACATTCTGGACACCTGTTGTATATATAAAAAAAGAACAATGATAATTTAGCCAAAAAACCAAAGACATTACTATCATGTATAGTCCCTAACTATGGCTTTACATTTATTTTTTTAAAAATATATTTTGCCTAATTATTCCTAATTGGTTGACTTTAACCTTAACTTGATATGAAAAACAGAGGAAAACAGAGGAATTAACTCAATTTTATTTCACGTGCTACTTACAGCTTTATTTTGGAAAATACAGATCTTTCAGAACAATGAAGGTAGAACAATGTTATTTTGTAATATGTTCGATTTTCTATTACTGCATTCACATTTAAAAATGTTGGTCCACAACAAAGGCCTGTGAGGAGAAAAGGCCTCTAACGCATTCTCATCTAATAGAAACTATGGATTAATTTCAATCTATTGCATTTATGCTACAAAGAAGTTTATTCTAAGTTATCTATATAAAAACAAATAAAAACCATACGTACCTAATGAGAGCACATGGGGAGAAAGATTATCTTCTTAGAAATACTTGGTGCGGTTGAGAGCTTTTTGGGCCAGCTGACCAGTCTCATCTGTTATTTTCTCCCAGTCAGTTTGACCCACCACAAAACCAATAGCGCGCTTTCGATCTGCGTCTTTTTGCTCCTCAAGATCAGCCCATCGAACCTAAGCAAAAAACAACAACCGAGGAGCAATGTTAGCAGCAGGATACGGATTAAAGCAGATAAATTATACAACAGTATGTGATAATAATTCACCTTTACTTGGGAATGATTCAATATGTGAATATTTGACCAAGGTGTAACTTTTTGGTCAGAATGTGAAATTACCCTTTTCTTTCCTGGCTCTGACATGCGTGTGGCATAGTCATCTGGAAGCTGGAGGTAGTCCTCCAAGCCTGCCATGTGTTCACCTTCACGCTTCCTCTTCCCACCACTTCCCAAACCATCCAGCTTGTCTGCGTAAATACAAGATTACTATAGATCATCTCTGGAGCCGCATAAATGCAGTACCCTCATCTTTTTAACCTTAAGTAATCCATTAAGTGCTCTATTTAGCTTAACTGCAATCTAATCAGTATTTTGGGGGTGAATGATAGTTATTTACTCTCAAAAACAATTTGTAACAATTGTAACTCAAATCTGCTGCTCCTTTTAGTCAACAGACAAAACATGGATGAAATAGGTGGTAATATGTATTATAAACAGACATATCTTAAATGATATAAATCAGACAAATAAAGCTAGAAATGGTGAAGAAGATTAAGTTTATTTCAAACTTATGTAAATACCCACCGAGTTTTGCCTCAGATGTGTCCATCTCCCATTTGCTTTTTGGAAGGTAACCCTATATTGTATAAAACAACACTGTAATGGTTAAACATCTAGGAAATACAGCAATAAGTGAATAAGTGGGGGAAAGGGGGTTGCTAGAAAAGGTTAAAAGACAAACAGAGAGAGCTGAAAGTGGAATTAAGATTTTGGTTACGCTCAACAATAAAGTCTGAACTGTCACATGCAAAAGACAAAATAAGCAACTCTAGAACACAAGACTATCAGATCAACACATTATGCATTTCTTCACAAACGTCTCTGCTACTTGTGATTGTGTCCGCAGACACAAACTTTAGCATTGATTTAACATGTTATGAACACATCATAGTATACGTCTGAATATGTATACCAGAAAATTATATCTTATATACACCTATATTATAAAAGTAGTAATAAGAGGACATTTATTATTTTAAGAGCTGTGTTCGACAACTGATACAGGTCAATTGCGCATCATTTCCTTAATTATCATGAATGATTGGCATCTGTGGAGAGCAAACAAGATCCATAATGGTGCATAAACACTGTTTGTGTGAGCGAGATGAGAGGGGGCGCCATCAATTTCCAGCTGTAGCAGTTAGCAGTTCCATTACCTAGAGTGAGATTGAACAAGTAAAGCTGACCTTTAGCTGCATGCGTGCCCTTTTGCAAATAAATCATCATTTAACACCTTTGCTGGTGTCATACGACCAAAAACAGTGTTTTGTCTCTTTTTGCCTAAGGATGGTTTGGATTTCCTAGTGAGTTTAAGTCAGCTGACATTCTTTAGCCATAATTCTATTTAAGTATTTGCGGTTCAAAGGCCCATATGTTCTGTATGAACATTAAGGCGGCTTTGACTGACCTATCGGCAGCTTTTGCATTTAAAAAAAAACAAACTACCGAGTTGTTGGACTTCATTGTGACTTATGAAACACTACACACTAATGTGCACCTTTCTAAGCCACAGAAGCATTAGATTACTTTTGAAGAAAATTCTGACTTTGATTCATGATAGTTGCAAAAAGAAGAAAACAAAAGATTTTGACTCTAATTCAAAATATAAAGTATTTGATAAATCAACAGGTATGACTGTCTATTTAAGATGCATAGTAAAACTAAATTATGCAGTGTTCAAACTGCAAACTTCTGCTCAATGAATTTATGAACACATGAGACAAACATTTGAGTCAAAATACACAACTGGAATTCACAGTCCCAGTATTATTTTTTCAGGTTTTGTTTAGGGTCAATATACAGACTCAAGTATTAAAACTACAAACAAGTTGTTGGGCTAGAATATATGCACAATGAGAACAATGGCTCAGTAGAGTCATAAAACATCAATACGAACAACAACAAACACTATATTTTGGCAAAATCTTGCCATCTACCAGACACCATACAATTCTTTACACGTTTACAAAACCATATTTACTACTGATATGGTGTCTATCATATTAAAAGCTTCAATAGCTTCAAGCAAGCGCCAAGTAGAATGGTGGTAAATGATAGAGTAGAGCAAAATGCTGCTGAACCATCCAAATTTAACCTGTTAAGGCCCAAGCTTTCAAGTGTTCTGATTTCAACTCCACACTCAGACATGGAACCAGATTATTTTTTTCATGGTCTTACCAGTAGAGTTGAAGTGTTAGACAAACTTTAATTGATTTAGTATTGGATTTCAGCTGATGCAATTCAGATGTGACAGTTTTGTCAGCCGGATAAAGTCAGTTGAGGTTTAGAAGGATTAAACAAAATTCTTTCTCCCTATTTGTTAGTTTTATTAATAATTGTTTGACAAGACATCATCAGTAGTCAAGTCATCATGCTGTGGCTAAAACCCAATTATGTTCCTTATGATAAAGGAAAATAAATGGAGAATTATTATATATCATCAGTTAACGCTGCGTTAGAGTATTTTGAGTCAACATTCTGGAGCATGTAAACACATGTATTAGACTTTGCTTCAAATGTTTTTTGCAGATAAAACCACACATTTGAATTCTCCATTTGTACATGAGCAATAAAAAAAATAAAATGTTAATTCAAAGCACTATTTTATATCTTTCCAACATAACTGCAGTTGTTTTGTGTTAATTAAAAGTATTTTCTTTTTGCTTAATTCATTGTGGGAGTGTCACACAGACACGGACACTTGGATGAAGGGATGAAATCTGACAGATTTTTCTCATGCTTGTTCATTCCACCGCATTCTTCAAAATACGGCTAATGCAGAATTATGAAAGTTTGAAGTGAGAATCTCAGAACTATTTAAGTCATAAAATAGTATGAAAGAACTTTGACAAGAAACTTAAAAAAAAAGGTATAGCATTCAAACCAGGCAGGTTTGATAGAATGTCTTGATGTGATTAGGCTGCAGAGCCACAAATCACTTGTAATACAACCAGATACATTTCCATTGACTAAATATCAAAAAACTTTGTGTATAACCTGCTGTGTTCATAAATATATACATTCGGCATTTAGCATCGAACTATTGAATGCCCCAAAATTAAGGCTTAAAAAATCAAATAAAAAAATCTTAAATCTCAATGGATTTGTAGACATGGCTCACTTTAATTAGTCAGCTTTAATTGTTGCTTGCTATTGCTAATATTATATTTATGAAGGTGAGCATTTTTAAATAAAAGTATATAGAAAAAAAAATAAGTCTGACATAATTTAAAAAAACAAGACTACTACAAAAAAAATTAAGTGAAGCTTAAGCCATAAGAAATTACTATGAAATAGAAAGACAAAAAGAAAAATTTGTATATAAAACAAATGTATATATCTTACATTTACATTATGGAAGACTGATTAACAGACATTCTGTTTAGTATATAATTACTAGAAATTGTATTTTGTAATATTTAATTTAACCGATGGTCAACAAAGTAGGGGACAAATGCCAAGCACCACGGATGCTTTCAGGGCATTTGAAGATGTGTACTAATTAACAAAAACTGAACTGATGATTATTTGTTATACGATTGGGGAAAAAAAAAAGGTTATTCTTTGAATTGAATGCCAGTTTATAGTAAGGCAGGCACCATGAACTTCTACTAATACTATCGTTTCTTTGTTCTTGTTTCTTATGTTGGCGAAATCACAAGTTCATAAAAGATTTATTTCCAAAATTCAAACTAACATGCACAAAGTTTATGAAATATACCCAAACTGTAATGTATGTCTAAATGTAACTGCATTACTTAATGTGACTTACATTAAGAGGAAGCAGACTAAAATTAGGACTTCTTTTGATGGCACTTAAGCAACTATTTTCCCTGAAGATTGAATTTTTCCAGTAAATCAAATTGATTGAGTGTGTTAACACCCTCTTTTACATCACAGTACTACAAAACTATAAAAACAATGAACGCAAGACTTTCTACAATTTAATCAGTTTCATTGGCGTAAAACTCACCTGGTCTGATAACTAGAAAATCTTGAATGATACATAATCATACAAATGATTCTGACAACTACGTGGCAATAAATCAAAACTTGTCATGTCCTACCAGATCACCCTCTTCTTCCTCTTCTCTCTTTTGTTCCTTGGGCTCATCATCAGGATTAAAGTCTTCCATCTCAACCTAATACCACAAAAACACATTTTAACTCAACTAATGACAGACACCAAGTGCTGTTATGTAACCATTAAGTCTTGATGAACTCACCTCCTCTATAGCAGCATCCTGCAGCAAGGACCGGACATCTAGACGCACCATATGACGTGGTGAAGGCTCCCAGTTGTTGGACATCTGTGCATAGAAAGAGCACAGGCTTTATGTATGGACTTCAGCAGACACAGTTAAATGTATGAGCCACAGAGTACTGATCTTACAGACCTTTACTATATCCTTAAGTGTGCGACTATGGACGTTTCTCTTTGCACAGGTCTGAGTATCTGCAGTTATTTCAGCCAAATAAACCTGAAAGTAAGAAGGACATAAACCCAGGTAACACAGGAGGGATTATAGTTTACTTCCAGTTCAGTTCAAATAATTATTTGTACTTGACGCACCTCAAAGCCTTTTGTTTTAGCTGCACTCCAGAACTGATCAAAGTGTTTAACCCTGTCGTTAATAGTGTCCAAAATGATGAAGGGGAAAAAGCCGTCATCAAGAGTTTTCTTAAATGTTTTTAGCATACTGCTTCGGTATGTGTCCTCCATTTCTGGCTCATACTCATATTCCAGAACCTGCAAGACAGATTTTTGTTTAAAAATACTAATTGTAATGGGTCAATTAGTTGATGCTTGATTGTTTTTCTGTAATTTGCTCGTTTTTGAAATCACCTTAGCTTTGACTCGCTTTCCTGTGTCTGGGTCTTTCTCAACTTTCTCGACTTCAGTCATGAAATAGTCATCCAAGACTAGAACTCTTGGTGGAGCACCGCCACAGTCAACTTCCTTGTCCTTAATATTATCAACACAATTTGTTATGTTACAAAAGAAACATATATTGTTATATAAAAAATAATTTCTATTAAAACATATCAACAGGCTCTAGAGAGATGCTATTCTTTGCTTGTGTGATTCCACTCACCCGTATTAGCTTTGCAACATGGCTTTTGCCACTTCCTGGAAGTCCTCTTAGTATAATAACAATCTTTAAAAACACAAATTAAAATGAGCAACCAGTACATTATGCAACAAAAAATGTGATATTATTGGCTCAAGAAAAACTGAAACAGTAAAAATTACCCTTTCGGGGCGAGTCAATCTCCCTGGTGGTTTGAGGATATCATCAATATTCTTCATTTCTGGCTTCTTCTCGACCCGTTGGGGTGGCTGCGGTGGAGGTGGTAGATTTGGTACAGGTGGAGGGCCTCTGTCTTCTGGATAACTTCTTTTATCTGCTATATCACGTTATTTGCAATTTTTAAAATTTGCATATTATTTATTGTACAAACTCTCCAGTCAGTTGTCGAAGCATACCAAAAGGCGAGGAGCTATGGCCATAACGCTCTGGGATACTGCGGTCAATTCCAACCCGCTCATACGGAGGTCTATCATAGCCAGGTCTGCCATAATGTTCATCTCGATCACGACTGCCACTTCGCTCCCTCTCTCGAAGTTGTTGGTCTCTGTCTCTGTATCCTGAGCGAAGAGGTGGTACCGGTGGAGCTCTACACAAAAGATGAGATTCATTAAGTTTCTTATTTCAAATTTGGACACACTGAAGACTAATCACAATGTATACCACAGTGTGATATGGTACCTTTCATCAACCATGGACTGGTTGCTTGTGTTTAAGAACAGACAAAACAGAAAAAAATATTACATATATAGCCCACTTCCCCATAAAAAATAAAGACATCAAACAGAGCTGGTCTTCAAGTCAAAGTTTCCAAACACACATACATTACCTGTCATCTCTATCCCTTGGAGCATAGCGTTCCCGGTCATATCTTTCCCGTTCATAGTCAGGTGGAGGCTTTTCTCTATATAATTCCCGCTCTCTACTATAATCCCGGCGGTCAATGTAGGGGTCCGGACGTCTATCATAATATGGGTCTCTGCTGTAGGGATCTCTAGGACCAAGAGGTTCTAAAAAAAAAAGATAAAAAGAAAAATCACAAGTGAGGTTAAGAACTCAAACATTTTAAAAGCAAGTTTGGGTTTAAGAGAACACAAGATACATTATTACAAATCACCTTTTCCATAACCCCTGTCTGACAGGACAGGGTCAGGCCTCAAAATAATTCTCTCGCCATAGGAGATCCGTTCGACAGTGGCTCCAGGCTCTGAAACATGGAGTTAACTTCTCTGAACACTACTCAATATTTAATCTGTTTTGCGTGATCAATAATTCACTTCACTATTACCATGCCCATGCCCATACTCCACAGTCTTTGGAATCACTGATGGTTTGGGTGCAGCTGTGAGACCTGGATGATAATCCATGGCTGAAGGCTTTTTGTCCCACACAGATTCAGCTGGCGCCGTCTGTGCTGCTGCACTCATGCCCTGAAAATGACAGACATATTCAATCCACACAATGCTTTTGCAATCCCAGTAATTGGCATGACTAAGTCTATGACTATGAGGACGCCAACACTCTTCTCCCTCTTAAAAAACCTGATTACCGGTTATTTGTTTACTTAGCAACAGTGATTATAGAAAGTGATAATAAAGATAACAGAATCACCTGTAAACTCTAATGCAAGAGTATGATATGATTTACCTTGAGAACATTTCTGACATCTGCTGGGATCTCCAAACCAAGAAGACCAGCAGGAAGCTCAGTCAAGACGTCTGTAGATGGAGGTCGAGGTTCAGAACTAGGACCAGGGGCTTTGCCCTCCTGCAATTCCCTGTAGAACCCGAAACAATGACAGTGAAGTTAAAAAGGTATTTATTTTTTTAAAACAGTCTTAAGGATATAGTGATGTAGGTAACATTATCTAATTAGCTGTTATTAACAAACTTACTACTACTAACTTCTTTCTGCTTCAAATATATGATCTGGAAATAAATTTTAACAAATTCTACATTGCAATCAAAAATCTACAAAGAATTGTACCTTGTATAATATGGCATTTAATATTATTAATGTAAAATGTGTATAATTACCTAATAAGTTTAAGCTCTTGAGCAGCTTTAAGAATGATCTCATGCTGACGCTGTGAGAGAGCAAGTACATTTGCCCCACTTACACCATGAAGTGTATCAACTGAGCTGTCAGGCAAGCTTTTGACTGGTGCAGCAGGCAGTGGGGGTAGAGGTTCTTCTCTGCGCTCCTCATAGTGAGGCCTGCGATCATCATAGTCTGGAGGATACACTCTGTCTGGTGGTGGAGGAAGTCTTGAAAGCCTATTCCATTCTGATGGCGGTGGTGGGTAAGGTGGCTTTTCCTCTCTGTGCAGTGACTCATCTCCGTACTCACGAATTCGAAGTTCTCCTCTTCCCCTGTTGTGTTCCTCATACGGATATGGGCGACTTCTTTCTCTCTCCTCTAACCATTGGCCCTCTCTGTAGCGCTCAGGTGGCGGTATGTGGGGGGGAAAGTCCCTCTCAGGAGGACCACGCTCTCGGTCCCATTCAGAATCATAGTTCTTGGCATCATGGCGAAAGTCATCCGGTGGCGGCCGCCGGTTATACCTCTCGTCCCCGTGATTGTAATCCTCTACAAAATCCTCATTAAAGGCCTCTTCATATTCCTCATGTGTTGGACCTGGTCTCCACATACCTCGGGCCATTCCTCGACCCACAGGTCTCCTTCTTATTCCTCCTCTATCTATCATCTCCTGTGGAGGCAAAGGTGGGCCTCTTCCATGTGGTGGCTTCCACCCCAACTCTCTTTCCATTCCATCATTATATAAGGGCTCTTCTGTGGCATCCATTAATTCATGAGGAGGAGGTGGTGGCAAACAACGCCTGCCTCTTCCCATATCTGAATGCATTGGATGGCTATGAGGATCACGTCCGTGAAACATGGGGTGCCTTGTAGAGTCCATTTCAGTAGCATCAGAGTCCATTGCATGGCTCAATGACTCGTGATCTACTGGTCCATGTGGTGGGTGAGGAGGGTGTCCTCGCCCTTGGTGCATAAAACCAGAATGGCCTCGAGGTGGACGACCTCGGCCAGGTGGAAAGGGGGGTCTCATTCCTCTCATTGGAGGCCTCCTTTCTCCCCAGTAAGGTTCCCCTTCCTCTGAGCAGTCTAATGATTCATCTTCTTCCCAGTGCCTGTCTAGAGGCTCTCCTCTTCCCATGGGAGGTCCTCCCCTCCCCATGGGAGGTCCTCCCCTACCCATGGGGGGCCCTCCCCTACCCATGGGGGGCCCTCCCCTAACCATGGGGGGCCCTCCCCTAACCATGGGGGGCCCACCTCTAACCATAGGTGGACCTCCCCTTCCCATGGGTGGACCACCCCTTCCCATGGGTGGGCCTCCCCTTCCCATGGGTGGGCCTCCCCTTCCCATGGGTGGACCTCCCCTTCCCATGGGTGGACCTCCCCTTCCCATGGGTGGACCTCCCCTTCCCATGGGTGGGCCACCTCTACACATAGGGGGCCTTCCTCTCATCATTGGGGGCCTTCCTCTTCCCATATAGGGTCCTCCAACTGGTTCTTCATAATATTCTTCCTCTGTTGGAAATTGATGTTCATCTGGCACCCAAATTTCTTCAGGAGGCACCTCTGATTCCTCACCAAATTCCTCATAGGAAGGATCCTGCCAGTGATGCTCTTCGTGTTCTCCCGATATACCAGTGTCCTCCTCAGGTGGCATGTATTCACAAGACATTTCTTCCACTTGCTCCCCAAGTGGGAGAGTATTTGGTCCCCTGAATGCACCACGACCCCTCTGCCCACGTCCACGCCCTGGAATTTGACAAGGTACTGGGGGCTGACCACGTCCCCTACCAGAAGAAAGCATCTGAGGCTCTGGTCTTGACTGTTTTTGCCCAGAGGTCTGAAGTTCCTGTGTGATCACAGGGGGTTTTGGAACCCCAACAGAAGGGTTATTTGTCACCGATTCATCTGGTTTGTGAGGATTTGCCGTAGAAGTAATTTTAGGTTCCACAGAAGTAGTAGTCACAGATGCCTTGTTAAGAGTTTCAGGTTTTTCACTATTGGCAGGAGACATACTAATTTCTAAATTCTCACTATCATTTGTTGGTAAAGTCTGAGGGATGGGGTCATTTTGGACAAAGAAACTGTCATTTCCAAGCAAGTTATCATCTGTTAAGTCTTCAGCATTAGTGCCATCATCTGGTTCTGACTTACTTCGTCCTTTTTCAGACTGTGGTAGTACAGATACATTTTCTAGATTCTTTGTATCCATACTGGTAGGTGGTTTAGTTTCTGGTTGTGCATTAGGTTGCAGATCCAGTGGTGGCTTTTGCAGTGGCACAGGGGAGTGTTCAAAATGAGGTGGGGGGCCTGGCGGTCTTGAGGGTTGTTCAAATCTAGGCTGTTGCCCAAATCGAGGTTGACCAAATCTGGGAGGACCGTCAAAGCGGTGTCTTGGTTGGTCAAATCGAGGGGGACCATCAAAACGTGGAGGTGGCTGGTCAAACCTTGGGGGACCATCAAAACGTGGGGGTGGCCGGTCAAACCTTGGGGGACCGTCAAAACGCGGGGGTGGCTGGTCAAACCTTGGGGGACCGTCAAAACGTGAGCGTGGCTGGTCAAACCTTGGAGGCCCATCAAAGCGTTGCTGTTGCTGGTCAAACCTTGGAGGCCCATCAAAGCGTTGCTGTGGCTGGTCAAATCTTGGAGGCCCATCAAAGCGTTGCTGTGGCTGGTCAAATCTTGGAGGTCCATCAAAACCTTGTCGTGGTGGGTCAAATCTAGGGTTGTTTGGACTGGGAAACATGAAACAAATACATTATTAACACATTAAATCCTATTAAATTAAAAAACAGGCCAAGGTAGTTATATTATCAGCTTAAGGTCCAGACCCTAATGTTCACAAGATTATTACTGTGGGGATGTCCTGTTGTTTTTATATGGCTAGAATTTAACAGGTTCAAAAGCAATCAGTACTCACCGTGGGCCTCTCACATTGCTGAAGCTAGGTGGCTGAACTGTAGGGGGGTCAGGATTTTGGACTCCTATGCCAGCAGGTACACCACCTCTCACAGGTGGCCCTGCATGCGATTCCAATGGTGGACCAAACCCAGTGGGCCGTGGACCTTGAGATCCTGGACCAATAACAGCTGGAGAATGTTGCATACTAATGTTTAGGGACGGCTGGTGCATTTGGATGTCTTGTCCAGGATACTGGCCATACTGTCCCACCATCCCACTGGTATACTGGCTTGAAGGATATGGCACCATGGCTGTTAGAGTGGCAACCCTTTCCTGAAGATGAGCATTGGTGGCATTCATCTGTTCTTCCCATTGTTTCCATTGGTGCTCATAGTCCTGTAATTGGTCTTTGTGTGGATAGGTCTTGAACTGCTCATACCATAGGATGAAGGTCCGAGCCCAGTCTTGGAATAAAGGAGTGAACTGCTGCTGCTGCATTTGATAATGCCTTAGCTGCATTTCAGCAGACATTGACTATGATAAAGAACAAGGACAATATGATTAACTCTTATTATAACCAGTGGTGATATATGCAGGTATCTGCTTCACTTTTGGTTTAAACCTAAGTACAAGTAGTACAAACTCTTTAACACTTTTTTGAACAGGTAACCTCTACAGTGATGAAAGTAACCTGTCATTCAATCACAATAATAAGTTATAATTTGCCAACCTGAAGGTCTGATGGTTGTTGAATCAGCTGTTGATATTGTTCCAGGATCTTCTGCAGCTTTTCATGCTGTTGCATGAGAGCCTGGTATTGTAGGCCTGCTCTCTGCTGTTGCACCTGCTGCCACTGTGCTGCTGCAGCCTGTAACTGCTGGAGGCGGGCAGCCTCCTCTGGGTCTTGCGGAATTTCCGGCTTAAAAGACAAACAAGAGATGATTGAGGCAATGTCTGGCTGGAACATACATAAAGTGATTCTGATGGTGGTTTGTTATGAAATTGCGGATTTTATTGAAAGTAATCAATGTGACACTTTTGGCTTAACAGTACTGAACCTCAACATTGTCTTTATATTACTGCTCAAACTGATTTCTTATTGTGCCAAATTGTCAAATACAGAAAGTTGTTAAAAAAAATTAAGATATAGTCATTTTAGAAATAAAATAGGAGGGAGGATATATTATTCTGTCACTTTAGGCTTGATGTGCAGCTTGTTAGAAGTACCTCAGCCAGATCTTTTGCAGGTCTCCGTTAGGATAATAAATATTGAAATCCCCTCAACAGAATGAAGTGAAGGAGTTAAGGGTGGGCAACTGATTATTACACTTGCATCCAGTATTAATTGTCTGCAATCCTGACAGAGGGTAACAGCAATTGTGGAAAAAAAATCCAAAGAAACAATGGTGAAGATGATATATGGACGGGGTAAATAGTGGGACTTACTGTATCTGTAACTGTAGGTAGTTTTCCTAAATTTTCACTCTGTAAATTTGTTAAACAAAAAGTTTAAGTGTGATGGAACATGAATTTTCAGGTACACTCACTCCAGATCTGACATTTTTTTCTGGGGCCGTGGGATATTACATTTTACACTGTATTGTATTGTATTCTATACTTTGACACCAAGTAACAAATACAAGCAATACCCCTTTGTTTCCTAATAAGTGATGATACTATTGATACTATTAATCAACTGTTATTTTTATTTGCATACAAACATGTTGACAAAACTCCTACCTTGCCTAACTAAGCTGATACAGAACATTTTTGCAATAAACCTGTTAGGACAATATTATTACCAGCTGGTTCTGTTTGACATTTACCAACACATGTTTGATCTGTTACACACATTTATGCTTCATAACTACTTACCCTTATTTCCTCAGGTAGCGGAGGTGGCGCTGGTGGCTCCTCTTTTGGGGGGGGTGGAGGAGGTGCATTTTTTAGAGGTTCTGATGGAGGAGGAGGAACGGCTTGACATGTGGGTAGTGGCAGTCCAGAGCCGTCTCCATCTTTCTGATTCTGTTTAGCTTTTTCTTGCTTGAGCTTTTGAAGATTCTCAAGATGCTGTTTATACCATAGCTGCTGTTGCTCCTTTTTGAAACAAAGACAGGTCAGCGAATCCGCTCGAAATCCATGACATTATATATAGGTAGTCTAGTTCGTAGCATAGAACGGGAATATCTACATTCTTTTATCTACACCAAGCATGAAGATCAGTTGTTTACTTTTTGAAACAAATTTTATAATATTTCACTTTAGGTCACAAATGTTAAAGTCCCATTATATGACTTACATTTTATTCATATTAAGGTTTTAAATATTGAATCTACAATCTAATTGATCTGCTGAACCTTGTGGATGTCTGACAGTTTACCCCGTAAAAGATACTTGTGTTATAACAAGACTTCAGTTTATACAATGATAATATCATACCTGCAAAGTTAAATGTTTTCCTTCTTGTGGTGTGAATACATCCTTTGTGTTTGCCTCTATGAGTTTGGGGGGTTCGTTGCTGTCCGGGGGCTTTGATAACGGGAGCTCGGGGGGAGGGAGCGGCTGTGATTCGGTGCTGTGCGGCTGTGGTAGAGGCTGCTGGTGACCTGGCATGGGAGTAGGTGGGACCCTCGACGATTGAGCCGCTGCCTCGTCTTGGTTATAATATTGCTGAGCTCCAGCAGCAGCAGCAGCAGCGTCTGCTCCTTCTGAATGCCAGGGCGCCCCCGGATACCCACCCGAGTGTCCACCGCCGTATGAAGCGGCGCCGCTGCCGTGATGGAGCACGGACTGCAGCTGTTTCTGGTGCAGCATCTGCAGCTGCTGCATCTGCTGGCGGTGCTGCTCCTGGAGGCTGGAGAACAGCAAGTCGCTGGGCGAGGCCTCGAAACCGCCGAACCCCGCAGCCGGTCCGCTGTAGCCGGCAGCCGGCTGTTTACGTGGCCCAGACCCTCCATAGGTCTGCGGCTGGGGCCCACTATAATTCCCCCATGATGGATACATGGTTAAAAAGGGGCTCGGTTACACGGCCTTTGTGCTGTTGAGCCGCAGCTAACAACGCTAACAGCTAGCTAATGTTAGCTTTCTCACATCAGGCCAATAGCATTTCAACCTTCAGACTGTAACAAGCTACATCAAATGCAAAGAATAAATACCAAAACCAGTTATTAACTACATGCGGAAATGCGCAATATAAACTTGCACATATCTCACTGGAGAATTTGTTGTAGACCGGTTAATGCTACCATAGAAGAGAGAAGAGCACACGGCTGAAGGAAATGCGTCACGGCCTTGTTTCTTCTTCTGCGGCTTCTTCTTCTTCGTGGATTTTACGGCCGCTAGCATCCTTAATGTTGCACTACTGCCTCCTGTCGTACCCCCATACTCTCCTAACCTAATCCAGTCCCACGCACAGTAAATACTCCTCAAACATACATCTTTCAACCCCTCTCCCTCATGCCACTTACCCTTAGTTCCTTTTCCCTCCTGTATTTCTCATTTGCAGAAAAGTTAAACAATGCATGACATAAAAGAGGACAAGAAGTAATAAGATAATAAAAGTTCCCAGTGGGAAAACACAAACTGCACGTGTGTGCATTTACCACTAGAGGGAGACATTTACAAACACGTACCGAAAAATACATTTTATTATTATTATTATTATTATTATTATTATTATTATTATTATTATTATTATTATTATTATTATTATTATTATTATTATTATTATTATTATTATTATTATTATTATTAGTAGTAGTAGTAGTAGTAGTAGTAGTAGTAGTAGTAGAAGTAGTAGTAGTAGTAGTAGTAGTGGTAGCAGATGTAAGACAAATAACCCAGGAGAAAAACATTTGTTGAGAATATTTAAGCAGCTTCCTACTGTAAGAACACCGTTTACTTTGTCAGATTAGTCAATCACCCTATAAAATCTCAGCACATCTTTTCAAGCTGCAGTGGTTTGTTGTCAGAGGTTCAGAAACCAACAGTGGGAGTTTGGACTTTGTGTTTCGCTACAGAGAGGATTTGAGGGAGGGCAGCGGGAGGTAAAAGACCAGTGACTTTAGGCTGCCCTTGAGGTCTGATACACATAAGAGTATTTTTTTCTTAAGATCACCAGTAAATCTGTATTAATTTTGACCAGAACCACTTAAAAAGAATCGTTAAAGCGGATTAATCAAGCCCGCCCTGTTTAATGTCTCCCGTTAATTAGTTTGTCAGCAGTGTTTTAATATCGCCTAATGACTTCATATTTCACTGATGACATTAAAGGGGTGTTAAAAGAGGGGAAATGGCCCATTCAAGATTCAGTTCTTTCGCTTAAGACGCCCTCAATGAATAAGACAAGGTCACGGAGGCCTAGCCTTTAGGGAGAGATACATTATCAGGGGATGGGGGTGGGAGAAATTCCATAGAGGAAGCGTTCTCCCCTCTAAAACAGCATGACGGGCACAATGTGATCCAGTCCTGTGTTAGAACAATACACTGCACAGGGAATTCATAATACAGCTTAGGGCAGCCACGCTGTATTGGATGGCAGCATACTGTAGCCCCACAGTGTACAATAACACTGATACTGGCTGCTGTTGCCTGCATTGGAACTATTTTGACAAAGGAACACTGGGGTTTTCAAAATACAAGAGTTGAGCAAAAATCCTCTCTTTGAAAAGGAAATATTTCATTAGAGGGGTGCAGGTGGTAAATGCATGCAATCTAAATGTGATAAACATACACATGTTTCTGTTATTTTATATATTGCATATATTAAAATGAGAAACAATTAAATAAGTAAAAGGCCTCTCTTTAAAATGCTGCAATTTACATTCCAACAGCGCCACACACCGAGTGTATTTAAAGCAAACAACAGCCTATATTGGAAGTTGGAGCCTTTCAATCTTCATCAGCACTTTCCTTCTTTCTAAGGAAGAACAAAGAAAACAGAAATTGTAAAGTCGTAGCTTGGAGTATTGAGGACGCTGCATTTTCCCTGTGATGAAAATCCTATGTTAAACAAAATGCTCAATGGAGGCTAATGGATCCCAAACAAGTCCATGTGCTGCTTCCAAAATGCTTTGTTTGACAAATCAATTTTCCCATAACCCGGTGAGGAGAAAAGTGATGCGAATTGATTGCACCCCCCGACTTTGTTTCCAGAATATTGTTTGATGGCTGGATAGATTAATTGGTATGACATCTGAAAGCCTTCTCTTGACTGTCAGCATCCAAGCCTCCTTGCGTCAATCGAAGCCCGGTCTAATTGTCTCCTCTGTAAAACCTCACTTCACAAATTAGAGACGGGCCTCTATATAAGCTATACTCCATATAAAACCCAAGCGGCATCACACTGCTTATCAGACAGAGGCTTGATTAGTGGTTGATGCTGTGTTGATAAGATAGCGGCACGTTAAAGGGCATCGTCCAAAACGCTTCGCCAGCACATCGCGGCTCTGGAGCCGAAAGGAAGACGCGCTCAGATCCCAGCGGCTGCTCCAGGTAAACACCTCGGCACTCACCAGTCGCCAGCAGTTCAGACCGCGAAGGCCAAGCAGCGGAATCACCTTGAAAACACTGGCTTTTAAATGTGCATCCTTTCATATCTTGAGATATTGTGACATGTCACAGGAGCAAAAACATGCAAATAGCAGCTAGTTTCATTAGTAGCATTTTAAATCTGTTATAAGCTTTCATTTTTTCTTTGTAAAAATCAAGCACTCAAGTAATAATTAAACTTCTTTTCTTGCAGCAAAGACTTTTATTCTGACAGTCAAAAACACAACACTTAACACAACTACAGCTCATAGTTTTGTCATTTTCCTGCAAAAGATGCAACAAATCTCCACAAATCAAACAAGACTGTAGTTACAGTGGGACGGCCCTCCACGCTCCATCGTTTATTTATCATTCACGATGACTAATTGCCTGACTTGGCTTCAATTTTGTGGGCTGGGCTCCTCACAGAGCAGAGCTGCCTGGCCTCCCACCTCCCTTCACTCGCCGCCCGTCCCTATCACCCCAACACACCCACTCGCCTTTGAAAAACTGTAATTGAATGAGTTTATGTCGTCAAATTGATTAATCATATTAATTTGTACTTATTAGTGGGATGGTTGAAAGCGATGACAATTAGATTAATGAAATTAGTTAATTCTGCCTACCCACACCATCGTCCCAACTATAAGGAACCACCAAAAAAAATTATAAAGGCAGAGAAAAAGAGACTGTTATGACAAAATTGGCAATCAAGATTTGGCTGCTAATTGAATGTCTGCTTTTATTAATGACGAGGTTTAAAAAGACCTTGAGAAAGGAATATTAATTGATTAATCAGAGTGCTCGAAATTAAAGAAAGATACACAAAGCAGAAGTAAAAAAGATCTCATTTGACTGTAACGAGTCCTGCAATGTTTTTTAACGGGAATATTTTTTTAAATTTGAAAATTTCTATTTTTGGATCTTATAAAAGCAGCAGCTGACGGACGCCTTGGCATCATTTGCACATCGAGGCTCCGCTATAATGGTGAATACACGGATGGAGCGTGTCCAGACTTCCCAGTCACGCGCGGAAGTTCCTGAGCACAGATCCACCGTGCAGGGAGCCTCTTGTCCCAGTGGGAGCGCCACCATACATTAATCATGCCTGTTTGCCTGTTGCGGAAAAACAAAAGCCACAAAAATATATGTAAATCTAAGTAAACAGAGTGGGAGATCGTTTGGGCCGATAGACTGCTTTGAATTTTATTACCAGCTGTCCGACTGTTATAAACGATACTCATGAAAAAGAAATGATTGTTGGATACGATAAAGATGAAATGTAATAGTTTACGCCACCGTGAATCTGATTGTAACGTCCACACTATTACAAAGGCCGATAAGAGCATTTATGACCATTTGCTTCGTGTCACGGGGGAAAGTGGGCAATTTGATTAATACAAGCAGCACCTGGCTCCAGGTTCAGTAGATTGTGTTGTTGCATATAAGCAACAGGGGCAACGGACCGGTTTATATACAAAAATATGAAGCATCAGCCACGTGAGATAAGCAGGATTATGACATTATGCAACAGTATGCATTTCCAAAAGCATCATGTTGGATATGCATGCGAGGTAAATGCAGGTGAGTAATGGCTTTATTCCCGCTGAGGAAATATTGTTTTGGATTGTGTGACGACAATGAGATGGTATCGCACGTGGGCTATACAAAAGTGTAAAATAGGTTCCTCTCCACATTCAAAAAACATATAAATCTTATAAAGCTCATATTTATGCTGCAGGGATGTGGGGCTCCATTCACTCGATACCTGTATGGGTTCGGCATTATCAATTGTTTGTAGATGCAAAACTATACAGCTGACATATTAATGGACCTTTTAAGATACGTTGTTGCACAAAGAAAAAATGGATCAGAGGTGAGAGCTAAGTTTTCAAAAGTACAGCACAATATGTGCTTTCTAACAACCCCCCTCTAATATGATTTAAGCGTTTAAGCAGCAGAGGTCTTTATTTCAAACCTCTCTGTGCCAAATGTATCGACGGCCATCAATGTTGGACTTGATCAAAAGCTCCCGCACCAGTCAGAGGCCATCAGTGGTCAAGGTATCCTCATTGGCAGGATCCATCGTCTCTATTTACACAGTCCATCCTCTTTAAACTGCGCTATTGATCTTGGCCTAGGTCACCGAGGTTTGGCGTGAGGGTGGGTGGGAGAGAAGGACAGAGGAGGAAGGGAGTGAGGACACGGAGGGGAAGGCTTCCCCTGGGTGCCTCTGGTGCCACGTTCTCCTTATTTAGCATTTGACCCTGCTCTTGGCTTTACTGCTCGATTCAGAGGCCTTATTTTGAGCATTTAGTCAATACCTGCCAATAATTTGAATGAAGACTTGGCAATGTTCTTTAAGAAAAGATTCAGATGCTGTGAGCAAATGGTCCTGGGCTCCTTGAGGTCGACAGGTTGAGATTTTTGGCCTGTCGTGACCTTATGACAGGTGCCGCGAACCCGCAGCCTCGCGGTCCAGCGACGGGCGCCGCTCGTGGTCGCCGTCCGTTTTACAGCCACGCGCTTCGGCCCATTAGCAACGCCGCTGCCGGGAGGCGCCGATAAACCAGGCGGCCTGGCTCCTGAAGCACAGCGGCCTCTTAATGGAGTGAAAAAGTAAAAGCCATTAACGTCACATTAGCCCATCACTAATAACTGTGGGTCGCAGGGAGAAAAACGGGTCGGTTCGGACTCAACAACCCCTCAGCACCAGCACGGGCTCGGCTTCAGGGTGTCGAGTACTATTTATCAAAATGATCTCAATCTGATAAAATTATAAATATGGCCTCTAGGGGGCAGCACAAGAAGCCTCATGAAGCAGCAGCAGCAAATCATATTAGGAGCATTAAGATTCCCGACTCTGGCCACTTCCACTGCTCATTTCATTCGTTGTTGTGTTTAAATAAAACCTCTTTTCTAATCAGATCTGATGCAATCGGTTACAATACCATACAATTCTAACATCGGTTCATTCTCCACTGCAAATTCTACCAGCGACAGTCTCACTGGGTGATCATCAACCAACATCACCCACAGGAGAATCAGGAGTCTCTGATTTTAGAATAGACTAAAGTTGCTCAATGGCAGTTGATGAAATTAGATACAATTATACAAATTAGATCTGAAATTAAAGACGCATATTGCTGCAACAACACTGATTCTGATGTAAACCACAATGCACCTAATGCACCTAATTATGTTTAGAACGGAGGAAATGCTCTTCAGCGTGAGACAAGGAGCACGTTCGCTCGTCGTGTGCTGCGATGGCACCAGCGCCGCACCATATGGAACCCTAATCTGGGCTCCAGACCCGCTCCAAGTAAACGCTCCCCGCTTCCTGCTGCCGGCTGAGCTAACGCTCACGCCCCCTCACCTGCACGCTGCCGCGACCCCGTCCCTCTCATCCGCCGGCGTCTTTCAGCTGAGGCTCCAACTTCACACGACAGCAGGCCCCTCGTCTCGGGAGCCTCCCCGCGAACAATACGCGTCCTCCCTGCATGAAGGGGGCTTAGTTTTTAAGATGTGGCTTAATTGTTGTCTTTTCCAGTGTTTAATTATAAAAACACCAAAGTAGCGTCGTGGCTGCCGTCTAATTCCACTGTGTTCCGCTAATTATGTGGCGTTAATGGAGGGTTTTCTGTTGTGGCGTCACACTCATTAACTTCGACGAGGACACTGACCTTAATTGGATAAAAGGCTGTTAAGTCACTAGTGTCTGATTAAAGCTAGCGCTGCAGCGTAAACATCAACACTAACGGGTTTATAGGACGTGAAACAACAGAAGACGCGGCATCATGAGTGTCTGTAGCAGACAGAATGTTCACTTGCTATACTGTATGTTGAGAACTGGATCACCGTCCACTGCAGCCGATGGTGTCTATCACTGCTCAGAGTGAATATCAAGCAAACCTCTGTTTAACCGGAGGCCCGATATAGACAGAAAACAGAGTGACACCACCTCTGCTTCCCAATCCCCAGCATCCCCGTTCCCATACCCACACATGCCCTCAATTACCCTGCGAGCGCCACATGTGCAACATCATTAATAAGATCCACTAATAATGGTGGCGAGCTCCATTGGCCGTGAGTGAGATTTGACTAATTACTGTAATTGTATTGGAGTCATGCTCATTAAATATGAAAATTGTGTTCTGTGAAATGAACGGGGCTTCATGATCACTCTTGTATGGACAGGCGGGAAATAAATTAGAGAACACTTTCCCGTTGTGCAATTAACTACAGCACACACAGATACCTGCCACACCCCCCGGTCTGTTAACAGGAAGTGTGTGCGTGTGTGTGCGTTTGCAGTTACTTGTTGCTCAGGATTCTCTTCATACAAACTGTGCCCGTGACCTCTTTGCCCATGAAACATGGAAATGTCAGTATTGCACAGAGCGTATCATTGCAATAGTAATTATTTTTTCCTTTAGTTTTTCCAGCTATTTATTTCATTTTTTCGTTTAATTCGTTAGCAGCAGTTTGCTGAATGTTGAACAGGCACAGGAAATCATTTTAGCATTTGTTTTGAGCCACGTACAGAAACCTGAAGTCTTATATATTACTCAGATAACCAAAGAGAAACCTGATCACTGTCATTTCTATACATCTAATCTAATGTTAAGTCATTCATGGCATTTATGCCCGTAAGCAATTAGTGATGAACACCTTCCAAACCAAACACAAGCGCGTTTCCCCCTCACGCAGGATTTGCCAGTGATGCCTTAGTGGAACTTTGTTCGTGCCTCTTCCTCCTTCTTTTCCCACCTCCTGGGATTTCAGCCGCTGTCAAGGCTCCGCAGCCTGGAAGGCAGCGTCAGGGAGCGCCGCTGTCCCCCAGGAGCCCAGCGCCGCTCCCCCGCCGCTGTTTCTGCACGCTCAACTTTGAGAAATCTTGCAATGCAAATGCGGTACTTACCTCTACCGCCCAGTAACAAAACTGTGTCACACTCCGAGCCTTCTGTGCGAGCCCTGATTTTGTCTGAGGAGATATAGAGGTGAGGAGAGGCAGGTAAACAAAGCATAATGTAGAGGTCAAATGCTAATGAGCGCTCCATTTGTTACGTCTGGCTCCCTGCAAAGGCAAAGTAACAGCATCAGAGGCGCCCAGACATAATAAATCATCCATGTAAATAATACAGATTCAGGGGAAGACTTCATAGTGTTCATCGCGCCACCTCCAGTAATTCCACAGCTCAGTCCTGATTTCCCTCATGTGGCCTTATTTAAACTGTCCCATTTTGAACAGCCTGACGTTCGCGCGTCTGTTTTCGGGGCCGACGCGCGGCCGCTTCGTTCCCATCTGCTCGCCGGTTAATAGGCTGCGACCAGAGCGGACGGCGCCGCACCGTAGCCGGGACCCGGCCCGCTTCGCTGCGAGGCTCGAACAGATGCGGCGCCATGCGGGGCTCTGCAGCTGCTGCGAGGCCTCGGCGAAAGCCCACAGCTGCCCCCTCGGCGTCGGGGCCTCGGCGGAGGAGGAGGCCGAGAGACGGGCGTGACTGATGAGGTGGTGAGAGGAGCAAGGAGGCAGCTGGAGGAGGACTATTTTCAGGTAGCCGGGCCCCTCTCCCCGCCGCGGGAGGTCACTGAGCGACCCGGCACCGCCTATAGATGGCGCTCCATTCATTTTGAAAGGAGCGCGGCCCGCTGTCCGTCACAAAGCGGCCGCCGGCTGCACGACGGTGGGGACGAGCGCTCAGAAAGGCACCCTTTCCCGTCCTTGAGCCAGACGAGGAGAGAAAAAAAAGCGTAAATTCAGCATGTGTGTATGATGAACCCAGGAGCCATAAATCATGACCTTCTTCAATTTACACAGGGAGCATATTGATGGTTTCCTATCCCCTTCACTTACTCTCACCCAGTTGTATTGTCTAACAGAACAGCACTCGGGATAAGCGTGACTGACACTTTACAGCCTATTCTCAGTGGACTCTCACCTCAGCTGCTGAATAATCGGGCACGTGCATACACACACACACACACACACACACACACACACACACACACACACACACACACACACACACACACACACACGTCCATGCCTAAGCAGAGGCAGGTGGAAAGTCAGTCTGAGGACAGCGGGCCGTGCCCCGGCTCCTCCACCAAACTAAAACGCCAGAGCTGAGGCGATCAATTCACTTCTTAACAGCTTGAAGTCCTTCGCTGTCAGAGCGTAACGACTACACGCTCACTAAATGCTGATAATACTAATACTCCGAACGGCCTACAAGTTAATACACAGTTGTTACTTGAGGCAATAATATGAAGTGGCGGCCAAAGCTGCGCCAAGAGAATAAATAAAAATAAAGAAGTGACAAGCCCATCTATTTATTTAATTCAGTCTTCTGTTGAGGGTTTTTTTCCACTGGACATCATACTTGATTTTGTTTAGGGGAATGATTTGTGGCTGGCTGATTAAACAAAGGCACCCCCCCCCCCCCCCCCCCCCCCCCCACACCCACATATTGGCTGAAGTTGAAAGCCCAGTAAATGGAATGACTTCCACAGGATTGCACCACAAAGGAAACGAGTGTGTTAGATGTGCATTCAGCCAGTGTTTTAACCACCACAAGGTCAGACGGGACGCGGCGCAGACAGCTAACCAAGCGACGTCTGGGCGGGAGGATGCCGTTACACCCCGAGGCTCCGTCTTGCTCCTGTACGCGCTGCTGCAGTGCAGGCAGCTATTAGCTCAACAAATGTAAAGGCGGTCCTGCGTTCAGGAGATTACCAGAGCTCTGGTCCGAATCCTGTTGGGAGTTTATTGAACCGATGCTGTGGTTCAGGTGACCCCCAAAACATCTGGATCTTCTAGTTACAAACGCCTTTAAAGGATAGTTCAGAAAATCATTTGTGGCTCAAATGAACCCATGAGTCACTATATTTACTTGTCAGCACGTTTTACACTTATTCCCCAATAACAATTACGCGCAGCAATTACATAAACCATGTGATTTTATTGTCACTGTACATTCAGTGCAGCGTTAGATCTGTTTCACTCCAAAAAAAGCACCTATTTACATTTATGGGTACAGTCGGCATGAACACAACAAACAGAACACAAGGAGATGCCACGTAGTACTGTTCACGAACACCCAGCTGTGGTTGGCTTTTTGCTTTCTCAGGACTGAGTGCGCACAGTTACTCCATAATTAAAATAAACCCAAACTCCCCTTGATTCATACATTACAACTGCTACAATATTGCTTTTGAAGGGAGCAAGTCTCTCGGGTAATCACGTCTATGGTGCACACACTTAGAGGGGTCCTTTATACACGGTGGACCACAATGGCCAGGGAGGTTCCTCCATGTTTTATGTAAATCTCGTCATCGCAGAGTGCACGGAGAGAAGAGAAGTCCGCAAATGGAACAGCGAATAAGCAGCTTTCTCCTCGGAGGAATGTGCTCCCCAGTTGCAGCAGGTTCATCTCCATTTTTTTAATACCCAGTCAGTGATGTCACTTTATTTCTGTGCCACTGATTCCCAGGAGGAGCTCCATGGCCCGCTTCCAAAGCTAGTGTAATTTTCAAAATATGAATTGAGGTATCGGGTCTAGACGCTTTCACTCACTACACGACCTGCTGTGCTGATGACGGAACGACACGGAGACTCAGAAAACAAAACACAAATAAGAGAACACCCCATCAGGCGGCCTCTGAATTCGTGTTGAAGTTGCTCCAACACAATCCAACAAATGAAAACGGCCAAATTAGTCATTTCAATGCACAGCAGATACAGTATAGTGAAATATGCACAACACGTTTGCAGTGTACAGCACTGTACAGTAAGTCCACACTGTAAACCAAGCAGAGCTAAATGTCAGTCTGATGCTCTACAACACAGGGAACAGAGGTGGCCATATTTGCCTTGCATAGCCCAGTGATCACTGTTATGAAACTATTACAGACACCCGTGAAATCGCCTTTGTGGAGGTTCAGACGAACGCTCCCCGCCGTCAGCCGAAATAAAACGTCGCTCGTCCCCAAGGTGGAACCAAAGCAGGAATTTAATTGCTCCGTTTCTGTTGAGAATTTCAGCTTCGGAGACAATTAGGATTAATTGGACGTGGTGGAACTCTTTTAGAACACTGAAAATAAATCTCGCGTTTTCCTTATTATTTTCCTGCGTCGGTTCGGGAGGAACAGTCCGCCGCCATCGGCCTTCAAAGTGCACAGAGGAGCCACGTGGTGCAGCTTTTGGCCTTCAACACATCACAAGGTGTCGTCACATTTAGCAGTTGTACGTTGGAAGACAAAATAAATGGAAGTCATTACTGTTAATATTATGCTGCGAATATGTTCCATAAGCTTTGGTTTGCTACTGTACCAAGGTGATACACCCCTGACTTCAACAGACAGATCGGCTGTTACACATTTGAAGAAGTGCATTGTGGGAATTGGATTCTCTACTGTATGGGGTTTCTAATTATCTATGCGTTACATCACGGTGAATCGATAGCATCTGTTCCTTTGGGGATCATCGGTAGTTACTGGTCGCTTGGCTTCGTATGCTCGTCCTGTTTGGGCAGAAGCTAATGGCACTAATGGACAGAACTGCTTTAAAGGGTCCTTTGTCTCGCTAAAATCCTAAGAGCTTATAGTCATATATATATATATTATATATCCAACCTGCTCAGGTCATCAGGGCAGGAAGAAATATGCTGATAACTGTGTCACATTATTCTGATTGCTCTCCCCGAATAATTTGGCAACCGGCGTATAGATAGATGTAGCGCTCTAAAAGTCTACTATTACTTCTGGAATATATAGAGAGATTATTTGAACCTGTGCGCCTCAGTAAGTCAGAGAGCCTGTGTGTGGAGAAGTGTCTAAATGGTGCCAAATGAGGAGCACCATCGCTGAAGGCCAGCTACCAACGCTGCTGCAGTTCAGTGTACAGTAATTCAAAGTATCCTCAGAAACACAAGTGTCAATATATTAAGTATTAAACCCATGATATTCATTTAACAGTTAAAAAAAAGGAGCCCATCCTCGTCTGAAACTTAGTGCATTGTTTTGGTAGATCTTGCCGCATCGCAGAGCATCAGGGGGAGAATTGAACACGCGTCAGGTTTCAGCGCTGACACTTCTTTCCCAGGTTTTGTACATTGAGTCGTGGTGGACGCTCCACCCAAAGCTATTTACAAGGGAGTGGCACAAAGGAGCAACTTGGCGGTGGGGTCATTCTGAGGAGGAGGAGCTGGAGGTGGAGGGGGACCACCGGCTCCGCCTGACGAGCCCCGGCTGCTACCCTGCGTTCATCCACGGATGAGGTGGAAGCTGGAAAACTTCACTTTTGGCAACTGGCATAAAGTAGGAGACGGTATATTCAACTGATCATCAGTGTGAACCTGATGAAGACTCCTACATACAACTGAGGACACTAGGATTAATTCTGGAGCTATGATCAATATAGTGACACTTGCTTGAGCAACACAAGAGAAGGTGAAGCTGTACAGTATAATGTAATCTCCTACAGCCTCAGCCCCTCATTAGATTGCATTAGACTGCACAGAGTATCTGTATTTACATGTCTGTGGAGTTATACACATTAAAAACAATATCCTGTAGCTGTCTGGTTCACAGTATGCTGAGTTGCCAGAGACGTGTGGAGTGAGGGGGGGGTTTTGGGTCGTACGATCAATAACTCAGCGCTACCAGATGGAGCTCGCCAGCACCAGCCCGTCTTATTGCCACGCTACAGGGATGCTTAGTGCAAACTCTTTGTGAACTGGGATGACTGGCCAACCGCCGTCCTTCCGTGAGCACCAAGTCGACCACGGCTACCACGAGGTAAATATATCACGAGGAAATGGGGAAGCTTCCGCGCCCGCAGTGGGTCCAGCTGTCCCTGATGACAAATAGAAGAATATGTCTAACGATCCCCGCCCAGCCCAGTGCAATTTCACACAATATACAGTACACGTAATATATGTAGACCAGTTACAGACTATTGCTTCAACAACTGAGATTAGAAAAAATGAATGGAAGACAGAAGAACACAGAATGTGGCTACATAGCCGTACAGCTCGTTAGGACATTTAGACTAACACACTTCCATTGTGAGATGAAAATAAAATAAGAAACAAATTCACAGAAGCTTTAGGTGATATAGAGCAACGGGCCTCTGGTTATAACAAGACCGCCGTTGCCTGATTTCTGTACACAGCATCTTTATTTACATTAGCGTGATCCCACATGATTCAGGTTGATATTCATCCCTTTAAATCCGTTTCAAGTCCTGTTCCCTTTTATGTTAATTACCATTTACAAGTGTTGGGACGTAGCAGTCCAGTCTTCATCCTTTCATTGTCACTTGGCACATCGCCTTGGTTTTTTTTCCTCCCTCTCCATGCATTGGGTGATGCAGCTGTCTGTCAAACATCTGGCCCAGATGTCAAGCCTTGGCCTCCAACATCTCCAGGAATAGTTTGTGCATGGGGACTTTGCCCTGCATTTTGATGCTGTAGAAGTGCTGGACAGCCTTGGTGGCGGTCTGACGGAGCAGAGGCAGGGTCATTAGCAGCTTGCCCGCCCGCCGGGGGTCCTCGGGGTGCTGGGAGCCCTCAAAGTCCTGCAGGGCCTCGTGGAGAGAGTCCTGGAGCCTTTGGACGGCCTCAATGTTCTCTATGTGCATGGAGTCTGCAGAAGAAGAAATATATATATATAAATATCAGTAAAAAGGAAAATGTTAGAACTGAAAAGGAGTTTTTGCCTTTAAATTCTGCATCTTGCCTCTGCAAATATGCAATTTTGCAGAGAGGTTTTCTCTTGTTGGTGGTTAATGACGCTCCTTAAATAAATGCCTATGTGTGTCCAGGACTCTAGGGAGAAAGAGGGAGAGCTACTGTAGGCCTGTATAAATATACAGGGGGACAAGAAAAAGATTCATTTCTTTTGGTATCAGGGACCACATACATCCCCCCTGCTAATGAATTCAGATGGCTGCATTACTAGGATATCGTTCAGCTGAATGATGGCAGCAGATGGCCTTCATTTCCATAAGAAAGAGCAGTTGGCCCCCTTATGTATAGGCTCTAAAATAAAACCAGTTGAGGCTTATTAAAAACTGCTCTCTGCGTAGAAGTCTACAAGTTGGGGAAAAACAGGCCTGTCCTCCGAAGGACGAGAACGCGATTCAGTGGACGCGCGGCGCCTCTGCAGAGACTGATGTCAGGCCTCATCAGCGCCGGAATCATACACACAATTCATCAAGTGACAGATACAGTTTAGCACAACAAAATCGAATTCATTTGACTATAAATAATTTATCGTAGTGCATCTAACAGGCTCCCGGCTGCTGACGGAGGAGCGTGAGTGAATTAGATCAGCTCCGCTATGTGTCATGAAAGTTGAGGAGCGAAGTAAAACCGTGTATGAACATGTAAATGAGGCAGAAAAAAGGAAAGTACAAGGCTAATTATGTTCCTAACTGACTGATTAAGTCTCTTTTACCAGTCGCCTTCTGTGTAAATTACGTTTCTATCTTGGGAAATTAACTAGGCTATGTGGACCGCACATGTGTTCCAGCAGTCTTCATTTGAAACCTTCATGTTAATACGGATCTGATCCTCGTTTGGCGTGAGCATGCGTGTGTGTGTGTGTGTGTGTGTGTGTGTGTGTGTGTGTGTGTGTGTGTGTGTGTGTGTGTGTGTGTGTGTGTGTGTGTGTGATCGAGAGGACGGCGAGAGGCAAAATAACATTTCCAAATGTGTGTCAGTGTGTGTGATGGTGCGGGGACAGCGGCGTGTTTTCATGTGTGTGTGTGTGTGTTGAAGGAGGTCAGGGCTGGAATGCAAAACTAACTCTGAAGAAGCAATTTCCATGTAATCCGTCAGCAGCCTGGCGTCAATCCCGTCGATACTCCGCTAATTACAAAATCAATGGCCATGAATTTCCACAGCTGTCACACCCACCGGCCCCCTGGAGCCCCAGCTCTCCGAGACCGCGTTCAAACGAGCCGAAGTTGCCCTCCCGCTCCTCCTGAGCCCGGCGCTCAACCCCTGGCTCCTTCTCTCACTCTTATCCCCTACCTTTCCATCGACCCCCCCCCCCCCCCCCCCTCACTCCCGTCATCCCCATTCATCCTGCCCTCTCTCCACTCTCCCGTGGAGAGTTTGTCATCACAAGACTAAAGCTCTGGGCTCAGCATTTTTCATTTTTCAGTCAGGCAGGAGAAAAGACTCCTAACAGGCATTGATTAGTGAGGGACAGGCCGGGCCTCATGAAAAGCAAACTGTCGATACGGGCGCAGCATCTTCACACTGGAACAAACGAGGCCCGTCGCTCCCCGACGCTCATTCCACTCCACTTAACACATTTTATTGACAGTCCCTGTTTTCCTAATGAAATGCTAAATATATCTCCCTCGGCTGCGGCGCGCTGGCAGCTACTGTTATGGAGATGGAGGGAAGCGGTGGCGCGACGTGACAGCTGCACACAAACACACACGTGTGTGCACGAAATTAAAATAAAGATGGCGGCGCGATAGAAGGCACGCCGCCGTAAACGACCCGTCTCTTGACCTTTTCGTCCTCGCTTATCAGGCGGCCTTCATTGCGGGCGCGATCGGCCCGTGAGATAGAGACAATCGCTTGACATTTTTCCCTTCATTTCTTTGTTTGCTTTAATTAAACGCCAACTATCTCGATTTATTTGAGATTTAACATACAGATGCTCCTTCCCTTCAAGCCCGCGGCACCTTGGCTTTTGTGGAGGGTAGTAAAGGAGATGTGGCCAGAAGGAAGCATCCAGGCGTGTTTGGAATCTTAACTAAAGTTTAAACAGGTGATATTCGTATACCTGAGTTGGAGAGAGCAATGGCTTTGAGCGTGACGAACTCCTCCTTCTCCATGCGCAGCTTCTTGTAGCGTCGGACCAGCGGCAGGATGGCGACGTGCAGGTCCAGGAGGCCCGAGACCCTCGCCTGCTCCTCGTCCACCACGTAGTCCTCGGCGTACACGATCTCGTCCTCGCAGGGCAGCGAGCGGAACACGATGCTCAGCACCAGGATCTCCATCCAGGCGCTCTGCAGCAGACTCATCTGGTCGGCCAGCGAGAGGGTGGAAAAACCTGCGGGATTACGGGGGGGAGACGCGGCCGCTTTGAGTTTCCAGGCGCGCGACACATCACAAGATCAACTTATCGGCGGCGCTCGTCCGCGCGGTTCGTGGGCCGCGTATGCAAAGCTGCACAATCCCCAGAGAAGCCCAACGTGAAACTGAGGCTGAGCACTGTGTGTGGAGGCTTAAGAGAAGAATATAAATCAATCAAGCGAGGGGGCCTTTGAAACATGAGTCAGGGCGGCTTCAAGCATCAACTGTCAACAGTCCGTCCTTCTAAAACCACACAGCATCAATAATTGTGTTGACAACTACAACAACTCGACTCAGAACTCCAATTCTTACAACACTTTCTCCTCATGAAGCTAATTTCTTTCCTTGTATAGGTCAAGTTGAATAATCGGGATGAACAGGGCCTGAAGGTGTCGTGGTTCACGTAGAGGGAACTATTTCATTATTACTGGGAGGCGTAAGGTTGTAAAAAACAAAAACCTATCCTTATTCATCCTCCGCTCCATTTAGCGCCTTGAGTAGCAGATCTGGAGGTCGACCCTTCAAAAGTCTCCTCTAACATTCACACACATCACATCACACAGACAGACGCCTGAAAGAGCCTCCACCGCCACAATACCTTTCAGCGCTCTATGGTGAATAGGAAGGTGATTGGAGCTATTGACCAGGGCCTTGAACTCACCACTCTGCTTACTCAAATGCAAGCGCGTATGGATGGGAATGGAACAGGTTGACTTAAAAGAGGTCCTTTGGACGGCCCTTATCACGCAAATAGAGAAACGACGGGGAGGAGGGGGGATGATGCAGAGAGAAAAGGAGAGCTGGGGGTGTCATTGATTAGTAGATTGTAATCAGTCCACCAAATGCGAAAGGGGGATCGATCCAAGCCTGGGATCTGACAAACAGACAGTTGATGGAGGACATCCGGTACACGTTGACTGGGGGAGGCGACGCTATGGCATCACACAATGTACATACCGTAGCTTACATCCCAAATTTGTGAGCTTATGCTTCATAAATAATTAGGGAATTTACACAGGAGTGTCATTGGTGATTAAACCTCTGTTTCTTTGTACTACATGTAGTCTGACATGTTTGGTTCGACTGCCTCCTCCTTTTCATCCTCACTCTTTTCTTCTCCCTGTCATGTGTTTTTTTTCCCCTTTACACTCAATTTGCTGAAGTGATGGAGCGACTTCCTGGCTCCCCAGGGGTCGCCCCAGAGCTTCAGGTGCAGCGCCCGGACGTGGCTGAGTTAAGTGTCACAGTGGAGGGTGATTCCCCCTGATGAAATATCAATATTTCACCTTACTGATTTACCGCTGTTTGACCAAACATGACACAATATTGAGCAAACTAGGGAATGTCTGTGTCCCTGTAATCGTAGTTTCCTCCTTGGCTGACTACTAAAAGCAAACCACAGGCTTCCACTGCTCCACGAGAGACTTATCACCTACTACATGTCCTATAAAGACAAAAAGGACTGACTGTAAAATTACAGAAAAATCAATTGAGTTAAATGTTGTTTTTATCTACAATCCTTTATTATTTATTTTACATTTCAGTTGATCCTACATCAACACCTTCATACTGAACCGCAGAACCACCAGGCTGAACATTAGTCGTCAAACAGAACAATGTGCTGGGGAATATTTGCAGGAAACACAACTGCTCTAGCTCTGCAGCCGTACAGTTCAAGTACAGATCAGATAAGTAATCAAATCCCTCTTCAGCACAACGAGGAGCCCGAGTGGCCGGCAGTGAAGCCTGACGCCGTCATTGAGAGCCAGGTCTAAAACAGACAGCACTTCACTCTCTATTCATTTAGCATCATTACAGGCCTCCTAAGAGCCCTAATGGGCCTAATAAAAAGACAGAGGTAATAATGAGACTAGAGGGCCTTATAGGAGCAGGAGGAGCGGGGGGTGGGGGGTGGGTGGGGGGGCAGTGAAGAACGAGAGAGACGGAGCTGAATGCTGTCGCTTGGAGCCCAAACCTGCATGTTTGTGTGCAGTCACGTGCTGCGCGCGGTCACCGACTGCGTCCGATCGGCGGCTGCGCAACAGCCTTATTATTAGTTAAAGTTGTAGCACGTTTAGCAGAAAAACACTGACGTGAATTGGGACAAAAGCCTATTGAGCTGCATCTCCACGCGCAGACGCTGAGGAACTTTTACATTAATGGATTGATGTGCAGTAATGACTCTTATTACCTCGTTGTTAAGGCCATTTGCGCAGTGGGCTATGAGTGTAATGGGGGGAGTGGACGCTTAAACTGTAGGGACCCCTTTTGTCTTAATCGTTACTTGATGACACGCTGACCCGGTGGCCCCGGGTAAAACCTCCCCGGAGCGTCACAGACTCCTTTAATAACTCTGTCAGGTCGGAATTTAGATCCTCGCAGCAAACGAGATCAATAGCACATGCAGAGAAAGGCTCCAGAAAACTATGATGGCAAATGTATGAATTTAAGTCTGCAGCCCTGTGTCCTCCCACCCTTCTATCACAGCTAATTTTGTTTTTTTCCTTTTTGTTCCTTAGAAAAAAACACCTCCAATAACATCAATTGCAAATAGGCTGATCCCTTAGAAGCATAAAAAGATGTAAGAACAAAAAATAAGTCTCATTTAAGAATTCATCAATAAAAACGGAGTATGTCGGCCAGCGTTTCCCTAAATAAATCAATGTTAGCACAGTCTCCTTAAGTATGTAAGAGGATTGGTTTCTTTAAGTCTGGGATTGAAATGGAATACATTGACATAGAGGCGGATCCCACACCCCAGACTCTCCCACCCCACCCAGTCAAATCAAAGGTTTCAGCTGCTCTTTATTGATTAGATTTCAGAATATGGGACTAGCTTCTCCCTTAGGTGTAGATGAGTAGCAGATGTTAATTATCCTGTATGTGTGTGTGTGTGTGTGTGTGTGTGTGTGTGTGTGTGTGTGTGTGTGTGTGTGTGTGTTACAGTCAGTGAACTACTTCCCTAATCTCATACGGGATCGTTTCAGCAAATTAAAGCTCAACAGCCTTCTTTCACCAACAGCATACAATAAGTCCTGTGGAGCTGCCCCGAAATTTAGCATTGAGTCAAATTAAAATAAATAAATGTGTTCCATTACAATTACCAGTGTTCTTCATAGAGTTGTTTGAAACTATTGAACAGAACCCGTCTCTGTACCTGGGATGTGTTTGGCCCAGCCGATGATGACCACCAGCTCGCGGTCGGCCAGGTCGCACAGCGTGGTCAGGGCCTTGATGTCTCCGTCGGGCATGGTGGGGTCCGGCATGGCGTAGATCTTCTCTGGCTCCACCACCAACAGATGGGAGACGATCTTTGTCACTGAGAGAGAGAGAGAGAGAGAGAGAGAGAGAGAGAGAGGATGAGGACGACCGGCGAAGAAGAGGAGGACAGCGTTTCAGCGGGTGTCTCCAGCCGCCGAGCAGCCATGTTTGATAGGGAGACGTCTACTGTGATGTGCAGAGGGATCATCCACGTCCCCGGCCTTCAACTCACATGGCTTTTTGGCGGGCGGGGGGATGGTGAGGCCGAGGTAGGCACTGTTCTCCGCGTCCAACCGCCGCTTGTACTTCTGTCTGCCCCCTCTCACCCGGTCCAGACGAACACCTGCCAAAAACACCAAATGTACGAATTAAGGCATATTTCACAACTACTCTCAATTAGTCATTTCTATTATATTGTCATTTAGTTATTGGGAAAAAATGCTTCTCTGTATTTAATTGCAGATGCTTCACAAATTCACGGCTTCGCTGTTTGAACGTGTAGGAAATACAATAAAACAATTATTATTATTATCCATGAAAAGCAGCAGAGTGCTTAAATATTCTCTGTCACAGATGCGAGAGAGCCGATACACAAACGTGACACTTGTGGGATTATCTTGAGAGCCATCTCCGCGGACGCTGGCTGCATCGCATGCATGCCGTGCGCCGGATTCGAAAGCGCCTCGCGGACGAGGGCAAACAGATTTCACATGGTCAAGTGGAATTGAGTCGTGCGAGATTTCCCAGTGACTCATATAAATTCCTTTGATTCCCCTGGAAACAAAAGAATCCGATTAGGATGGTCTTTCAATTTCCTGACACTGACTATCCACTAACCTAATTACCCAGCGTGCCCAGAGGGAGTTCATTCTTCCCAGCAAACACAGTGAGATCATTTTATGCCTGGCAGATTGAAGCTAAATCGAGAGCCTCTCTCCTAACACAGCTTTCCATTTGTACGCCTTAAAGTAATCAATAAGGCTTGCAAATAGACTTCTTGTTCTTTGAACACATGCGGATGCGGTTTTAATTAGTCAGTTAGGCGGCACGGAACTGGGTTTGGGAGCTTTAGTAGTTGTTTTTACTATTAATCTTGGTTAAGGTAAATTCAAAATTATAAATTGTGCTTCAGGAGACCGTGCGTATGTACTCCACATATTAAATCAGTTCAATTGCTTCTCTCTATTTAATGGCACACGCAGGCCCAATGGAGGCCGTTAGGAAAGGCTTTCACAACAATAAGCTGGTGTAACGCAAAAATGCATTATATTAAGCAAGTGTATACTTGAAATTCCTGCACTTGTGCGAGACAGTGAATTGTTGTCTACCAGGAGCCTCAGTGCCACACTTAAACACACACACACGCACACACACACACACACACACACACACACACACACACACACAAACACACACACACAGGTTCCCCCCGCCGGGGTCCGCAGGGTCATGTGGCTGCGACAGGCGACAAGTGACCAAACAGCCGGAGTTAGAATTCCAAGATCCGCGGGGGCCGTTTGAACCGGAGCGTCCGACTGGCCCATAATTAATAGACGCTGACAAGAATTAAGAGCTCAGCGATAACCAGTTTCAGTTTACAGCTTAGCGGCGCAGCGAACAGCGCAGACCCGTGGCGGGGGGGCAGCGAGGATGACAGATGGGGGAGAAAGGAGTTCGACGATGACGGTCGGGAGGGTTTTGGAAAAGAACATAACATAAGCTGCAGGTTCCGTGCACCCACCCGTTCTCACTTCTCTTTCTGTGCCTTTCAGCACCGGCTGCACAGCCAGGGCAGGATTATCTCCTCCCCATGTGATACGGCACAGTACTAAGAATCTGACCACAACAAGACAGCTGGACATGGCCCCCTTTAAAAAGGCTGGGGCGGCGGGAGGGGTTGTGTCATCGTCAGCAGCGCATTCCACACCTCGGGCCCAAAACCACAGCAGCTTCCATGCTACAAGACAATCGGGTCCAGAAGGGTCCGGTTTGTGAGAGCATGTGACATGGGAGCCAGGCCGGCACACGGATCATCTTAAAAGCCTCCAGGGCCATTTTTTATAGTTGCTGGCCCTTTATAAGGTATGGCAGCCAAAATATGGATGCAGAGGGTGAGGTTATGGGGTAAAGGGCAGTAGGAGAGAGAGAGAGAGGTGCATGTGTGTGTAAAAGACAATGAGCCATGTTTGCATAGGAGCAATCTTCACAGCCACCTGACCCCCAGCTTCCCTTTCCCATTCAATATCTCTATTGACTTATGCAGTCTTAAGCACATTCCTGCTCAAAGCAGCCATGTGTTGCACTTATGAAAATTTATTATTCATTCATGGGCTTATTATTTATTTGACACTTTAACAAACTCCTCGTTTTGGGGGCACGTTAGGAATATTTTAAATTCAAGGTCAAATTCTTAATATAAACAACAATAACAAAAAAACAAGATCAAGACATAAAATCACAAACAACTATAATTACATTTATTACATTTTGTGTCATGTGTCTTAATGTACCTCAGAATCATTCGGTTAAATGAATAAATAATTATTTACTTATTTATTCAAAATGCATAAATAACATAGTTGCATTATATAAGCGTTGCAAATTTTAAAACCCAACATTGCGATTTTTTTATGTGTAATTACATCGAATCAATAACAAATGATGCAAGAATGTGCCTGTGGCTCACACATAATAGCGAGTATCGCGCCCGCGTTCGCCTGCATCTCGTGCTATTTCCAGCCGCTCACCTGTCAGAGGCGCTTCTTTCTAGAGAATGTGTCAGGATTGCCCCGCTGGTGAGCGCTGCCAAGGGGAGATTAGGAGCTCCCTATTTTAGCTGGGAAAAATCAGAGGGATGCTGCGCGCGCCCCCTCCTCCGCGGCCGCTCAGCCGTTTCAAGGGACAGGGACCTTGGCCTTGTGGAGCAACCTCAGAGGGCCGAGGCTCAAAGCCTGCATCGCAATTTTAACAAGTCTGGGTGGGCTGCAGGGAAGGAGGGGGTCGTTTCTCACACTTGCACTACACTTTTCATATTTCTGAGCCGGCGCGGCCACGAGGGGTGTTGCGGTGTATTACAGATCCACCCAGGCCACAAACGCAGGTGTAATGGAAAGCGTCTGCACAGCCGGAGACGGCCGGGCAGAGTCGGGATCCCTGGTGCACTGGTGCAGGAAGCGCTCGGCTTGTGGTGTTTGCACAATTTGTTGTGTGTTGGAGAGGATGAAAGAGAAAGGGAGACGGCTTCAAAATCTGATCCCACATAAGGGGGGGGGGGGGTGTAAATGCATGTGTGTGGAGGTCAGCGCCTCACTGAGTCCCGCTTCTTCAGAGGAACACGTGTTGGCCTCCGTGTCTGATCTGTCACCTGCCAGACAGTGAGGACAGGCCAGCGCAGGGCATCTGGGTGGGCTCTGACACTCAGCTGCAGCTCGCCAGCTCTGACACCCTACAGAGAAAACAAGGCCGCCGACATGTGCTGTTGCACACAGACGCTAGCGAGCGACGACCCAGGTTTGTGTTTGTCCTCCTGTATTGGAAGACTTTAAAGGCCTCCATGCAGTAGAGTGCCTCTCTTTTTTGATGATGTAATCTTAGTGTAGGCTATAGATTGGTTTCTGATCTGAGTCTATTGATTGGGAAGGGATCTGACAGTCTGTGATATTGGATAGGGCTTTACTAATCTTTTGCGTATGCGGCTGGAGGAAAATAAGGCTGTAATGTTACCCTGGTTGCCACGTTCGCTCAGGAAAGACTGCTGATCCCTATCTGTGGTCGGGGCGAGGGCGAGACAGCGGCCGAGGTTGCCAAAATAGTCTGGCAGCTTGTATTCATCCACCACGTTACAGTATCAGAAAATCCCCACGAGCACGGAGCTACGGCTAGAACCCAGAGGAATCAAAGCAAAGCAGGAAATGCGTCAGCTTTCAAAAATGTCACTTATGTCCAGAAAGGTTGGATGTCGTCTGTTTCCGGTATAATAAGAAATTAAATAAAACAACAAAGAATAAAACAACAGATAATTACAAAAAATACTTACTAAATGAAAGATGCTAATAGATTTGGAACCTGCTTGCATCATTTAAGTTCCTCCAGCACGGCTGTGGGCTGTTAGCGCTGCTATTAGCTGTGGGCAGCGACTCCTGGCACTCGTGGCTGACACCATACCTTCCGCAAGTTGTAATAACGTGAGCGTTTTTTCCACTGGCCCTGTGACCTTTCCTTCTCCTCACCCGGCTTCCTGGAAGAGCTGGACCTCCCCAGCATCAGCCGCACGCCGCGCTCCCCCCCACGAATCTCACATTTTATCAAACTACTCGTCGGCACCTGCCGACGCTGATTAATCGGAACCTGGAGGAACTGAAACCCACCTAAAGCCACTAAACTGGGAGAAATGGAGTCAGCGCCAGGTGTTGCAGGGAGGGGGGAGGAGGGAGACCCCCCCCCCCTCCCAGTCTCACCAGCAGAAGTGGTCCCGTTCTGGCAGCTGGTGCTTTATAATTCAGGATGGCACGTTAAACTGGAGCTTAGAGGGTCATGGTACGAACATTTAGCTACTTTTAGATACGATTGATCGCAGACGTTCCCACGGCTTCTTCCTGACGCTGAAAAACCCATTCATCGTCGTGTGACGCAAAAATATTTCCCCCAGTGCGTCGCATTCATGCTCCATGTTGCCGTGGTGCGAGGGTCACCGGCACATTAATATATTAATAAGCATCCCTTTGCCTTTTAACTGAATGCCATCACTTTCAGAGAATCACCAACCGCGCCACGCGACTCAGGAGCCGCAGGCGGCGGAAGTAACTCGTCCACGTCGAGCGTCCACCATAAACAACAGCCTGCTGTTTAAGCTTCGCTTTAAAGCGCCAGCACAACTGAGGATCCATCAGTCTGAGATGAACGGCGCGCAGGGACGCTGTTGGAGTAGAAGTGGACGTGAGGCACAGATTGCACTTAACTACTGCTGGCGTCTATTGTCAGACGTGTTTGGTGCTGGCAGAACACCACCGAACTGTATGACTGAGACTTATTTTTAGGAAACGCATGATTCTAAGTTGAGCTTATAAACTAATTCTTTGTCTGTGTTGCACAGTAGGCGAAGCCTGAACTTGGTCACTTTAGTCACAATTTGACCCCATATTATTTTACTCCGAGATTCAATATGTGCTTGTTTAAAAGGAAGTTGTGCAAAAATGGCAGAAAGGAAGTAAATCCCACTTTCCCACAGCACATAATTAAAATAACATGTACGGTAGATCTTCCTGTGGAAACCACAAAAAAGAAAATCCATGAGCTAGATTTTCCCCCTGTACTCCCAGCGGTCGCTCACTGGAGGAGAAACACTTGCAGGAAGTGAGGTGGGATGTTCGGAAAGCATTTAGTGGATCAATACGCCGCGCGAGCGGAGGGGAAGGGAGGCAGACAGACAGAGAGGGAGCGGGAGAGAGAGACACTCTGAGCCCAGGGGACAGGGAATTCTTGGGGGAACGGCTTGTGCTTTTCAAGATTCTGTTACACATCTCAGTTTGGTCTCGGTAGGAAGGTCCAACTCAGCAGCTTTTTCCTCACGGAGGCCTGGCCGTGTGAGAGGAGGCCAGTAAATCTGTGATGTCACCAGTGTCTCCCTGTGGCCACATCAGGCTTATATCTGATTACTGACCCAACCGCCAGGAAGCGTTAACTCTTTCGCTTTTATTGTTTAGCTCCTGCATCTAATATGGTGGAATCTGAGTATGCAAAAATGGAAACTTGCAGCCGGACACATTTTAGCGAAGCTGCTTGATAGCAGGCGAACCCGCACACAAGCACAGCGGCAGCGCTCACCTTCCTTCAACATGCCGACTTTAAGGCATTTCATGAATCGACAGGCCTGGCACGACTTGCGTCTCCTCTTGGTGATCTCGCATTCGTTGGTGGCCGGACAGCTGTACTCGATGTTCCCTGGAAGACATGAGAGGAGATGGTGTAGATCAGCATGACAAAAACTAGGAAAAATGAAAGGGTAAGCTCTGTGTGTGTGTGTGTGTGTGTGTGTGTGTGTGTGTGTGTGTGTGTGTGTGTGTGTGTGTGTGTGCGCACACACACACCTGTCCCAAGGTGACCCCGGGGGTGGGGGCACCTCCTGAAGGAGAGGATGGTTTAGCGGCATTTTGATGGGACATGTTAAAAGCACCTTCCTATGCCGGAGTCCCACCCCCATTTTGATTCCCAGATAAATTAGCTTCATTAATGCAGAGTGTCCTCTCTGCGTGGCTCACCACGACCCCGTCCAGCCCATCCTTCTTCACCTAAAGGATGATGGGAGAGCTGCCCTCCAACAACACAAAGGCTGCGGGACGGGCGCACAGCTGAGCGCTCTGCATAATGTTCTCCCGTAAAAGACCACGAGCCGCTGGTAGACTGGCCGATCTCAGGCTCCCATATCATGTAGCGAAGCCCAATGTATTATTCAAGTGTGTCTCGACAGCAGTTGGCTCGCTATGGAATTATTTCCTATGCAATTTAATCACTCGGGTCCAAAAACAGCCAGAAATGCAGACATATTGAATCTGCTGCCGTGAAGCTGCTGCCCGTCTTCCTCACCAGGTTCCGGTTAGCAATTTCTCCCCGGATCATTACTCGCTCACATCAAAAGTTGATGCGACCCCAAGAATCCAATGACAAACGCTCGTCCCCGAAGTATCCGAACCCCTCGACTGAACGTTTAAACAAAGTCTCATAAGTCCAGCGATGCATTAATGGTCCCTAAAAAAAGCGAACCAGGTGTTGTCTGTTGCGCCGCTGCCAGATCGGCCCAACACACACACACACACACACACACACACACACACACACACACACACACACACACACACACACACACACACACACACAACCCCCCCCCGTTGGTCAAGGAGAAGGTGCCAACATTTGTCAGGATCCCTTGCATGGTCGGTGCCAGCAGGGTCACATGCGCTGTGAGGGGTCCGGGGCCCGGTGCCAGGACGCTGGCAGAGCCCGCTGCCGCTCCTCTACGCGGAGAACCCTGCGGAGCTCAGGTACGATGGAAGATCCAGCGTTTTATCGCAGGCCGTGCGTTATGTTGCTGTTGCCGCAGTCAGCCTGGGTCTGTTTTTAACTCGCTCAGTTTTCTTGATCACATTCTTCTCCATTAAGATATTGAGCAGTAACTTGAAACCGTAACAGAACACAGAGGGTTTCCATCAGGTTACAAAGGGTCACATTCAATTCACGTTTTTAGGATTATTAAAGGAAACATTTTAAACCAGGACGGGTCAACAATGACCTGCGTGTGTGTGTTTACGGTGTGTGTGGACTCCTGAATAGTCCTAAATTGCCTCGCTCTAAAAGCTCACTGTCGGCATACTCTGTTAGTTAATCAGGTCTAGTGTCCACCTTTATTTCTCAAAGGACATTTCAACCACTCTAATATCCTTCCTTAACCTCTCTTATTTTCCCTCTAAATTTTGATATATTATTATGCCATGCTATTATCCACGCGCTCATCTCCACTCTAGCCGGACCTCTCCTTGTCCTCCTCCTTTACCGAGGCCGGGACCCCCCTTCCTGATTACCATTCCATTAAAGCTCCCTCTCCTTTCAGTGGATGACCACGTCCCCTGTCCCTTGTCCCCCTGCCTTTTATTTAGATGTCTCCTCTGCGTCTATCTCTACCCGTCCTCTGTTATTGCCCCGACAACACGTGCCTCAGCTTCTAATTGGCCCCCGTCTCATCCCCCTTGGGTGCAGGTCTGGAAGGGCCCGGGGGCAAAGAACAGATCCACACCTCCCACCCTCCTTTCCCAATGACATGCCTGCTTCTTAATTACAGTCACCCAACACTGATTGTTATTGACTGAACCTCCCGCAGCTCAGGACGAATGACGGACAGATTAGGTTCATTACAGGCTCGTCCTCCACAAAGGAGAGCGAGAGGAAAAGGAAGAAGACAAAGAAGACGACGGAGCTTTGTGCCAGACGCACAAATCCACACGGAAACACTATTTACAGTCTAATAACTATTGGCAAACTCGTCTTCCAGGGACGGCTATAAAAAGTTGTTGAAATAATTATTTGCGTGATTTGTGCCTTCAACTGTGCAACACACATCAGTGAGCCAATTAACGCGACTGTCACCACCTATTGACACGTTGATTTAGTCTGATTGTCACAACTAAAGCAGATTTTTAATTTCCTTTAGCATCACTTACATTTCTGAAATCAGAAATGTCTCCAAAACGCGTAACGAGGCTGACAACAATAAAACCTTCTTCATCACCCCTTATGACGGATGTCAGCGTAGTCACACTCTGTTGTTGCTGTGCATACACTTCTATTTTTACACTATTAGTGACAAGATTGCTCTGCAGCTGAAGAAATATTGGAAACAATTAAAACTCAATTAAGCCGTTATATTGTATTTGTTGAGTTCAACACCTGTAAACAGCTGCTGTATAAAAATAACTGTTTAGGGAATTACATTGTTTCCAGTAATTATTATTTTTATTATATTATTCTATAATAATACAGTTGAATGGTAGAAAAATGAGGTTGGCATTGTTTTATTCATTCTGAAGGGTTTGCTCAGTTGCCGTGGCCTCACCAACCTGCTGTCTCGCTCCGCGCAGACACAAATGATGCGAAAAAAAAAAAAAATCAAATTCCTGCATCGGCGTTTGCGACGCATTATCTTTATCCAAGTGATTACTCTGGACCGGTTCCCACACATGGCAGAGTCAATGCCAGATGTGCGATCCACACACAAACACGTACAAAAACAGATTTACAGTCTGGGCCTAATGCTTGCGTTAGACACTATAATCACTGCGCTGTGTTAGTCCTATAAAAAGAGTCTAAAAGGAGAAACGCATGGCTACGAATATTATGGCAATCGCAACCATCTCGGTGCAGTACATTGGAGTTAAAGGGGTCACGAGGTTCAACTGACACCATAGACACTGAAGAGCAGCTCTACTGAGCCTGTGAAAGTTGAAAGGAGGAAATACCTTGTATCGTTCTTTTGAAAAAGGCCTTGCAGGCCTCGCAGGAGGCCACCCCGTAGTGGTACCCCGAGGCAATGTCACCACACACCAGGCACAGCCGCTTGGGAATGGCATTGAGCATGTACTCGCACTTGATTGGCGAGTCGTCCGCCATGCCGCCGGAGCAGTCCTCGTAGCGCCGCAGGCAGGCGGCGCCGCCCCCGAGCATGCCCGGGTTGAACATCGGCGGGGAGTCCAGCGCGTGCGAGCGCCCGCCGCCGTTGACGTAGCCGCCGCTGGCGTCCGAGTTGCCGCTGGGGCTGTGGTGGCTGCCGGTGTCCACGAGCGAGGACGACGGACTGGAGGGCTCGGTTTTGACGTAGGAACCGCAGCTCGAGGACAGGTGTCGGTCCTCCGAGGGCATTCTGGTGAGCAACCTGCACAGACAGGGGGGGGGGGGCAGAGAGGCGTAGTCAGTGCCGACGGTGATATTTCATACGGACTTCTCTATTGGGGAAACGAGAAGCAAAGACGCCGAAACGAAAGTAAATATACATCAGAAAACTGCAAGTCAAGGAAATTTTGGCCACCAACAAACCCGACAAGATGTACCGATCTTTGCTTTCCCCCATCAGCGCCTCATGACCCTGCGAGAGATACATCAGCTGCAAAAGAGCTGAGATTGATAGATTATGTTACGGACACAACCATTAATGTGTTGGAATGCCAGGTGATATACTACGGTCGCTTTTTTCCTCCCCGGCAAAAGGGTAACTAACGACCATGTCAACAGATGCCCCATACATCTTGCAAACAATGCCCACAATTGGTTGGTTGCCAGGAGGAAATGAATGAATGAAACTTCAGAAGGCTGTTAATGGACGGAGAGAGGTGTTACACTCAGCATTTGGAGGATCATGGGTAATACATGACCCAATCAATAGTCCTGGTGAGTTGCACGGTGGACGGTGCTGGGTTACGGCAGATTTAAGCAAGAGGCTGGAAGCTGAAAAATTTGCTGAACCCCCAATTTATTATACGTGGGTGTTCAAGATCTTTTTCTTATAAAATCAAAACTATTTGGAACTTTTTTGAAGGACGTAAGCATGTGGACCAGCTGGACTCCTCTACGCTTCCTGGGGGTGCCTAGTTTCTGCTCGTTGCCTCTGCACAAGTGCTTATATGAAGCCATGAAGTCATCGAGGTCTTGACAACATGAAACCTCGCTTTCAACTGCTAACGGGTGGCAGCCGAAGGGAGGGCAGAGGCAGGAGATGGCCTGTACCCCTGGGCCCAGATCAGATCTATTGATCCTCCCCTCTTCCTTCCTGTTCCAGATGAGGCATGAAAAAATACACCCTCCTCTTACGGGCCCCAGACATTCCTTATGCATTTTTAATCAGCCAGGACTGTTAACATAGTGTGAGATGGAGCGATACAACATTATGTTAGCCTTCATTCTGAGAATGCTGCGGCTTATAAAAGATTCACGGGGCTCACGTTAAATCTTGTTAGCAATCAGCATAAACCTATAGTCAGTGGGAAGGTATATTTTCTCCCATGTGAGGGAATTGGAGAGCGGCGTGGTAACAGTTAATACATCACTGCAGCCAGATAGAGGGAATCCCTATGGAATAGTACACTGTGGCATATGTAAAAAGTAGTTCATTCCACACTTAGCACACAGTAACGCTGGGGAGATGTTTTTTGTTAGGTTTAATGGAAATTTCTAATGGGTCCTTTCAAATCTGTCGAAATGAAATAATGGCACGAACGACCAATTCGCGCCGACAGAAATAGCTTCATAGTTTTATAATTTGGTTTCCCACCCTTATTATAAAGCGACAGAGTTTTCTAAGCGCAGCCTGACTCTCCTCAACCCGTCCTGCTCCCCCGGCAACACACACACACACACACACACACACACACACAAATGCATTGCACTTACTATCTAATGGGGTGGTGTTTGCTCCACCGCGCAGAAAAATGGTACAAACCGAGCAGACAAGCAAGACTCATCAGACGGACGTGAAGGTCACCTGCCTTCTCTGTTCGGCTGCACTCGGAGGCCCAGACGCCTTCAGAGCGGACGGCCACGGAGCAGCACGCGCCGCGCCGAGGGGAAGCAAGGAGTCCGGTCCCAGTGCCAGGAGCGCTTAATTCAACCAAGACGCATGTCAGATCAGCCACCGCTGCTTTTATGTTCATTCTGATTTTGGAGCCAAAGTGTGATGGGTGTGAAAATGTCCCATTAGAGCAGTGTGTGTGTGTGTGTGTGTGTGTGTGTGTGTGAACATTTTGGCATCTCTCCTCATGCTGGCAGGGCTGCAGATCCCCTGCTTCCCTACATGAATCCTGAATCCACTCACCTCTCCTTTAAACTCTCGAACATGTTTCCCAGCCACCAAATGTCAGCAAAGAACACGCTCAGCCACAGAGTCCCCTTTTTGTCATTCAGTGGACGAGTGAAGGGTTAAAGAAAATCCAGATTTCCATATTTACCACGCATTTTCCAACTGCGGGGGGGGGGTGTTATTGTTGAGCTGGAGGGTTAAGCTTGTAGCAAAGAACACAGTGTAAATCATGGCGCTGAACACAGTGGAACATGGAAGCGCAGAAGGACAGAGGCAAAGAGCCATGCATGAAATTAGTTCATTAATCTTTCTATGATAGGCCGTCCTTGTTTGGGGCAAACTCTATCAGCTTTAAACGGAGTGGCCCTTCCTGCCTGACACATAGATTACACCGCGAGTCCGCAGCCGGGGTGGCTGGGAAATAAATGGCCGCGCGAGAGGGGAAATGAGGTAGCGTGTGTCGTCCGAGTGTTAAGTATTAACAACATGTGTGTGGAACGCGGCACTGGCGCGAATGAAGGTCACCGAAAACGTGTGTGTGTGTGTATGTGTGTGTGTGTGTGAAAAACGCTGCGTACGTATTAGCGGTTAGATCTGACAGCTAAAGCTTCACCACAGGACGTAGTTGGACATGTTTTACCTGTGTTAGTCTCTCTCTCACACACACACACACACACACACACACACACACACACACACACACACACACACACACACACACACACACACACACACACACACACACACACAGAACTTTCAGCATATGGCCTCCTCAATGTCACTGCCACGAGGAGAGACTGCATAGATTTCCCACATGGATGATGTCTCTTTACCTGGAGTACAACCCCCCCCCCCCATCTACATACACATCTACCACCTCCAGGAAATTGCTCTCCCTGCAAAGTCAAACACACCCCTAACTGCCTTTTAAAAAAGAGACAGAAGAAGGAGGTTATGGAGGAGAAAGAATAAACGAGCAGAGACTTAAGCCGTCATTGGGAATCAGAGGCGGACTCATGAGGGACAGTTACGATATTGATTTCATAAATAAACAGAGATGGCCATCGATCCTAATGTTATTTTGCATTTCAATTACTGCCCAGAAACATAACCTTCAAACGTCTGCTCCTCCACAGTAATAACATCCACTGATAATCACAAGCGACTCTTGTCCGGCGCAAATTGACTTTTCTCCCCCCGCCTGCTTTTTTCCGCTTCTTCTTCTTCTCCAAATGTGTAAATGACACAAGTTTGCATTTGCCTAATGGTATTAGAGCATGGGCTGAATTTCAAGTGAGAGTCAAGCGGATACAGTACGCGCCCGGGTCAATTGACACAATGCAAATGAACGCGGCGAAGAGGAATTAAGTTCACAGTGTGAGACCTCGTGAAGTTACGATGAGGCCCATTAAATTAAACACGCCGGCCGAGTCGCGCCTCGTGATTGGACCCACTGCTTCCAGATTTTTTCCTTCTTCTGCGAGCGTGTTAATTTCGCTTCATCAATAAAGCAAACCTGTCCCTTCAAGTCATCTGTGAAGCAGCGTGCGCTCGGGCCGAGCACACGTGAGCTGCGCTCGCGCTTTGATTGAGTGGCTGCAAAAAAAAGCGTCCATCTACATCCTGATGAATTCAGAGTCCTTGACAGGCTGCCTAAAGGATGCATCTATATCAAGAGGGGGTCATGACATGTAATGAAGTTATTTCCCCTCTTATGCCGTCACACGGCACCGCTCCGCCGCGGAGCCCGGCTGCAGCCGCGCATGCAGCGGCAGCCGCCTCCATTAATAAACATGACAGTCTGAACACTTAGGAAACAGCGGTGTGAGCGAATGCAGCGGCGAGTGTTTAGGTGTTCGGAATTGTTTTTTATCACTGGTAATTTTTCCTTAAAGTCAGAGCTGGCTGTGGAGAAAAGTGGGAGGGAGGGAGGGAGGATGGCAGCATTTTTTTTTTCTTCTTCTTCCCACAACAATTTGAAGAACAACCCAGCACAGTCCCACCTGCTCCCTCCATCCGTCAGTGGCTGCTTCTCTTGGCCTCCTACTTTATTTCACTCGCTCACAAGCGATGAGGCTTAAAACGTGGAAGAGACCAGTTGTTTTACAGAGTGTTATTTAATTCAATTCGAAAAGCAGATGTTCTAATGCAGCGCAGGATGGTGAACCCTAAGCTGAATGTTCTGGCCACTCTGCAGGGATTAGACCCAACACTACTGAATGCAAAGTACCTCTAACCTGAACTCACTGATAACACACATCAAACAGTTTTAAAATACTGATCATAGCCAGGACAGAATACCTTTTTTGTGGTTTTTGCTCAGCAAAAAACTCAGCTCAAACTCCGCTCAGTAGAAATATTTTCTCCTTATTGTAAGAATATTCTGCTGCAGGGTTCATTTATTTTCTTCGACAATATTAATAAGTGCAGAGGCCGCCTGACATCATGATGCATTTCACAGTCAGGTGTCTGTGGGATATGGCGCCACTAATATTAGATGCCAGGTCAGTGTGCACCTCTCCAGTCTCACCCACGTGTGTCAACATACAGGACGTGCGCGTTTGTGAATGTGGAAGTGTGCGTAAACGCTTGGTTGTGAAGGGCAACGACGGGATGCAGCAGGTGCATCGAGGGGAAACTGGAACAAACTTTTAGATCAGTTGTGAAAACTGTGACGCTTCCTAAAAAGCCTATTGTACGATTAGGAAAGTCTGATTTTACATTGGACAATTCAGTTGTGTCTAAGTCAAGTGGTCCCTTAAAGGCTAAACATTTTCATATTCACAGTTTGAGCAGAAAGTAGAAGGATTTTTTTCTGTTGTCAACTTACTGGAAAGCATGCAGCTCAATTTAATCCACACTTGCAGCACAAAAGATTATTCTGAATTAAATTATACTTATTTAAGCAACGTCAAAATAATCCTTGTGTGTATTTTATTTTGTTTTTAATCAAAAAGTTAATAAAACATGTCTAGTATTACTCCTTTTTTTGCCACAGAAAATTTAAATTTAAATTAAAAAACAAATATATATATGAACTACAAAACGTAATTTGAATTACGTAATATTATAAATAATAATAAAAATAATGTGGACAGTAGATACCTGTACATCATCTGAGTCTTAACACATTTATATGAGGTCCCCAGATAGAGAGACGTCTCACCTCCAGTTAAAAGTCCTCAAGGTCCTCAAGGGGTTAAAGGCTTTTTCCAAAGCTGAACATAGATCATCTTAATGTGACGCTAAAAGTACAATGTGTTGGTAACTAAAATGACATAGATTTAGTTTATTATCATGAAGGTGATAACTAGGTAGAAGCAGATTACACTTTGGTTTGTTTTGTACTGTTGACATTTATAATTAAAAGTATTTAACTGAACTACAGAGACCGTTTTAGTGTTTACAAATTTACATTTACTTTTTACAACAACGCGTGTGTAAATGTGAGCTCATGGATTCCTACGTATATGGCACATTCACAACACAGCGTGCACACGCAGGATGTGGAGCAGGGTCACGGAGGTTAATAGGTTTGTCTTTTTTTAAATTCAACGCAAAATGTTCTAAAATATGATACAAATATCAGGCCTTAAATTCCAACTGGACAGATGCATATTGGCTGGAGTTTAACAGATCGCGAAAAGTGATGATTGTGCGAAAAACAAGCGATCAGGTTTGTGGCTTCTTTTCACAGGAATTGTAATATTGAATGTCAGTGTCCTAAAAGACAATGCATGAAACTTTATATTTTAGCATCTGAGAGAGAAATGAGCGGTCTGTAACTTTAACGTGAGCGATCAAAACAGACAGATTCCCTAAACGCTTGTGGTTAAACTTCCCATTTAACAAAAACCTCAAATATTTGTTAAATTCCATTTCTGTGCATTATGTGAACGCTTCATTTCACTCCAATGCTGTTTGGTGCCGTAAACATCACAGTAATTGCTCTCTTTTTTGCCAGTAATTTAAAATCACTGGTGTGTGACATTTATAATACACTGCAGTGATAATGAAAGGTGTGTAACAGCTAAAACCACTTTTAACACCTAATGTTACACAGATGGAAATAAAGCGCAGCATGGGGCCGATTTGGTTTCTGCTTGTTTCTGTTTAAATGTATCAGGGGGAGAACTTAACATCATGCAATACTTTGTTTGTCAAAGTATAAGAGGTGTGAGAGCGCCTTCACAAGTTGCTTGACCCCTGTGCTCATGAACTAAAGGCACTATGACTACTGTATATCCAACCATTTAATCTTTAAACACAGCTGACAAAGTCAAACTGCAACCAAGTAATGACAGCTTCAACCAAACGCCGGCAAGCGTTTATTCGTCCCCGTCTCTTAACAACGGCCGCTCTCCCACAGACCGATCGACCGCCCAGTCGCTCTCCTTTTCCGCGGGACGCTGTCGGACGCCGTCTGCTGCCAGAGGATCGTCGTCTGGATATCATCCGCACTAATCTGCCTCTGGCTCTGCTCTGTGGCTGAGGTTAAATCCTGAATCCTGATGCGGGGCTAGACAGCTGCAGGGCAGCGGTCCGACCTGGACTCCCTGCAGGCTGCACCGCCGCAGCCTCACTGACACTGCTAAGCTCTGCTGTCCTGTACGTGGGGAGGTGGAGCCCAGAGCAAGCGCCAAACTGCTTACTTCACACAGACTTTGTAGAGAAACTATTTAAAAACTGCTCCTTACGAGCTGTTCTCTCTATTTAGTCTCCAATTAAATGAATAGTAACACACGGTAATACAAGATAAGCTGACAAGAAGTTAAACGAGATGCACCTACTGGCTGTGGTAGCAGAGAGGATCAGGGATGCACAGTTCGGAAACATCCATCAGTCCACGTTAACCATTCCAGGTGTTGGGAAAAAAAGCAGATAAACAAACAGCTGGAGAAACGGGAGCAGGAGGAGGAGATCAGTTCCTAAGTCTCCACATATCTTGATGAAATGCTGGTCAGGTGCTCCTCAGTGTCGTCTCCCCTCCCTCCCCTGATTAACACACAAATAAAAAATAAAAATAAACAAACAAACAAAAAAACTCCAGTCTGACGTGGCGTGACGCGCTGAGAAACAGAGTGGATTCAGTAATGACACAGAGAGGAAAAGGAACCTGAGGTAAAGACAAAGAGAGAAAAGGAAGAAGGAGAAGAGTAAAAACCAGGATTGAGGTGGATCGAGAAAGAGAATAAAAGATAAGACGGGATGGAGAGCAGCTCTGGTGAGAGCGACTCAGGCTGAATAAGTCAGTGAGGGGACTGAGTCTCCATTGAAGACGCGGGGGCTCTTTAAGAGCAGAAGGGCGTGGCCTGGGGCGTGAGGAGCCGCTGCCATTGGTCGATGTCGGGAAGGACTGTTCTGAGAGCAGCCAGTGGAGGCGGGGGGTTACTGGGGTGGGACGGGCCCACAGGCTGCCAGTGGGTGTCCAGTCATTCACAAGGGAGCGCTGCAAAACACCGAGAGATGGGCAGACCCCCTGGATAGACGGACGGATGGAGGGATGGAGATAAACAGATAGAGAGGGAGAGAGAGAGGGAGAGAGGGCGAGCAGCAGAGCTGAGAAGGGTCTGTAATAATTGACAAGCAACAGAAGTAGCAGCACGTTGGCTGAGTATGATTTACAGCACTCTGTTTACTGCACTTTAGACGGCTCAGTGCCAGCTTATGGAGCTAAACTGTTCCCTTTGCTCTTTTATCCTCCCCCACCGTAGATCCGACTTTCCTCACCCTGCCCTCCTTTAATGTTACGGCAGCTGCTTCCCACACATCTCACCCGTCCCGCTGCGAGGAGAGGGAATCGAGTGGAAGAAACCCAGAGCGATAATGACCTCGACGGCGACGATAATAGCGACGACTCAACCCGGAGGTTTGAAAGGCTCTTCACCACGTCAGCCGACAGAGGAAACCTGACCCCCCCACACACACACACACACACACACACACCGCCCACCCCACCCCACCCCACCCCGTCCTCCAGCCCACTTCATCAACCCACATTTTCCTGATCGATACAAAACCCATCACACGCTCGTATTGATCACAGCGTTGCCGTGTCGCCAGAGGCCTCGGGACAGACTCAGTTTCCCAACCGTCTTTTAAATAAAAAAGGAATTATTAATTTGAACGGCTCCTTTTCATGTCAACCTGTATCAGAGTCATGGGAGCAGAGGCCGATTGCTTTAATAAAGGGGCCAAGCCTTCTCAATTAAACTTTTGATCAATATTTTGGCATTTAATGTACTTTCCTGTGGAGGAAAACCTGGATATTCCTGCTGATCTGATTAAGACATCCAGACATAATCAATAATATGTTTATGTTTTTATTAAGACAGAGAAAAAGAGAAAGAAAATGTAATGTATGAATAAAGAAGTCTGAAATTATTAAAAAAACATTTAAATAAACTAATATTTAATTTAGTTTTTCTTTGGGCCAGGATTCAGGTTATAGAGACATGTAATCAAAACTGACGTCCTCATCCTCAGAACAGTTTACTATTTAAATCAAACTGTGTTTTGAATTTCTCCTCCTCGTTCCGTTAGTTACAGCTTCACAAGGTGCCATATTGTACTTCCCTCCCTCTCAGCCAGTAGGCTTTACCCAGTGAGGGGACACTGGGCTTCATGGCATCTGACAGGAAATCTATTGAGTGCACAGCCTGTAATCCCACTATCACGCCATCGCCAAACCAAGAAACCGTAATCCAATCATTAAACCTGTATTTAAGCAAAGCAGCAAACAGCTCCACGGCCAAGCATGTGTGTGTGTGCCTTTGAGCACATCACAGCCTGTTTGGGATTGAACCGCTTCCCACTTTGAGGACGGCGGTTCCTGGTCTCATAATCACGTTGCTCTCATTTGCTGCTTTTGCCTCTCAGCAATGCGTTTCTCACAATAAGTGAGACTGAATGCTGGATTATGGCGTCACATGAACAGAAAGTAGGTTTGGGTTTATTTATTTATTTTTTATTTGGGATCATAGAGTGGACGCAAACAATGTGCGAACCCCAAAAAAGTCTGTGCTAATCAAGACGTTTCCTCTGAAAAGTGAAAAAGGAGCCGATCGTTATTTGTCAATACGTAGTAATTACACACTGTGTTGGGAGGAGGGATAAACTCTCCCCTCGCACTGGGCGCATGTAATTAAATTTCTGATTCATGGGCGAGCTCGTCTTGTATGTGTGACCCTGTGACCTCTGAGCCGAGGCGTATGCAGCCCGTTGGCTCAGCAGGAAGCTCAGCGTGTCGTCCTCTCGAACCCTGTGCATCATATAATAACAAGCAAACGTGATAAATTTAAATAAATATCGCAATTACTCTATATGTGTATGCTATTAAAACTTACTTGCACATAACCAATAACAGTTAACATCTAAGAGGAGGAGTCAAAGCTTCAACTCCCTCTTCATTTTGATCCAAATCAACCAAACCACGTCTTTATCCAGCGGCTCAGACTTTGAATCTGTCATTTGCTCGCCACCCCTCTCGCCGCCGCCGCGCGCTTGTTTGGCTCGTCCGCTGCAGGAGTGTGGAGAGGGATAATTACTATAGCCACGGGGCTGCATTAATCAGCTGGGCGCATTGGTTGGGCTTAATCGTGCTCCACTCCTCTCTGGGCCGGGCCGACTGAGCCGCCAGGACTAGACGGCGCTGGCAGGAGGGCCGCGGCCGCCCCGCTGCCCGTTCACGCTGGGTTAATAAATGCTATTAGCCTCTATCTCGTGCCTCTTAATTTCTCATTTAACCGAGGACAGCTAAAACAAAACTACAAGAGTGGCGGTGTTAATCAGGTATTGTACAGTACTCATAGCGGACGCATGAGGACCCAACTGAGTGCTGCCAGTTGCAGGACATGAGGCTGTTTATATTTTTATATCTGGACAAAGAGACGATACCGACATCAGCTGATCAGACTGTTTGACTGGTCTAATTGCATTCCTGTTTGTCTTATGGCACCAATTCTTCCATTGTTATTCTCATTGCGCCATCTATCATTTAAAAGACATTTCGGCTCAAGCCAATCGCCAAATGGCACATACTTATCTTGAGGAACTCTTTCCAAGGAGGGTTGCTCTCCAGTAAAAGCCATTATTGTGATCCCAGCCACGGCAAATGGTCCCCACTGGGTTTAATCGCATCAGATATAAACAAAATCAATTCTGTGCCCACGCTCTAATTTTAAATAGCTCCTTGACACCAGTCGAATCCTCGATGGCTCGCGTGCGTCACTTGCATAACACACAGGGCTCCGTGTGGAGTCACCTCTAAACCGAAGCCAGGGTGTCTCATTGCCATCCACAACGGGATCAATACGTTCATCTCAAGTTCATTCCAATAAGGCACCTGGCGAGAAGCGTCCTCGTGACATCAGCTCTTTAAAGCGTTAAGATGCTCGCAGCGTTTGAGCCGCTGTTTCTAAAACAGCTAGCGCCGACTGAAGTTGGCCAACGTGGTCGCTTTGAGCGCATGCTGGACAAACACACTGAATAATAACACTAGAATAATAACGTCTATGTAGGTACATTTATTCAGAAAATAAATGCTCTCACAAGCCAAAAATGTCTGGAACAATAAACTAGAAATAAATTCATGAAATTCAAGTCACGGAGATGTGATTTGGGCTCATACCGACTTCAACGTCTCAGAACACCCACAGGGCACTAGTAACTCTTCAATTACCAGCTTCACTCTGAACACTGTTAAGAACACTTAACTCAAGAACAAAACTTTCAGGTTAAACTGACTTGGAGTGCGTTTGATAAGGAAATTATACTCTTAGCTCATCCCAATCGAACACACAAAGAGGGTGGTACTGTATAAACCACCGTGGGCACGACAACTGTGACAGTACCGACGAATTGCTCGGCACTCATCTGATTGTTTCAAGGCGTAATTTAGGTATCAGTGGTCACACGCGTGCATGAGGAAGTACAGCCGGTTTACAGCGTGCTGAGGAGTAGAACGCTGCCTGCAAACATTCATGTAAAAGCAGCCTCCGTTGGCAGTGGGTCTCATTTCGAAGAGAGGCCTGGTTATTCCAGACTTGGCTCCCCTAAGGTCCAGGGATGACTTTCATTTAGTCTCACCTCTGCATCCAACCGGGGTCACCCCTGTTGGTATAGCAAGCACAGCAGTCACATTGCTCCGCCATGCGCGCAGATTGCTTACTAGAACCGCCTGGAACCTTTCATATTTCCCAGTCAGCATTTTTACAGGATAATTTTGGCAGCCTTTAAGGATATCGCTGCCTTAATAGAGGATAAAAATAAACGGCTGGTGGAAGGGCTATATCAGGCTGGTATAATCTTGTATTCTACACTGTGTGGAGCTAAACGTCTGGCTTTGGCTCCGTTCAATGAGATTAAACTTCTCCCCAGTTGCTTCCAAAAGACCATTTGTCCTATTTTTAAAACTAGAAAGAGCATTTTGAGCCAAGTATATCAAAAAAGTCCAGTTAAATTGATTAAGATGTGTAAATGGCATTATAGAGATGCCTTTGCTCTATATCCCATTAAACCATTCTGGTCAGCAGATTTTCATAGTGGGGTTTGTCAGTTTTTATTTGTGGTGTGCATGCAGTCGTGCGCACTGTTATTGCATGTGGGCACTTGAATACGTGCACACGGGCACGAGGAAACGTGCGCGCGGCGTCTCGCTGGTTACAGGAGTGACTGACTTCCGTGTAAGAAAGCTCGTCAAAAGGTCTCAAAGACGAAAACAGCTTAATTCAATCAGCGCTGCTGCTTTCAAGACCACGAGGGAACCAGCTAATGGTGTTAGGAACTTGAAAAAGTAGAAAAAATAAGCTGGAGGAAGTTCCCACTACCTGGGAAAGAAGTCTGCTCCTTGAGGCTTTCCTACACTATATGATAGTAAAAGCTCCACTCTTCGGGGCCTTGTTGCTTCTCTGTGAGCTCAAATGCCGGATTTTAGTTTGTGCTCCTCCCATGAGGGGCGAAGCTTTGCAGAAGTTAGAAGAGGGTTATATGAAGTTCAGTGGAAATGCTTTTCGAATACTCAGCCAACTTTTTAATAAAAGACAAGAATATGGATCGGGATGTTCTGCGGAAGCATGTTTGGAAGTGAGCGGTTGGGGAGTTGGAGAATATACAGGTTTGGTTAAACGTGAAAAAAGTAACCCTTCTTCTAAATGCGCATCCTATGGGCATTCCCTTTCAGAATTATGAGAAGGAGACAAATGTTATTCCAAAATCTCAGGAAAACATGGCAGCGCGGAGAGGAAGTCTACGAGGCACGCGCCTCCTTCACTTCACGCGCCCTTCCCCCTTCTCCGACATTCACCCACATTAATTCTATGATTGTATCTTCCTCTAATTTTCTCCCTCGTTATGCATTTAATGTTTCTAATTTGCCGTCATCACAGAAAAACGCCACAAGAAGCTATAAATTCTTTTCTAATTCCAAATAATTAGGATTACACGGACCAGTGGTTTTCAATCAGAGAGATCATCTCAATGATAGATGGTAGGATAACTGGTCATTGCCAAGACATAAATATTGTGTCGTTCAATTAATCTGGTCTAATGAGGTGTCAAAGCTGCCACTCATCCATCAAATACAATTAGGAATAAACACATATGCATGGAGATGGGTAATTAATAATTAGCAAAGCAAAGAAAACAGTATTGGTTTCAGCAGCCACATTTACAGAGCAATTTGCCACAGCTCTGTCTGCAGGGTGAGACAAAGCCACATCAAAGGAATGTGAATCAATTTCTACCCGTTTGGTGTCTGATGTTCGCTATGCTCTTCGATTTTGCCAGGATGCGTGTCAGGAACATTATGAGCGCCAGAGCCAGCGCTCCATCCAACACCTTCGCTGATAATCTACTGCAGCACAGAGCGCTCCTAAAAACTTTGTGATGGATCGAGTCCTTTTCTGGACCAAAAAAAGAAGACAACATTTATTCTGGATCTTGGGAATTGGGGGGGGCGAAGTCAATGGCTTGTCTTCATCTGTCTCGAAAAGCCCACAAGGCCCGTTGTCCTAAAAACAGACATTTTATACAGAGCGCTCGCTGTCTTCCGAGTTCCGAGGGCAGTCGGGCATTGTGACAGAATTAAAGCACTGTGCCCGGATGAGTCAAGCTCAAAACATAACGTCCCGCGCATCAAAAAGCAGAGCTCGTCATTGGAAGGCCGATATGTCACCATCCGGTCACCATCTCCTCCAGCAGCCGATGGTGTCCATCGGTTCAGTCCACACAACAAGCCAGAGACACGGATGGAGACACCCGATGGTTCACTTCAGCAGCAAAGAGCCAATTACTCAAAGGCATCAGGGCGGAAGACAAGAGGAAAATCAATACATAAATTTTGCATTTCAGAGCCAATGACTCAATTCACTAGATTCAGGAAAACTCCTTTTGTATTTCATATTTGACATGATGACAATTTTTCTGTTGTAGTGAGTGTGAGATGAAGCATCAATAAGACTTCATCCCATGTATTTCTATCCTTAAAACGTAGATTCAAATGTCCACAAACACCTGTCTGCATCCTATGAGCGGCAAATTTGGGAGGAACTCACTTCCCTTGACCCCGGGTCAAGTGTTTGCGAGGAATTTCACGGAGTCCCGACCGTCTAAGTTCACTCAAAGTTTAGCGCTAGCGCACAGTAGCGCGCAGCGCTAAGGAGGCGGGCAGACGGGCAACCCCTGCCTGCTCAGCACCAGCGTGCCACGGTTAAGTGACAGCAGCCAGACGCAAAAATGAAACAAATCAATAGTGGCGTCTCTTATGGAGAAGACCGAACCGCAGCACAACATGATAATGACCACAAATCCACTCAAGCGTTGAGGCTACCCCCAGAGAGGGGCGCCTTTAAATGAATGCGGCTTGGTATGATTGACTAATCGCCCACTAAATTAGAAAAGACAATATCATACGGCTCGGTGCCGCTTCTGAGAGCTCTGTCTGCTCTCACTCGCAGCAGCACCCGTGGCCCGTGGTGATTGTTAAACACAATACTACACCGTCTTCCATAACCCGGCAATTATTCCACCTGCGAAAAAAACTTCAGGCATTATCTCCTCACAAAATAGTAAAAGACCCATTTTTAGGATTAGATACAGCGAAACTTTTATGTCATGGATTTGAATATGAAAAGGAGACTGGAGGGGAGTGCAGGGAGCCCAAGGGACCCCAACACAGGCTTCCTCTAAAATGTTAATGGTTCGGCTAATTGAAGGTATGTTCTTTGTCGGCTCTGCATTTTGGAGGGTCCCTTCTATGGACCCGGCGAGCACAAGGTAGCAGAGCTTTCAGATGTTATTGTATTTGACTGCCGCTGCACCGGGGCGCCAGCGGATTTAGGTCCTTTTAAGATAAGTTAAGGGGACACGCACACACGCAGGCGTGCATGGATGCGCACGCACGCACACACACACACACCAACACGTGTACATGCCGCTCATTTGCATTTCAAAAGAGCATAATTGCCCGGGGCGGCGGCAGGGGGAGTGTGGCCTCAGGATTCCCCGAGAGCGCCTGTGAAGTTAACGAATCACGAGCCGACGCTCAACTGAAGCTCCTCTTTCATACGAGCACATTCACACCAACATCCTCCTGAGTGAAAGGCAGGTGGAGTAGTCGTACGCCGTTACACCCACAACCCATTTACCGCTTTCTGCTTCTCAGGTGAAACGACCCTTTTATTGAATATTTCATTTCACTTATTGCTTACAACATTTTTTCACTACAACTGTTTATAATTTCATTTAACATCTTAACAGCAACTGACAACGTACTTACTTCACTCAGCAACCATTTTGGCCAGACTGCTGGTAGCACAGTGGGGATGGGTCAGGTTACACAAAGAGGAAGCTGAGTCTGGTCCTACACGGGCTACAGTCAACTGAAAGCTAAGCTGCCTCGTTGCTGCAAAGACTGATGGCCTGGCAGAAGCGTTATTTGTCTTGTATCTCTGGGTCGGCCCTCACGTCCACTCAGGAAGAGATGAAAAAGGGATGGACGGTCTGTCTGGGAGAAGTGCTAGCAATGTGGTCCAGGACAATCTGTCACCAGCAGTCATCACTTAACCGAGCCCAGAGCTGCACCACTCACTCAATGAGAATCTCACCAGACTTAAATGGGAACGCTGGGCAGAGCCAGAAACAGACGTGATTAAAAATATGCATGAAACGAAATGAAATGCAAATCCGACTCTTTTATTTTGGTACCGAGCGCCGAAATCTGGATGGAAGACGGCAAACAGCGTGGAGAAAAAAGGACAGTAACGACAATGAATGTTGGAGAAACGCTAGGTCGGACTCCCACTCTGTCTTTTGTGTCCGGCGTTAACGCCCGCGAGGATCACCAAATAACACATAAACAGAATTTGGTTCTAATACGAGCTGGCATTGCGAGCGGGGGTGAAGGACGAGCGGGGGGGCCGCCCTGTCTCATGACACAATAAATGACTGTGATCCACGTTCCAGCAAAAACAAGGGCTGCTTTTCAATTCCACCTCTTTTGCCCGGATGAATGATGAACTCTGGGTAAGAGGTGCAGTGTTGTGGTATTAATATACATCAGGGGCCAGAGAGCCACACTAAATCAGGAGCCCCAGTGCATTTGTTATTGTAATGACAAGCAATAACTGTGTTCAGGCAGAGTGGAGATCCTAAACCAGGCGAGAAACGAAACCTGGGAAAGGCCTTAAAGAGAATTGACTTGAAGAAGGAAACAAAGAGTAACAAAAGTTTATTAACCATTTTAGTTATTACCATAAGGACGCTGACGTGTTTAAGAGGCAGCTTTTTACTTTACGTGGAGACACAATCAGCTAAAAAATGCAACGGATGTCAGATAAAGGCTCGTATGCGGCAAAACGAACGCACAGACGCTCCGGGAGTCAATCTCTCTGAGTGCTAAAATCGGGAATAAAACCCCGAGAGGAGCGCATTTCAGTCGGGGCGAGTCATTTATAAAGATCACATTAAAGGCTCTTTACTTCCAATCATTTTTATTCATCTGCGAGGTGTTTTAACCAACAGCTGCTCATCTCGCCGACGGATCATAAATCAGCTTTCAGAAGAAGATCGAGTGAAAAGGACGAGGGAAGACGGACGATTTTGGTGAACTCTCCGGATTGAATAATCAATACTGACAAAAACGAATGGCCCGACTATTTGTCAAAGTCCGAGGTCAACACTATAGCAGAATCCCTCTAATGTATATTTCATACACTTTTACATCCATTGATTATCTGCTCCACAGTTTGTAAATTACGTGTATATTGATCCGCTCATCATATTGTTGTGGCTTTTACTGTCAGACATTTCTTACACTGAAAAAGGCAGAAAGGCTGAACGTCTTATTAAAATATAAAATAATGTTGCGTATTTCTAACAGGCTGACAAATTATGACTAACTGACAGGATGAACATGCAGGTGCTATCGTGCCAGGATTCTTGTATTATTAATATTGACACAAAGAAGTGCACTATCTGCAGCGCCAGAAGGTGAGTCCCACCTAAAGTCAAAATTATTGATCAAAGGGGATAAATCAATCATGAAGAAGAGAAATACCAGCAGCCAGTCATTTATTCTCATTACCTTATGTGTATATTGGAGTCAGAATGCGAACAGGGGCTTTCCCCCATGAATCTGAGCAGATCACAGAGGGACGGCGCTTTTGAGCCGGGAGGGAAATAGGTGAGGTTTGGATCGATGGCGCCGGATCAGTGATCAATAGGCCGCTCACACAGATGCACTTCCAGCCGGAGCTACTAGCTCGGGTTACACAGATGAAAAAGGGTGGGCAGGGCAGGGACGCGATGATGATTCATGCGCTGGGTCAAGTCCTGCAGTACGCCGGTGCTGCCCCTACAGTAGGTCAGACTGTTTACAAAGTTACAGTGACAGATCATGACGGAAGCAGCAGTAACTACTTGATAGAACTCCTCCACACAGGATGGAGGCCCCGCTTCAACCTGTCACTCACCCATGCCTCTCACAGCCAAGGTCTAGTGACAAGTGTTAAATCAGAGCACCTGCCATGGCTAATTCTGTTAACTGTAGAGCAACGTCTTGGCTAATTGCGCCCAGATGAGTCCCGCTTGGACCACATGGAGCCTGAGACCACACACACACACACACACACACACACACACACACACACACACACACACACACACACACACACACACACGCGTTTTTCTGCAGGGCTCCAACTTTTAAGCTTCTGTAAAGGGGGAGCCGCCCTCCCCCAGATCCCACCTTAAGTTAGCCCTTTCAACTGTGTCCACCCAGCTCGTCGCCGCAGCAAATTGGGTTAACGCTCACTAAGTGTCCCATCGTTAGCGTTGTTAATTGACTAGTGCATGTGATAATTAACAGGGAGCGGACTGCCTACCTCGCTAATCTTATTTAGGTCATTTGCATTTAAAATGGTTTTGGCCTCCCCGGCAAGTTGAAAAAAAAAAAAAAAAAAAAAGACACAGGCTCTTAGAATCATGCTTGATCCAGACACTTATCACAGAAGCCTGCAAACCTGTGGTTAATGTGTTTTGTACTAAACTTTATACAGAGAAAAGATTGATTTAATTTAAATACCCAAATCTGCCAAAGCTGTTGCGTAGCAGAGTCGAGTCTTAATGCACGAGGGCTGATCTTGTTGTCGTGCTGTGATACCTTCAGATGGATGTTTCCTTTGTTGAAGCACCTTCTGTCCTATTTTGGCAATGACACAAGCGCACGGTAGCTACGGGGGAGACACACGGCTGAACACTCCTCCTGATTCACACAAGCATTAACACAGCACATTAGCTCAGCCGAGTAGTGGGAATGAAGGATGGGCTAACACCGCTGCCCCAGGCAAAGTGAAGACGTACACTAAAGCCAGCTGCCATCTATTATGGATAGCCAGGCCCGACCCCCACTGTTGGTGTTACAGGGGTGACAGTGCTGTCCTTGCCGAGGCGGTGACCTTCCTTGGTGGGGAGAGGGCGCTGGGCAGATTAAAAGTGGACTGGCTCACCGTGCAGTCCAGGCGTGCCCCTGATGTTCTGCCCAGATGGTAACACACACACACACACACACACACACACACACACACACACAGTAAACACACACGCACAAATTCTGTTGCATCCTGGGAGGGCAGATGTGGAGTTTGAACACAGCCGCTCCTCTGGGCGCTCAGCTTTCAGAGTCTTTTCACTCTACGTCTACAGTTTTCTTCCCCCCCCCCCACACACACACACACACCAGACCTCAGAGGTCTAACCAACCCTCACCTCCTCCACTCTCCATCTGAGTGTTTCTCCATCACTTAATTCTAGCTGTATGTATGTGAATCATCCATCACTCACTCAATCAGTCCATTGAATTTCATTTAGTGCGGTGTTACTCAGGGCATGTGATTGATTCACTGGTACCTTTTCACTGAAGCTTGAATGACACACAATGCTGGTTTAGTAGCTGCGCGTGCACACACACCACACACACACACACACACACACACACACACACACACACACACACACACACACACACACACACACACACACACACACACACACACACACACACACACACACACACCACTTGCCTATATGCTGCTGCACTGGGTCTTCATTGCCAGGGGGAGAGTCGGGTGCCCACGCTGCCAAAGAAGACCCCCTTGCGATTCGCTCAAGGTCGCCATGTCCAGCTGGCTGTGCCAACATCTGTTCAGAATGGCCTCAAGACTGGCATGAGACAGGTCTGTCTACACTGCTTGACCTTGGATCAACGGCCACATTTGGAGAAATGACTGTTACCACACAGTCACTTATGTGGCCACTTTTTTGTTTGTGTGTGAAGTGTTCGTTTCTGTGTGTGTGTGTGTGTGTGTGTGTGTGTGTGTGTGTGTGTGTGTGTGTGTGTGTGTGTGTGTGTCCAGAATCATTTTTGAATAAGTACACGCTTGTCTAGAAGGATGTTTAAGCCCGATGAGCCAAACACCACAAAGATGCAGAAAAAAGATACAGATATATTGAAAATTTCAGCACTGCATATATGAAAAGGTGACTAAAAATTAATCACTTGTGCTTTTTACAGTTAATAGATGAGTACTATGACTGATTTCAAAGCCAATTTCTCAAATGCTTCTTTTCATTCTCGCATTTTAGGATTACAGCATGTTTGTGGAAGGCGACTGACATTTAGTCATGTCTGCATCAGTGTGTGTGGTTTAGTGGACAGAAAAATGATTGACCGCTACCTACACTTTCCTTGTTTTAATTCTTCGTGGAGGTTGTTCTCTGGCAGCAAGCCTATCGATTTTTCTATCAAATACGAAAACAGGCATTGTGGAGAGGCCGCAGAGGTCAGTGTGAATTAGAGCAGAGGTGTGTGTGTGTGTGTGTGTGTGTGTGTGTGTGTGTGTGTGTGTGTGTGTGTGTGTGTGTGTGTGTGTGTCTCCCCTCCTCCTCCCCTACAGCCCCATTGTCACTCCCCAAAGGCCTCTCTGTTAAATTGGCTGACAGATAATAAGATCATACAGGAGAGTACAGACACAGAGACCTTTGTCCCACAATCCAACAGTCTTACTTCTGCTAAAGTCTCTGTTTTGCATCACAAACACTACACAGAACGTACAGCAGCAACAGTTTACCATTTTCATTTATTTCCTTTTATTAGTTTAAATGACAATTTAACTACAGGGCTGTAATCGAATGTGTAAAACAGCCCACTCATCCCTACTTCTATATGGATAATGGCGCTAGTAGTGGGTCGAGCCATTAAAATTAAAAGCACATGTTATTTTGGTGCTGGTTTGAGGTGGAAAATGCCTGTGCATAAAAAATCCATTCCATGTAAACAGTTTTCAATGTGTAGCTCTCCTCGCTCTTCTGTTTACAGTCGGAGCTTCTCCGTTACGGCTCCCACTTTTTTCTCATTATCTCTACGCTAAAATCCCAAATGGGCCAATTCTGTTCAATCTGCTTTACATTTATCTATATTATTCTTTCCCCCGCCCGGAACACCTCTCAATACATCCTCATAGTGTGTCCTCGGGCCTTCTGCCCCAAGGGCTCATGGGATACGAATACTCCCTGGGGCTGCCGTTCTCACAGCCTGTGAGAGGAACACTCGAGAGAGAGAGAGAGAAAGAGGCAGCAGCAGCATTCCTCTGTTTGCTTGATGTCACTATAATGGAAATATGCATAAGTGAGAAAAGGCAGAGTGGGCCTTTGGGGCCCAAGAAGTACAAATATTTTAATAACAAACACTTTCAGTGTTTGCCTCCTGTAACCGCACCTAGGTATCATTTCACATTGACTGCAGCCAGTCACGGCTGAGGTGGGTATGCATAAAGATATAGATGCTTTCTACTTTTACTGGAAGTGATTTCCATGCCGTGGAAAGTTTTCCTAGTGATATGTCCTTTGGAGAACTGTCATTAATCAAAAGTCAAAGTCACCTCAGATCTCACATTAGAATAGACCAGTTTAGCTACGGCTGAAATTGCAGCTGACCCCTCTTGCCCTGAGCACTTATTCAAAATCAGCAACACGGCCATAGGGGGCTAAAACAACTAAATTGAGTGAGGTTGCAAGAAGCCAGTAAAAGTACTGGGGGAAAATACCCAATAAAGCAAAGCTGGAGATCTCCAGGGTTCCTTTGAGCTTAGAATATCCTGATGGGTGACTTTACTAGCTGTGGACACACTCTACATGCGAGTCACAAACAGGCTATAGTGAGTACGGACAAGGAAAACAGTAACCGGTGTCCAGTCTTAATGATTTAGGTGTTGAAATAATATCTGCATGCAGTATATGAGCACAACTGGAGGTTGAAAAGAGAAGGTTCTGCTGAACACAGGCTCCCTCCTCAGATTTTCATAATGAGCTGTCAGTCATTTCTTAGTGCCCAACAACTTTCATCTGCCCTGATTCCTCCCAACCTCCCCCATTTATCACTCCTTTCTCTCTTCGGCGACGCACTCCTCCGACGCCCGCGTCGTTTATCATGTCCGGTGGAATAGAGTTTCTCCAGCTGTCAATTTAGGAAATGGAGTGACGAGCGGGACCCCTGGGACCCAGCACTAATCTCAGGCTGCAGCGTTACGGAAAATGATGCGCATCTCCAGTAGCCGGTTACAGTAGCGTCCGAGGGACTACGCGTCTACATCAGTTAGCGGCCCTCACCCCGAATTCATCCTGTCTGTAAACAAACTAGGAATCAAAGACTGCAGACATCTGACACAGCTGCCCTTTTCCCAGATGTGTAGATCTGTTAAACCCATTCTAAAATGATACCCTAAGGACGCACCGAGCTCTCGGTTCTTTCCCACCTCAGCTATGGCGTTCGATAAGCTGCTGCCTGCCCCGGGGTTTTACCGGCGCTGTCAAGAGTCTGTGTTGAAAAATGCCTGTGTCACACAGTTATGTGTCCCACGGGGAACAGATATCATAGTTGGTTACATGACAGGTGCGGCAGACGAGCAGTGAGTGAGACCTCCGCTCATCGCTCTGCTGACCGACTGACGGCAGGTCCACTCTTAGCAGAAGTCACTTCCTGTTACAGTATGTTTGACTATTTTAGGCCTATCTTATCAATTTGCTCTTACATGAACATCGATGAAAGACACAGCACAACTCTGCGTGAAGCAGATCCCAGATGTGTTAAACAGAACTGTAATGGCCACGGTGCAGCAGTTATTCCACTGGCTGGTCACTTGTAATCACCCTTGTGGTTTAAGAGGTCAGGGGGTCAGGGGTTATGGGAGATAAGGACCCTGGAGACCATCATAAAACACTTGCCACACTTCAGCCCTCGTTTGTCATGCCAGAGTTCGATATCGCTCATTCATCTTGGTTAGGGAAGTCTTCCCCTTTAATAGATGGCTTACGTCATAATCCTGCACTGTGGCCACAGTCTGTTCTGTCCAAGACCAAGTCTCAGCTTTTATTTTTACTGACAGATTTATTTACAGTGTATTTCTGCACATGCCTGACTGGACTGTGCTGTATTTAAAGTATGCACTTTGTCATTTTGTCAATTTCTAGTTAATCAAAATGATTTTATCCCAGCCACGACACAACTTTTTGTGTGTTTTCAAAGTCAAAACGCACGTCCTCCGATTGGGTGTCAACAGCGTCCGCTCGGCCTCGCGCGCCGCGTTCCTCCCGGGTTCGCCGGCGCAGAAAGGCACAATCAAACAGCCGACAAACAAATGAGATTCCCTTACATTAGGCAGGCGTGTAATCACATTTCCCGTGTTGTCTCTTTCCCCACACGCCGCGCCTCGTGCCGAGCGGTGCCGTGGAACGGGAGCTGCAGGGTCACGGTGCAGCCCGGCGCAGGGCTCCCCTCCGCCAGCGCCGCACACGCCGCACACGCCGCACACGCCGCCGCCGAGGCATCTCATTTAGTGCATCTGCAAACAACATTACAGGTGGAAACGCTTTAGGAGGGACTCCTGCAAACATTAATCCCATTTGTGTCCTAACCCATTTCAAATGTGCATTCGGCTGCACTCATGAGATGAGAGAGACGACGCGGGGATCAAATGGATGCAGCACAAACATTCACAAGGACTTGGGCGCAGACACAAAGGAGATGTCATCACTAAGAGGATCTGCGTTCAATGAAAGGAACAGAAACTAATGGCTTTAAAATGTTGAGCAATGAGAGGCTGATTTAATAAATATGTACTTGGAAATTGAATGCTGATTGAAATTCAAAAGGCTGATGTGTAATTTGGGAAACGAGCGGACACAATATCTATGATATTAATATGTATGCAACATTTTTATACATACAAAAAGAAGCAGAGCCTAAAAGCTGATTTGTTTATGATAATAAAACATCATGTAAAAAAAAATCCAGTAAATAGTATGAGCAGCAGGTGAAGCATCAGGCTTATTACAGTACTATCTCCAAATACCTACAATTTACTTAAAAGAACAGTGAAATACTGAGATACCACAGCACATTCATCAAGTCAAGTCTAAATTAAAATAAAACTACTTTAGTTTATTAGCAAGATTCAGAGACCAGCAAAAAAATCTTTAAAAGTGGATATGAACCCTCCAAAACCTGGAGCTACAGTTTGGACATGACTGTGAGTGTAAACGTTGGAAAATAGAGACATGTTCTGTTTACGACACAACAAAGTCTAAACAAAGCAGCCTCACAAAACCCCGTTAAGTCAAAGTGTGAAAGATTTAATTGACGTTTCAGGACAAAAAGGCAACAGATACTGGAGAAGTATCAGACAGCGTGAATACTGTACATGTTAATGCTGCTTGTAGTTAAATACTACCCTCTAGTGGGGGCAACGCCATGTCTGGTCATAAAACACAGCTGGCTGTTATTAACAAAACACAAGAGCAGCTGTAAAGAGATTTACAAACCCTTTTTATTTTACTCTCTGAACAAAGACAAAAAAATCAATGGACAAACAAGTAAACAATTGAAAAATTTAAAATGTGAAAAATATTCATGTATCAACTTTATTACATTTAAGTAGATTTAAGAATGTGTGTTGGAGCTTTAGAAGTGGAACAATTAGACTAGAATCAGTAAGTCAACAATCAAACAGTCTGAGTTTTAACACTATAGTCGTCTTCTAATCGTGTGCTAATGACACACAACCACTGCGATCTGAGTGGCACGCGCTGCCCGATTCCCACATCTCTCCTCCTCAGTCACGTCCAATTAGCCACCTTCTAAACACTCTTTCTCATTACGCTGCCCATGATCCCCTCATCCAGCCTTGATTTACCAAATAAATCACACAGTTGGGCTCTTTTTCTGACTCTCCTTCCAGCCTTCCCCGGCTGCTGTCCTTTCAAGCCGTCCCTGCCTCAGCCTCAGCCTCGTTAAGCCTGTCCGGAGTTTCTACGGTGACAGTCTCCACCAGGCCTCCTCATTGGACATGGCAGCTGGCAATTTGCATGCCAGACTATTTCTCTTCATCATTGGGCCTCTTTCTTGCCGTCGTTCTCCCTCGCTCCCTCTCTCTTTCCCTATGCTAGAAGAATGGAGAATAACTCAGCAACTGACGGCAGACGGCATGCACGTCCTTGTCCTACAAGGTTACGAATCCATTTCATCTGTGCAAGAGGGGAGTGAATTAAAATAAATGATGGCTGGACATTTATTGCATTCTGGGGGTGAAGGAGGGATTGGGGTGGAGAGGCACAAGTTGTGGAGTGAGGCTGGTGTCTCATACTGAGTCGGCGTGGCAGACAGTTTGATACTGAGGGGCACTCACCGTTGGCACAATGAATGAACACGGGACTGCGCTTGCAGCCGTTTGTCTCTGGGCAGATCAGGCTTCGCTGGGAGACGGCGCTCCAGCCTCAGAACGGGCCGACCACGAGCTAGGTGACCACGCGAATGTGCACATGCTGCCACAGCTGCATGTTACAGCATGTTACACCTGTTTAGCTAAGCACTACAGGATGTGGTGCAATGCATCGGTGAACTAATGTAGATTACATTATGTAGATTTTTTTATTTATGGAAAAACAATCAGGCATGTTTTCATGCAGTGGATTAATTATTTGCTTTAATGTGGAAAAGGTTGTGTCCCAGGATAATTAATGCTTCAGGTTTATAGGTTTATAGCCCAACAAAATCTGTTAAAGCACCAGTGCTGACAGAGGTTCAGTCGCAGGTTAGAGCTTCAGTATTTGACTGGTTGAAGGAGGTCTGATATTATTTGTCCAGTACAATAATTATTGTGACAGCAAATAGTTAAAGAAAAAGTGGTAAAAGGTTAAAAGCTGGTGTAAATCCCCATCCTGAGTCAATTTGGTGCAGATCTGCTTTCTTACACCGTTTATAATGTTACTATTTTCAGAATTAAACCTTGGACATAATGTTTATAGATGTCGCTGGACTCTCGGTCCACACTGCTCCCTGTTTCCACCTGTGTATTCCAAAAATACACCTTTGGACCCAAAGGAGGCCTTGCAGGCTCAGTGACTTTTCCTCCTGTTGACCACAGCGCTATCAATAAGCCCGCTCTCTCTCTGGACGCACACGGGCCGAGCTCTGAATGCTGACTGCTGCTCGCTGCACAACTCTCCTGGACCCGATCCAGGCCACTCTATTGTAATATAGTTATTTTTAGACAAGTCGACGCAAATAAATATTTATAGTTGTTTTCAGGTCAGGGGGTCTCAGGGAACCGCAGGGTGGATGACAGTGAAGAAACTCCAGCATGCAACTAAGTAAGCATGAACACGGGTTTAATAAAACAGCAGGAATAAACTGGGCTGTGACGTTTAGGGCCTGGCTCAACCTTAAAATATATTAGGGTAAAAATTATAGTACATGGAGTTAGATATATTACTAATGCTGGTTAAAAGTCAAACTAACTTAAGTGAAGAGCTTTACTGCAAAGTGGTGTTAGGTTTTACTCACACTTTCCCTGCTTCCTCATTTTCCCTGACATCTGGATGCCTGTGATAATAGCCCTGGCGCTGATCACTTTTACATTAAGCCTCGGTCTGAATGGAGATGTGTGTCACTGGAAATGATTACACTTGTCACTTCCCTCCACTTCCTATCAAATTTATACTTTTGAGGGGGTATTTCTATGCAAAGGGCCTGGAATGACCTAGACAAAGCCTTGGCTCGGGCAATGAAGGAGCAGCGCGAGAAGGGGAGAATGGAAGATTCAGGGAAATTAAGAAATGCTGAAGAAGCCAGAATGGTGATTGAACAGTAACATTTTCCTGTGGTCTCCCTCTCTGAGCAGAATTTAGACAGAATATGGAAGAATATTGTGTTTTTGTCATTGTTCCCCTCGCGTAACTCTGGGTCTAAATACTGTAGAAATTATGTAATAAAGACTCAGGACTCGCATTCAAACATACTGTACACAGAGACATGTACACAGCAACTCAATCCCTGTTTGCTTTGATGCTTTCATTTAAATCTTTCTGCATTTAAAAACATTTTAGATAACAAAAATGTGCTTAAATAGTTTCAACTAATGCATAAATTGTGTTAGTTAATTAGACAACTCTTTCTAATTAACTGTAAGTTCTGTCTGTTCCTTCCTCAGTTATTCACCACATAAGTGACAGAGGAGGAGTCTGTTCCAATATCTGAAAGTAATGTTGTTCACCTCTGTCTGGATCAGATTCCACCAGAACATTTTGTCCTGTGTCTTTCTCAATTTTCTGAATCTCACGATAAATAAAAGACATAATACATGTTCGATCTGCTTTTCCAGTTTTGGGGTGAAATGACTCACAGCAATTAGCAGGCTTTAGTTTCTCAGCCTGTCCTTCCTGTCAACTACCTGGCCAGATGTCTGTCTGTCTGTCTGTCTGTCTGTCTGTCTGTCTGTCTGTCTGTCTGTCTGTCTGTCTGTCTGTCTGTCTGTCTGTCTGTCTGTCTGTCTGTCTGTCTGTCTGTCCAGGCTGTACAAATACCCGGGCTTCTCGAACACTTGTCATCATCCCTCATCAGCATCTTGATTGTCGAGGAGGACAGATCAGAGAGAATGTCCACATACATCCACCGGCCTCTGACGTGACAGCGAGGGTTTATGTGCCCGCGTCGCGTGGGCCCCGCCCGCTTTACCTTGACCCCCGCCACCCCACTTCCAGCGGCGCCACTCCTCTCGTTTCAAGCTCGGCGGTCTGACCTCGCCGTCCCGGGGCCGGTGGCCTCGCCCCTGACGGCTGAGTTATTACCATAATTACCCAGGAGGCATCGCTGGGAGACGCCACATGTCAGAGGCCATCCATGTTCAACAGAATATTTGGGTGTTTTATCGGCTTTAACTCAGCCGCCGGGGCAGGTGAGAGGGGGTCTGGGTGATAAGAAAACCACTCATGTGGGAAATGAAGGGGACCATTTCACAGACAGAACCAAGAAGTGGATGAAATATGCACTTAAAGCAGCAGTGGCCAGTGCACATACTGTATGTCATACACTCTCTAAGACAAGGCATAAATATGCAAGCAGCGTTGAACAGGGGGAGATGACTGCTATGTAAAAGTTACCTTATAGAATGAGAAATGTACAGGACTTGAATGAAGGCGAGGTGCAATAAACAAATTCACAGCAGGGGCCATCCTGATTCACTCCCCAATGTCCTTGTGTCTGCTTGAGACTTTTTTCCCTAATTTTTTTATTTCAAGTCAGAGAAGTCTATGGGATGAAAAAAGAACAGAACTCTCAAAGTAGCTGTTCCACATACCTTCAAACTGAACACTGGGTCATATAAAGGTATCTGAGAGCAACAATAACATCACCCTCAACTGAACCACTCCTCAAGTATAAATGACTGAGAGAGAAATTCCTGCTATACAAACTAAACATAAAGTTTCAGCTCTTTATTACTCGTGTCTATAAGCCAGGAGGCCATGCATATTCATACAGATGGAGTGAAGAGTAGAGCCCATCATGCTGCACACAGGTCACGGGGCATTGGCCTCAGGCCAACAACACAAAGAGACAAAGACTGTGCAGGAAGAGCACACTACTGGTTTCTATATGAATAACTAAAGGCTCAGTCAAATCCACAAGAAACACACAATCACAGACGCCCTCAAGGTCAACACATTAGCATTCCACAATATACAGCATTCAGACTTTCCCTGTCCCGTAGATCTACCCATCAAACATGTCCAAGATGGCACTTAGCTGTGTGCGCCCATGTCTTATTATGCAGACCCATCTGTGTGGGGTCAAAGGTCACGGCCGGGCCTGGCAGGGGCTACAGGTGAGCAGATGAGAACAGTGGGGGCCCGGTTTAATTTAGCTAAGCACTACAGGATGTGGTGAGCTCCTGTGCCTGAGAAGGACGAGTTGAACTTTTCACACTGCGCCTCAGACTCATTTCAATGGGTGGAAAGTTGAGGGAAAATGAGTAATAGAATAAAAAAAAGCTTCTGACATGACAACTACTTCTTCACAGCTGAGCTGTTTTTATTTTTCTGCAAGAGTTGCAAAGGCAGACGAGACAAACAAACAGACCGATCAACCTACAGCACATGCTCACAGGGCGGGCGTCAACAAGCCTCTGCTTCACCTCAACCTCCTCTCTCAGACACGCGATACAAACACACATACATAAGGAGACGACTGTCAGCTGTGTGCGCGCACGTGTTGTGTGTGTGCAATGATGTGAGGGTGAAAATCTCTAATCTGGCATGAACCTGCTTCCTGTCTAGACTCTGCACGAGGAGGCCAGCTCTAACCTGGCCGTACTGGTGTGTGTGTGTGTGTGTGTGTGTGTGTGTGTGTGTGTGTGTGTGTGTGTGTGTGTGTGTGTGTGTGTGTGTGTGTGTGTGTGTGTGTGTGTGTGTGCATACAAGCACATTGCCACAGTATCTGTGTGTGAGCTAGTATCTAGTGTATGAACACAAGCTTGTGTCTTAGACTACTGGCAAAGATCAGACATTAAGTTCTAGTCTAGTCCAGCATACTGTGACTGTGGCAATTCCAAAAGCCAATTTCCTCATTAGCCAACTTGCAGCACTTACGGGAATCCAAAGGTGGGGGGGGGGGGTTAAAAGTTGGAGGGAAGTGGAAAACAGGCCCTGATGTGGTTTTCTCTAAAATTCCATACGAGGCACAAGGATGAGCAAAAAAAAGTCTGGCCTCTATTCTGCTTCCTAACAGCAAATGTGGGAGTGAGAGCCTTAAATTTAAGCTCAAACAGTTGAAAAGAAACCTGGAAATAAAAATGGTTTAAGTCACTGAAAAAGAATCCCTCATGGTTTAGTAACATGAATCATAACTGGAATCACTGACGGAGTCCTGCCATCAATCAGTCCAGCAAATCCTGCCATTAGTAATCACAACAAACATCCCCGAGCGCAGCAACTTTATGCTGCCGCGCTCGCACCGAGTGCTAATCAAAGAATGCTAAGCGTGTTTAGCCTGAGCTTCGACAGTATTTGTCTGGAGTGTGAATCAACATCACGGGCGTCGCTATTTCATATTCATGCAGAGGCCCAATGACACCTTGTCCTCTGCGTTCAAACAAAAGCCCTTAACTCAGCAGATCGCCACCCCTTTAGACCCAGATGTAAAGTGAACGGTCCTCACCTCCGCGACATCAGACACCACAATGCGCCGTCTTATGGGAGCGAGCCGTCACGCAGGCCTGCCAAGCCCCACAGCCACGCCGGTGGCAGCCAAGGAGCCGGGACCAGCGAGGGACAGAGCTAAAAGAAGGAAATAAAGACGTCGCATAACAAAACTCATTTCTCATTTCCAGTGCCAGCATGATAAACCTGTATGCCTGTTAATGGCCCCCTTCTTGTTAATAACCCGGTGATTTTATATATTTGTCAAATGCTCCCCAATCATCAGTTTTAATCAATTTAACTTTAATTTTTAAATCAATTGCTTCCTTTAATTTTTCCATGAATGCTCGGTTGATAGACCGGCGGGCACGTCTGGTGGTCAGGAGCAATTTTGATGTGAATTTGTCATCATGGTGAGCATCAAAACAAACGTAGAGAAGATTGAACACAAAAATAAAAGCAATCGCATTACCTTTTAAATTTGATTCAGAAGATTTAGAAGTGATTCACAAAATGCGCATCGATCCTCCGCACAAACAAGAACCAGATGTCATCGAACATTTTATGTGTTTCGGTACAATCACTTAAAGTGAGACCATGTTGCTTCGGCTGGACGGCATCGACCGTGGCCAGAAGTACGGCATGAAGTGGCAAAAACGGACTGCTGAGGTAGAATAACCTGAGAAAACACTGAGAACAGCAGCTCGGCCGCACGCCTGCCAGGTGATGACCTCAGCGCTTGTATTTTATACCTGGACGCCTGCGGCACAATGTGACAGGCCCAAAAATAGCGGGGCGTCAGACGAGCTTTCAGCGGCTCCACGTGACCTCACCTGAAGTCATCGTCTAGCCTGCGTGGTCTCCCTTTCCCCTCCGCAGTGCACAAGACAAACGATGACTCACAGGTGGCGGACGGATCACGAGTCATTCCAGTTGTATGGCTATGACATATGCGCGTCATTGTCTCCAATGGTGAAGGTTTTAGGGGTCTCCTGTTAGCATTCCTGCCGAACTGACTCCCAGAGTATGACTCATAGACTCGTTAGCCCCAGACGGGGCAGACTTTAGTGGGCTGGCTTGTCAGTGGGCTGTAGTAGGGAAGTCTGGCAAGACGCTGCTTAGTATTTGGGGTTCGTCTGACTCGGTCTAGCCAGAATTAAACAGTATGACTGTCAGAGCTGTGCGGGTTCGGTCAGATGGTGGAGTATGACCTCAAAACCACGCTAAAAGTTATTGTAAGACTCTAAGGTAGATTAGAGAGAAAGAGAAGCTATTCCTCCACGGGGCTACCAGCATGTGTTTTTGTTTTCATCCTCCAGCCTCTACTACATTCCTTTTCCAAGCGGAGGGCTAGACGGGGAGATTGCCGGGGAATGACTCACTAAAACCTGACCTAGAAGTGAGCTAATCATTGGAGGAAGCTTGGAGTAAAAGTGAACTTTGATGAGGATGTCTGGGACCATGTCTAGGAAGCCCCAGACAATCTGGACTACAGCTCTACAAATGTGTATGTGTGCTATGACATAATTTCGACGCACTAGACAGATTCCATGAGGCGGATGGCCTCCGGAGGAAACCCATTACAGGATCGCTCCACTCGGCTTTGATAAGATGGACGGAAATACACGGTCAAGTGAAGCTGGTGGTTGGGACGAAGGCAGATTTTCTGAATCTACATATTGTGCTTATTATTCTAACTAAAAGCTGAGGAAGAGATTGAAAAATACAGTAAAAGTGTTAAAGAGGCAGAGGCATGTTCATTGTTCAGTAGTTGTTCAGTTTAGTGTTATTTCAACTAAAAAAACTAAAAGATTACTAAGTTTTACTAGGTGATAAACATACATCGTATACAATATATCTAACTTACACTGTCCCCAGGTGTATAGTGACATACTGCAGAGAAGGAAGCACATTGTTTGTCAGGCAGCATCACCTGCTGGCTTAATGGAGAACTGCCAAGGTTACGGTAAGCACCTAAGGATGAGACAAATATAGAAGAAACAGAGATACAGAGGATGAAAAAGCTTTTATGGCATAAAAATAACTTGTTGGGTAAACCAATATTAAGTTGAATCAAACAGAAACTAAAATGAACAAAAGCAAAAACAATATGCTGAGAAAAAAAACATGAGAAATCTTCCCCAAAGTCAGATTATTGAAAAATATAGTTAGTTCTGATTGGGGACATAAGGGACAATGGCTCATACAAATCTCTGATCATTCTTTGATTATACAAATAGCCCAAATATCCTATCAGGTTTGGACTGTTTCAAATTCCCAGAGTTAAACTTATGAATGAAGATATTTCAGTCAGGCCCTAGAGTGACTTTACTGGAAAGCAAAATCCAAAATCAGTCTGGCACTGAAAATCCCTCCAACTGAAGATTATAAGCCATCTGATTTTATTTCTACACTAGAAATGATCAGACATTACACTTTTTTGACAGACAGCATGTCAGTCATTATAAATAGAGATCTAACAAAAGCAAACATACATTCCTTTAATCCTCTAAGTTCAGTATTACTCTAAATAAACCTACAGTATACAGTGGGTACAGTATATGTTTGAACGCCACATGTTTACCTTTTTAGGGCATTTTATCAAATCATTCCCACTATGCAAACTGGTAGGCAAAAGCAACATAGTAAAATACCAGACCCCATGTTTGGCTGCAGGGCTTCCGGAGGTTGAGGGAGGCTGGTCCCAAAATAGGCCCTGGAAATGTGGATGCACTCCAAGAATAGAGATAAAGTCAAATCTAAAACATAAAATAACTAACTAGATGTTGAGTAAAAATGAATTTAGTTGAAAATAAGAAAAGCTGCAGTTGTTTTATTTGCCAATATTTAAGCTAAACAAAACAAATACACATGCTGGATTTACATTTGACAGCAGTCTACATCTGCATGTCAGCCATCTTTAAAACAACTTGTAGGAGGACAATAACAAGTTAATGCCTTTATTATTTCATATATCTTAACATATAAAAAACAGAAGAGGATAAAATCTCATACTCAGATACTCAAAAGACCACTGTGACTGCTATAACCTGCCACTAGGGGGCGTCAAATCGGGCCATATAATACCTCCAGCGCTTTAAACGACCTGCACCAACATCAACTATGTATCCTTCTTAAACCACCGCGGACCATAAATACAGACAAACCCCAACAAGCAGCACGCGCCAACATCTTTGCTCCAGCTGCCCTCGAGCTGATCTGATTGACGTGGTCAGAGCAGACAAAAGGCTCCTTTGCACGCGCATTAGTCACATCTGATGTCTGGTGCGGCGCAGTGAGCCCTGCTACGATTTGGGCTCTCCCGCGGTCCGTCCTCTACGTGACGTCACGCCGCAGCGGTATAAAGCGCTTGAGGCCGGCGCGAGCGCTCAGAGCCGCCCTGGTCCCCGCAGCCCGAGCCGTGCGTCCTCGGAGACAACACAGAGGCTCCACGCTTCAGTGAGACTGGAGGGAGGAGGGATGCGCTGAGCGGCGACATGACTTTGATCTGCTGAGCCGAGCTGCGAACAGGAGCGCGAGAGGTTTTATTGAACTGGGAGAGGTTCTGACTGGACTTTGAGTAAGGTCTAATGGGCGAACGCGAAGCTGGACATAAGTTTATATTAAGGGGGCTGGCACACGAAAAGGCGTCTTTTCTATGATTAAGGCCGAGGGGAGTCAGAATAAAGTTCAGCGCGTCTCATTGGTTTTATTTCCAGTCTAACTGTCCCCGACGTTGGCCGCTCAATCCGCACGTTTCATCCACGGAGCGACCCCAATGCACAGAAGAAGATGCATGTGGGAAAGGCTTTGCTGTTCGTCCTCCTCCTCAACTGCGCCACTCTGAGCTCGTGCCTGTCAACCTGCGCCACCGTGGATATTGACCACGTGAAGAGGAAGCGGGTCGAGGCGATACGAGGTCAGATCCTGAGCAAACTCCGGCTCACGAGCCCCCCTCAGTCACTCGGACCGAGCAAAATCCCTTATCAGATCCAAGCATTGTACAACAGCACTAAAGAACTACTGGAGGAGCTTCGGAGGGATCGGCAGCAAAGCTGCGGCCAGGACAACACAGAAACTGAATACTACGCCAAAGAAATCCACAGGTTCAACATGGTTTACGCATCGCACGAAAACAGTGAGTACGAGCTCCGGGCGCGCGACGTCTCAGTCGCTTCCCCCTCGCGCACGTCGGCGTCGTGTCAGAGACGCCGGCGCCCACGGGAGGTGCGTGGGGTGAGGGAGCGGGGCGAGTTGAGGTCGGAAAATTAGCTTTTGGCAAACGCTGTAAGCGAGGAACCTGCAATCACGGCGCGCAGAGTGCGCAATTACGCACCAAATTAGGTGCCAGCAGCCGAACGCGCTCAGCGCAGAGCTGTTAAGTTTCGCTTTAACTGATGGTGACAGTATTTAGAAGCTGTAGCTCAGCAGCTCTTAGGTTACTACGTGTGTTTATCTGCCGGATGTGTCAGACATTGGGGATATGTTTAACACAGAATCACCGTTTGGATGAAAATTACTGCATCTCTAAATATGCCAAACTTTGCACAAACCTCATTTTGCACATTGAAACACGGACATCTAAGTGAAATAACTATGAGCAAAACACTTCCAATGTTACTAGAACCTTTAGATGGAGAGACAGAGCTCCTGGTCTGGTAAAAGTGAACACTGAACCTTGTTCTTGTGGTCACCAACCTGTTTAAACTTGCACCAGTGTTCCAGGAAAGTCACTGCGCTTCACTATTCCTCCTCTTGTGCCCCCCCCCCCCCCCTCTCTCTCAGTATCAAGTCTGAGGGGGGGGGGGGGGCTGCCTTCAGGAGAAAGACCAGGAAAAGAGAGAGGTGGGAAGGGAAAGTTAGAGAATGAAAGGACCTCCCAGTTACTCTGAATAATCAGGTGTGACACCGGTTCACATCCTCCTACTTCAGCCTGATTAACTCCAGTATGCTGTCGTTTTATTGCCGCTGGGTGATATAAAGCCGGGTTTCACTGCTTGGTTGATGATGGGCTTTAGTTTGTTTGTGAAGCTGGGGCTGAGAGGGACAGGTTCATGCAGCGTGACAAAGCAGAATAGCACAAATGCTGCATGTGTCTGAGGCGGCCTCACGGTCCAGAGCAAAGCCAAGGCTGTTGCATCAGGGTCTTTCAAGTCAACAGGTGTTTCTCAAAAGACCTGTTTTCTCCCAGCAACGTTCTGCTTTGAATCTGACAAAGTGGTTTTGACAAAAAAAAAAGCACTGGTTTTAATTTTGGATATGGAGAGATCACAAAATAGCAAGTTCTCAGGGCTTGAGCCCATGTCAGATGGATGAAAAAGACAGTGGAAACATGGTGTGGTCAGATGAGTTCATGTTTCAGGTTCCTTCACGACGTGTCAAAGTGCTAAAGTGATGATTCGGACATACAGTGGATGCTGCTATCGTGCAGGCGTCGCCCCAGGAAAACTCTTGATACTGTATTGAGACACTACCAGGCCTCATTCTGCATGTCTGCAGTCCAGAACGGTCGTCCACCGATACGGTGCATCTTCCACAGCAGAATCCAGCAATAGCTTCCACAAACATTTGTATAGTGTTCAATTCATTGTACCACAGGTACAGGTGAGGTAACTGCTGATAAAGGGGGTTTAATCAACTAATTCTTATATCATATATTCATTTTATATACAGAGCTACTTTTACTTATACTTAAACTAATAAGTTGTTACATTAGAATACTGACTTCTTTTGTAGTTTTGCCAGTCTAATAAACATTCAACTCATTGGGGGGACAGTATTATTTGTTTGTTGAATCAGTTTAAAAATGTGGCATCAGCCATCAGTTTTCATGGTAAACTATTAGTGGGCAGGTTGAACCTGCAGTTGACTTCATTGAGAATCATTGAGATCTGGCCAGCAAACGTAGGAAAGATTTCCTTTTATAGCATGGTGCACAGACCTCAATCTGGCATATGTCAGTGACCGAGGTTGGGCTGTGTGGTCGGGAGGGGTTAGGGTCCAAGAAGTTGTCAGAGGGACTGAGGGCAGGAGGACGTTTGATATGTGAATACCACAGAGACACAGTCATGCTAAGCTAAACACTACTGTTATTTTAATTACAACATTTTCATTTCCACCAAATATAGACAAAATGTGTTACAAAACTCGAAGGAGTCTTGATAAGCTGATAAACCCAGTGCCCAGTTTCTAAACACTCAAGTTCATATTTCAGATCTTACTATAAATAAAAAGACTGAACGTAAGTGATTCAAATTTCTCTGCATGTTATTTTTAGCTCAACATGATTGACACTATGGTATTTCAAAAAGAATTACAAATAATGGAGGTGCTAACCTCGCCAGCAGGTTGTGGTACGGTCCCAGTTAACAGTGATTTGGACCATAACTGGCAACAAGACCGACAGTCTGAGTCACACAGACATGCAGCACAACTCACACACAATGAAACAGTGAAGGTCACCGAAATTAGCAATCATTTACAATTTTCTTTTCTTCGTCTGACTCATCATTCATTCAAACATTAATATGTTTGGCTTTGGGCTGTGGGTCAGACAAAACAAATAATCTGATGAAATCTTCGTGACTTTAGAAAATTTGAAAAGACATTGCTTCATAATTTCCTAATAGACTAAACAACAAGTAAATTAACAGAGGAAATAATCACTACAATAATCAAGAATGTAAACAACCATCAGCTTATTATAGTATCATTAAATAATTTTAGACACAGACAACATAAAAAAGTGACATTTTTTGATTTATGGGAGCAACACTATCAACACTAGCTAATTGCAGAGCATGAACTTAGTGATAATAAACTGGAGTTGTACTCCAGTAAATACTTAGTAAATACTAAAATATAAACATTGAAACTTACTGTGAGCAGGGTTAGCATTTAGAATTCAGATAATTAAAGAATGTAACGTAATAATCTTAATGGTTTTAGTAACATCTCCAATAGTAGTAGAGGTCTGTGTTTGCGGTTTCCTGCTCCTGACCTGAAGCCCATTAAAGAGATTTTTCCTCTCCCTTCTAGACGATCTGCCCTACTGTACAAAAGGTTCTACATCGAAGGTTTTCCGCTTCAATGTCTCTGCCATGGAAAGGAACTCAACCAACCTCTTCAGAGCGGAGTTTCGAGCTCTGCGGGTGCCAAACCCCACTGCCAAGAGGAATGAACAGCGGATTGAGCTCTACCAGGTGTGTGCGGAATCAGAGACATGACTGACAGTCAAAGACACAAGGAGATTAAGAATCTGGTATAATTGCTGAACTCAACAACACTACTGGACATTTAATTCTAGCCTGTCAGGAACATCTCTTGCATAAGCTGGCTGCTTGTTCTTCAACCCTAATTCACAAATTGAGCCAACAACAACTGGATTGTGTTGCAGCCGAGTGGCAACAGCCAGACCAAAAGCCAAGAGCTCAACAGGCCTGCAAAATGTTTGCAGAACCGGGACAGGGCTATGGTCGGTTCAGTGGCGGCAGCTCAGATCTAGTTATGGTTATGCAGAAGACTAACATTGACTCTTCAACCACATTCAAAGTTTATTAGGTTGTTTGAAACAGAATCTGGTTTGTGGAGTAGCCTAAAACACTACAGATTTGGAGTCAGTGGTACCTGAATCTACGCTGTAATGGCACTGGCGTTTCTTTATGATTTTTCATTATTGAACGAGAATCTTGACTGATCACAAGCCGTGTTCCTGCTTTGCAGATTGTACGGCCAAACGATCACATTAGGAAGCAACGCTACATCGGAGCCAAGAATGTGCTGACAAGGGGTACTCAGGAATGGGTCTCCTTTGATGTGACGGAAACTGTGCGGGAGTGGCTGATGAACAGAGGTGGGGCTGAGATCACCGTCATTCGATTCCAACGCATTAGTCCTAACGATCCTTTCACAAAAAAACCTTGACTTCTCTTTGAAGTTCTGGGTTTTAAAAGGGACACTGTTGAATTCTGTTCTGACAATCCTCTTTCTCCATAATTGTTGGCAATCAGGAAGTAATCTTGGTTTGGAAATCAGCGTGCACTGTCCCTGCCACACGTTCAGTCCAAATGGTGAAATCATTGACAACGAGAACGAGGTGTTGGAAGTCAAGTTTAAAGGTGGGCTGCAGCATTTTTTTGTCGGCATTAGTTGCTCATCTAAGATCTTCTGACTGTCGTTCTCCTAAATCCTGGCTGTAATTAATGATTAAGGTGCAGACGGATACGATGAGCAGAGTCACTTGGACTTGGACAACTTGAAGAAGAAAAAGGAACAACCCCTCCCACACCTCATCCTCATGATGATCCCACCCCACCGCCTGGACACCCAGACCACACGCCGACGCAAGAGAGGACTGGACACAAACTACTGTTTCTCGTAAGAACCATGCGTAGCAGCTGCTCATACTTTATGTACAGTATATCACCTATAAAAAGCCTAAATACAATAAATGCCGTGTCATCGTTGTCTTATGACAGAAACACGGAGGAGAGCTGCTGTGTTCGCAAGCTTCACATTGACTTCCGACGTGACCTGGACTGGAAGTGGATCCATGAGCCCAGTGGTTATGATGCCAATTATTGCTCGGGGCCTTGTCCCTATCTGAGGAGCTCAGATACGACACACAGCTCGGTAGGAGGCAGTTTGGATATTAATAATTGCCTATTTTACAACATCAACATAAAACATGTTATTCATTTAGTTAGTTAGTCTTGTTATTTTGGCCCAGGCCTTGGACGATACACATCTGCCTCCAGCTAGAAGGTGTTATGTTACCAGATAAATTAAATGCTACCAGGGGTTGTTAAGTATAACTTAAACACCAGTTTTAAGGATAATTACACTTGATCAAGTGCCATGAGACTGAATGTGTTTAACTTGTTACATAATGACCACATCCCTGTGCTCTCCAACAGCTGCTGAGCCTGTACAACACTCTGAATCCAGAGGCATCGGCCGCGCCCTGCTGCGTCCCTCAAGATCTGGAGCCCCTCACTATACTCTACTATTCTGGACGGACCCCTAAAGTGGAGCAGCTTTCCAACATGATCGTCAAGTCTTGCAAGTGTAGCTGAGAGGACAAGAAACGAGAGGTAGCGTGGCAGGATGTTACTAGGTACTGACCAACCCCATACTCTTGACTTGTGGACTCTTAGCTGTGACAAATACTTAAAGTGACCCTGTGGCCTCGTGGGTTAGACCTGAACACCACTCTGGTGATCAAACGTCGTTCATGGATGCAGAAGTTCTTAAAAACCTGAGGTCACAATTTGTTCATCTTGATTATTTTAATCGAAAAACCTCCAAAACAAATCTGAATTATTAGAGGTACGATATAGAAGATTTCCACCTGAGGCTGGATCAGAGAGTACTGTACAATCGTAGGTGCAATACACAGATTGAACTATAAATGAAAGAGGATCGACCTAGTCAGTAGAGCAGATCTCTGTTTCTAGCCTTGCGATGATATTGTTAATAGCCACAAATATAGACGGTGCTCTGATGGATGTCCTTTCCGGCTGTATTTTTCCTTGAACTTGCCTTAAATTCTCCTCCCTTCAAACAGTGGGCATTATCTTCAGACACAAAAGGAGAAAGGACAGACGTGCTGCTGTATCCAAAGCCATAGCTGTGGTCAGGGGAAAGGAGAGCTGAGAGAGAATGCTGTTGGATTTGCAATGGAAAGTAAATGAACAAAGAAGTTGAGCCAAACTTTTTTTTTTGGGCCAGCCAGCAGCAATGGCCTTTTTTTGCTGTGTATTAGATGGGACGGAGGAATAAAAAGAAGAGGGGATGTGCATGGAAGGGAAGAACTGTGATGGAAACTAGCCACGAGAACACTGCCATTCACTGGAGGCTTTCATCCCGAGCAGGTTCAAATTATTTCTGGGACATCAAAGAATATGCTGGAAGAGAACAAGTGTTACGCAACAGGTTTTTACGAGATTTCTTTTACATTAGTAGCACATTTGGTCTGTTACGCAACTTGTCATATAGTGAATGTTTCACTAACTGGGAACAAAACTGACACGTATCTTTAACGATGGAACCACTTTTCTAGTAAATTAGTAAATTCCTAGTAGTACTGTTATAGTTTGTTGTAGTTTAGGAAGAATGTCAAACTAGTTTGATCTACTGAATGTGATGCAGTAAGTTTGGATGCTATATACTTGCTTTTACCAACATTTGTTCGCACTCAAAAGCTGTACTGTCCATATTCTTCGTTATGTAATTCAAGGCTATCGGGATAATTAAAACATCAAGTCCTATAGGGGGCCTAACAATTCCCAGATGAAAACAAAATATCTTCCTTGTGAACTTCTGCTTTTGAACAACATAAAGAGAAACAATGGCAGCAATTGACAGCTACAATAATATTAATATTGAAATTACAGCAATGCAAATGGCAGTAAGCATTGTACACATGCTGTGTTAGCTGTTGTTTTGTGATGCTGCCTGTATTCCGAGCCCCCTGTTGGTTGTGGGTTGAATTACATGTCACCGCTGTAGAAACCACACAAAGGAAAACAAGGTAAACAAGGAAGCTCTGGTGGCGATGCACACGCAAGCATGCAGTTAAAGGCAAGTATGTCTGACGGGTTAAAAGAAAGTGCAATCTGAGCGTTTTCTCCAGCAAATGCAATGTAATTTAAAATGCAGCTGTTTTTCTTTTTTAAACCACACTATCTTACGATCCCTCCCTTCGCCCTTCACTCTATCCAGCTGACACGGAGCCGCATGTGCAGTCAGGACTCCCCAAACACTGCAGCCTTTTAAATCCTCTGTTTGTTTTGGTGCTACCTTACAGTGTGTAGCCTAATGGAACGAAAAAGTCTAAACATGACAGCAGCTGGACGGATACAGAAATACATCATTCCTCTCAGAGTCGGGAAACGATTCTGAATTCCTGTTACTGTTTGACAGTCAACCAGTTGAGTCATCTGGGCTCCAAGCGACATTTAGGTGAGGTTTCTTGGGAGCAATACTGTTTTTTTGTCTTGATGATTATGATTGTTATTAAAATCACAACATGCAAACCCTTCATGAGCGTCTCTTAAACCAATCAAATGTAACAGATCTGTTAAAGTATTTAACTCTCCAAATTAGGGAGCGATGGATTTACCCACTGGTCCTGGCTGCCACATTGAAAGGCCGTTTAAAATGCTATTTTCCCATAATGTTGTGGTTCCATACGAACACAATTTTTCTTACTTGAATCTCACGGGTCCCACCTGTTTCCTGCAGCCATTTTTCCTCTACCCGAGTAATAAATGTACCTTCTCTTTCTCAAGGATTGTTCCTTAACAGCTTTCCCAGACAAAAAGCAATGACTCCTAGTTCTACAGCATATTTGTGTCTTTATTTTCATATTTTTCATAATCACACATTAGTTGGTCAGATGTACATCTTTCTTGTCCTTTTAGATCAGAGAGGCGACAAATTCAATGTCATGTTTGATCTTCTGTTTATCTGGCCCATTAACGGCCTTTGTTGGGGACAATACTAATGACAAATAATGAAGGGTTGCAATCAGTTGGGGAGGGGAGTGTACCGGACTGACTTAATGCGGACTGACAAGTAGTCAGAGAGAATTCTCTTTCTGTGTGTGCCCGGTATTGTTCCATGTCACAACCAATCAGAGATGAACCATGATGGAGACACAAAGACCAGAGGGCACGATCAGGGCCAAAACACAGGAGCCTGGGATTTAATGGCTTTGCAAACAGCCCTGTACTAACAAGCACGTTACTGGTAGAGAGCAGCTGTGCATGACTGACTTTTAACCTTCGCCAAAATCACTTGCTCTTATCCATTTGTTCCTGTTAGAGTCAAATCCAAATCCTGTCGGCTCCCGCTAGCTTAGTATCGCAAATCAAATGGTCTGCACCTCCCGGTTTCTTTCTTCAAGTCAGCAAATTCAACCAAATCTGGAAGCTTGTTCGATCCCTGCGAGAGTAAATAATAGAGTAGTTTTCCCATGTCACTGTAATGGAAGCAGGCAGAGGGCTTAGTGATGGCGAGGCAGTAGCTGGCTCGGGCCTTTATATTCAAGCAACGAGTCATTTTGGTTAACACAGCAGTTGGCTGCATTGTTTTCGAAAACCCCACACACACACAGTGAGAGTTTACGATGCGGCCATGGGACGCACTCATCAAATCACTTGTCATGCTATTCTGCATTTGTTGCTGTCAAATCACATAAGGTGAAGTACAGAAGCAGCAGCTGAGATGCTGAATCTTTCATACTGTACAAAGAATGAAACCAATTGCTAAAAGATCAGCAAACATTCATTTTGTCTCTCACTTCTCACAAGTCTAACAAACTTGACTTTTATTTCTAAAGAATAAAGACACAAATTAAACCACTGTTTATTGTGTTTTGGGGTGAAGATGAGCACCTCAACCTCAAACCTGCAATAAACTTATTTCCAGCTCCCGGCTACTGGATGAGCGGGCCATAATCAGACTTGAGTCCAGGGTCCATTTCTGGGTTGGAGTCTGACTTTCTCAGAACTTGTGCTCTTCCAAGACTCACCAATGATGAATTGCATGACACGTAAATGCACAGAGGTTTGGAAAACTCTGTCTGCTGCTATTCCCTGAGCAGATTAGCAGATGTGGAGTGAGAAAAAAAATGAGAGGGGGAAGTGAGAGACAGAGAGTGAGTGTGTGCATATGTGTTTGAGAGGCAGAGAGAGAGAGAAAAAGAGAGAGAGAGGAAGAGAGCGAGAGAGGTGGACTGTAGCTGCAATAAAATCATCAGGTCACATCAGAATAGTTCTCAGGCCCCAGGGTGGAAAGAGTTGTGCAATTCAGCAATGAGAAGCACACACACACGTGTACACAAGCACACGTACAGTATGTATGTGGAGCCAGCGGCCAAAGTTACTGGAAAGGAGTGAAAGGGTGAACAAATATGTAAACACATATCAACTTCATAGACCTTCATAGCTAAACAAATGAATGGGAGGTCTGGATCAAACTGCACCAATATATTACAGCAGTGTGTGTGTGTGTGTGTGTGTGTGTGTGTGTGTGTGTGTGTGTGTGTGTGTGTGTGTGTGTGTGTGTGTGTGTGTGTGTGTGTGTGTATTTCCGTGACAGTATTCCAATAGTACAGGGATGGTGTGTCCATGAGAGACGGGGCGAGATGGAGGAAAAACATGGAGAGCGAGAGAGAGAGAGAGAGATTAGAAGTTGCACACTCTTTAAATCAGGATTCAACAATATGTAAAATGTATTATATAGGGAAGAATCAAGCCAAGTTTGAATTATATAAGCAACTGCTGGTTTAGTGATAGAGACAGTAAAAAAAAACATGAAAGTTGAAATTATGGCTCATAAAAGAACAACTGCAGCGTTTGAAAGAATAAAAGCCTAATTCTTCTTCTACTGTACAAATGAAAAGTTCAATTTCTAGGCTTTACGGCAGCATTAATTCCCCACATCTGTGTTCTACATAAACGCAGCCCTCTCATCCGTTTGACTGAAGGCAGTCTGTCAACACAGCGGCTGCCAACGCACGGCTCCGTCCTGCCAGGAGAGGTGAACCAGGCTTCAACCTGGTGAATAATAACGGAGGAGGCGACACTGTAACATGAAGGCCACATTCAACAGGTGGATGAGATTACAGTGGTTTTAAGAATTAAGCCGTAGCTGTTTGGCCAAACTATTTGTGGATGAAAAGTTTAATAAGTAGAATAATGCAAAAAAAGGGAAGCTAATGTCACAAATCTAAACTGACAATAAAGCCTTGTCCTCAGTTTATTATTCTTTTCTGGTAATAGGCCCTCATGCTCCATTGTCTGCTCTCAGCTCTGAGGATAAAGCGTCTGTGTGGCATTCAAAGCATCCTGTACATTCAGCTGCTGTGCTGTGTTACCGTACAAACATGCCCCCACTCTCTGAGAGCAGGAGAAGCTTAAATCACGCAGATACCTGAGACCGGATACCCCTCAGATGACCCTCCAGGCAACTGTAACACCAACCTTCTCCCCCACGCTTGTCCCATAGGTGCAAACCAGACTAATGGGGGAAATTAAATCCCTGACAGCCTCGTATAGAGCTGCTTCCACTCAAACAGGTAACGGCGAGAGCACGAGCCGAGCGCCTCCCCCTGCAAAAGCTCCACAACGAGGCGTTAAGTGCTTCTGCTAAGTTTGTTATCTTTCTGCCAGTCCGGGCACACGCCACCCTTCGTTCTCACGGTTCCTTGGAATCAAAGGAGGAGGAGATTTATACTAGTTGGATCAAGGCTAAGGAACACAACGTTTATAGACCCAAGGCAATGATCTGTGAGGGGCCACGGGAGATGTAGAAACAGTCTAAAAATAAGGTCTCCTGCTTTTCTAGCAGAATACTGGAACTACCAACACAGGTACAGGCTGTGTTCAGGCTCATTAAAAATGATTGCACATAATGCAGGTGTTTCATATGCTGTAGAAACTGGAATACAGCTAAAAAGAGATGAAAACCAGGTTTTACATATTTAAACCCAGGTGCCTATAGAGGATTCTATGAACAATATACCCCAGCTGCAGTTCACGCTGGTCGTAAGTGTCCTTTCCAGCCCAATTAGCACAGTCCAGGTTTAAATTCGAACTCGCTTGCATGAGCCGCATCTATGCAACAGATGGGTTTTACAGAAGCTGCTGCACGATGCATTCAACGGCGATAACAGTGATGATGATGATGATCCACTAAACGCTATGATAAGATTACCTTCTGTTTGTGGACACTTGCACTATTGCACTCCTCCCCACAAACTTGTGCAATGTTGCACAACCTCACGCCAGCGTTACTCAACAAAAGTGGAAAAAGTCAATTTTGTACATCTCTAATGGCACTGTAATTACTCCGCTATTAGTAACAAGATATCGCAGCCTGCGCGTTGCCAGGGAACCAGCAGAAGCAAAGACACACTGTTCGTCCACAGAGTCAATGAAAAACATGTTTGGTTTGTGCCTCCCCATTAATCTGCATGAGACCCCATGACTCCCGCAGCTGGCTGCGCTCCATGCACAACTGGCTGCTCTACGTCTCACGCGTCGTACAGCAGGCTCACGACCCCCCTCGTGGCTTCGCTGTGTCTGCACACGTACATGTATATAACATTTATATATAGCACTACTCGCTATTTCAAACTTAAAGCAATTTTGATTTTTACACACTTTTAAACTCTTAACACCAGGCAATAGGTCTGCGCTGATGGTCCGAGGAGCAGCAGTGGAGTCCATGTTTCCCGGACGCTTTCAGGTTACACTCCAGCGTCTCGCTGCACTATATTTATGGCCGTAGCACAGCTAATTTGAGGCGTCAAGCAGAAAATACATCTCACCACATACACCAGGAAAGATAAGCAGCACTTACAGACAACACAGCGAGTTTGCCTGCAATGAATTTACGTTGAGGACTCCATTGTGACCACTGGCAGACAGTTTAGAGGCGACACATACAAGGTGGACACCACACAGTTGATTTTCACTAATTAAACATGATCAATCGAATCAATTTGCTTAACGTGTAACATATTTGGAGGTCTATGTATTATGATGAGTCAATTTAACGATGTTTCCAGAAGGCTAAGATGACACCTAATCCCCTGTAATCACGGTGCATAACCTCTCATTACTCACCGCAGTTTCACATGGACTCTGCTTTTGTACTTGTCACTATTATATGTGGTTTGACGTGCGCTTGCAATTAGCTTCCATGTTTTGGTGTTTGGAAACTATAACCACCACCAGGAAGCCTTTTCATGAATTGCTGGAGCTGCTGGGGAACATGCAATATTTGAATGACTTTGGTAAAATTATTTACAATCTCCTGGAGAAGATTTTAATATTGTTTATTGTTTTTTGGGGACAACTTCACTTTGTCTCCCTCATTCGGATCTACTGTACAGTCATTTCTTCAGTGTTGTAAATGCTGGGGTCGGACCATTTTAAAAGTCCCAGGACAGCAAGAATTTCTGATTTTGGCTACGATGTTAGTCCCTACATTACATCCTGATAAGAATTAGAATAACGATACTAAACAAAAGATAAAGGTGTGAGAAATCTCTCCCTATTTTCAGGAAAATTAACGGTCCAGAGACACTTGAACGAAATGACTTTATCTGGGAATTTCCCGAGAAGAATCCCCCCCGCTCTCCTGATTATCCCATAATCAGCTGCTCTTTGCCAAGAAATGCTTCAAGATAAGATTGTCATATATTATTTTAAAAAGCATTAATCGAGTACATCTTGCCACTGAAGTAAGTGTTGGTCTGAGTTTGGAACGTTGTACCAGCTCAAATCTGTGAGACCAGTGTTCAGTGCATGATGGGGGTTGTAAGAACATCTGTTGTCAGTTTTTACTTTAATGGCATAATGTTTAAATGCGAGGTTCAGGCTGGACTGATTCACCAGCAGCTCTTAAAAGAACAATTGAGGCAGCAGGTCAACCATCAAAACCCAACAACATTACATTTTATTGTTTGTGGAGTAAAATACAGTCGTGCCTCGTTTTAAAATTTACTTTTTTTTCCGCTGACTGGTGAACTTAAATCACTGTTATTTCATGACCCAGCTTAAAGAAACACAGCCGAGATTTATTTTAACTCTTTAAACTAGACACAGAGGCAACTAAATAGTGTCATGAAATCCAGACTGCGCACCACGCCCCAGCACACACACACACACTGCAAAGCATAAATCAGAACATAAACAGTATCTGTATTACATTTCCCAGCAGAGGTAGTTGTCCCATACATTGTGGGTGGCATGTATGGGACATTCAGGCGTCTTCACATGCTCCATCGTTTACTTTATACTTTACTGTTCCTATCAAACAACATTTATCAGATTTATTTCATGAATGCACCACAGAGTAAAAGTTCTCTCTCAAATTCTAGGCCTCACACAAAGCCTGCTGTCCTTGGAGGTGATCAAATACAAACATGCTGCGGTTTCACTGATACATTCGAGTCAAAAATGTGTCATCTCCCTAATACAAGCTAAAATATCAAAGCAAATAAAACCACTGTGTTACATAATCGCAGCCCCTCAGCACTGATCACTCACAGCTATTCGAACGCGACTGGGAGTGTATCCCGTATAAAGATCCCAACTTCAGACTGAGACACTGACAGCCACGGCGCACGGTGCCAGAGCTGCTGGAAAAAAATTGGATCAAGAACATAATCTGGGAAAGCTGTGGCTCCGCTTTGCCAGAGAGGCAGAAAAAGCACCGGTGCAAATTTACCTCTACCCAGGAGAACGCCCCCCTGGGGTCTGTCTCACCGTGTCACAGAGCGCTCATTAGCATGTAGTCGCTCACCGTGAGCAGAGCTGCTTTACCTCAGGAGCCCGGAGGTGCCGGCCCCTCGTCTGGTTCCCATCTACAATGCTGAAGGTGGAGGGCTTTTTTTTATCAATTATAATTTACCGAAGGTCAATATTTTTTCATTACAGCACTCCTTTTCATTGTCTATCAACCTTCTGGGATTGTCATATGTTTGGATGCTCTCACCTTTAGGACGTTACAACAACTTTATCCGAAGAATTCACAACAAACAAAAGGACACACATGATTTATATTATTTATGTTTTGCCATAAGAAGATATCTTTCAACATAATTGAGTTATCTCACTTGGAATCTTACATTTTAGTGAGTCTCCATCTGAAAAAAAGCTTACATTTAACAAAAGCCTTCATTGTGGCACGGTAACTACAGACAATATTTCCTGTTTCAACTTCCATTTTGAAAGTGCTCTATGATCCCAATCCTAAATCGTACCATATGTTCCAAAAAATTACTTTTTTTTTTTCGAAAGCATATTCAGCAGGAGCTAAAGTTAAAAATAGACACCAGGGAAATTTGGAGATTGTTCAGGTATGTTGTTGGTTAGCCTCATCTGGTAGATGCATTGAAGCCTCTCTGTTATGATCAACTATATCTACAGATGTGGCTGGAGAACAGATTTATAGCAGACTTGAGCTAGGATTCTTTGGCCAAAATCAGATCAGATGTTAATCTTAAACCCACAGCCAATACCAGGGAACACAGTGGGTGCTTTTTAGAAAATGTTATTGTGAAATCAAATTATGAATCTAATAAATTTAAGTCTAAAATGGGAATAGAGCTTAAATGGCCATGGAAAGCTTCCGAATTATTCCTACACCAGCGCATAAACACAATACGGCCCCTGGACGGTCGTCCTGGAACAGCAGAACCGGACAAATGAAAGTTGCATCTGTACTATATCATCTACTCAACGTAAGTATAACAAACGCCTTTCCTCACAGTAGTGTTACATTTCATATTCCAGAGTCTGTGTTTATTAACTTGGCATTTAATAAATGGTGAATGGGCCAAGTCAAACATGTAGACACCGCTTGTTACAGGGCTTCCTCTACTCACCACGTGGCCTCTGCTGCTCTGGGGAACACCTTCAGATCTTTCTACTTCAGCCAAACTCGCCTGATGCTGCTGCAGTGACACCAAATACACAATATCTGATCATTTATTTACATTCAGAGGAAAGACTGTGGAGGTTTTAAGGGAATTAATCAAGTGGACTGGACTGGAGCAAAACTGGCTGAATTTATGTGGAGATGTAAAGTTTGAGGAAATAATCATTTTATGACTTTTCAATAATACTATGAACTGTACATTTATGTTAAAAGACCATTTTACAGCTTGTCTCCAGACCTTACTAATGCTGTAATGTTACAGTAAAACATTTGCCAGCTATTTTATAGCTAGTTCCAGCCTTGTGTTTTGAATCTGGCTGTAAGTTAGGCGTGAAGGCCGCAGTTTGTAGCCTACGTGTCTCCTGGGTTGGTTCTGAATGCGAGTTTGTGTCTTTGTAAATCCAGTTTCACCTCCTCTACGTTTGCCTTTTCTTCATTCAAACGTATTAAAGACAAACATCCTCCGTTTTAAAAGCCTGGCCGCGCATCAGGTTGAACTATGTGCAAGTTCATACAGCGAGTACACGTGACTTTCAAGCTAGCTTCAGCTAAAAGCAGCTCCGCGGCCCAGAAATACAAAACAAAGTTACATAGAAATAATAGAAATGGGCAAACTAAACGGCTCGGATTAATACTTACTATCTAGTCTTTCTTTTGACATGTTGCTGTGAAATCTCTCTGTGTTGTTGGCTTGTTTACACCCCGTCTAGTTTGAAGGCGCGTCAACACACACAGTGCGTTTGTTTTTGGTAACGCTTGGCTCGAGCGGGCGGTGAGTCGACCCGCTCTGTAGATAAACTAACAAAACAAAACTAAACATCACGTAAAAGGATAAATTAACAGTCTAGGAAAGTTTTTCATAATTTAGGAATTCTAATTAAATGCTCACATCTTGTTTATTTACTTGTGTTGTTGATGACACAATGTTCACAATAAAGTCATCAACAACATTTATCAACTCAAAATAATAAGAAATAAATAAGAAAAATTACAAGAGAAAGAGGGGGATGATGGTATCTTATTGTTTTTTTTTTTTATTAACTAAGTCATAGACTTACACCCACCAACCCACTACACAAGAGTGGGTACAACAGTGTAATGGTGTCCATAAAAAAAAATGTCACTGAACTTGACAGTGAAATCGCCCCATTGTCAATGTGCGGGCACTGGTTTGAAGAGCCCAGTAAAAGCACCTGGAGACGTCCTCACTGGGGCTCAGCCTGCAAAGATACGGTTACGGTCCAGGAAGCTCCGGGATTACGGCCTGTAACACACCAAAACACACGGGCTGAGCTGGATTCCACATGGAGCAGATATAACAGAGAGACAGCGGGGCCTTTCTGCTTTGATCCCGAGTCTGTTTTTTCTCAAGAATGAATAGCACTATCTGAGGGTCATTAAGATGCCGGCCTAGCAACGCACTGGCACCGGGCCCCATTACGTTGGCCGCGAGCCCGAAAGGCAAAGCAAACACTGGCTCTGGCGATGAGCTGCGCTTGGCTCAAGGAGACGGGAAGATGTATTTTTAGTCGCCTTGCATCACTAGGGGCCTTGTGCCAGTGGGTTCAATCATATGTTGTCCTGGGTGTCGACCTTTTAATTTCACTCCCATCAGAGGTTGGTTTGTCCTCTGATCACATCAATGAGGCCAGAAAATGATCTTATTACTTCCTGTAGAACAGCAGCTGGTTCATCCATCTTCACGTCCGAGCGGACATTTTGAAAACGCTATCTAGGAACTGCTGGTCATTGACTGAGTGGAAGAGATAAGAAGACGCCTCTGACCGACCATGAAATTGCCTTTACATTACTCGCTCGCCAACGCTGCCATCCCTGTTGGCGTCGCCGCGGAGATTCCATGGGACCGCCGTGCCTTCCTCGCTCCCAAGAGCCCCGGCGAAACCGCACCGTAAATGTAAAGTGATTATTCAGTGGGGGAAAAAATGAGTTGGGGGCCAGCGTGGTTGGAGCGCAGGACAATGAGGGGCAGATGACAGATTGATAATGAAAGAGATGGAGCATGTACCTCTGCTCTCTCCATTATAACTTCACTGCAAACACACGCTGTAGTACTGTACGTCTGAACCCGCGGACCACTCAAACTGGCAACCGTGAGCACTATTTACTGCTCCCATGCCCAATATTGGCGTTTTTCACAGACTAAATTGTGCAGGTGGAAAAATCTCCGATCCGATCGCTCCTCCCGGTGATGTTCCCTTCACGTGTTGCACGCGCGTCTGTTCGGTGTCATTCGGAGCCCGATTCCCTCGCCTTTTCCACTTTCGTCTGCCACGAGCAATTTGCTGTGTTTCTAACGTCGTCCATGCTCCGTGAATTTCCCACCGGCTTATCTTCGGCTGAAACCGAAGAAACACAAAGAAATGTGCCCCTTCAGGCTACATGAGTCTGTGATTGTGTTATTTGGCATCACTCGCACTACAGGGAGCTGTTACTTGGCCGAGGGCTCGCGGGTAAAGGACAATTATCTGGCTTTTTTAGCCGGCGAGGATGACGTAACTAATTGAAGTTTAATTCAGTGTCCAGTTGTGCAGAAGTCTGTGTTTTCATGCGGCGGCAATGGTTTAAGGTCACGGACACACACACACACACACACACACACACCGTACGGATGATGGAGACAGAGGACGGTTGGAAAAGTCAGCTTGCAAAAAGAAGCGTAATAGCTGGTTCACACACGTCGGGGACCACTAATTTCAGAGTCGCTGCGTTCGGGAGGAACGAGAAGAATGTGGAACGTGCACCCTCCCTGATAGTCATGGCAGCCGTGTCGTGTTTGTTTGTGCACCTGTGTGTCAGGAAGGAACACAAAAATCTTGTTTCGGTGCCGCAGAGGAGAGATCGCAGACGACAGTGGCTCCGCGTTTTGCTGGTGTGAATGCTGTCTTTGGGTTCTTTTCAGCCGTATCGATTTACATGCATTTTCTGTCGTCGTATGAAGATAACCTGCACCTCACAAACGTGAGCATGTGACAGTGCAGGTCGTCCAGCTGTTCACTGTCCCGGAGCTGGAATGTGCTGCCCTGTGAAACTCCAGGAGAGGACATTCATTAAAGGATTAGCTTTGAACGAGGCGCCGCTGAAAGGCGAAGAAGGAGGAGTCCCAAACGATATTCAAGCGGCGTTTTGCGCATGAGCGGAGATGCTGGCGTCAACAAAAGCAGCGCTCCCGAGGGCTAGCGCCGCGGCTAAGGCTAGCAAAGATCGCAAATGAGGCGGAATCCCGCGGCGGCGGCTAATGTGTCAGCGAGGCTGAGATCGGAGAACCTGTAGCTAATTTAAGGTTTCTTTCAAAGGGGTCAGAGGTCACCAGATTCTCAAAAGGCCGCAAAGATACTGTACGATGAAAGCGCAGCGGGTGACTCAGATAGGGAGCGTTTCATGGGAATGCTGCTAATCTTCCAGGACCTTCCAGTAAGAGCTCATATTTTCAATTTGAGATGTCTGCGCTCCCCTAGAACCGCTCATTCTTTAATACCCCCCCCCCCCAAAAAAAAAAATGGCCCTTAAGTGTTTCAGCTGCAGTTCCAAACCAAACAGAGGCCTTACATCGCTTGTCTTGTTTATTGAAAGTTTCAATAATAGGCAATTTGGCCGGGACAGTAGGAATCCTCAGTCGAACGGCTGTAAAAGTGGCAGCATGTGTGGTCCGGTGCTGCCACTGGCTGATCCAGGGCCAGCGCTTCTCGCTAGCATAACACATGCCGACAGCAGGCAGACATGGCGAACTGGACTCCCCTTGTTCTCACACACTGTGCCAAATTGGGGGAAATTCTTCCAGTGGCAAGTATCAATTACTCACTTTAAACAAACACCCAAGGCTTTTGAATATCAACGTGGTGCGTGCGCGCCTCCCCATAGGGCGCTGATATAGGGAGGCCACACACGAGGAGGCAGCCTTTCACCTTGTCTGCTCAGTGTTAGTATCAATACGAGCCCAAAGGTGGACGATCCTCCATCAGACTCGGCCCGTCCCGCGGCCACGTGGTCCTCGTGAAAACGCGGCGGACGAAAGATGTGGGCGGATCGCACGTTCTGCGCCGAGGAAAAACCTCATCCCGGGATCGGACACGTTGAAGTCCTCTCCAGGAGGACCCACGGCTGCGAATGATTTGAGGCTTTGGATGAACCGCAAGATGTGTGTGTTCATGGGAAAAGAACACAAACGTGTGACGCGTGCTACCAACATGTATTAATCATTTACAGGAGAAATACTGTGGATTTTTGAAGAAATGACCAAACAAACCAACAAACTGTGACACACTTTCTATTCCTGGGCCCGTTTGTGGCTCGGTGGTGCTGTTTGTATTCCTGCAGAACGCTGGACAAATACAGATGACGTGATGTCATGCGGAGTAATTCCCAGCGTTGATTCAGTGGAACTTGAAGGTAGGGAAAAAAAATGTTCCCTTACATCAACTAGGATTTTTCCAAAGGAGCGAAACAAGGGCTCATTCTGGATCCGTCGGCGCGGCAGCGCTCGTCTTTAAAGGCTCGGGAGGAGCGGAGAGATTACACATATCTCTCCAGAGACGCGCAACGGCCTCTCACTCCCGCTACTGAAAAGGAAATCAGCAATGGTCCAATGATGATAGCTACGAAAGCACTGTCAGCCGCTCGGGAGGCTCTAACGCGCCACGCGATCCTCCTGCATTAGTGTGAAACGGAGTCAGAGGTCCGTCTCTCAGTGGGAAATTAAAAACACGAGGGCGTCGTCGCACGGGAAGGAAGGAGGAGGCTTTGATATGTCGAAGTGTTGACAGTGCGGGGACACCTTATCCCGAGCGCTCCCTCCTCGTGGCCCCTCCAGCGGCTCCCGTCCCGGCGCAACAAAGGCTTCAAACGCGCGCGCGCGGCGCCGCTCTTTCGTCGGCGGCTGGAACCCTCGCAGGCGCAGGAATTCGCGCACGAACCACCTCCAGAGTCTCCGCTCGCCGCCGTTGTTACAGGCACGAATCGCATCCAGGTGTCGCGCTGCAGCTCTCAAAGCTGCAGCCGCGCTACGGCCGCGCGCCCAAAACAAATAAGCCCGTTTGCGGAAGCGGAGACTACAGACGGGAGGGTTGAAAATCGACCTTGAGAGGAAAAACCGAGGCCGGGGGGTTCATATCAGTCCAATAACAGTCATGTGGAAAGAGAAAAGGCACCAGCGCTGCGCATTTGGGGATCGCGGCAGCACAGTGTTTTCATTGTGCCGTTGGGAAAACAGACACCGGGACCCGGTGCAAGTAGCGGCCGCTCAGCGGTGCGTGGATTTAAGGAGCGGGACCGTGGCTGACCTCTGAGACCCCGCATTAATGATACACCGCGTGTTTCATATCTGCTGCAATCATTTCCTGATCCAGACCGTATTTTACTTTATTTACATACCACCTTTCTCTCCTCTGAGAAAACAAACTGCCGCCCTGAATAACGGACGTGAACGCGACCGGGGGCTCCATCAGATCACCTTTCACTGGGAACACTGTGCTCAAGGGCCCCATAGGCTTCGAGCAAAACCCCAATTTCCCCGCAAATCCCATAAACAATATTAGAGTTAAGCCAGAAAAGCATTTTACGTCATCTGAAGCGAGCGGCGGTGGGTCAGAGTGGGTGAACGCACGTCTGTGGTTCATGCATTAAGACGGGGCCGTTCTGCGGTTAGAATGTTTACACGGTCACGCAAAGCTCGTATTTGGTGTCAGGCTTTATTTTTATATATAGTGTATTATATATAGTGTATTTCACGGTTGGGTTCCTGACTCCCAGAGGCTGCACGTCGATATCTCTGTGACGGTGAACTGGGAGCAGTGGTGGCCAGTTCAGCATGGGGGGGTGTGGGGGGGGGGGGGTGAATGAGAAGCTGTGATTCCCCTCTCGACTCACATCCTGCTGCTCTTTGCCAGTGAAGCCCCCCCCCCACACACACACCCTCATGGACTGTTTAAGCTTAATTTTATCGCATGACTAAGTTTAGTTCTGCTTCCAGTGAAAATCATCAGCGAGAGGAGGTAAAACCGCAACAACGGCCTATAGGTGACGTGTGTGTCCAGGATCTGTTGCATCACTTTACATTTTTGTGGGATGACCGAATAATTAAATTTCAAGCTAGGAGCGGGGACTAGTGCTGCACAGGATTAGGATAATAGCTTCAGTGACTTCTTCTATGGTGAAGTCAGCTGTGAACTGAAACAAAGAGTTGTTAAACTGTTCACACTGTGCGTGTTTGTGTTGATCCGAGGGTTTGTGGAAGCACATGACGTGCTGAGAGCCACGTTAAATAAAATTATTGCATTAACTCCATTTTTGTTATCGATATTGTCAATGCAATATTTGTTAAACACATCAGCGGTTTATTTTCAGTGTTATTGGCTCCATGTTGAGAATCTGTCATTAATATCATTCCAACTTTGAAACGTGTGGCCACTTTACGAGTTGTAAACGCGATGTTGACGCATTGTCAGCTGATTAAATTACCAAGGTGAGCGCGTTGGCAAAATAGCAAACTATTGCCTAGTTACACACCCAGCAGCAACACAACACCCGCGTTTGTTGGGAACCATTGGAGGATCTCGCCAGCGTCCGCTTGGGGTTATTTTTAGCTCGATCTCGGTTTCCATCGGGTCCCGATCGCTCCGCTCTGCCACTCAAGGCCGAGGAGGCGACTCGGGAACGCGTGAGAGGAGCAAACGTCTCTGCGGGGCGCTCGCGGCGCTCCTGGACGCCCGCGTTGTCGTCCGGCGGCGGCTGTGTTTGCTCGATGAATCACAAACAGGGCGTGTTTCACAGCGCGTTCTCCCACTTTTTAACATCTCCGTCCAAGCGATTGTCACTTGGGGGAATTTTTCCCTATGATCAGAACTGGTTCGGATGATGGGCGGAATATTTCCCCTCTTTGTGGAAGGCGATGGATCCAAACACATCTGCGGGGAGACGTGAACACGTGGTGGGCGTCGGTGTCCAGCTGTCCACCTCAGACGCATCTGTGTCTAATGAGTAGAAAAATGACCTCTGATTAATAGACGCATCCTCTGAGACTAAACTCAGCGACAGCGTCTTGTCCCAACGCCACTATCGTGTTTACAGATGTGCTCGTGGCAAAGCTGTCAAACTGCATGTGCTGCTGCGTCACATGTGGCCCGGTGCCATTTATCCATTCACCATGTGTCTGATATGCCATCAGCGCTCACATTGAGCCCTGTGATATTAGCACCGCGGAGTCCGGAGCCCCGAGGAGCACTTTGGCTCCGAGTAAATGCTCCTCTATTGGATTTGTCCAGGAGCAGATGGGCCCCGGTCCACGGCAGCTGAGTGCATGAGTGCACGGGCCCGTTTTCAGCGTCACATCCCTCCGGTTCACTGGGTCGAGGAACGTACCGAAAGGAAGCGAAGCATTATGGGTAAGATTACGAGATGACACCAAGTGAGGGCCTAGCATAGCGGAGTTGCTGGAGGAGGGGCTGAAGGTCACGTTGATGCGGACCCATTGTGTTTTCTCTCCTCAGGCTGAGGACAAACGCTGCGCCGGGGTGATTAAATCCAGGCCCCGCGCTTGGAAGCATCCAGGGCGGATTTTCCGAGGGGAGCGAGGGACTTGGCGCCGCAGATCCTGTGTGTTTTCCACCCCGATCTCCGCTTGGCAGGGCCCTAAATAACAACGCTCCTACTGAGGGCGCTGCCCGGGGGGGGGGGGTCCCTGTTTACAAACACGGCCCCCTCCACCTGGGGGGGGGCATTGGGGCCTAATCCTTCAGGCTTGGACACACAAACACAGGGGTCAATGAGTGGCTACTCAGCTCCAGCACCCGTCTAAACACACTTTCAAGAAAATGTGAGTATATTAGTCATTTAACGGCCGGCTTCCGCCTTTTCACTATTATTTTTCCTTGCATCATGGGGCACGCGGGGGCGTGAGCCCGGCGGTGCTGAGAGGTCCATTCATGCGGCCATGCGCGGATGTGTGTTTATTTAACTAGCGCGCGGGGCAACCTGCGCCCTCAATGCCTGCTGCTGTGCGTTAGCGCCAAGGCCCATAAAGCCTGTGATCCGCGCGCCAGCGTTGAAACCCGAGGCCCGGAGAACCCTCCTCGGAACGGCGTCCGCGGCCCGGCCAGAAAAAGGAACCCAAGGTAAACACGAAGTGGGCTCGTTGCATGAATGCAGCGCTCAGTGGGCGACGAATAGAAGTCCGAGCCGCACAGTGGAATAATGTTCGACGTGTCGCTCGTTAGGACGTGTCGCTGACGAGGGGGCGGCACTTTCACCTCCACGCGCCCGCGGAGCCGAGCCGTCGAACCCGAGGCCCGGTCCCAGAGCGGGTCGCGTGGGTGGAGCCAGAACGGTAGCGCTGCAGCGGCATGTTCCCATGTGCGAGAACGACGCACCAGGCCCCCCGGGGGGAGGGGTGTGTGTGTGTGTGTGTGTGTGTGTGTGTGTGTGTGTGGGGGGGGAGAAATTAGCCGCTGCCTGCAGCAGCTAATCAACGCAGCCACAACACGCCTTGCGACGCCCTGTTTGTGTGGCGGGATGTGAAGCAGATGCTCGAGCGGCACCACATGAAACGACCGGATTAAAGTGAGTGGATTACTTTTGTTTTTTTTTTTAGGTGACCAAAGAAAAGGGTTGTTTTAATGGGACTGTTCAAACGCTGCTGGTTTTCCTGAAAAACTCTATAATGAACCACAGTGGCCACTTTATTAGGGACGCCTGTACTGTGGGATTCAACCTAATGCTGCCATTCATTCTACTCAACTGGGCCTCAACATTAGAACCATCGCCTGCTGTGACCTCGACAATAAACATATAGTAGAATTAAAACCTTTCTGGCAGCTTAATTAAAAAGTCCAGGCCCGTTCAGATGATTAACCAACACCCATCCTGGATGAATGTGTGTATTTCTGTCTGACCTAGAACTGAAAACAAAACAGAAATGATGTGTTTGCTGTTTCAAGCAGTCATTGTCTAACGGTTTAAGGAGGCCACACGCACACACACACACACACACACACACACACACACACACACACACACACACACAGGGATCGAGCTATGAAAAACGCCACTTTCTATCTCCTCCGCGAAGCGAGGACGGGAGAACCGCCGGTACCGGGCGCAGCCCGTCTGGACCGGCGCCAGCCTTCAATATTCAGGACTCGCTTTTGCGGCTCGATTTCACGAGCGCCGCTTCTCCAGAATGCGCACAGATGAGGTGCGCGCTCGGCAGCCGCTCCAAGAAACACACGGCGGCCATCTGCGCGCGACACGCTCCCAAACACACTTACTCGCGTTTCACTCTCGGCCCGGTTCTACTTCCATCTCCTGCTCTGCGCAGTTGTTTTGAGATCCACCTCGTCAGCGAGGCCTTCTCCCTTTTTACTGCTTCTATCCCTGTTTTTCCCATCTCTCAAACCGTTTGCCTCCCCGTCTCCGCGTGCACGACTCTGGCGCGTGCAGCCTTCACGCCTTCCCAACCCACTATCTCCCATCTCACCGGCAAACACAGGGTTTAAGCCCAGTTTCTAACTAGCAGTGCGAAAGCCTACAATCTGTTCTGCAGACCTCATGTGAAGCAGCGTGCAGCTGATTACAGAATGCTGTTTTCCTCCCACCTCTCTAGACAAACTAAATATAGTGTGTGTAATTTTAGTTGTGCGTTTGCGCTTCGGGGGTTTGCGGGCGCAGGAAAGATCGTGGTGTGGATAGTTGATAATATCTGTGAAGCGCCAGCAGGCAGATCGGATCGGCCGCACTCTGGGCTATGACGCACTTCATGATGCAGCGGCGCTGGGGAGTAAATCACTGTGCCGTTCTCAGGCTCCGGGTGTGAGGTTCTGTCACCAGCCTCATAGCTGCACGTATGGAACCATAAAACAACATGCAATTAAAGCAGCCGTGCACCAACTGAGCACAGCCTGCTCGTGGAGTGCTTTAGGAGCTGCTGGTTCTGCTACGGGCTCATGTGGGACCCGGGGCCGACCAATAACGGACCTTCAGAGCTCGTTTCCCACTGAAAAAGGCCAAACGTGACTTTTATGCAGTTGCTGGTTTCAGGATTCATTCTGAGAGAACACTGTTGGTTTTTCCAAGTCGGGGGATGTCAAGGATGGGGGTGGGTGAGTCATTACTTCCAGTAAAGTATGCTCGTACTCCAAACTACACCTGTTGTCCAACATGCAGGTTTTCTGTGTGTGTTCAAGCAACCTGAGGTAACACCCAGCTCGTCCTTGTCCTTTCGTGACCTTTCTGCCTGCGGCTTCAACATTACACATCAATAAAAAGACAGTATAACACAATGGACACGTCCTTTGTTCTTTATAGAAAGGGTTTAAATGTAGCTTTTTGGACGAGTAGCAGCAGATGCAAATCCAATTTGCTGCAGCGGAGCGATGCTTTTCGCATTCACGGGGAGTGAAATTACCTCTAAATAGTATTTCCACAGATATATATGCTGATGAACTTGTAGTACCAGGAAAACAACCGCCGCGTGCCAGAGATCGGTCGCTGGCCAAGTGGAGAACGATGAGATCATCAGAGAATCAGTCAAATGAAAACTGCTCTTTGAGCACTGGCCTTAAGTCAGGATGACCTCATAGCGGAGCTGCTCACAGGCAAATTTATCTATTTATGCCAACGAGACGGTCGACGGCTGCTTCTACTCGACCCGAGCTCCAGATCTGCTTTTAACGTTAACCAGGGATTATCCCAACCTGATTTAGTTCAACTTAAAACTTACACAAACCACATGCACTTTTCCTTTTCTCTCTTGTGCCCTCTATTTGAATCCCTTTGAACCTTCTGCTTTGTGTGTAACAACGCTGCCCCCTTGTGGCCAAGAGAAGTATAGCATCTGCTTCATTTGAGAAGATGTTGACTCTCTCCTGGACAATTTCTTGGTTTAGCTTTGAACAGACATGAACATCTGTGACTCCTGAAAACCCAGTAACGTAATCGTCCGATCAACATTCGAAGAGGAGCTTCATCAGAAACGCGATCACCTGATCTGATCCCGCCTTCGCCCCGTGGTTAACAGATAAATCTGCTGTGTGCACAGGTGTGGTCTGGTTTTACCTGCAGGAAACTGCAGCGCGTTTATCTTTTAACGTCTCCTCTTTATCTCCATGGTGTAATCAGAAATGCCAGTGAAACAGTCACGCAGTGATAGTGACCTGACTTGTTCAGGACACAGTGCACCTGGATCATGTCCCCATCAGATATACAGCGAGGTAAAACATGTCACAGAGAATTTGAGTTTTTTACAAAACTAATTTATTTCATGTAAATCATGAAAGTTTGTTACACACTATTTGTCCTCCAGGTTTCATCTTTTTCAAAAATTATTCTACAAAAATCACCATGCCAATGTGTCAACGCATTATACAAATATATGCAGTTGTTCGGTACATAGTCAATGGAACAAAATACTGACTTTTCAAATACTTCTTTGTGTGAATATAGTGCAAAGATTTCATTTACACAAAAACATAAAAAAACATTTCAAAATTTTGAATTTAGGATCAAAATTGTGCATAAAATTTGTCAGAGATAAGTCAGCTTTTTTCTCTTACATATATATAAAAATAATTAAGACGATTGTACACGTAGCTCTTCTTAGAAGGGGGTGGGTCTTCCTGACTGTGCTGTTCTCTCAGTAGGTTACACTGTAACAATAAGGAGGCTGGTGTTGTGCGTTAGTGTGCGTGATCGTCTACAAACGGGCCTCTTTAACGACAGAAGGCGCAGTTTGGCTTCCATCCTGGCAGTCGGAAGGCTCCTATCAATCAAAGAGAGGCATTTTAATCCAACGGTTGCACAGACTCAGCGCAGGCGGTGTCTTTTGTTAGATTTTAAGGTTGCATGAAAACAGTCAACCCAACTATTCCGAACATATAAAGAGCAACAGGTCAAACTCGGGCACTGTTACATCTTCATTCCTATTCAGATAATCTTAATCCTTTACTACACACGGTACATTGTACATGTATACGAGGTCCATGGGTCATGATTGGATTAATTATTACCTAAGATGATTTAAAAAAATACTGTGTCAGCTGGAGCATCTACTGAGGTAGATGATTTAGAATAAAAGCAAGGGATTCATATTCAAAATGATTGTGTTTCTGTTATTTAGTAATCAAGATTGTGAGAAACGGCAGAGTAGAAGGTGGCAGGTGAAAAGGGTGCGCGACAGCTGTGAGTGATTGTCCAGTGTGTGCCGATTGCTCAGTGCTCCTACCTTTGTGCGTCCGCGAGTCGAGCTAAGATTTGAGGAGATTTGTTTGTGGAAGTGGAAAGGGTTTATTGATCATTGTCGGGGCAGGGGGGTCTGCGGGTGGGGGGATGAGCGCCGTGGCTCCGTAGTCCTGCTCCGGCTTCTGCCCCGCGGCCTAGAAGGACAGCTACTGATCACAGGTGGTTCAGCGCTCAGTGGCGTGCGAGTCTCCGGCCTGGGATGAAGTTTGCCCTGACAGCACCCTCCCAGCGTTCCCAGTTTAGGGTTTGTATAACATCGATCAAGCCCGTCCCGCTGCCATATTGGATCAGGACTGTACTGGCCCAATTCACCCAAACAGTGGAGCAGAATAACAAACACTAAAATCATGAATATGTAGGAGGCTGCAAACTGGATTTAGATTCAGTTCATTTGTACTAGATGAGGGATTCAAGCTGCTGTCAGCATCAATTGGTAACTTCATCTCAATGCTTGGAGACCCACCGCGTTATCAAGAATGATTATGCTGTGATTATGTCAGATACTGTTTAGTTTGACGTGCATTTCTTTCTTTCATTCCACCTAATCAGCGATAAAATAATAAATGATTGCAGTGCAACGTGATTAAAACAGGATGCGATCAGACGGAGGGGGGGAGGGATCACAGCGACTGGTTGGAACATCCAGGAACGGCCGTCAGCCCTCGCGTGCAGACACCAGGGGGCGCCGACGGACGCCTGGGCAGGAAGCACGGCCAGCGGATGCAGAGCCGGCACACGCCGGTGCACGTCTGGCATGCAGGCGTCGACCGAGCCGTTCGCAGCCAATGCGTGGACGTGCTAGCGCCAGCATGCATGTTAACGCAGCGCTACGGGTTTCGTCACGTCCCACACTTTCATGCCGCTGCTACTTCGACCCTACGTTTCACTACCACCCACGCTCCCATGGAAGCACCGGGCCCTTCGCTGGCTCCCTCGCTGCGACACTCACCAGCGCTTTAGCCGACAGGTTGGCGTTCTGTCTTCTCAGGTCAGACTTTATGAAGCCTGCAGGGACGCAGAAAAGCAGGACAAGGCCATAGTAAGAAAGCGTTGTAGATGTAGTAGCGGAGAGTAACCAGTAGATGGCGCCTCCACGCGTTACAGTCAATTATTAAGAAATGCGGAGCATGTGGTAGCTAAAAACTATGCCACGAACTAAATAGCGGTCGAACGGTGAAAATTTCTGTGAAGTTTTTCAAAAACAAGCAACAACTCCAACTGCATCAACCTTGGTTCCAAGAATTTCAGAACAGATTATCACCTTTGTAACTGAATATAACACACACTCATGGCAATAAAAGAAGTGGGAGTTCAGCGGTTTAAAAAAAAAAAAAAAGAAAAAAGCATTTTCTGTTAAAAACTGGCACCAAGGCCACAACGAGAAGTCCAGTCATATGTCTGACTGCTGAGTAAGTTACAAAGGCGGTGAGTCAGTCTTCTGACCTTTGTCAGCTCCAAAACTGTGAGCGGGTTTCTTTTGTGCACAAAGTTTGGCGCTTCAGTGACTAATACATTCGATAAAGTTCCTGGGCAACATTTCCAATTATATAATAGCTGTGATGCAAATGCTGCGGCGACACTGGCCGTTTGCTAATGCTTAAATTTAACCCGAGGTTCATTGACCTCGTTGAGGAAATCGAGGACCGTCTAGCGACCAGCGAGGAGGCGACGCTGAACCAAAGCTCTCACCTGTGAGCACCGTGCCGATCAGGAGGAAGACGCAGAGGAAGATGTTTCCCGCCAGCGTGCCGTACGCTTCCATGATCTTCCGCTGGCAGATGGTGAATAAGATCCCAAACACCTGCACAGAGCATCATGGCCGTGGTTATGGTGGAAACCAGTGGGATTTGACACCTGTCGGGGGGGGACACGTACTTGTGCCGAACAGTTGAGGAGTCCAGAGGAAGTTCCCTCCGACTCGGGATACGTCAGCTCCACCGCAAACTCAAAGCCTAGTGGCAGGTAGCCGGTCATGAAGAACCTGGACGCACAAAGGAGCAGTGAAACCCACGGTGAACACAAGAACCCATGGTAAATGCATCATTTACTTAAGTCAACGTTGTGTGTGTGTCAAGGAATTTGTCTGACGCAACGCTTTACTGGTTCTGTGGATGTAACACAGGACCAACAGGTTTCAAAGCTATTCACTGACATATAATTATGTGATGTTTGTTCATATGTGGTTCCAATGACGCATGTGCCGCTAGTTTAAAACCGGCTTTAATGACAAAGAGTACCCGAGGGCTCCGGCGGTGATGAAGACCACCCAGAGGCGTCCCAGGTTGAGCGTGGCGGCGTAGACGACCATCCCCACCAGAGACATGAAGTAGACGGCCAGCGTGGTCTGCCTGGTGGACACGAGGCACACGGGCAGCGTTAGCACACGCCCTGCGGAGCTTTACACAGTCTGGAGGCCACGCCCACGACAGGAAGTGGTGAAAAAGGTGCACACGTGTGAAAGACGCCAACACTGCGGGACGTGAATGTGAGCAAGGCAGCGGGCGTGGGGGGTGGGGGGTCAGAGGGTTCACCGTTAACATCAGCAGGATGCAGCTGGACAAACGCACAGCTGCGTGAAAGGGTCAAAAGGAAGGACAATAAACAGCGACTAAAGGTGCAGTCAGGCGGTCGCCGCTGCTCGTGCGTCGTGCGTCTCCTCCTCCGTCTTACTTGTAAGTTTTGGTCCAGTCCAGCCAGAGGCCGCAGATCAGGGAGCCGACCATGCCGGCGACGACGATGGTCAGGCCGATTTTCCCAGCATTCACCTCTTCTCCCTTTTCGAGAGGAAGAGAATGCATGGGTCAGTGGCCTCACAGACAGAGGAAAGGGAAGACAGACGTTTAAATCTGTTCATGCAGCAGGTTTTTGTTAATATCACCAGAGAGTGCAGTTCTGCTATTAGTGTGTGTGTGTGTGTGTGTGTGTGTGTGTGTGCGTGTGTGCGTAAGTACACTTCATTTACATAACTTGTGTGTATTAAAAGTTACAGTTTTGGCTGCAAATACGTGGAAGTGGAGCTCTTAAGTGTAGCTACAAACTGAAGCATGAGCAGCGAGAACTTGGATGTCAATACTGTGTGTGTGTGTGTGTGTATGTGTGTGTGTGTGGCAAACTGGGCTTTAATTGTGTCTAGAGACACACTAGGCAGCACCTACAGGGTAGTGTTCGAGGATCATGCGGTTCAGGAGGGTGCTCACAGCGTAGAAACAGCCAACATTCAGTCCTGGTGGTTGGGAAACACAGTCTTTACATCACAAACAAGGGGACAACAGCACTGACCGAGAACCCTGTGACAAGGTTAAGGCGTCGCCACGGCGGCGACCTCCGGCCAATGAGCCGAGTCGGGCTTCCACCGCGGGGCTGTTAACGCAACCAGCCGCTAAGAACATTTCGTCCCGAGTTATTGACACGTTTCACCATTACTTCAATGCACCTGCTCACAGCTGTTGGATTGATCCGCTGCGAATGAATGAATGTCAACTAACCCGACGAGCAGAACGGGCAAACGCGCGCCGGTCGGACTCTTATCACTTCATAACGCGCTCTTTGAGTCGGATCAATCAAACGGCTACAATCAATTAGCTACTCATTGCCAGAGTGGAGCAAACTTTGGACCCGTGGAGGAAACATCCACTCTGGGACATTTAAGGACAGGACAAACCCTGCTGAAGTCATGATGGTGATGGCGGTGGCTGACCGTAAGTGACGATGAGGAGGATGAAGGGCCCGTTGCGGAGCAGCCTGCGGATGGAGGCCACGTAGGAGTAGTCCTCGGGCGGGATGCTGCGCGCCGTGGCCTGCGCCTGCGTCGGGGGGAGCTCAGGGCGCTCCTGGAAGACTGAGACAAGAGAGCAGGGACATCAAACACGGCCCAAACCCAAACGGAACCATGTGCCGCAGCACAGCTTTCGCGTCCAGCACGAGTAGATCACGCGCGCCGTGTTTTTGAGTAGGCCGGCTGCCGCGCTTTATGTGGAGCGCGCGCGTGGCGCCGCAGGGACTCGCGCTAGAACCCGCTCCCGGCGCTCCAGCCGCTCCCGGCACTCCCGGGTTCGGCCCGCCCACGCGGAGGCCGCAGATGGCCCGGCCAGCAGGACGGCCCTCACACATGGAGTCTCGCATGTTTGTGTGAGGGGGGTGCGTGTGATACGTGACACATCATGAAACTACCGCGGCCAGCTGGTGTTTGGACACACACACACACACACACACACACACACACACACACACACACACACACACACACACACACACACACACACACACACACACACACACACACACACACACACACACACACAGTCCAAATGCAGCGCGGTCCGTTTAAACGCAGCCTTCACAAGCATCCTTTTGTTGCTGAACACTTGGGGGCCCCCTCCCCCCCCCCCCCTCCAGCACCGACCTGACAACAGCCCTTTCATGCGGCCCAGAGCTCCCCATAGAACAGCGCTGCAGCGGTTTCCTATCTGCTGCTCTGTGACTAACCGCCGCCGCCGCCAACATTAATCCCCCCTCCTTCGCCAATGACACAGAACGCGACGCGGTTTCTCGGCGATAGGAACAGATAAGCACCCAGAGAGTTCACGGGGAACCGCTGTGGAGCGGACGAGCAGGACGTTCTCGCCGATAAGTCACATCCTCTCTGCGCGTCAGCTCCGAGACGCGGCGTTCTTCATTAATTGACTCTATCCGATCACACGCCAGACAAAGTGTGCGCCGGCGCTTTTCTAAACCCGTGGCCCGTTCACTCAGGCCGGGTCGTTCTGTGTCCGTCTCCCTTTCAGAATAAGGGTTTTTGTCTTGACACAAAGACACGGGTCAGCACTTTTGGTGAATGGTGCTTCTTGTCGCGGTGGACGCGAACGCAGCATTTGTTGAATCCGGGGGATATGAGAGAAGAGGCCGATTGTGGGCCGTTTGAGGTGAAAAGCGCTGTGACGGAGGTTGCTCGCGAAACACTTCGCTCTCATCCATTCACAGAAATTCTGCTTTTGATTTTATCTGCACTTCATGCAAATTTAAAACAGAAATCTTTCAATCTCTTTCGCTGTGCAGTCACGCAGTCAGGTTTCAGTTGCACGGTTCCATATAACTCGCCCTCCTCCCTCCTGCAGCTGCTGACGCTCAAACAGGGTTGCTCTTTCTCCATCAATGGAAACTATTTTGAAAGTATTTCGGGTGAAAAATAACAAGAATAGAAGCCAGACAGAGGAGCCTCAGAGAAGGGACTCTTACAGAGGATGACGAGGATGAAGAGCACGGTGGCCACGCCCGCTGTGATGTAGAACATGATCCTGATGCGATGAGCCAGCTCGTCCATGTCGTCCCCGTCCGGCACCAGGATGGGAGGCACCAGGAAGCCGATGGCGATGCCCAACTGCAAAAGAGAGCGGACACAAAGCGAGCTGTGAGTGCAGAACAACAATGTGTGACTCTATACGATGTTTAAACAAACCTGGTTTCCCAGAACGCCTATGGAACAAGCAGTGGAAACCTCCTCCTCTCCGAACCACACCGAGGCGAGGTAGGAAGGAATACCCAGCACAAACACGGTGGCGACCGAGCACACGAACTGGCCCAGGAAGGCAAGTGGGAACATACTGGGACTGGCGCTACTGGTTTTGATCCACGCGCCCATGCAGTTGAAGGCCGAACCGACCAGGAGGACGTCCCGAACGCCCCTGGTGTCCAGGAGCCACAGCACGGGCAGAACCAGCGGCGCGTACGTGAGCAGGTGGACGAGCGCCAGCCAGTCGACGGCCGGCGGGTCCACGCCGTAGAAACGCGCGAATGTGCCGCCGATGGCGCCGTACTGCAGCCACATGGAGGCGTTGCTGGCGGAGACGGCGCCGAAGAGGAACAGCATCGACCAGCGGCTGGGGTGAAGCCCGGTCCCGGGCGGAGGAGCCCCAACGGGCCACTGGGAACCAGTGGAGCCGCGTGGGTCCTTCGCCGCCTCGGGCGCCGGCCATTCTTCGCCACAGAGCTCCAAATTTGCACGGCTGCCCTTCAGGGTATTGTTTCGAGGCATCTGAGCCAATGGTGGGTCCTAAAGCAGGGCCCCTGGACCGGGAGAGGGTTCAGAGCTCCGTCCTCGCGTCCAAAGGGCTGAATGAACGTCGGAGATGCCGGCGAATGAGCGCACTCAAGCCTTGACCAGCATCTCCAGTCCATTCACAACCCAGAGCTCGTGACGGCCTTAATCACATGCCAAAATGTTATAGCCTCAGTCACGTGATGATAATGAATGGAATCTTCCAATTGTAGCCAATTCACTCCTTCCCAAGGCATTGTTTGACGACAGTTTATGTACAGTTGGTTTCGTTCATTCATATTAAACTGTTATAGTGCCAGTGTTACTTTACTGAACTTCAGCCCAGACTTTAAACACACCGTGATTTAGGACATGAATGTGAGACTTCGATACCTGAACGTGAAGATTAAACCAGTTGTGAGGCTGTAAAATAAAACAAACTGAGGCGCCATCGGTCATAACATTCAAAGTATGAAAGCAAATGAAACACCTTCCAAAGGATCTGCTCCTCTGAGCTAAATCTCTATTCCAAGTCTGCTTAAAAGACATTTGTTGTGATAAAGATAATCCAGGCAGGATTACTTGGACGTTTACTTGGAGTTTGTTCAGTCATCTGTGGTTTTCCAGTACTTTTAATTCTAAAATCTGAGGCCTTTGAGTTGGATTCATGCTCATATTTCGCATTCCTGTACTTCTCAAATGACAATTTTAAAGCCGCACAAAATGAGCAGCAGTGTGTCATCTGTTAGAGAACAATGAGGAACTACACACAACCCATAATAGCAAGCAGATGTTTCCTGAGGAATAAATCTGCAACATAGTGTTTTTTCACTGATCTTAATCTGTCTATCTGTCTTCTATGTTTTTGAGTTACTGTATGTGTAAATATCAGTTCCATGTGTGTGTATATGTATGTATGTATATATAAATAAATATAAGTCAAATCATGTATGGACAGGAAGGCTTGGGAAAGGAAGGTTGTGTCTTCTTACTGGAGACTGTTTGTGTTCACGTTCATCTAGTGTTGTGGTTTGGGTGCACAGGGGTCGCCTGAGCGTGCGTAATTACGCGCACGCGCCAAACAGATGTCCAGCAGTGTTTTTTGTTAACCGGTTACATTGAACACCAATCAAGGAGGTGACGATGAGCCCTCGGTTCGTCGTCTCTGTCCAACAGCCTACCTGATTCCCGAAGACGCCGATGGAGCAGGCGGAGGACACCTCCCTGGACCCGAACCACACCGACGCGATCCTCGACGGCATCCCGAGGATGAACACCTGCGCGAACGAGGAGGAGAACTGTCCGAGTAGCGTGACGGCGAACAGGTTCGGCCGGACGCTCGCGACCTTGATCCACGTGCCCGCGCAGTTGAACGCGGTGGCCACCAGCGCGATGACCCGCAGCCCCTTCCTGTCCAGCAGCCAGGTCACCGGGAAGATGAAGGGGATGTACGTCAGCATGTAGATCATGGACAGCCAGTCTATGGTGGACTCGTCCACGCCGTAGAACTTCGCGAAGATGTTGTTGATGATGCCGTACTGTATCCATTGGTAGGAGTTGCACAGAGAATACGCGCTGAACAGGAGGACGATCAGCCAGCGGCGCCAGTACAGGCGGGTGGGTCGCGGCGCCTCGGGAGCGCGCGTCGGACTCCCGTCGTCGTCCGGCTTCACGTGGTTCCCCGCGTCCGCCGCAGTTTGCCCCTCGCCGGGCGCAGGGTTCCCCGACGACTGTTTCCCGCTCATATTAAACGAGAAAGAGAGAGAGAGAGAGAGAGAGAGAGGGAGAGCGCGCGCACAAAGTTCACGGCAGCGCCGGATCACAGCGTCCGCGTCTCGCCTTCCCTCGCGGGCAAACGCCAAACTACAGCGTCATAGTTGCGGCTCGGAGCGTCAGTGTTGATCAGAGGCTGCTTTCCAACAGGTCTGAGCACTTAGTGGACGTGAAGGCGGCGCGACGTGCGGCACTCTCGGGTCCATTTATTCACTTCCTCCCCGCCGCGCAGTTAGTCGCTGTCGGACCGGCGCACGGAACCCGGAACCATGTGCGGATGATTCCGCGAATGAGTCTGATCCTCTTTGCGCGACTGTCCCGACTGCGGACACGTGCTCGCGGCGCCTGCTGTGACCCTCTACCCGGACCTAAAAGCCCTCAGGGATATTGAAAGCAGTGGGCCACGTCGGGGGAGGGGGCGGAGTTTGTTCTTCGCGGCGCGTTTCGTGGTGGATCCTGTCGGACGTGTCACGCTGTCACGTGTCCAGTAAAGAGGATTTCCTCCCCAATATAATATTGCTGATATTAACATTGCGCAAAGTTGTCAGATGAGGCCACTCTGCTGCTTCCTTTACAGCCATAAACCACAGAGATCCCGCGCGCTAATGTGTCATACTGGTGAACAGCGCCCTCTACTGGCTGTGGGGAAAAAACACCAGACCCCCCCCCATTTTATCAAAGTCCAACCAAAGACAACACCAGCTGTGAAAGAATGAATAACAACTCCCTGGAAGCCAGACGATCACCTTAAAGGCTTTACATTTAATAAATATTTTTGCTGGTCAGTCTTCTCACATTTGAGCATCACCATCAAAACAAGACCCGTCTGAGCGCGGCGCTCCTCGCGCCGAGCTCCTTCCGTTTGGTGCTTGTGAGCCGTTTAAGGATCTTGAGTACTTTACATTCTGCTTGTCCACAATCAAATCTGTCGAGAGCTCCTGAGCATTGTTGATGCGCGAGTTCACACCTGAACGTAAAACACCACAAGAGACCATCGATGTGGCAGGAGATGCTCCTCATCACACTAAGAAATAAGCAATTTACAAAAACATGGTCGTCACCTGAACATACAATAGACTGTTTTCTTTTTTGTAAACACAGACTGGTTGATATTCGACACTTCAAGTTCACAAACAGATCACCGGTGTAAATGAAACACGAGGAGAATGGAGTGACGAGAAGCGAAATAAATAGTTTCAAACGTCGGGATGTCACAGTATGTTCCACGCTGTCACTTTGGTGGAGAGTCCTGGATCGGTTTCCAACAATGACCAACATTTACAGTCACACGTCCAGTCAGTCTTTGCCCGTTGAGGTCAGTCTTCTGTTGTGCGGCGCGTCTTTCGGCCGGTGGTGGCGGTGGCGGCGGTGGCGGGTGGGGGTCGGGGGTCAGGTCAGTGCTGGTAGTGTGCGATGTGCTGGTGGTGGTAGCTGCTGTGGTGGGGGGGGTAGAGGAGGTCGGGCGTCTGGGGGGCCAGGCCGGTGCACAGGGGCTCGTGGCTGCTCAGCACCGACGACAGGTACTTGGCCTCCTCCGTCAGCTGCTTCACCTCCTTCCGCAGGGCCGCGTTCTCCTTCTCCAGGTTCTCGCTCTCCTGGGGGACGAGAAGCGCAAGAAGTGAGCAGGCGAAACCGAAAAAAAAAAAAAAATGTATAAAATAAAAGCCTCTCGGTATTGTTTCCAGCTCCATCAAGAGTTTCCATGCAGTTCAGTGGGAGTGTGGAAAATGGTATCGTTAGTATTAGCTGAATCACATAAATAAAGAATAAATTATTTAAAATAAGCCCCAACATTTGATCACATGACACTCAGCTGTGTTAACTTACACACAATGTGGAAACTCTCTTTTCTGACATGAAAAGAGTTCATTTTGCACAACCAGGTTTCCCCCCCATTCACCTTCAAGATGCACTTTATAGAGCAAACCAGCTCGCTCGCGCGTGTTTTTTTTTTTTTTTTGTCACTGTGTGGGAATAGCAGAGGAGAAATCTTCCACTTTGGTAACGAAAAGGTCATCGCACCGTGGTCCAAAGCTGCGCAGCCCCGAGCTGCGGGTCCTTACTGTCACTGAAGCTCTGGGCAAACCCCGGCGCTTGCGTCACTTAGCCAAAACACAGCCCACTGCCGTCGGCGCTTTACAAGAAGTGACTGCCTTTTTCTCCCCTCCTGCCCACGGCGTGCGATTCATGCTCATTTACACAGAAGAAAAAAAAACTACTACTGAAGAAACAGGAAACAAGCTACGGTGTCACACTGAGGGAAAATTCACCTTCCTGTTTATCTAGCGAGACGATGAAAGCAAAACCACAGGCTGCGTCGGGCCGCTCTGCGACTCTGACGGCTGATAAAACGCACTTCCACGGGGTTCGGCTGCAATCGGAGCCGGTTTTGGTGGTTCGTGTGATAAAGTGGGCCGGCAGGAGGTGCCGTGGGGACGCCAGGGCGGGGAGGGAGTCGCACGGGCGGCGGGGTTCGGGTCAGAACGGGCTGAAATAGCGCTCACTACATCACCTGACTGCACGAATGCAGGCGACTGCACGCCGGTTTAAAGTCGCGCACAGCGAGCGAACGCGCGCGACGACGGTCCGTCGTCACCTCTCGGTGCTGCAGCCACTCGTCCTGCACTCCGGAGGGAGGGACTGCCCACACGTGCTAATTTATTCCCGAGGCTTCGGCGACACACGCAGAGCGGCCTCCCGGTGTGCAGCCCGGCAGAAGCCATGACACAGCGCCACATGGTCCGGCGGCGCTGGGTGAATACGGTGCAGGTAGAGGCCGCTGCACGCTCGGCACGAGCACACGGGCCTCGTGGCGTTGGCCGCAGATGACGCCCGGGCTGCAGACACAGCCCGTGGACGGGCTGCGTGGAGGTGTGACTGTGGTGGGTGGTGCTGGGTTCTCCTCACCAGGTGCAGGCTGTCCGCCTTCTGCGTCTGCCTCATGCGGCTCTTCTGGGCCGCGATCCGGTTCTTCTCGCGCCGCATCACCTTCTTGGCGTCGTCTGAGGAGCTCTGGCGAGACACAAAAGGGGGATCCGGGTGAGCCTCCGGCGTGAAAGCGAGGGGCCGGGCCGGGGAGGGGCTGATTCATCGGTTAGGCTGGGCAGCACGCGCGCACACACCCTGTTTCACGTCCTGAACATTCAGCTTTCTTAGTATCGTAATAACTAATCCGCTAGAAAACGCTGAGTCAGTTGTACATCAAAGAGATAACGCACCATCTAACGTTCAATTTCGACCGAGGCAAGTGATGCTGCAGGAAGCGCGCTCCGTGCAAACGCGGCAGGGCTTTACAGAAAGTTTTATTTCCAGCATGCTCCCGAGCAAGGCACGAGAGCCGGCGCACGTGAGAGCGGCCAGCGGTCGATGGGTTGACGCGCGAGTCTGACTCGCGCGCGCGCGGACCCGCGAGCACACGCTGTGCCCGACGCGCCGCCTGTTCCCAACAGCTCGGCCCGACGCGTTCGCAGCTCGCGGGACGTGCAAAGACAAAGGATTCCCAGCGGTGATGAATCGTGCCCACACTCGAGGCGAAGTCATGCCTCCGGCCCGTGTGTGCGCGTGAAGCACCCGGAGGACGTGTGAAAGGGAGGCAGAGGCGGAGGCAGAGATGCTCGAGCTGCCGCGGCGCGCGCCAAGTGCGCACGGGGCGCCGCGGCCGCAGAGTCGAGCCAAAGTCGGCGTTGGAGCGCGCGCTGAGCGGGACGCGAGCGGCGGAATGGAGGAGCACTTACCGGCCTGCTTCCAGGTGACGGGGACTTGTAGCTTGCGTCATTGCTGTCGGAGCCCTGAGCCATAGCCTGAACCCGTGCGTCCTGGTCCACTTCTGCTTTGCGTTTCTTTTTCGGTGGGTGCCGCGTACGTATGTATGTGCGTGTTGTGTGTGAGAGAGAGAGAGAGACTGCGAAGCAGAACGAGTTGAGAACGACTTGGCTCACCGCTTAATGAGTAATGAACAACTTTCCTCCTTCTTTTCTGTCCCTTTCTGTCACTCCTCCTTCTCTTTCACTGTCTCTCTTCCTTTATGTCTCTCTCTCTCTCTCGCTCGCTCGCTCGCTCGCTCTCTCTCTCGCGCCCTCCCTGACACACATACACTGCGTGTGACTAGCCGTCTACCTCATTAGCTGTATCTGATGTGGCTTCTGGTAAGAATCTGGGTAAGTTGCATTAGACTGGAAGTCACATGTCTGATGGAAAGTTGCAGCGCACAGGTCATCTTCAAAACCCCACAGAAATAACATATTGGGGCTCAGTAATGAATACTTCTGAGAGAATATTACTGATCTCAGGTACTAGTACTTCAATTACTTGCCCATCTACCAACCTTTAAAAGTACTTTTCATGTTAACAATTTTTTTATGAGTTCCTCAACCAGAAAGTAAACAATCCTAATAAAAACGTGTGGGTGCATGTGTGTCTGTGGGCATCGTGGGCATTCCCTCTTCCTCTTTTTTTTTTTTCTAGCTGTCACATATGATTTCGCGTTTCGACAGCGTCCTCCAGGGACGCATCCCTGACCTCCACGTGGATGCCTGGCGTCTGCACATGTGCACGGGCCCTGTGGTAGTTTCCAGAGTGGCTCCGTGCTCTGCTGCTCGCCGCCGCCGCCGCCAGCTGTGCGTGGCAACGCCGAGGCCACTGAGAAATGCCCGAGGGGCTCCCCAAAAACCCACCGGCAGGACAAATCCCCCATTGTCTTTCACTCTTAATGAGTTTTTGTGTAAATGGTGAGGTGAGGGGAATCTTTAAATGTCCCCTGACTGTACATACAGTAGTGGTGGAGAACATACTGGAAATAGATGTTTCTTCCTTTGTGCGTCTTCACGTCCACTCCACAATCTAAAAGGTGACAACGGTGAAGTCTCTCTATTATTCTCCTGCTCGCCCCATCACGAGGTAACATTTGCTGGTGCAAGAACAAGATTTTCTTGTGAGGAAAAGAAAAAAAGAAAAAAAAAAAGAAAAGAGAATCAGGACCAAAACAGATTTGCTTGGCAGAACAGTCCACCCACACAAAAACATGTTCTCCCATCACAGGAATTTTGAAGAGCTTGGGCAAGGGCAGACATTTCTAATACTTGGCATTTAGCGCCGTCCAAAATTGTTGAGACGGTACGAAGACGAGGAGAGAGAATGGAGAGGGTGACGCTGGTGAGGACGGATTCTGATTCTGACACACACGACACAATACAAGAAAAACAAATCAAAGGTTGGCTTGAAGTGTGTTTATATTTGAAAATTAAATGACCATATCTTAAAGGAATAATTACAGGCTTATTAATTATCTTATTAATGTATGTGTGTGTGTGTGTGTCCAGGTCTACATTTAAAAAGAGGCTGTTAACCTCACATTCATGAATAAGATGGAAAAATAGAACAAGAATTCTATTTCTTTGGGCTCGTCTCCTCAGGAGATAGAGGATCACGATCCGCATGAAGCCCTGGACAGCGGAGGAGCCGCCGACAGGAGGGTTGGTCGGTTATAAATACACACAACCCAGCGCACGCTGGCAATTGAGCATGCTCAGTCCACCTCTGACTGCACGTCACACGCCTGAGTCCGTCTCATCAGAAACGAGGTGAGACAGAGCGGCGCGGAAATGTTCACGAGAGGCCTGAATGCAGCTCAGTTCAAGGACCCTCACTCTAAAGTGAACGATATAGAAAGAGCAGATGATTATTGCAGCTTTTCAACCGCCGCTGCCTCACTACTACTACCTAACTACTCGTCTTCAGGCCTCACTTAGCTGGAAAACCCCCCACTGAGCCATTTGTTTAGGTAGTTAACTGATGTGCCCTCATTTGTAGACGCTCTTCCCTGGAAACAACCGTGGGAGGTTTCTAATAAGCAACAAATTATTGAGGGAAAAAAAAAAAAAAGTCTGTTGTAAACATTGTCGACTGCAAAAATACCAGCACTGACCTGCTGACGTTGAGTTTAATGACACTGAACACAGAAATACCCACTTCAAAACAAGGCAGATTGTGATCATTGGAAATGCCAAGTGTTAAGATATTTGAACAATGACTCAGGTGTATTTATTTTACTTTTTGCAGTTTTCATTAATCTTCTGAATATTGTCCTGTAAGTGTGAGAAACAACAAGGTTTTTGTTATGTTTGTATAAACATAGGCTGTTTGGAAACGATTTAAATAAGGAAGGTTTGTGATCTATATTATCTTAGAGTACATCACTTTAAACATTAAAAAACTCTTCAGAATTCAGAACAATTATTCTTTCTCTATCGTGGGAAACAATACTTTTAAAATTATCAGTATTTAATAGAACCGGTTTCTAGGAACTGACTCTCGAGTATCAGTGTGACTTCGTCACAAACAAGGAAGCTGAAGAGTCAGCTATTGTTTTTACAAAGGTTCAATGTGGGGAAAAAGGGCATTGGTTGATAACGAGCTGACCACAAAACATAGGTGTGCTGATACTCTGACCGGACACATGTCTAGTATCATGTAGCATGTCAATGCAACAATACTTGCAGTAAACTATACTACCTCAGCATCATGTATCAGAAACACACTCATGCATTCACAATCCATACTAATGAGTCTAATTGGCCACTTTGTTAGTCAGACTGGAATTCAAACAAGGTAGAAGTGACCGCAGTGGTTCTAAATTGGATTGGGTCTTACTGCGCAGGTGCACGGGTGAGCGAGTGCACTTAGTCTGGTTTTAAAAGAGCGCCACCTGCAGGACATGATGACGTACAGCGAGGCATTGCTGTAGTCGATGGTGTCCTCCAGGTGGAGGCGGTGTGGGACTCTAAACGTGAGTCACGCGTGAGTGAAGCTCCATGGAAAAACAGCAAACATTGAAATAAATGTCAAGTTCACTGAGTTTATTGTTTATGAGAGCATCAGCAAAAGCGTGAGCATTTTTCATATACGATATGTCCTAAAAATCAGTCTAAATGAAATGAAATAACGGTTAAATGTATAAAGAAAAATCCAAAGAGATACAGAACTTCTCCCATAGCTTAACATCAGTTTCTGGACGTTATTAGCTGTAACAGAGGAAAAACCAAGGGTTAGCTGGGTAAAGGACCAAGCATCATATGAACCAGTTGAGCTCAACTTATGTGACTGTTCACCTGCTCTGCGTTTTGGTCCACTTCAGGGCGTGTCTCGGAGGCAACGCTGTCGTCGGGTGGTAGAAGGTGCACCCAGCTCGTTTGCAGAGTGCGGCGAAGCGGCACGGCTGTAGGAGGGAGAACCACAGTTCGCAACCGGTCAGAATTTAAAATCCCAATTCAAGCTCTGCGGAAACACGTCACTGTGTCGTACCTTGGGATGGTAAAAGGGACAGTCCATCTTCTTGCACTCCGGGAAAAAGCGGCACACGCTGGTGGTCTGGACGAGCGGCGGTGCTGTGGACGACAGTGAGGGCGGTTAGAGTTGAGTAACGGCGGATCTCTACAGCCGGGCGCTTTAGGAGGTTTACTAGAAGGAGCCTGGGAGCACCTGGTTTGGGTGGAGGGGCAGCCGTGCCTCTGCGGTTGACGTGAGTGAAGGGACAGTCTGGCTTGGTACATCTGGCGTCATATTTACAGTTAGGATGGATAAAAAGGCATTTATCCCCAAACTTGCAGTTGGGAAAAGTCCTAATAAAAACAAGGAAAGAAATCATCATCAGGCGACTGCTGAGAGTCACAGAATCTGTGAGCGTGAACTAAAGGATTTGTCTCTCACTTGCACTTAGATGTAGGGTGATGGTACAGACATGCATCTCCACTTTTACAGACAGGCCAGAACTTGCAGCGCTCTGTGCCCTTCTGCTTCTTCATGGGCGCAGCATCCTCATCCTCCACGTCAACGTCCATTGCGTTCTCTGATGAAAAAGAACAGGCCGGAGTTGGTTTGTAGGAGAGGAGCGTGTGACATAAACAAAATACAGTAAAGACTTTTCACCTTCAGATGATGTAACCACTCCTTGTAGCCTGTGGAGAACGCCCACTTTAGGCGCCTTGTTGAGGCCGACACTCGCGTCAGTCCCCTTTGTGGGTGGTCTCACATCGTCAAGCTCCATTTCACAGTCTGCAAGGTTCCCCAGTGGGCTCGGTACCCCATCTAATGTCACTATGAACTTGGGGCTGGCATAGTCAACTTTCTCCTTACTAGAGGCAGAGGAGAGATAGACAAAGACAACATGACAAAATGCAATCTGTGTTTGAAAAAGAAGGCAGAAAATGCAAGCAGCACTGTTTTTACTGCCAATGTCTGCACCTGCTCTGGACAGTGCGTGGTACAGCAGCCTGGATTTCCCCTTTGACCTGAAGACGCTGCGGAGCTCTGGTGTAAGCTTCTTCTAGCTGAGGCCGGCTCATTATGAAGGAGCGGGTATCGAATGCCTTGGTGTCACTGCCTCCACTGCCCTCAGCAGCCAGAGCTACACGACAAAGAAAACACTTTAGTTGTAGCCCTTTCCTAAAGTAACAGAAAAAAAAGTAACATAAAAGGTAAAAAATGTTCACCAAGTTCACTTTGCTCTCTTTCCTCTCTGCTTTCTGCATAGTCCAACTGGAGCCGTGAGGCTAAAGATCTGGGGCTGGGAGCTGGTCGAAAAGCAAATACAATTATTTATGTTGCATAAAATGGAAAGGTAAAAAACAACAAAAAAAAAACAAACAAAAAAAACAAAAACAAACTATAACTTCTATAAGAGAGTGTAATAATACAAACACTCTTTACACACCAGCTCTTGAAGGAGGCAGTTCAGCAGAATGCAGGCTGTGGAGGTGCTCCTGGACCAGCTGGATTGCCGCCGTCATCTCCTCGCTGCTACTTAACCTCGTACAGGGTGCGACAGGAACCGTCTGCCGCAGTGGCACTGTGGCAAAAAGGCAGAAGTAGGTGGTGATGAAAAGGTTGAATGGCCATTTACATAACGCAGTGTAGCAGGGGAAAGCATACTTGTGGGATAGGCTGTAGTCTTAGTGATCGAGTCTTGTGCCTCAGAGATGGCCTTCAGTATCAGGTTCCTGTTGGCTTGTTTGGCTGGAGGGAGGCTAGGTCTGAAAAGATACAGCAGCCCAAAGAATGTCAACTGTCTGTGTTTAACTTTTTTTCCTTTAAAATGGCAAGAAAAACAGGCCTGTGCTTGGAGTACAGATATTATATGAGAGCTCAAATGTCACACGCGGTTTTAAAACTCACTTGCGTTCTGGTCTGGAGGGCAGGGACACTCTACTGGATAGGCCTCTGCCTCCATAGTTTGAGTCCTCCCCTTCCACATCATCGCTGTCTTCATCCGAGGCTCGGTTCACTCTCACAACGGAACTCGCTACTGGCGCCTTACGCTTACGTGACAACTCCTCCTGCTAAAAATGAAAAATATCATTAGCATCAGGTTATGTTTACCTACAACTGAGACCTGTTGTAGTTAATAGACACTAAACTGCTGAAACGATGCTGGCCTAGAATCACAGTACCTTACTGGACCCGGTTCTGGATAGTCTGCTGCTTCTGTTGTCCTGTTGCCTGGTGTGGGAGGATTCTGCTGTGGTTCGACCTACGTCCACCAAGCTAGCTGATGTAAATTTGCTCTGACCCGGTCTGTAGATTTCAGCTGTGGGTCTGTTCCGTGCACGACTGTGATTGGCGTTTACTTCTAAATGATCCTCAGCAATGAGGTCATCGTCCAATTCTGGTTTGATGTCGATGACAGCCTCTGAGGGGAATGGCTCCATAAGGGGTTTAACAGTAGAGGTAAGTCGAGAAGAATTGTTCTCCAAGGTTCTCCTCCTGATAACACACAGTTATGAACACAATTGTGTTATTTATTTCCAGTATCAGGCATTAATGACTTCATAGGCCACACAGTGAATGAGGTACCTGGCATCATAAGCAGAACTAGACACACGGGCTTCAGCCCTATCAAAGCCAGAGCTGGATACTGTCAAAACCTTTGCCTCTTCTGTCCTGCTGTCTTCAGTCACTAATGATCGACTTTTCCCACCCACAGTACTGCTATCGGACTGGAGCTGATGTTTTGAGGACGCAGGCTCTGGAATTGAGAAAAACAAACATGCATGCATGTGAAAAAGACAGTTCCTCCGTCGCTGATTAAGAGGTGGGCAAATGTATGTGGAGACCAACTTACCAACAGCAACAGATCTTAATTTTTCCAGGACACCATGGAGCCTAAGCACAACACACAAGTTCATATAATTAAAGACAGAGACACACATAAAAACTGGGAATAGCTTTAACCAAAAAGTTTAAAAAGCGGGTACATGATTCAAGTACTCATGTAGACCATGCAATGTGAAAAGGAACATACATTGAGCATTGTTTTAATCATACCAGGCTGTGAACTTGATGGTGTTGTTTCCAAGAAAAAGGGACAGATCATCAGCCATCTGCTGGGAAGTCTTCTTGTTTGCCACCATCACCATAATGTAGTCAGGCAGCTCTTCATCTGTTGGCGATATTACGGTAAACACATACAAACACATCATGTTGATAATGTTTTTTTTTTTGTTTGCTTTAGTTTGATCGCAAAAGTTACACTTTATAAAAACTTACCAATATATGCACCAAGTTCCTGGAGCTTACTTTTAATAGCAGCCTGAAACAGATATTAAAATAATCATAAATGGGATATTTTATTATTTTACACAAGAACAGGCTGTACCTGACTTTACTTACCTACGACAGCACGCTAAACACACCAGACAAGTGTGATTAAGAAATTATACCAGTATATTTTATGCCCCACTGCATAGGTTAAGCATGTAGATCAGTAGGTACATGTAGATTCGTTTATTGTGATGCATAATACCCCCCTTTGCCTATTAATACCTTCCACCACTTTGCTTAAATGACAAACTAAGCTAGCAGGCTAATGTTAGCAAGCAGTGTCTACGCTACGCAAACGTTACACTAATCCTAAAGTTCACAGCTAACTAATCCTTCTTAACTTATCTTTATTATTACTCACGCGTATTTTCTTGCTGATTTCTGCTCCGATCTCCATGCTGATAGTTTAAGGCAACTCTACAGATAAAACAAACGGTAGTTTTTCGAGCTGCACTGCTAAACCCACCGGGGAGAAATATGAGATGCCATCACGTGACCGACGACGGAAGCCGGGCGCGCACAAAAAGATTCCACTCGCTATTTCTCAAAAACAAACATACAAAATGCCTGAAACTAAATTGTATTAAACAAAGAAATGCAATCCACTTAGAATCGTCAAGCTTTTTTTCAAGCCTGTTATTTCAAACTGAATAAACTGAAGTTTGCACATTCTTTAAAGTCTTTTGAATTCTACAGAAAATTGAGCCAATACATAACGTCAGCAATAACTTGGTTGGATATGTTGCGCAAAAACACTTCAATCATGGTTTTCCAGTGCCTTTAGTGTCTTCATGTATTAAAAAAAAAGAGAGAATCCACACGATGGCGCAATAGACCATCAAATCACACCGGTGTGATTCTATTTCTGTTACAGGGACGTTTCAGTAATCAGTGCTCTAAATTCAAAAAGGTAAAGCAGATGACAGATAAGCAATTTAAATAGAAACCTTAATGACTAAGAGTGTGCTCCTTTATTTTTGCACCAATGTGTTTAGTTTGTTTTATTTGCATTTAAGAAAAAAAAGCTTTAATACAGCTTTACAGCCTAAAAACTACAACATACTCCTAATGTGCATTGTGTATGTTGGACTTTCTAATGTTTATAGCTGTATGTTTTCCACCAGAGATTATTTCCTGTTTTGCAGCCCTTCAATGCCAACCAACAATGACGGGAAGGATCTCGCTTGCTGTCTAGACAAGCGTCTAGCGCACTCTTCAGCATGACCGTCTGCTCTGCTCTGCTGCTTTGTTCACATTGTCAGATGCCGAGTTTCTCCCATGCTAAGATATCAACTTGACTTTATTGATATATTAACAATATTACTCCTGATTCTTATCTACAAAATTACATCTGTATTCAAACTTCTGGTAGGCAGTTTTAGAGTTCTAACAGGCGATAAGGTGATGCCTTAACAACTCCAATGTGCTGCTGGCTTCTATGAGCCTGTTATTTGGAAGAAGCCCTTTGGATAAAACGTCCTTAAGAACCTAAAGTAAGCCTATGGTTACTATGATCTATGAAAAGAAATCAAAACAGGTGTCACATGAGAGCTTTTCTTGATCAGAACCTTGACATTCACATTTTACACCATCCACCATCCATTTTCTCTAATGCAGACTTGAGGGGAATTGCACTCGAGAGGATGAAAGGGAATCCATGCATTTCAGGCTTGTGTGAGGAAGCATAATACAAACTGGGGACAAGTATCAGAGTCAGTTCAAGGTTGACCCAATAAAACCCACTCATTATCTGAGATGTTCAAGGAAAACAATCTGAGCAACTTAAATGGAATGTTTCTATTGAATTCAATGAGCACAACTCCAACATGTTTAGTGGTCACTGGATGAATAATTTCTCTTATTTCCTGTAGTTCACACAGATATTATGCTGGGGTGAATCAGGGCGTAACAATGACATTTTCTGTTTTCAGTGTGAATGAGAAACTATTGAATAGACCCTGAAATAAATTCACCCCGGAGTAGAATAATCTGTGAGTCTTTCTTGGTTAATTGGATCATGGCAGAGTCGGGACCTCAGCGTGGACTCCTGTAACAACATTCATCAGCGGAGCCAAAGCAGCTGACACAAGAAAGTGTGCAGCGTGCCGGTGGTGTGTTCATCACTCAGTATGTGCTGTTGTTGTTCATATTACTTCCTCTGACTAAGGTTCTTATCTTTCCTCCGCTGCACATGGTCAATCCATCAAAGTCCCTACTCTTAAAAGTAGAGAGTTTCCAGCTTTATTCATGGTATGTCTTACTTTAAAAAAAGAATAAGGAAAACCTCCTTGCTTTATTATTGATATCTATAAAATAATGATGGACACAACTAAGAGTCAGTGACATTGTTTGAACAATGATTTCAGACTTGTGTTGACTACATGTCCCACAATGCAACAGGAGATTTGCTAGGTTGTTGCTGAGGAGTGCTGGTCCGGCTGAGCCTAATTAAAACATGTACCTGAGATATTGTTTTGTTTTGATTGTTTCATTACAGCTGTTGCGTAAAGACAGATCATAATCTGGATTTGCATGTTTGATATTTGAATGTGACTTCCCCCCCGTACTTTCCTTTCGGTGTCTCAGGTTTACTTGCAAACTTCCAGGCAACACGTGTCACATTTGCCTGGACATCTGACAACTGAAAAGTCGCAAACATTTCCGAGAAACCTGCATTTAAACAGCAAGTGCATCTGCACTGTACATACGTGACCACAAATCTTGTGTGGCTGGCATCGCGCCCCCCCCCCCACACCTACAAACAGGCCCGTGGTAAGTCTGCTTCCCTTTTCTGCTGAAACGTTGTTATAAACTAAGAGGCTTTGGTTTGTGAATCAGCTGATAAGCTTCCACGAAGTCGCCGACCACACGTGTTGTGATGACGATAGCTGCGAGCGAGGCCTGTCGTCGCTTCCTGAGGCGCGGTGTCACGTCCGCCATCCCGTGGAGCTCCGCTCCTTCAGGGTCCAGTTACCGTTTGGGTGAGTGATAAGTTTCCTCAGGGTGGGAATGAGAAAGGAAATAATGGAACGGTAGAAGGTTACAGAGAAGGAAAAAAAAAAAGGAAAAGACACGAATGAAAGATTAGTCATTGCACCTGCTCTGACAAAGTGAAGCAACCGAACACCAGATTTCCTGGACAAGATGACACCTGCACGGACGCCGCGGCTGCAGCTGTGTGTCAGCACATGGATGCACAGAACGGAAGAGGAACAGGAGAGCGGAGGCTCAGATTGTGTGTTAAAACGAAAAAAAAACCCAGAAAACAAAGTCAAACTTGGTCATATGCACTCAACTCCTTTAAATCAATATGAAACAAAACAGTGGATGGTTTTAAGCTGTGCTGTGAAGTTATTAGTTTGTGTGTGTGGGTACAAATTTAAAGCAGCAGTTGTGTTAAAAACCACGTGAACCAAGCATCAGGTGCATTGTTGTGTTTACGCGGAATCGAGCGTGAGCTTTCTGGTAAGATGCGTGTTAACGAGGCCTGACAGGAAACTAGTCACCAGCTACAGTTTTACATATCAGGTGAACTAGCGCTCACATCTGCTCTGGACGCCCTGAAATAAACATGTGACTTTGTCCCCCTCATCGCATCCAGGACTGATCCCCGTAAGAAGCTCCTGAACACCTCGCGGCCGTGACCTGCAGGTGTTCCTCCTGGCTCCAACACGCTCCAGCGGTCTCGTTCGCGTGCTTTGCAGCCGCTCCTGATCGTCCCGACCTGTTATTGCACGCTGTACACTGAAGATGCACCTCCACCCACGTGGAGGACGCTTCCCTGCCACAGGATATATTCATTTCAACAGGCTGTGGGTGGGAGCTTCTCACTGTGACTCACAACAACAACATTTCCTCTAACTTCTAAACCCGCTAATAGAAGGCCCAGCTTTCTGGTATTTTTAAAGAGCGATAGCACTTTGTCATCAGATCCAACGTACCACACATCCACAGCTACAGTAAAACCTATGAGCTTTTCCCTGTTACATGTTAAAAAATGAAGCAAATCATTCCACGTCCTCATTCTCGCCTGTCTTTCAGCGATTTGGTTGCCCTCGCCCCCCACCCCCCACCCCCCAAAAAGGCCCGTAGCTGTAATTACCCATCTGGTGAGCTGTGAATGGCGGGTAGCCTCGGGTCTCCAGATTAATTACCTACTGCGTGAACTTCGCCGCTTGTGTTACCGCGTGGATGAGGGGTCGCACGGGCGGCTGCAAGGTCGCGTAAAGAGACGAAGAACCGAGTCCGATGGCGGCGGATCAGTCCGCCGCCACGTAAATAACGCACGCGTAACAACGTGCTGCTTCGCTGGACTTGAGCTCCGCTTCAGCGGCGTGATAATTTAAAATGATCTCCACAAACACGGGCTCACGCTGAAGCGATGTTTCACTTTTTATGGCGCCAAATGAAAAGACACAATCGAATCAGTCACAGCTTTAAATCTGTAATTAAATCATGATATCTGTGATGTCGCGTTATTATTTTATCCCCGCCTCATGTTCCCTCGAGGACAAGCTGCTCCTCATCGTAATGGATTTTTAATGACTTCAGCGGGAATAACAACATAAGTCACAGCTGAATACTGTACATGTACAGTACCTGCTCTGACGAGAGCATGGGGACTGTTAAAGAGCCTCATACTGAACTTAAAAGTGTTGTATTTGAATCACGTTGTCAAGCAGGAGCAAGGAGACGGGAACGCAGAGGGGGACTGGTGATGAGAAACCACAGTCTGTCTGTGTTGTGGCTGGAAGTCACGCTGCCGCGACGTCTACGTCCGCGGTTGAACCTGAATGCGGCGTGAGAATGCCTCAGGCCGCTCTCTGGGGAAACTACCTGCCTCATCACACGTGTTTTAAGGCTACGACGAATGTCGATCGTGGAGCGGGGCTCGAAACCCCCGACATTCACACGCGCAGGGTTGAAATCAGGCAGGTCGTCCAAGCTCAGGGTCTGTATCAACATACTCCATGTCGGACAAAAGGGAGTGAGAGGAGTCATAGGAAGTCATCACCATGATCTGGGCCCAGTCTGGGAACAACAGCATCAGAGGTCTCATTGTATGTCTTCTTCCTACTGAGGAAACAACTGTCAGTGGTTATTCACTGTATTTTAACCCCATCTATCAACACGGAGCCACGGGGCAACAACAAATGAGGGTAGGATGACTAACAATGGCATCGAAGGCAGATTCATGTCTGCGCGGTTTCCTACCTGAACTCTGTGCTAGTGAAAGTATAAAGGAGAGCACTGTGAGGGGTCGATGACCCCGGTGCATGCTGGGACATGTCCCAACAGCCTCAGTGACCCTGAACAGGAAATGTATGTATGAAAAGTAGACAGAGTGAAAATTAGAAGATGGATTCTTATTCAATATTTATCTTTTCATGAGTCCGAATGAAACGATCATCGCTTTTCTACGAGACTGTGTACAAGGACGTTTTGCTATTAATTCCTGCCGAACGAAGCCGGATGAGTCAGTTTTTGACTCTGGCCTGTCTCTGCAGCTCTGAGCCTGCGGCGTAAATCCGCCCTGACAGGACTGCTGAGATGGCTCCGCGTCCACGGCAACGCTCCGAGAGCTGCCTGCCTCCGCGTCCACACGGCAACAAAGCGCACGCGGCGAGCCTCGACCAATCAGGACGCTCGGAAGGTGGCAGGCCCGAGCCAGGTCTTCCTTTTGCTCTCTGTCGCTATGGCTGCTGCGTGTTTTTTTTTTTTGTTTTCCTGAGAGGAAAACCTAGAGAGAGAGAGAGAGAGCGAGAGAGAGTGATGGAGATGGAGGGGCCGAGTGACGTCGGACTCATCCAGCGAGTCCTTTACGGCTCCTGTAATGTAAACAGTCAACATGTGTGTGAAAGTTACAGAGGATGACGCGTGCAGGAACGTGTGATTCTGTGGGTGGCACCGCTACTACTCGGCCGCCACCTTCCTCGTTTCGCGGTTCGCACGTTCAGAAGCCTCTCAGCGTTCGCACGTGCGGCGTCTGTCTGCCCGTCGGCGTTCGTCTAGACACAAATACCACATGTAGATATTGTGGGATGTGATAAATTCAGCCGCGTAATCGGTATCGCGCTCGTCCGCTGCCATGTCGACACAAACACCGCCGGAACAAAGTGACTCCTGGTGCAGATACGCGTCTGACGCCAATTAACTAAGACAAACGCCGCGGACATTTGCATGTTAAACCGTCACTTCATGACCCACCTTATTAAAGCTAGGCCCAAAACCGGTGCAATGAATCTGAACCGCAGCCCATAAATAAAAATAAAATCGTGAACAGCTTATCTGTGCGATACGTCCACACAGGAAAAGAGGCTCCCAGAATTCCTGCATGCGAAAGTTACCGCGTGCAGCTGATGTTTAAGCTCCTCCGGCTGTTTTCAGAGCGTCTAGTCTCTGTTTGGATTGGAGATTAATTGTGCACATGAGGTCTCCTCTGCGTGCTGAGGTAGATAAGGTTTGCGAGCAGCGAACTGTCTGTGAAGAGAGACATCCAGTCACAATGGATTTATTGTGCGCCGTGTCCCGAGGTGACCTCCATTCCCTCTCCCGGTGAGCGCGTATTATTGCTGGAGCCTGTCGGAGTCCATCTGGGTGCTTGGATCGGGCCGCCGCGGCCCGTGCCAAGAACAATACCGCTTCTTCCCGTGGCCTGGACGTTCTGTTGGCGCCGCTTCGCTACTTCGCTCTCACAATGAGTCTTGGCACAAACTTTGACCAATTAAGAGACGCCGTCAGAATCCGCAACCACTTCTAAAAAACCTTTGATCCTGACAATTAAACCTCTGTCTGTTTGATGATGATCTATCTTATATCTAGTTAATGGTAAAGATTGCTGATGACTCCCATCATCTGATGGTTTCTAGTACTTTCGCACCATCTACTGACTAAAGTAGCACCGCCACGGATGTTGGTCATCATTCCCAACTATAAAACCAAGATTAAGACACCGAAACCACATGGTTATAGTTGGTACAAAGTTTGTGGTTTGGGTTCAAAGCGGTTCCTCATGGTCACACAGTGCAGGGATCACGGTTAAAGCATGTTAGATGCAAATCTCGGCCTCCGGTTGGACCTGCTGCATTGGTTTGGATCTTTAGGGGTTTGTTTTGTGTTGGTGCAATTAATTTCCTGGTTTTGCTTTTTGAACAAAGAGAGGCAACTTTCCCTCTGCTGGCAACTACTACGGCCAAAGCGAGGGCCCGTTGCAACCTGCAACCATTCACATGAGTCCAAAGAGACAAGAGGAACATGCAGACTCCACACAGGCCGCCTTGAACCCAGGTCGTCATAGTGACGTAGTGAGCTGTGGTAAACCACATGCACCAAAACTGGAGAACGGCGTCTTCTTTGTCGCCTGCGCTCAGACAATGTGGGTAATGTGTGAGACGGGTGCCAGGCCCTGTCAGCTGTGCTCTCACGAACCACAGGGAACACAATAATCTGCAAGATCAGCAGTTTGTCTAATAACTTCTTATAATAGTGTTTTCAGATTTGCCTTGTAAAACACCGAATCAAATTTAATGGTTTAATGCTGCCAACCAGCAAAATACAATAGAATATAATTCTGTGATTCTAAGTAAGTGTTTTTTATATCATTTATTCTAAAAGTACTTGTGTTGGTTCGTAGACCATAAATTGATCTCTGGTATATTTGGTCAGACGCTCCGCTGGACTTTTAATTTTAGCCCGTCCCTCAGCTGGCGGATCATCTCTTCACTCAGCTGAGGCGAACTAACGAAGCATCGCGGCGCGGCGTTCCCATGACCGTCTGTCCTCGACAGTTGGCCCCCGAGCGTCAGCGGGACAGGTGCACATATTTCACTGCGCTAACATTTGGCGTTAGCGTTGCTCCACCACAATGACCTTGAGTCAGAAGCCGGGAAGCTAACGTTTACCTTTAGGATGACGGGCGTCCAACTCTAGTGACAGTGTATTTGGACAGAGGCTTCATTGTGTGTTTTGTCTGGATCTTATGTAAATATAAGAAGGATTAGTACAAGAACTTACAACACAACAAGCTCCTGAACGCGTCGTTACAAACTGCTGAGGCTGCAGGAAGGCACCGCGAAGCTGCTAGCTGCTAGCTGCCGCGCCATCCCAAACCTTCATCCCAACCTTGACCTCGCTGTTCACATTGCTGACCTTTAACCCCCGCCGAGGTTTCGCATGCGTCCCGGCCCGGGGCCGGATCGAGTGCCGCGCATACCCGCCGTGTGGGTTTGCTTAGCTAGCGAGGAGCGCCGGCCGCGCGGCAGCTGCCGCGTAAAGCTCCGCGTTACGAGCCCGGGACACTTTCGCACTTTTGTGGACGTACGAGGGGAGTGACACTGGCTGCGAACGCGGGTCCATGACGCAGGAGCGTGCAGTAAATGCTTGACATTCCTGCTAATATATGTGCTGCAAGTGCACCAGGAGCGTGGCAGCGCGCCGGCTCCACTTTCCATTCTGATGGAGTTGGGAGGTGGAGACGCGGCCCTCTTAATGAGTCGTATCAAGCAGGACGCCGGGCGGAAGCCTGCGAGGAAACAACCAGGCATGTTTCTCTTTATAATGTGGCCCGTGATAAGAGCGGTAAGCAACTCCGGGCTATTCTGGGAGGAAGAAGGGGGCTTTGGAAAAACAGGATATCCCCCTTTGTTTTCACTGGTGTTAATTGTTTCGCGTGTGGCACAGGCAGAACACGGTTGCGGTCCGTTGGGACGTCGACGGGATGTTGATGGGCTGCGTCGCACAGTGGCTGTTCTGTCTTCTCTGCAGGTTGGGCCGAGGGGTCAGAAGGTCACGGGGGTCAAGCATGTGGCTACAGCTGGTGCCCTCCATGTTTAGCGATACCGACTCTCCTTGTGCTCACTGAGGCCTGACGCCGCTGAAATGTCCTCCGACGCACATCACCTCCACGGCAGCATGTTCCTCTTGATTTCCCACATCTTCACGCTCTGCCTCTCCAAAAGTCACCTCCTTTCATCTTGTGCGTCTCCAAAAAATGCGTCTACAAATATGCAGCTATGTGTCACAAAGGGTGGAGGGATGCAGCAGCCTCCTCTCCTGGCTTAAACTATTTGGCAGCATTGGAGGAATTTGTTTTTCTATGTTACAGTGGGTTTATTGATGTTGTGTGTTCCATTTAGTTTGAGGTGTCTCCCATTTCATTGATTTATGTCTGTATTTATGTGGTTCTAGCTGTAGTAGCTCAAATAATACTTTGAAATACTTGCTCTTGAGACTCACCAAAACAAGACGACGAGCTTGAAAAGGAGCTGGAAGCGAGTTCTACCACCCCACCTCAGCTCTCACACTAAATAGTTCCCAGCTGAGGTTTTGACCCACACAGGGGACACAGCTGGTGCCTCCACATCCCAAAGGGCTTCCCCGCCGTTTCCCTCAGCTGACAGTGAAATCCAAACCTGCTGCAGCGTCTTTATTTGAGCTTCAGCATCATCCAAGAGCTTCGCGGATGTGTTTTACTGCGACCCCGTCCTCCCAGCTCATTCCAAACCTGCATTCTGATGAGATAATTCTGTAACACAGAGAAAGGATGATGGGACACCTTTGCATTTCAACAAATGTGCATGGGGGGGAAGCCCCAGCCTGCGGCGATGATGTTTGTCACAATGCCTGTTTGCATTAGAGCCTTTTCTCTGCAGCTGTGTTGTAGATTTACAGAAACCAGCAGCTCAGAAGGAATAGATAACCTGAACACACGTCACAGCGTGTCTTGGGTTTCTGAAGATGTGCATGGACTCTACAGGGAGGAAACATAGTAAATAGGGACTAGCATGAATAAACATGCTGCTACTTCAGCTTTCATTGAGCTCATCGTAAGAAATGAAAGTCTCCAAATGCTGCTCTTGTGTCAAACAGCTCTCTGGAAGGTGACGTCCCCTCTCGCGTGTTAGATAAGAGCTGCCTGGAAACTCCCCGGCGCGTCACTGCCGTGCACAGAGGTCGACCGGTTCCCGTTCGCTTCCTACAAAGTCAGATTGGCAGCGCGTGGGCCTGCGTTTCACACCTCCCTGAGCTGCAGCGCAAAGCAGAAGTCGCACAGCAGCAGCAGCGCGGCGGCGGCGGCGTGACGCGTGTCCTCGTGTCACGAACAAGTGTGGCGACGGAGCGGCCGCAGCGTTCAAACACAAACCTACAGACCTCAACACACAATTGAGGGAAGACATGAGACACACGTCGCTTATCTCTTCTTGAATCTACAGGCTACTGAACTGTGTGTGTGTGTGTGTGTGTGTGTGTGTGTGTGTGTGTGTGTGTGTGTGTGTGTGTGTGTGTGTGTGTGTGTGTGTGTCAGCCGGCCAGCAGCTGGATGTCATTACTCATGTTTGCGTGTGCTCCGCTCAGCTCTCCCTTTGGCCTTTTCAAGTGTCTGCGGAGCCAGGAGCTGTTTCCCCGCGCTGAGCAACCAGGAGTTTAATGTTGTGCTGCGCCGACATGGACGAGCTCCACGTCCCATCACTCAGCCTGTCCACAGTCAGTGCAGTTAAAAAAAAAAAAAAAAAAAACAAGACCTACCTACGAAAAATGCAACTTGGCCTTGATAAGAGTGCGGTTTGAATCCCAGGGGTCAGTGTCAGCCAGCTGCGTGGAGCCTCCCACTACTCCCACACCGCTCCCAGCAGAAGCTTTGTTTGCCTTGGTGTGACACACTGTCCAGAACATGTTGTGCCGTGCACGCGGGCCTTTATCGCCCCAATCTGAATACGTATCTCTCTTTAAATTCAAATGTCTGCAGCCGCGGCATTATCAACAGCGCCCGGTGCTCGCCTGTCGAGCTGTTGGAAACGTGCGGTGACGCTCTCGCAGCAGGTGGGAGTCCTGCAAGCTGTAAACAGCGCAGCTTTAGGCTTCTTATAGGAAACGCCGGACCTCCTTAATCCAGGAACTTGTATTATGTTATACATCGTGCTCCAGAGCTTTTCCGTCTCTCCTCCGGCTCCCCATCACGCACGCAGGCCGCTCCAGTAAATCTCCAGCCGTAATCCTTTGTGCGGCGTTCGACTCCGAATCATATCTTTGCGCAAAACCGGTAAAAAACCCGCATCCCCATCGCGGCGGGTCACGTGTTACGTGGAGACGAGGGGGAATCGCAGACGCAGGTGAAGCGGCTCCGTTTGCATCATCACGTGAGCTGCTCTATCGCCGCCGTCTCTAATAAGTGCTGGTGTGACTTGAAATGAGTTTTCACGGCTCATTACGAAGGGCTGCAGTCTCCGTATTATGTAGGACATGGATTAGGTTGCATCACGCAGAAATTACACGGTGATGAAGTTGCACGCGGTGAAGGTCTGTTGACCTATTTTCTCCCACTGTATTCTGACGTCTGTGTTCGCTGGTCCCCACCGCCACCTCTCGCCTGAGTGCCCTCGTTCCTGCGCTAATGGGCACAATCGGCGGCTGCATTCCGACACCGGCGGCGTGAATAACGAGCGGAGCCTGCTTCGAACGGAGGGCCTTTCATCTCGCCGGGACGGATACTCGCCACTTAAAGAGGCCATCTGGCCGCCGAGAGGAGACCCGAGAGTGATATTTGCAACAGGCGAATGGAGAAAAGACGTGATGGAGGGCCACGTAACATACAGATGTTAAAATCCAGATGTTGCTGTGTAGCGTCTACAACAACGACTGGGTTTATTGCAGCCTTTAGCCCTTTACAGAGGAAGAGCCTCTAGAAAACAGATATGGGCTTTCTGCGCTGGAGGCTGCGAGGTGATGAGCGTGTGTCCGACCACTCTCTGACACACTTTTCCTATTTGAGTCCCTTCCTTGGGCGTCCAGATCCTCCGCTGGGTCTATCAGCGGAAGTCCTCCCTCACCCTTTTTAGAGAAAGGACTCCTGCACCGCAGCTCGCGCGCCGCCGCCGCGGGTTGGAAGTGGAGGAGCGCGAACAATGAGCCGCCGCGGCGACAATGAGCGCGGCTCCTCGCCTCCTTTCCTTCCCCCGTTTTCTGCCGACAGCGCCGTAGGACACAGCTGTGCGACCGGACTACACTGTTCCCGCTCCTGTTGCCCTGCCGCGTGCAATTATTTCTAGCTGCTGTCAAGTGCAGGGGAGTCTGCTGCAGCGCCCGCGCAGGATTTGGCAAATGTTTAACCTCCTGAATGTGCAGCACACGCCCGTTCAGAGCCATAAAGTCTGAGGCCAATTGTTGAGGCCCTGACAGCCTGCACTGTCAGCACACGGGCCGTCACCCATTGTCTGCTCCATGTCTAGCAGTTCATCCGATATTTGCAGGTAAGGCGAGCTTCAGATGCCTCCTCGCTTCCAGCCAATCAAAGAGCAGCTGGTCTAATCGGTTGTCGTGCAGACGCGGCCCCGGGGGGAGAGCGCTGGACAGATCCAGTGCGACTCCAAAGGGAAAAAGGTAATATTCACCCAAATTACTGTAATCTAAGCGCTCCATGGTTTATCATTTGTGAAGGTTTTGTCCTGGCAGATTTCACGACTCCTCGGACGGCTTCTGGCGAATCAGTCTGCCTGACTGCATGCTGCTCAGTGAAAGAAGTTATCAGATACGCTGCGCGTCCTTAATGGCCCCCGACAAAGAGGGCCACAGTCCCCGTTGAGAGATTTGAAGGCTGCCATAATAGAGCGGGATCCTGTAGCACAGTCTGCGCGCTTGTCCATGTGAATCGCTGCCGTGTCAGAGTGCCAGGTCCAGGTCACAGTTCGACGGCTGGGCTGAGGAGGGGGGGGGGGGCAGCGCTGTGAGGACCATTGTCTGAGGGTCTCTGGAGGCGGTGTAGGGTTCTCCTCTCTCGCTAATGCCGCTGATTGACGTGTAAAATGGCCGCGGCTCTTAACGGCGTGAGGAGGAGACGCGTCAGATGGAGGAGGCTAGAAAAACAAAGGGCGCCGTCGCATGAGTTGGGTCTCTCTGGGTCTCGCCGGGCCATTCTGCTCCCATTTAAATGTTCATTAATGCACAAATTAACTGCTTTCAACGTGGAGGTCTGTACAAGGACTACAGGCTTCTCTCCCGGCAAACCCACTGAACTGTCCCCCGCTCCAGCTGCAGAGGCGTCACCCGTGACGCTGGGACACTCGTCCGTCCTCCTGAACACATGCGGCGGTGCTCGCTCGCCCCTCTCCCCTCGCGGGCCCAGTAGGACGGGCCCGCGAGGGGACATCTGCTGCCATGTCCAAATATTGTTCTTGGCCGAGGCATCGCCGGCTCTGCCGCGGGAGAATAGAGCCGGGAACTATTTTTACCTCGGGATCGACTGTGTTAACAGAGAAAACAATGCTGCTCGGCCCCGGCCCTCCAGCTGCGGAGCAGCCAGTAAGTCATAATGACTGCGCGCCGCCCTTTAACCTCGTCGGTGGTTGTGACGTAGCAATAATCTGAGCCATGTTTGAGTTTAATCCTCAAATGCTACAATCTGACTAACTTTTATGTGAATATAATAAAATCAGCAGGGTTGAATTTAATTTCATTTTAATATGTTTATTTGGGATAGTCAGTATATAAAGCAGCTATTATTCTTTCACACACTTCCCTTGCAGAGGTTTCCTAGATATTTGATAAACACATGTAGAATGAATTAAACTCTTGCTCTGCTAATGTGCTCTGTCACCACTCATTCAGTCCTCCTCCTTTATAAACACTGATAAAACACAATAACTTGGCCGGAGGATCCAGCGCTCCCCAGTTCCTCCTCCCAGACTCTTTAGCTCTCCTTTCCACACGTCCCCGCGAGGCCCGAAGGCATGTTTCATATCCGTTTATTGCTCTAAATGAGGAGAGCGTCCAATTCGTTTCCTTTGAACTCCACAATGGGCTTCTTAAGGCCACAGTTAATGCAGAGACCTTAGATGTTTCAGGGCACTCAGAAGGAAATTGTGCTCGGGCTGGGTAATTGTAACAACAACACTGGGAGGGAAGACATAATGACTGCTCTCGCTGTTTGTCCTTCACATCATATTACGCTATTAACAGGCCACTTGTCATCCAGATGGCAATAAAGTGGAACCATATGGGTAGAAATAGAAGATATGTCTCTCGTGGAGCCCAAATACTAATACAACCTGATAATATTGTGCATATACAGTGTATTTTGATTGTGGTGCAGTTTGTATCAGTTTGTACTATCGTGCCTCTGCTACCTATGAGCGCAGCCGTTTCCCCGTTTTGCAAAGCTACGCTAACCGATCGCATGTGCTATTCAAACCCAGATATTTATCTGAACCCTGTGATTACAGCGCACGGTTAGCTTCATGCCGCATCGCCGCTCCATTGTGCCACTGTTTCAACCGCCAGCCTCGCTTGTTTGCCGAGTCAACAGGCGCGTTCGACCCGCATCAAAGCCGGTCCGGCGACGGGACGCACCAGAGGCAGACATCAGAGGGAAACGCCTGGGCAGATAACATCAGGGAGCAGAGACTGCAGATGCAAATTTGATTTCAGACAGGGCAAATAGTGCGGAGGTTATAAAGGAGGGCAATAACATCGGAGCACTCAGGGAAAGTGATAGCGCCGTGAAATCCATGAAGGACCTTCCACTGACCCCTGGCTTTGACGCAACGCCACCAGCAGGGGAACATTTCATCCTGTAACATCAGCTGACATTTTTACCTTGGTCCCCAGAGGATGCACCTCAGCAACCTGTCCTGCCCGCGTTTTATCATTTCATTATATCCTCATCGTGATATTTTCACTCTCGGAGACGCTTTGTCTACGACTCCTCTGTCTTGAGTTACACAGCAGCCACTGCCATATAAATACCCACTTATCATCTCGCTAGTTTATCCCTCCCTGATAGAGGCCTGAGACGACAGAGACAATAGCGGACGGTCATTGCGCCGAGTCCCCCAGGAGGCACGTCTCAACTCACAGGCTGCGTTTAAGTTTTATTACCCAGGAGATGGATTGGCTGCTCTCCACTCGCGTGTGGCTCATGCCCACCTCATCTCCGCGCGCGTTTTCCCTGGAATTATCTTCACCGCATCAACTTGCGGTACGATCCTGGAGCCCTCTGGCCTCTGGATGCGAGTCGGTTACTGCCACGCGCTCGCGTGGTGGAACAGCAAAGCAGAGGCCCGGCCGTGAGGGAAGTGGTGCTGCTCCCCAGAGCCTCCACTCAAGCTGCAGCTGCAGCACATGTTGCTTGTGTGCTGCACCTGACACGTGCCCTGTTAGACAGTTTATGGAGCCACACCTACAGCCCTGCATGCAGTACGAGTACAGGAGTATTACCCCAGCAAATGCTGCCGGGTTCTGTTTTGCATGCATTTTGTTGAGTCCGGTCAATTTACCTTAAGACAAACACTCTCATAGGTGTTGACGCTGGTTTGAAGATCAACGGCTTCTCGCTGCAACTGACACATGCAGCGAGAAGCGAACGCCCTCCCTGGACCTGTTTCGCTGCCAGCGGCGAGCGAGTGCGCTCCGAAGGTGATAATTCAAATGTCATCGCTCCGTGATAGATCACACGAGCTCGCTCTGTGGGTTTAATAAAGCAGGCACGCACCGAGGCTCGCCTCCGTCCGCGCAGAGCACACACGGGGGGGGGGGGGGGGGGGCCACGCAGGACAAAGAAACGCGGCCGGGGCGGCGGCGTCATGGAAAAACCGAGACGCTCGAATGAGAAATGTGTCTGTCACGTAGGGAGGAGAGTCTCTCTCTCTCACACACACACACACACACACACACACACACACACACACACACACTGCAGAGGAGAGAATCCCAAGTTTGCGCGAGGCGGGCGGCGAAGGGTTAAACCAGACGTGGAGCTCCCGGGCAGACGGAGAGGCAGGAGTAAACACAACAGAACAGAAGAAGCCGGGCTGCTGCAGAGGTTCAGGCGTGACCCTTGAGATAGGCACCGGGCTATCATGAGGGCGTCTCCCTGAGCGACCGGCCAGGAGAACAGAGAGCTCTTTGTCAGGAGTGTGTGCGAAAAACTGCTGAGCCAAGCAGCCCCTCACGTCCCCCCGTCACCCCTCCTCCCCCTCATCCTTACACTTTTTTTTTCTTCTTTCTCCCTAAAGACACACACACACACACACACACACACACACACACACACACACACACACACACACACACACACACACACACACACACACACACTTGTCTGTGTTTACCAGCCGTCCCAGGGGACAGGGCTTTCACTCCAGCTGCTGGAGGGTTAAGAAACCGAACACAGAGCCCGTTATGTGCTAAAATCCTCCACTATGGAAATGTCAGCGTTGCATTGTGGGATTGCGTTTTAAAGGCTGGCTGCGCAGGAACATCCTCCTGCCTGGCAACATGTCTGTTCTTCATCACTCAGCCATTACGGGGATTAAAATAACTGGCGTCTCGTGCACGGCGGCGCGTGTTTACGCACAATGAGCATTGTGAAGCAGCGGCAACAGAAATAAAGCGGCGTCGCGCTCTGCTCGGCTTCATTCTCAGCGAATCTCAAAACGCCTGACAGCGTTCGAGCGATCTAATCATTGTGACGAGTGTAACATGGCAGGGTTTCATTAGGTCCGTGTACAGCGTGGGGTTCTCTGAGGACTTCTGGGAATCCGAACAGCGTTGCATTATTCTTTGAAGCCGCTGGTTTTCGTGCTGTCGAGCGGCCTGTGTGTGACTGGCTTGTGTTTAAGCACAACCTGAAAACGGGCCCTGCAGCACGACCCCCGTGTGTCCCTGCTCTTCCCAGGCCCATTCACACGTACAGTATGCATTTACAATGCAGCTGCCTGGGGGGGGGGCTGCACCAGACACACGGTGAGAGAAAGGTGAGTCACTGTTTATGTAAGTTTGCACCTCTCCCCCCCGGAGGGAAGGGCTTAATAAGAAAAGGTCGAGCGGAGCCACGTCGTTGCCTCGGGGGCTCGAACTGCATGAAACGCCGCTATTGTTTGAGATAAGTGAACTTTGAGGGAGTTTCAGAGGGAGTTAATCACTGGTGGCCACAGAAGCTGATCACGTTAAATAAGACAGTCACATGAATGTCAGTTTAAAAATGAACTTTAGAGCCTGTGGTGAGGTCTTCATATGCTGCAGTTGGTAAAGTGATTGTTTATTTCTTCTTCTTAAAACTAAAAATGTTTCTAGTGTGACTCAAAGAGAAGTGATTGGATTTGGATGGAGGTCAAACTACCTCACTGGTGTCCTACTATTGCAGGAGGACCGTGGGGGAAATTTCGGTCCACACGGGCTCAACCCAGATGCAGCAGCTGTGGCTGTTTGTGGCGCTGCTGCTCGTCTGTGAATCACCTCTTTGTGTGAAATGTGCCTTTTTGAGTGGGATAAAATCAAAGCAAGACACCACGGCAACTGTTCATAAAGATTTAATGAAAAAAAAACAGCATTGTACCCATTTAACAACAAAATCAAAGCGAAATAGTAAGATTTTGAGAGCCAAGCTCTTATGTACAGCATATTGCACTAGAAAATGAACAAACATCCCCCCACCCTCCTCCGATCCGTCCTGCGCTGCTTGAAACCTGTGCGGTGGACACAGAGCAGTCCCAAAGAGAACACAGCCAATGCTCGAACAAAGAAACTGCTACATCTGGACTGGGTCTCACTTCATAGGACACATGAGTGTGAAATCCTTGAGACCACTCTGAACGAAAAAGAAAAGCGACGTGAAGACGACAGGAACTGGAGCGGTCTGAAATCACCTCCACTCCTCAGTTCATGTATTCAAAGAGTAAATTACATTCAAACCCTTAAGATACTGATTTTTTTTAGGAATGTTGGACATGCATTTTTACTCCATTTACATATTGTTGAAGAAGCCCTTGAGCTGAGAGTGACACAGCAGACATGGCTATTTCGTAAAATGAAAAAAGCAGTCATAGAAAAGCAAAAGTGTCTCGTCCTCTTACAAAACGTTATGGAAAAGGATCATTAGAAATGTTCATTATAAAGACGGCGACAACAGCTGCGTCAAATTCATGTGTAATGTATAAAAACACCAAATCATAGCACTGAACAGTACAGATGTACTACTTCAATATAAAAAAACATAACAAATTTGATATTAAAGACACTGAAGGTCAGATAAGAAATGTTTCGCTTGAGTCTGGGTCACAACAGTGGTTGGTACCGACAGGCTGAGGTCGACACCACACCAAGTGGCTGTTCTAATAATACTGGGCACCACGGTGGCTCAATCCTCCTTCAACCGGAAACCCACAGCCCTACTCGATTGTAGAAAATAAAGCACGGAGGCCTCACCTGGGCCCATCCAGCATATCACAGATCTTAAGAAGTGTCAAGAACCTAGAGGGGAAGTTCAGCACAGGAGTAAAAAGAGCGAGGCGCAAAATACAGTATATAGGATCTTAAAAAATCGTTGCTTTTCTTTTTACAGTGCACATTGATCGCGAACAGTCATTTCTAAGATCGAGAAGGTTCCGCGCGGTGCAAGTCGCCGTTCGTGCCGAGAGATGCCGAAGGTTGAGCCTGTGCCTCGTGAGCCGATGCAAGGAGTCGGGCGGGTTCTCGCTTCGTATCAAGGCACGACGGACGCGCCCCCCCCCCTTCGCTTGCGCCGCCTCGATCACACGGGGCCCAAACGAAGACGGGGGCGGTGATCGGCGACTTTGGGTCGTTTTTGTTTTTTTTTTACGTGCCGAGTCTCAGTGGTGATGATGATGTGGTAGGTCTGTTACTCACAAGGCACATTTTGTACATTTGATTGTCTGTTGTTTGCGTGATTCGTAACCGCTCACACGACCGTGTGAGAACGCACGAGGCACATGGCTTTCGTCCAACCTCCCCACACACAGGCATCAAACACTTAACTGGGTGCACATCAAGAATGAGAAGAAATCGACTGTACACACTGAGATAGCATCTATACAGTAGCACTGAGCAAATATACATAAAATAAATTAGAATAAATTATCTCAAGGATACCAAAGCAAATGTTCCCGGTAGGAGGGGAGTAGTTAACGTAGCGTGGGGGGGCGGAGGAGGGTGAGGCAGGGAGTGTGTCACAACTGTCTGCATTGGCTCAGCGTTCAGTGTTTGCAGGAAACAAACGTTTGCTTCAGCTACTCGTGCGGCTGAAGACAACAGACCTTCGGGGCAACCTTCTGTAACACACGTCCGTGTTTGCGTGCGAAGCCGAACCAAACGTCTCGTTCAGCGAATGTCGTCTAATAGCGGAGATGCTGGAGTAAAAGAAGGGAGGAGAATCCCCAGTCAACTTTGGGGCGTTTTATACAGTTATTAACTACTCCCTGAAGAAACGATAACCCCGAAAAAGAACAAATAAAACAAAACCATCAGTGTCTTCAAAAGGTTTGTATCGTCAGTCTGCAACAAACTCAAATCAGAAATCAAGTAAAGAATTTGTTAACGTTGCATCAATAGACTTTTTCCTTGATAAACCTCACAGAGAAACAGTGGCTGGATGTATAAACGTACTGCGTTTGAGCTGTACAGAAGTTAGCGAACGAAAGCACTTTGTATCTAGAGCGAAACCTCAAATCTCTGCAAAGCGCGTCGGTTTGATACCCGACTGCGCGGCCTCCCTAAGGTGGAACTGCCGCCACTGGCTTCGGTATTGCTCGCGCCTCGACCCGCTGATTGAAAGACGGCGATTGTCAAACCGGCCCGAGAAAGAAACCCTGAAAGGCTCCGGGCGATGGTGAAACGCCCCCGAAGCTCCTCATGTCTGATTGTTCCCCGTTCCCTGATCAGGATCTCACTGAGGAGAATTGTCTTGACTTTGTGCTTATTTGGTTTCACAAATACTGCACATGTTGGAAACACCAAGCACCCCCTCCCCCATAAACAAATGACCCCAAACTGAAAAAGCAATGACGACTACCAAGTCAGTCTGTGGCACACTGAAATTCAAGTATGCGATCAAATCAGCAGGATCTGAAAGCTGCACGTTAGGTGGTTACTTCTATGAGAGAGGCGCTGGAGAGGATGCTGATGGATGACACAGGCTGATAAAGTGTGGAAGCTGGTCAAACACGCACCGGCGTATGACATGGCCAGTGTGGACCAGCGGGGGGTAAGTACAGGGCTTGTTTTTTTTTCTCAGAATAAAGGAGAGATGTGTCCTCAACATTTGAAGCCAGTAACTTCAGCACAGAAATGTCCACAGTTTTCTCAAAACGGATCTCTTCCATATGACTTCCTCGATGCAACGTAGATGCACTGTGGCAGGAGAGAATAAGGCATTCCCCGGACTGATGGAGGTCCTTCAAGACTTGAGTTACCAAATAAAAAGAGCAGTTTACTGTACAAAATAGGCAATCTTACAAATATTTCGAAAATATCTCTTCAAACGCAATGGCTTCTTCTTGAAACGGTGAAAAACATAACCAGAAGAAAAGATAAACAAAAAAAAGATAAGCCAAAACAAACAAATGAACCAAAAAAAAACAACTGTATTCAGTCTCCGTCCAGCGGTGACCAGTGTTTTCTTCACTTTGTCTTCATATTCAGTAAGAAAACAAAATCCAAACCCGTGTTCCACCAAACAGTGCCATCTCTAAAAGTCTGCTTCCCTGGCACCCCGTGTGAAAGGGGGGGGGGGGCAAGGCCAGGTCCAGCAGGAAGTCCCTTCACCTCTGCTCCCCTCTCAGGCGGGGGATGAAGACCTCTCTGGGGAACAGGAAGCCGAACACGGCCATGGTGAGGCGCATCCACAGGGGCAGGTTGTCCCTCTGGTGCCTTACAACCTGGAGAGACACAAATAAAAGGGGCGTGGCGTCATTAGAAGGACCCGTCAGCAGAATCTACATGTCACAGATCTACGATCGCAGCACAGTCAGCTGGATAAGAAGGGAACTGGAGCTGCTCCTCCTGATGAAGCTGCCGTCATTTTCTTTTGGGGTCTTCGTGTTCTCTCGTGGACTTGGACAGATGAAGGGCGCCCTGCAGCCCCCCCTCATCGCTGATCCTGCATAGGTCCCATAGGTCTCTCTGAACAGCCCTGCTCACATATTGCAGCCTGTTGCATAAGCATTCTTGTTCTCTCTCTCTCCCCCTCTCCCTCCGTCAAGGCCTCTACCAGCCCAGCAATCAGAGTCAGCCACAGGCTATTTGACGCAGAACTAGCAGGCTGAACAGAATAGCGCCAGCCCTGCTAAACGTAACCCTAATTGTCCTTAATTGCCTTAATTCTACACTGCTAAGCTTATTTAGCACCACGGCTTGTTCCATATGAGGCTCATCTTTCCTCTCCTTGTTTGTGTGGGTCGAGGAGAACGGTGTGGATTCTATTTGCCCTCGTTTAGGGGTTTTCGCCCCAAAAGACAATGTGCACGTTTCTCTCCGAGAGTCACAGATAAGCCTCGAACCGGGACTACACGTGCCTGAGCCCACACCGGAAACGTTTGCCTGGAGAAGAAAAGTCTAACAATAGCAACGGAGCCGCGAGTGGACGTGTGATTATCTCCCCTTTGGATTATTCCTACAGCAGTGATATCAGATCCTGCAGACGACAGACAAAAAGGACCGTTTTTCACCCCCCCCCCCTTATCTCGTCGTCACAGAATTACACTGACAAACCAAAATGCACACGCCGAGGCGGCGGCGGGACAACTGAGGTATTGTGGGTAGCCGTCACGTTACTGGCTGCGTCTATAAGCGTGTGAGTCAGACTCTATTTTTAGACGAGCGCATAAACAGCCGGCAAAGTCTACCCAGACACAGGCGCGCCGCTCGCTCCCTGTTCCATCTCACCTGCTTCCTCAACGCTTGCGCAGACTTTGTCCTGATCTCTCACCGTCGCCGTATTTACTTTCCTTTCTGCCTCCTGCTCGGTTATAGGTGAACAGATAGATATTTCGCAGACGGCCGCAGATAAGAAGAGATAAGAACTGGAAACCCCTCACATACGCCAAACAAAGAGATGGCGGTAAGAAATGAGTTAGTGTTACTTAACCTGCTCTCAAAAACCATTTGTTTCCGTCTCCTAGTGTCTATAACCAAGGAAATGCAGCCCGTATGTTACTATTGACTGTAATGACAAGGTATTGGTTCTACTCGGACACAGAATTGGCAACATGACACTCCAACCGTGACATAGTGTTTATAGAACACTTAGACGACCTTGACCATCACACTAGGCAGTGAAACCAGCTGTAAAAGCGTGCATGTTTTAGTTTCAGTGTCCCATCTGAATTTATGAATCACGACATATTGTTGTTTTAGGCTTCTGCCCTTAGTGTGGCCAAGAAAGTGGTTGAATCCTTGCACGTGATGTTTTTATCCAGTGTGGGTTGTGGCAGAACTTCTCTCAAAAGTGAGGCTGCCCCAGACGGGCCCAGAGGGCGGCTCCAGTGTTATGTGAGGTGTCCAGTGCGGGGTGGGGCTCACCAGCTCCAGGTGGTCCTGCTGGAACCTGTCGCCGATCTCCCGGAGTTTGCGGCCGATTTGCACCTCCACGCTCAGCCCTGCCTGCTCCTCGGGCCTCGGCGCCGCCCGGTGATCGTCCTGCCCTCTGCCCTCTCCCTCCTCCACTCGGACCCGCCTCCCTCCCCGGTCCTCCATCGGCTCGAACTGAGCTGGGAAATGTGAGCGTAATCCAGCGTTGCCTAAGAGAGACATTAAAGTTCATTAGAAACGCAGTTATGAACTAATAAAACCATGATTCTGTTCTACTGTTCTGATTCATACAGTATCTAATTTACACTGGTGCCGTAATAAGAACTGCTCTGAAGTTGACGTGTTTCAAGTTGACGTGTTTCAAGTTAGGGACCGAGTCCAGAAACAAGAGAGACGGAGCGTGTCAGCGGCTCGTTAAATCAACAGCGACCTCGCTGAACCGCTGCCGCTCTGTGGGCTGTGTCACTCGTTTGCTCAGTGTCATGCCACGCAGAGGGAAAACAGTTTTTTCGTGATGTCATGTTTGCAGAGTGGCCTGCTATTCAGGCCTCGCTGTTTGGAAGGCGAAATGTCAGGGAGCCAAGTGCATGACATGGATTACAAAGAAAGACAACGTAATTACAGTGAGGAGCGAAGGTATATGGATGCAGAACAATGCGAGGCTCTCACACACTGTCACTGAGGCAACAAACAACATTCACTTCAACATTTGCTCAATTCAATTAGGGTGATGTCACATTGATTTAATTAGACATGGGAACGCACTACTGGACTAAAATCAATAGATGTGTCAGCGTGGCCACGTGCCTTCATGTGTGGGACAGTATCGTTTGGTTTTTAGAAGAACTTGACTTGAATGTGATGACAATGAATCAAATCTAGCAGGAAAACCATCTTAATAAAGGCTCATTTGACCCAATTTGGAAATGCGAGAAAGGACCGATCGTGATCTGGGGCCGCCCTCCTCACCGTGAAACGGTACGTGGGGCTGCCGGAGCAGGCCGCAGGGCAGCGCGTTGACGCCGCTGTTGTTGTTGTCGTGGCTCCGCGAGGCGGCGGTGGTGCCGGCGGGCGCCTGTCCGGCTGCGATCTGCGTGGCTCGGTCCTCGTACTTGACGTCCATGAAGGGCGTTCCCCAGTGCTGCGAGATAGGCCGTGACATGTCCTCCTCCTCATCATCCATGCGACGCCTCAGCGGTGAAGTCCCTGCGGAGACCAGACGGGACGGACGTTTAGTGGAAGTGCAACTACGGGACGCATCTGCAGGGGACAGTGTTTTACCGATGAGGATTCGAAACCAAAGAAATATTATCATGTCATTGATGGAAACTTTGCCCTTTGGCAGATGGAAAATTACCTCACCCCGTGAACGATAAATGGAAACAAATCATTAGTCATCATAATACCCCCTAAGAAGCTTATGCTGTGTGGGGTAATATTGAAAACAAACGCGGAGAGATTCGTCTCAGACGCTCAAATGGGTCTGGCACATGTCAGTTCACACGCACAGAACGGCAGCAAGCGTGGAAGATGAAGCTACGGCGATAATCTCTGCTTCACTGACTAACAGGAGCCAAATGTATGGAAACCACCCCGTGTAGGGGGACCCCGTGGGCGGCTAAAACTGCCACGCCAGATCCGCCACACTCCCACGGCACGTTTGCCAGGCTGTTGTGGAGAAAGCGCCAAATAGTAATTGAGTGGTAAAGGATTCGCAGGAAAAGGCTTTCTTCCCTGTCGGAATTACCTTAATCTGGAACAGCGCCGCACAAAGCAGAGCGCAGTCAGGGATTACGGTCCTCCTACGCGGTCCTGTGCTCAACATTAAGACCGAGGCGCCCGCTCTTCCAGTCTAAACACTGGGATGGCTGCCTGTGTACTCTACACACACACACACACACACGCACACAAGTTGGTGTGTGCGAAACCAAAGTTCAGGCTCAGCAACCGTTTCATGAGGGAGATAATGAGTTTCACTCTATCCTGCCTCGTGCCCAGACACACCAGCACTTATGCTGTCGTCCCCGTTGGCCCCATGCCACCATCCTAACTACTATTACATTTATTACTGTCTCGTCCCTTTGTTACGCAAGTGGAAGAAAAATGGGCCGGGCTGACTGGCAAATGCAAAAAAAAAAAAAAAAGCCGAAACTGGACACACAGGTATTGTGTTTACAGAGCGGCCGGCCGCTCTTTGTGAAACTGTCCGCCTGCATGATGTCATATCATAGTATCCGAAGGAGGAAGTGACATTTGCAACAAGTGTAGAAAAACATCACGTGATTAACATAAATACACGAGGACAGACATTTTACTGACCCACATAATGTCCAGCCTTTAAATGAGCACTAATTAGTTGCACTTAAAAGTCAATTAAAACCGCACCTAATATATCGACTCCTCCTGCAGGCAGGTTAATTACTACGTTAATTGGGGCCGTGTAAACCTTAAGGACTTCGCACGTGGAATCACGTGGGCAGCGCGAGCCCCGGCTTGAATTTTACTGGCAGTCAAGAGGCGACCAGCGAGATTACCATCGTGTCAGGCGCATAAAAAACAAACACAGACAGGGAGACTCTCTCTCTCTCTCTCTCACACACACACACACACACACACACACACACACACACACACACACACACACCGCCTGCGGCTGCACGGAGGCCTGGCAGCCGACACGGTCCCGGTCAGAGGCTCCCTCTGCTGCACCATCTGCGCACTGGGCTCGCCTCCACGCGAACCTCCGACCCGGGGAGCGCAGGGGGTGAGTCCCGCTGCCCCCCGACCCACCGGAGCCGCCCGTATCTCGGTGCAACAGAGGCGCCCCCTGCTTCACCGAGTAACAAGGGACGTTTCGTACTTTTCGCAGCGGATCTTGGGTGGGGATGCGCGCGTATGACGGCGAACCGCGGGTCGCGTGGAGCGGCTCCTCGGGGCTGAGGGTCGCGGGACGCCGCAGCGGGAGAGCCGCGCTCCGGGCGGGCGGATACACGCTCAACAGCAGCGAACGCTCGGACGTTCCGGAGACGAAACCTCTCTAATAGATTCTTCATAGCTCCAAGTAACGTCGCCGTGGGTTGTGGCTCAAAGGGAGGCATCGCTGACACTTTCTCCTCACTAAGCCCCGACCCTCCTCTCGAAAACAAACACCAGCGGGACGAAGAGAGCCGATAAACGCTCGATGCTCCCGACTCATAAAATCCCGAGGTAAACGGGACGAGACGCGCCTCGGCGTCCGGGACAAAGACGCAGAGCGGACGTCAGCCGCCGTGGACGTTCGTGGTGATGTAACGGCCCGCGTCGCGTGGAAAGCCGCCGGCCGCCGGGCAGCCGCTCGCCCTCTCGTCCCGTTTCTGCCCGGACATGCCCCGAGTTTTCCCGCGACACGGCTCCTCCTCGCGGCGCGAGCTCGCCGCGAGCGCAGCCGAGCGTTGGAACTCACCGCCAGCAAACGCGCCTCTCGTGCTTGTCGGCGGTATGTTGGTAACCTGGTGTCAGCTCGTTTCCTGCGGACTGCGGTGGTCGGACTCGTCGCCCTCTCTGCATTACAACCTCTCGTGGATGTTTGCTGACTAGTGTGGGCTTGTTTTTTTCCCCCCCTTCTCTGTCAAATGACCCGCCCCTCTGGTGCGACACCGCCCGCCCCCCGGTTGCTGTCCCACCCCCCTGCCCCATAGTAAGAGAGCAGTTGTTATGCAAATAGAATACATTGAAATTAAACACGAAATCAGCTGCTTTAAAAACCCAAACATTTGTTTTTGAAACGTAAATTACACTATTATTCTATGGCATTAGGTTATTTTTTAAAATTGACGATTCATTTAAATTATGATTTGTTTATTGGCAGATTTTGCTTTATACTTAAAAATCCAACAATTTAAACCTGATACCTGATCGTGTGCTGGTTAAGATGCGCTCATGCTGTGATGTTATTGAGACGGAGGAAAAAAATAACAATGTGCCTGGTCCAGTCCTCATCTCGACCGAGAGCTGGTGACACGGGGGCGGACCAATCACATGGTTTGTTTTGGTCCCGCCCTCCGATTGTGCATCTTGACACGTGGAGGGGAGAAAAAACCCGAACGCGTAGCGGGCGTGTGGCCGCTTCCAGCGCCCAGCTCAGCTGATTGGGAGCTGCGGCTAGATGGAGAGAACGCATCCGCCCAATTGCCGGGGTCGGTGGGATGATGAGTGCGGTACTGTCAAGGCAACAAGACTCACAAACGTCTTTGTCACACATGCCAGTGAAATAGAGCAGTGAGCGGGCTAATTTAGCTGTCAAATGCATGCCACTTATCCATTATATAGCCCGGCATTCTATGTTTAAACGTCTAAACACGTGTTATGCAAACATTAGGAAAAAGTCATCAATGCATGTACAGCTCTGCATGTTACTCAACATATAAAAGAAGCTCTATATCCCATTTTCATGTTTATTTGCTATGGTGTCACTTATAATAATGCAACATTTGTAATAACACAAGAGTTTATATACTTGGGATGTAAATGCTAAATAACAGACTTTAATGCCATATAGACCCTCAGGGCGGCCATTGTTGTTGTCTGCTAGAATAAACAGCAGCCGTGGACAGTGACCCGCCCTGTAGTGTTGCATGCATAAAGAAGGTGAGACAGTGATTCTAAACCAGAACTGTAAAAAGAGGTGACCGAGTCCAAAACAATCAGGATGCTGGATTCATCACGTGAGTCCGATTGTTCCCAGGAGACATGTTTCTGGATGAAAGCAGATGCAACTGCGTTCGTGTGGAAGCGCCGGTCAGTCGGCGCAGGATGCTGCGCGTTCACGCCGTCCCAATCTGCTAATGTGCGAAGTGTGATTTTCTCAACTTTGCACAGGATTCCTGGGCGCGCTTTACTGGCAGAGGAGCAAACAACGCCTGCTCAGCCTTGTTTAGGCTGCTGCTCCGTGGCTCCCCACCCCCCATCCACACCAACCCCCACCGGCTCCGATCCTGCAGCGGAGGGGACCCCACCCCGAATCTGGAAGTAGAGTTGAGAAGGTAGTTGCTATTGTTCACCGTGTGTGTGTGTGTGTGTGTGTGTGTGTGTGTGTGTGTGTGTGTTCATTTCTTATTGTTGTTCTTTTAAGTTCCAGCCACTTTGCAGCAGTTTGACATCAGCCACACAAATAAACATATTATATTAATAAAAACACCTTTTGCAGTATACAGGAAATATCATGTATTACTTTATAAGTTGTCCGCTGATGTTTAGTTGTAATATATAATATATGATAATATATATATACATTTTTAGAGGTTGACACTCTCCATGAATAGTGTGTTTCAATCAGTCAGTTGACATTGGAGTTTTTTGATTTCACAAATCGTTTTTTAACCAATCTATTTTAACAGAGATCACATTTTTGCTGTAAATCACGCTTATCTTTAATTTTCAGAGCACAACACGATGCCTCGTCAATGCACGAGGTTCACAGCGGCGGCGCATTGTGCAGCCTCATCCGCTGCTCTAAGTCTTTTGCTGTCGCAGCGCGCCGCCTCCACAGCCTTTGTAGCGAGCGCTGAACTGAGAACTTGTCATCTAATCTGAAACTTCCAGAGGCTCTAATGTGTCAGATGCGGCGGCAGACGACGCGTCCCGGCCCCTTTTCATCTGAGCCACTCTCCGCGTGCAGCGAGCCATTCAAATGCTCCTCCACAGTGAGTTATTTTCAGTCCGCCGCATAATGACACTATTTGCTTTGTGGCTTTTCTCCTAATGGTGTCTGACGTCCAGACGCGTCGCCCTCCACGCTCCACCCGCTCCCCGCCCAAAACACCGGCGTTCGTTCGCTTGTTTGTTGGTGCTCGTACCACCTCAGCATCCCAATTCTCGCCCATTAATCATCTGCCCAAATCTCTGAAGGAGATTGATTTCCACAGAAACGTCCCTCGTTAAAGCGCGTGACGGAGATGTCAAGTTTTCAGGTTGTTGGAACCCTGTGTCCGCCCCCCCATCATATTCTGTCAACACCTCTTGATTTCAACCACAGGTACAGCAGGGGCCCAGCCAATGAACACAGCTCTCCCCGAGTTCATCCAAAGGTAACACATTTGAAGCCCAGAAGCACCCGAGGGAAACACTTCACCACCATCACGTGTATTTTGACACTGCTCCTTTTGCCAGGAATTAAACGTAACATTATACAGAAATCAGACTGTTGATGTTTCGGGCTGAAGTGCTGCATGACAATGAATCGATTTCACTGCTGTTTTTTCGGGTTTGTCCCCGCGTTTCCAGCTGCGATGGCAAGTTGAAGTAATGAACGCTTAATGGCGACTTAGTAGCAGGAACCCTGCTGGTAAACAAACAGCACAATGACACCTGTGCAACACCCAAAACAGCCCCTGGCTCCAATTTGCAGGCCTCACATATAACTGTATATAACTATCATGTACCATTTACGACAGCCCTCTCAACCACATCTGAGTATTTCACCGATTTTTGCCCAACCGGTACATTTTGCAGCATTTTTAATTCTTGCAATTTCTTAATGACGGCTGCCTGAAGGGCAAAGAGCACAGCGGAGCGACGAGAGGGAGGGCTGGACAGCGCAGCGCGGGGGGAATTTGAATTTCATGCTAGCGTTATCTTAAATTGCACATTGTAGCTTTAAGGAGTTGTGGAGGTGAAACCAGGAGCCAGAACTACAATTTCCCCCCAAGTTTAACCACCTTGTCGAGAAATTTACTCCTATTATACAGAGAGGGAGGGAGAGAGAGAGAGAGAATTATTTGATAAAAGACAGATGTTTTAGCATCCATTTTGAAGTTGCGTGACCTTTCAGCGGGTTTCTGTCCACTTTCCCATTAAGTTCTTGAAACTCAGTGCACTCAAGTGGCAATAATAAGATTTTTAGAGCCCTGTGTCTGATGTGATGAGCTGCTTCCTTCTGCTGACAGAGGGTTTTAAGTTGGGGGTGGGGAGATAAGATAGATATTCTGGGTCTGTTGTTCTCCGGGTGGGGACGTCGAACTTCTCTGCTCCATCTGACAGCTAATCCTGGTACTTCGCGCGCTTGAAAATCTTGACAGGGCTCAAAGGTTCAGATGGTGCCGTGCACGGTGTACAGCAGCATGTGCCTGTGCAGTTTTTCATCTCTACATTTATACAGTTTCCCTTCATGCCACAAAATATTCCAACTACTTCATTGGCTGCCAGAGCCTCGGCAGGTGCTGTGCTGTGTATTAGAAAAGAAGGCAATGATAAATCATTAAAGGAAGGAGACATGGATGGAAATAGAGTTGGAGTTGCTCTTGTTTCTACGGTAACTGTCGATGGGGAGGTACCAGGAATGAAAGTGGAGGGAAAACAAACCTCCCTGCTCCGATGGCAACAGCACAGCAATTGGTTCTCGTTTCCTGCGAGGACAGGAAGAAAAAAAAAACCATAACAAGGTCCCCTAGTAGCCCAGGAGAAACAGTTCGATGTTGCATCAGAAAGCAAGAGGCAGGGCAAAATGAACACGCGCTCGCAAACGCGCACGCCCGACTCGCACGTGCGCACACCCACTCGCCGCCGCGCGCACAATCACACGCTCCACTTCACCCCGCAAGCCCCCCCCCCCCCCCCTCCCGCTGCCGCGTTGCCGCTCTCCCGCCAAAACATCCACGGCACGTGAAACCTGCCTAGAAACCGAGCGGAAACTTCCGCCTTGCTCTGATTGGCCGAGCTCCCTAGCAACCGCGTATACCCGGCCAGCCAGTCAGGCGCGTTGTGAGAGGCACACTGACCCAATGAGACAGATTATGCAGAGGAGCGGGCAGGCACAGTGACCTGGTAACAGTCAGGAGAAGAAGTCAGGGAGACTCAGAAGGGAGAGAAAAAAAGCTCGCTGTGATTGGCTCCCACGTTTCCTCTTTGTTCCGATTGGCTCGCCGCTCCCCTCTCTGCAGTCATTCATATTTTTCTCTGCCTGCCTCAGCACTAGCGACCCTGTTTCTTTCACCCTCAGCCCGTTTGTCCAGCATCCAGCGTGGCCACCCTGCCCTCAAGGAAACCCGGTGCCCAAGGTCAAGGCAGCGGCTGGGCCGCTGTGATGGGATTGGTTCAGACAAGCAGGAGCAAAACATGATCCTAGTAACAAGCGCGCTCCAGATTAGCGCCTGTGATTAACAACTTGTTAAACGACGCAACGAGTGCTCGTCCCGTCGTCGGCGCTGATGAGCTTGTTATTGTCTTGCTCGCAATGGACACGGGCCAGTGAAAGGCGTAATTAGCCTCCCGCTAAATAATGCAGCGTTCGCCGGGGCTGTTCTGCAGGCCGGCTTGCGAGACGCAAATTAGCAAATGGTTAGTTTGTTTTGAAAAAGGGCTGCTTTTGAAGACGGGCTGGGCTGAGGTTCGCAGGCTTCTGAAACTCCCCCAAACTGCTTGCTCTGATAGTGTGGGGAATTAATGTCAATACCCTGCAGGATCAGGAGTTCACATTGAATAGTTAATGAGCTGGGGGGGGGGGGGGGACTCGAATAATTCTGCGAATCAAGCGTGCCACGCATACTGCCTAATTTAACATAACTGCAGGCAAAGAACTCACTCAGGCAGGAACATTATACTGCTATGATTAGCAAAAACAACATCAGCATCGCGGACAGAAATGGCTCACAGCTCCCAAACAAACGAGTTCACTCAGGTCGGAAGATAAACTGGTGGATTTATTGTATTTGTAACAGTAAATGCCGAGCTGTGTTATTAACTCTGCCCCAAACTGGAGCTGATAGGGCTTTTTAAACAGTGAGGTGAATGTTACAGGAAGTGTGAAGTCAACATGTGACTGGACCTGCAGATGTATGAGAACCCGAGGGTTGACCTTTGGGTCCTCAAGGCCACATGTACAGGACGTAGCTATAACCAGGTTGGGGCTAAATTCCCAGTTTCAACCGTTGAGGGTTCCAAGCATGTGATGACTCACCTAACTTAAAATGGCACCCTAAGGGGCCGTAAATCCTCCCTGGCTCCACCTTTCACCACTCCGTAGCAGCGTGTGTCATGACAGCGGCGGTCTGATGTCTTGCGTTACGTCACCCCACCAAGCGTTGGGGATTTACATCTCTTTGGGTTTCTGCGAGGAATCATCCGTATGCAGAGCTCATCCGTGAAGTGACCCATTCAACTTTTGTTGCGCGCTCGAAGCTAATTAGTCACAGCGCTGCGCCAAACCTGGATCCGCCGCTAGTTGGAATAATTCCAGGAAGTACAACACAAAAGTGTCGTCTCCATAAAAGCAGAATTCAAAACACAGCGAGTGTTGGACTGGTTTGTGAATAGACAGCAAAATCCTGTCTCCGCCGTGAACAATGACACCCATATCCTCATAGTTATTCCACAGGATGTTTTATTATCCTGTGAATGAACCGGATTATCATATATAATAACCGTTCACAGTAAAAGATACTTGATACGGCTGCTATTGTGGTCTAATTAACAACAGAACGCACACTCCCAATTACATAAATGTGCTGAAATAAAAAAGCACACAACCAAAGTTGTTCTAAGTACTTCTGGATTATGTATGCAGCGCTGACCCAGTTAGCGGCTGTAAAATCATTTATCGATGATCTCATCCTGGATTAGCAAACATCAGAAGTCCACACCACCATCAACCAAAATCAATTGGGCAGTGGCTCCTTCTTTGAGACCTCGCACTGGTGCAGCTACCTGGGCAGCCCCCATTGTCCCCCCAGGGGGTAATGGGGGGGCATGGGGGGGTTGGGCGCTCGCCAGGACCTGAGGCTCGCCGGACGCAACCTCTCCTTGCATTAAAGCCAGTGGCACAAAAAAAAAAAAAAAAAAAAAAAAAAAAAAAAAAAAGCCAGTGGCACCCGAGCGAGGCGGGTCTCGGGTTCTTTCAGGCTGTCTTAATTAGACAGCCATTACCCAGCAGCTCAGTCAGCGCACAGTGGAGGCAGTGCAAAGCGTTTTAACTAACACCCACCATGCTTCACACCTTAAATGCTGCACTGGATCTCCTAAATGCAATTTCGTACCCTTCAGCCGGCGTTAGGAAATGATCCCGTCACCACGGAGCAACGTTACGCTCGAGGAATTCTATTTTCTGGTCAATTGCGGGAAAATGCGCGGCGGCTGCATGACCGAGCTGCAAATTAATTGTGCCTGTCTCTCCGCTGGCTCCCTTCCCCGGCTCCCGGGGGATTGGCTCTTTGGGTGACTGAGCCTTACGCAGCTTCCCAGTACACGCGGCACATGGGCAGCAGATGTTGGCAGCCCGTGTGCCAGGATGCTACTGGTATCATGACGCCCCCCCCCCCCCCCCCCCCCCCCCCCCTCCGCCCTTTTACCATGGCGACAGATGTGCCTCTGTTCTAGGAGAGAGTCTGACAAACATACCTGTGGCCAGGACCACCTGCTTTCCACGACCAGCTCGCTGTCAGTGGAATTAATGGGCTGTTCTGGATTCACGGCGTGTGCTGGAGGAATGGTACCCCGCTCCAAATGTGGACCTGACAAATGTTTGCACAACTCTCTCATACATTAACACAGCGAGCGCGTCGCTGTGTTTTGAATGAAGCAGCTGAATGTGTTGTAATTCATCCTTATTATGTGCAGTTGATGGACCCAGTGTTTCATCTGTGGCCAAAGTCGCCACGATTTATTCCCACAAACGCTGGAGCTGCTGGAATCCTGGAAGCTGCTGACACGTGTCAGGTAGTACCTGAGTGGTCCATTTGGTTTCAGCTCCGGTTCTGACCTATATGAGAACTGCAAAGGGAGTAGAAGCTGAACATAAGTCAAGCGAAGGAGCCGCGAGAAGCTGCAGCTGTGCATTACGGCGCTGTGACGGGGATTTGTAGAAAATAAATCAAATATTTATGAGGATGTTTCCATCAGAGGCTCCTCCGCTGCCTTGTTAATAATAAAATATACCAGGTAGGCACCTAACTAAGCAGTAATGGCTGCAGACATCGTCTCCTGCTCCCAGCGTTTTGGTGCAGATCAAACAGCCATCGTGCACGGGTTCACAAAGGCGAGCTGCTGATGACTGGCTGGTCCTCCACAGCCCGCAGCCACCGCCAGTCTCCTCGTCTTCCTGCAGTCGGCGTCCCAGGGGAGGGAAGCAGGAGTTGACGTGCCATTAACGGGGGCTTTGAAGCGCGGCGACTGTCAGCGCCACTGCCTCCGCTTTGCAGCAGGCGCAGATCTGGCAGCGGAACGGGGGGGAATGGGAAGTGGAATCATGATGGAGACGGGTTTTGTTCTCGATGTCTTCTTTCTGTCCATGACCTTAGTGGCAGGACACGGACCTGATTATCTCCACACACATGCCGAGTGTAACCAAACCCAGCATGATGTCATGTGCGTAATGGCGGCGGTGACTCGGCAGACGAGGTGACCTCATTTCCTGCGCGGGGCTTCGGGGGACTTTTCTCCGGGCGGCCTCCAAGCCGTCATTAAAACGTACCGCACACGAGGCCCAACATCAGGTCACGCGTTGATGACCGAGCTGAAGCAATTACACGCCGAGCGGAGAGACGGCGCGCAGCTGTTGTGACATCTCGTCAAGCCGTAGAAACATGCGTTCCATGACAGCCTTCATGACTCTCCACTGTTCAGGTGAGTGTCTGTGAATGGGGGAATTCTCCTGCCTGGAAACGTGTAAACAACCAAAGGGATGCATTAAATTGAATATTGCACCTTTTGTTTCTAAGCACATCAACATCAGTCTGTTTCTGAGAATAATCTGTGAGAATATTCTGATCATCTTGTGCTGATACCTCGTTAAAAACTAAAAGATGTTTGTTTTACTGACTTGACTCATCTCAGTGATCATCTCATCATCATCTTAACCACCGGGCCTTTTCTAGTAAGTAACACTTTCTAGTAGTCTTTATTTGAACACTACACTGAATACTACATACAAAAAGCAGCTGCTCCTCCGCGTTTAATCCTCGTTTCCATATATTTAGAACTGGTTATTTTTAGCTTTCCATCCAAATTAGTTTGGAAAGTCTTACAGGGCAGCTACATTCCTGAGTGTAAACCTCATCTGCCAAGACTGGACATAAAAGACAACATCCATAAGTTGACATCTTTTTCCTGAAAGTCCCCTCTGCTTGTCAGACGGGTTTTTTTTTTTTTTTTTGGCTTTGAAGCCCTCGCCCTGATTTGTGGAGGAAGTGCAAAGTCGAGGGAGAGGCACAGACAGAAATAGCTGTTTAAACATTTGCCTCTCTTTCAGGTGGCCGGACAGGGGTGAACGGTGACATCAGGACCACACGCACACACGCACACACACACACACACACACACACACACACACACACACACACACACACACACACACACACACACACACACACACACACACACGCACACACGCACACACACACACACACAGCCTCGGGTCGTGGGTGTGGACCCTTTAGGATTAAGTGATGTCATCCCCTAAGCAGCTCTTGTATGGTGCCCCCCCACCCCCACCCCCCACCTTCGGGACCCCACTGACCCCTCAGGAGCCACCTGCACTTCATAAACAACGCCCGTGTGAACACATCGGGGGGATTTGGAGGAAAGGCCGCCGCCAAGCTCGATGCACAGGAAACAAACAAGTGCATCATCACAGCATTCCTCCAGTCAGAACAGGGGAAATCCACCTCAGGAATGTTGGACGCCGTTGGTAGAAACCAGACAGCTGGCAGATTAAGATGCCTGAAGACTGATGCTGTGATAACACGGTGGCTCGGTTCAGTTCGTCATTCATCTTTTAAACACATTTAAATTGATCCAGGCACCAAACTAGGGACACCACACTTGGTCCATGGCATCATTTCCGGCCAACGAACCCAGACTTGTTCTTTCTGTACTTTACTTACACCTGTTCTTGCCTCACGGCAAGTTAATATGGCTCGTTACCAGTCTGCAAAGTTGCCATTATTTATTTTATCATTAGTGGATCATTCAGCATTTTGTAGTGTCTCACACTGACTCGTCTCTTTAGCTCTTTAATTCCTCGTACCTGTAGCATTAATGAAGTGACTTTTTAAGCACTTGCCCAGTTGCAAAGAGTCCAAACAAAAATCAATTTCTATTAAGAGTACAAACAAGCCGCCTCCGACGGCCGTGACCTCTACTTCTTGTTTGCTCATGAGCCAATAAAGCCCGTGAGTCATTTCTGAGAGTTGGTTTCACACTTTCTAATGAGCCCGTAAGAAAACATGTGTTATTAATGTTTAACCACCAGTCCGTGTTGGCCTTTATGAACTTTGTGTCTCGGATCCAGAAGCTTTGAACGCTCAGCAGCGCGTCGGGCCTGAATGAGCGTTTCTGATACGTGTCTAATGAGTCCATCAGGCTTCCTGCAGGGATCCTCCATTCAGCGCCGTCTACTGCATCGCAGACGAGGAAGCCATCTGTCGCTTCATGCGCTGCTATGTTTACCAAGCAGCGCTTTGAGGTAATTCATGTGCAAACGCACCTATTTGGTGTTCAGGCAAATTAAAAGAAGCTCCCATCACATGTCACCGCTCTCGTGTTTGTTTGTGTGTTAGGTAAGAGTCGCGGTGTGTAACATAAGGATGATATGTGAATGATCAACCATGCAGACGTCGCTGATGCTGCATCCCATAATAACGCCAGTGGTGTGCGGTCACACTAATAATAGCAGCCCGACGCTGCGTTCCAGTCAAAGGCTCCACATCAGCAAACTCCTCACGTCGCGCCGAGGAGTCGCAACCGTCTCATTTTGCCAACGCCTGCGAAAATCCAATTTCTCCTCCGCGCAAAGTTCAGTAAACGCGTTTCCCGGCGTGAAGAAAAAGAAAAAGGGGGCCACGCTCTTCATCACTTGACACAAGTGCAAGCGTGCAAACATCGCATTACAAGTCATCGCTGGGTAATTTGCTTTTATCTCACACGCTGCGTACAGGTGCAGCTCCCTCCATGGAGGCGCAGAATGGAAAAGAAGCAGGTCAAAGTCGATGGAGTGGGCGTGTTTGATTCAGCAAACATGATTTACTGTTGGGCTCCTTGACAGCTGCTGTAATCACAACGTCTCACAGCATTTCCATTATACGTCTGAGGCATCCTGTGAATATTAACACTGTAAAACAATCTGATGAGAATCATCATCTGTGGCGCTAGAAGGACGCAATGCGGACGTACAGTAACGTTAAATTCACTGTTACATCATGAGTTTTCACAACAACCCTTTTTTGGGGTTTTTGAACCCGAAGCGTCACGTGTCACATTTTCGCCGTGTTTCCACACACTTCTTGCTGCAGCTGTAACATGTGCTCTGGTTCACGGCCGACTTCCCCCGGGGGCGCGATGGGAAGTCGCTGCCCCGTGATTCAAGTGTGTGACATATGAAAAGCGATCATATGATGAGACAGACGCTTATGGTTTCAGAAAGCTCTTTTTGCCCAGATACAGCCCGTGTGTGCATGCATGTGCGTGTGTGTGTGTGTGTGTGAGTGTGTGTGTGTGTGTGTGCGTGCGGCGATGTGGGTGGGGGGTGGGAACTTGTTTACAGCTCACACACGCTGCTTTGAGTCCTCTCGACAGGGGAAGAAAGACAACGTAGCAGAACTCGGCGAAGTGAAAGTGCAGCGGCACTAGCGGTGAGTTTTCAGGGATAAAAATACTGCCTGTGAGCCGCCTGGAGCTCAGCGCTGACACTGGAGGTAGCAGCCTTTAGGCTTTGAAGCACTGTATCTGCGGCAATGAGCCCGCTGTGCTCAAGTAGGTTCAACTAAACCTCCACAATATGCAAATACCTGTTTCTGGAAAGCACAGAAGTGACATTAACATTTGCTGTGCACGTGTCTTGTTTCTAAAGCATTTGAAATCTCCACATCCCCACAGTCGCTCCGCTTTGTTAGCGCCAGGTTCGAGCCTTGCGGCTGCGGATGGAGCCACTTGAGCCTCGGCTGCTGTCTGCAAAGCGTGGCGCGGTCACAGAAGCCGAGGCTGTGAAGTCGGGGAATCCTTAAATGAGCAGGCTGAGGGTCCTGATTGGTCTCAGCGGGCGACCGGAGTGGAGGGTGGAGGGTGCACAACCCCCCCCCTACATCTGCATACGCGTGCACGTTGATGTGCACAACACGCAGCGGCGTCCGATGGTTGAGTGGAAAGGAGAAAGCACAGCGCATACACACACACACACACACACACACACACACACACACACACACACGCACACACACACACACACACACACACGCACGCACTCACAACGCCCACATCCATGACACCTACATCACACCCACACACACATTAAGAGTCTCACACATCCCAGATATGAGCCCAGCGTGGGGGTGGGTGGGTTCACGCTGCCTGCGTGCTCGGCCCCTATTCAAAAGCTAATTCTCCTGCGCTGGGATTCAAAGAGCCTGTCCAGCCACCTGCACCGAGGATGAGGGAGGGAGGGAGGGGGAGGAGAGGAGGGGAAAGAACGGGGGGGAGGAGGAGGTAGCATTAGAAGAATGACATCACCTTCCCTGAAATGTCACCATTATCTCAAGCCTCAGCTTAGCTGTCTACAGAGGTGACATCATCCTGTTCAGGCCCCTCCCCCATCTGTTCTCTCCAAGGTTGTGTGTGCGTCTGTGTGTGTGTGTGTGTGTGTGTGTGTGTGTGTGTGTGTGTGTGTGTGTGTGTGTGTGTGTGTGTGCGTGTGTGCAGGATGTGGATGTTTATCTGCGCTTCGTGCCGACAGTTAAACCCACTTCAGGAGCTGGACGCTATCGCAACGACGTTTTAAAAACCCACGATCTCCACGGGCCGCTAACCGCGCAAACAGAATAAATTACTGCCTGTGAGGCCGTCGGAACGCGAGGACGTCGGGCGGACTGTAATGGACACTGGAGCGCGTGCAGCGCCGTGCGCCGGCGTGTGGAGGTGTTTGCTGCTTCTCCTCCTAAAAGGCCGACGCTCAGGGTTTGTTTTCATCCGCTCTCGTTTCCATCCCCGCATTCACTCCAGTGGAACGAGGCTCGAATGTCTTCAGATGAGGTCCGACGGCTTTCAGGACTACGCCCTCAGCAAATAATCCCATAAAACTCATTTACACTGTTTCTAGCTGTGTGCTGATGGACCCCCCCCCATTAGCCCTGTGTCAGCAGATCGTAGTTGACCTCTGTCACGCTGCGCCCTGAGCAGCTGAGGCTCATAAAATGCGCTGAAGCGCAGGTGAAACAGGTAAAAGCGTCGCCATCGGCGACCGTGTCCGAAGCATCACGATAACGATGCTCAAATAAACCAGTGGCTGAAGCTCCGTCACAGTCTGTGACCTGGAATCAATCGCTCTTCGTCAAATCAGAGACAAACCACCGACACCGAATTCGGGCAGAAAAGTTTCAAGTAACCGAACTACAACTGGTGTCATGTTCCAGCGTTCATCTTAGGCCGAGTCCAAGTGTTAAATCTGATTTCATCTCACTAATCACGTCTATCAAGGTTGTGGCTTTACTTTAGTCACGTAGAGGCTCAACATGAAACACAGAGTATCTGATGGTGCGGTGTTTTAGTTCCACCATCAGCTCAGTCTAACCCGCATTTAATGGCCCATTTCAGCAGCGGCGCGACCTTCACAGGTTTCATTGTATCTCATTTCAAACAACAGGTCGTTATTCGGCACCCGCGCGGGATGTCGGGGACTTTTTTTAAGTTGTTTGCTGAGCTGTAATGTGGACCCCCGCTGTTTCTCACCTCTATTGTAATGCAGGCCAGGTTTATAATCCACTCCTTGCCCGAACCACTTCACACCTCACTGAGCACCACGGACCCCCGCTGAGCCTGGACGGGATTCAATGACCACCCCTTCACGACACACACACACACACACACACACACACACACACACACACACACACACACACACACACACACACACACCTGCTACCCAGACCAAACACCCCCCCCCCCTCCTTTGGCGCTCCGGTGCCTGCTCCCTTTGTCTTGCAGGTGTCCATTCTCCGAGTCAAAAGGTGAGCAAATAGAGAAACACTGGAGAAGTCATAGCGTGACCATTACTCAGAGGAGTGATGTCAACAACGCCGTGACCTCACAGGTCAATGGTGGAAGAATGTGAGCTTAATGACCATCAGGGGAAAGATAAATATTCCAGACGTTATGAAGGGGACGAACGTTGGGGGTTTTCTAAAAAAGTAGCAGAGCTGAGATCAAAGCATTCCTCGGTGAGTTTGAGGGTGGGGTCAGCGGAGGTATCACAGCTTCACCCCCCCAGAAAAGAGCAGCTACCAAACCAGGGCCCGAGTCCAAACGCTGGGCCTAAAAGTGAGCGTGGCAGGTTGAGCGAAAACATTTCCTCTCGGGGGGGGAAGCCGACGCCCTCACGCGTCCCGGGCCGAAGCGTCGCGTTGGCGGAGGAGCCTCTCACCTTCGAACGCGCGCTCTGCAGCCTCGCGCGGCCGGAGGCGGAACCTCGGCTGCTGAAAGTGAAGAAGCGACGGCAATAAATCTCTCGATGTGACTCTTATTGTTTATTGTTTCATGTGTGTCACGCGCTCACGGTCGAGTTGCGTCGCTCGGTGATTGTTTAATCTGGTCTGCGTGCGCGTGGTGGTGGTTATGGTTCTATCATATTCACATATTGAGTGACTGTTTGAGTCCCTGTGGTTGTTTTGTGTCTCTTTGGGCTTGTTGTGAGTCTCTTTGAAGTCGCTTCCAGCCTCTTTGTAGTCGTTCGGTGGACTGTGGCCAGGAAGCCCTTCAGTAAACCATCCATGCTAACATGCGTTGTCAGTATACATAAAGTCTGTGTTGACACCGGCGGGACCCGCAAAGCTGTGAAGTCCTACATGCTTTTAAATGAGGGCTGCTCTCATTCATCTGTGTTCAGGTTTTCCGAGCCAGGAGGAACAGCTGTGGCGGAGTTCGAGTCTGGGGCAGGGAGAACCAGCCGAACCGACCCCCGTCGGGCCGTGAACGCTTACAACGGTGGCTCTGTGTGATCCTTAGCGCCGAGCGCCCCCCCCCCCCTCCTCCCAGCGCGGAGGGAGCTGCGCCAGCGCTCCCTGAGGCGTGGGAGGCGCCGGGGCCACGCTCCTCCAGAGTGCGTCCTCACATTAACGCAACTCACTGTCCTGGAACTTCTGTCATTGCGGGTTCGTATGGAAGACATTCAAGGATTTCTGTCACGACAAGTAAACACAAATTCACTCACTTTATAGTGAGAAATGTCTATTAATTGCAATTAAAATCTAGGGATATATACAAATTCTGCTATATTACTCGAATCAAGTCAATATCATTTATATAAAGTTTGATATTTATAACACATCTTGTTTGTAAACACGTGTAACGTTGCCTTCAAACGGACCGTTATCTTTAGCCTGCAGCGCCCTCTGCTGACCACGTGGTGCAACTACACCGTCCAGCTCCATTAACGGTTCTCGGTAAACTTTTAACGAGGAAGTCGGTGCGATGCGGTTGAGAGAACACGCACATCAATCGTAGAAACAGACGCTGGTCTGGCAGGACTGGCGCAAAACAATCACGTGCTGCTCCGTTTATTATCACGGTCCTTCAAGTAAGCACGACGGGTTTTGCAACCAGCGGGCTTGAGAAACGCGCCGTGCCGTTTCATAACCATTCACATATGTGACACAAGCTCCAGACATCGGACGGAGTCCCCCGTGTCTGGGCGAGCGCACGCGCGAGCCGCCATGTTCGCGGTGCACGAGGCTGCAGCAATGAGGAAGTGGGCCCACCTTCCAGCAGGATCCCAGAGGTGAGGGAGTGGCCACCTGCTGCGCGCCTCAGTGTGAGACGGCAGCTGTCAGGCCCGGACTCTCCCAGGGGATTAGAGTCTGCTTCCAGCTCGATTTGGGGGGAATCCAGTGAGTATCAGGTAGGTCCGTGTCCAGATGTGTTTATTCCAGCCTGTCCAGGTGTTTGTGAAGGTGCCATGGCCTCTCTCACACTGACAGCACAGCCTATGGAGCAAACGCCTGCGTTCGAGCAGAAAAGTGCTGGTTCATTTAAAGCAAACAGTGGGAAAGCCGAGATTGAGGCTGGACGGACTCGGATCCGGCCCGCTCGCTGCTCATTCCTCCCAGAGCGAGCGAGAACGAGGGCGCCTCGCTGGTTGCTGGAGCGTGTCTGTGCAGGCGAGGCCGCATTCCAGCGCCCGGGGGGTCATGACGTCGCAGCCTGCGGACCCTCGGCCCGGCCCGGCCCGGCCCGGCCCGGCCCGGCCCGGCCCAGCAGCTGCCGGGGGCCGAGCCCGGCTCAGAACTTAGAGGCTTCTGGGGGTTCGGAAAGTGTTGTTGCTCAGAGACTTTGTGTGTTGACACTTGGAGGACGACGTGTCGCAACAGATTCTTGCAGACAGTGTGTTTTGGTTGCGCCACTGTGCAGTTTGAGCTGAAGCCCAGGGGAGGAGGCTGGATGACGGAGGGCGATAATGTCATTGATGCGTCTGCTGATAGTCATAAACAAGCAAGCTTTGGCCCGGGACCTCCACTTTATTAGAACGATAGAAGTGGCGCAGTTTTCGGGTTTTCATTGTTTAAACTGAAACAGAGACTCTTGTTTCGTTCGGTGGTGTTTCCTGTAAACTGTGGGATCCTGCTTCTGTAAAAGCGCCCGGGGGGATTTCACTCTCCGGCGTCTTCACTCGCCCTCTGACGCCTCGCCATTGAAACCTGCACAAAGGTTTCCTTCTACCTCGGCTTTTAGTTTCTGATAAAAATCTGCCTTGGGAATCGTTGTTATAGTAACAACAGTGTGAGCGTGTGTCGAAAAAGCATGTATTTACTTTAATTGGGGGTTTTCATGCTTTCAGCTTTAAAATATCAATATATAAAACTTTCGGCGCATCTGGTAAAGGTCAAGGCCACATCTTCCCATTGCTTGTTTCACCTGGCAGCTTACCAACGTTTCCTCATTAACCTTTCTCTGTTGTTGTGGTGTTGTGAGAGTGTGATGCGTGCTGAGGAATGTGTGTAAACTAAATCGTCACTCACATTAATCAGCGTCACTCTACACATCACCCTCCAGCTCCGTGGGCCTCACCCGCCCAGGTGATGGTGCAACACACACACACACACACACACACACACACACACACACACACACACACACACACACACACACACACACACACACACACACACACACACACACACACACAGAGGCCTGCTGGGGAATTCATGGCCTCAGGCAAAGCAAACACAACCCAGTCCGGCGGCGGAGGAAAGCCCTGACAGACACTGACACAACTCGGCTCGCTCGCCGCGGACAAACAGCTTGGAGCTTCGTTTATGAGGAAACGTGTTATGACTCCCAGGAAAGGCTTTTTGCTGACGGACCCGGCTGCGAGGTGGGTAGGCTGCGCCGGCCTCGGCCCGCGTCGAGGTTGTACTCGCTCCCCGGAGAGCCGTGATTGACAGGCCGGTGAATTAATGCGAGGAGTAGATGCTCAGTGTCAGATAGAGCCTGAAAGTCCAGTTCAAGCCCAAACGACGGATTGAAGGCCTTTTTGATAATTGGGTGTGAGCAGACGCACTTACAGTTCGATTCAAGGACGAACGCGCCTACGAGCACCTGTAAAGCTCCGCTTCACATCCAAGGTGGTTGTTACTCAGAGAGCAGGCGTTAGGGCTTCTCCTTGTTGCCACAAGTTTGCTCCATGAATCACAGGCTCTCACTTGAAGCCGCGGTTCGGAAGGAATGTAATCAGCAAATGTCAAATGAAATGATGTGAGTCACAGATGCCTTATGACACATCAGCAGAGAGGGATTTCTAGTAGAACTTCGTCGGATGCAGTGACTTTGTACTCGTACTGTCATAGGATGATGCGCGTATGACCCAACCTTGACCATGTATGAGGTGATGTCCGGCGAGACCCTCTCCTGGAAGGGTCCGTGTCCAAAAACGGAGCCCAGTCCCCCCGAGCCGCAGCCCAGCGTCGACGGCGGACTGATGAAGATCATCAAAGTGTGCTTCTGCACCAACAACAACCTGGGCAAGAACTTCAAGCTGGTCAAATGCGACAGCACCTGGCAAGTCAGGGTGAGTCCAGCCCCAGGTGCTCCCTTTTGCACCCAAAGTGGAGCGGATGAACATGCCCTGTTGTGCTCCTCCAGGCCATCATCCGCTCCATTCTGGTCAGCGGGCGCCTGGGGCCCAACGTGGAGCACGTGGGCTCCTACGGCCTCCTGCTGAAGCACCTGAAGTCTGCCGAGCTCCACTGGCTGCATCCAGATCTGACGGTGGGGGAGGTGGAGCAGCGCTACGAGAGCCACCACGTGGAGGCCGAGTGGAGGTAAAGGTGGAGCGGGTCCGGTTTTAGTTGAGTGCTTTTGACGACCTCTCCGCTCCCCGCGCGCGCAGGTACGACCTTCGCATCCGGTACATCCCCGTCAACTTCCTGGAGACGTTCAAAGACGACAGGTCCACGCTGCTGTACTTCTACCAGCAGGTAACGGGCCGCCGGGCGCTCGGTTGCGTTTGTGTAGCGTGGCGTAAAAAGCGGCGGTCTCTCCGTTTTGGACGCGACAGGTCCGGAGCGATTACATGCAGTTTCACGCCAGCAAGGTCAGCGACGGGATGGCGCTGCAGCTCGGATGCTTGGAGCTCAGGTGAGTTCCCACGGTCACACGGGCAGAGCCGACGTCGGAGCACATCCTGTTGTTGCTGCTACGCTCTGTTCACAGGAGGTTCTATAAGGACATGAATGCAAAGGGACTAGAGAAGAAGTCCAACCTTGATCTGCTCGAGTAGGTTTCTGTTTTGTGTCCTTTTGATGGCGTCGGAAGCAAAAGGCATCGAATAATCACCCCCCGCGTTTCCTTCTATTCTTCCCGACACATGAAGAAAAGAAGTGGGTCTGGAATTGTTTTTCCCCCAGCAGCTGATTAACAGCATGAAGGTAAGGCGTTTTCAATGCAAACGCACCATTTTCCCTTCGTACCTGGGTCGCGCTGATGCCTCGGGTTCGGTCGGGTTTCAGCCGAAGCAGCTGCGGAAGATGATGCTGCAGACGTTCCAGCAGTACGCCGCGCTCCGCGAGGACGACTGCATGGTCAAGTTCTTCGAGACCCTCAAGGACTTCGTCAGCTACGACGAAGAGGTGTTCCCGTGCGAGCTCGTGGTACGTGGCGGCTCCGATGCCTCAGAAGGTCAAAGGTCACGCATGGCCTAATCGCCCGCGTTTGCCAACAGCAAGGCTGGAGTTTGTCGGTGGAGCTGGTGATCGGTGGGAGGGGCATTCGGCAGCGGACGCAGAAGAACGCGGCGGTTGGTTCCCCTTTTAACATACACAACGTTATGTCACATATTTATATTTGGACAAGCTGTGATAAGTTTCTGCTTCCACTCCGCTTCGCCCTCAGGCTTCGTTTCTCGCCGACTTCAAACAGATCAAGAAAGTGCAGTGCTTGTCGCAGGGCGACGGCAAGGCGCTCCTCAAAATCGACGTGGAGGGAGCGCGACAGGTAAGCAGCGCCGGCGCCGGCGCCGCGGGGTTCGCTCGCCCCAGCTCACGCCTCCTCCCCCTCGACCGCAGTGCCTGTCCATCAGCGTGGCCTCGGACTCCGCCGCGGAGAACCTGATGGACCTCATCGACGGCTACTGCCGCCTGGAGAGCAACACCGAGGGCACGGTCATCTACAGGCCCAACAAAGGTGGGAGCGCTCGTTTTGCCCGCCTCCCTGTGGTCGGAGGCGAGCGCGAGCGGGTTAACGTGTTGTTTTGAATTCCAGATGTGAGTCTGCGCTGTTCCCTCCCCGAGATTCCTACAAGGTAAAGATTTTACAACTTGTACATTCTACTGATGAGAGGCTGTTTTACTGGATCCTCTGTTAAACGCTGTCTCCCATCTGATCTGCAGCAGAGACCGCAGCTCGTACAGACAGAGTATGGGTGAGCTCACATGTTCTTTTACCAAGCTAACGTGCTTATAATTATATCACAAATAGTGATGAACCTTTTTTTGATGTATCAGGGTCAGACATCTACTGTGAGATTCCTGATGAAAGGCCAAAGCCAGGTTTGATGAAAGGTCACACTCGTAGATTTGTGGAAACTCGATGTCGAGGTGTGATAAGTTTGTCGTCCTCCAGTGGTGAAGTACGGGATCAGCCGACACGACATCGTGCTCGGGCGAATCCTCGGCGAGGGATTTTTCGGGGAAGTCTACGACGGCGTCTACAAGAACCCCGTGAGTATGTCTCTCAGCTTTAGCCTCTCTCGGTGTCGCGCGCGGCGTCGTCAGGTTGTGTTCTCGTGGAACAGAACGGGGAGCGGACGAACGTGGCGGTGAAAACCTGCAAAGACTGCTCGCCCGACGTGATGGAGAAGTTCATGAGTGAAGCAGGTATTTGGAACAAACCCAACGAGCAGCTGACCAACCTTCATATCTAGCAACTTGTGCCAAACTTGTATTGTGCAGTAATTATGAAGACCCTCAACCACCCCCACATCGTCAAGCTGATTGGGATCATAGAGGAGAATCCTGTGTGGATCGTCATGGAGCTGTATCCTTATGGAGAGGTCGGTGACTGCTACTTCTCTGTTTACCCGGTCGTATAGTACTAGCGGACGATATGACGGAGCGACTTCCTGTCTGTTTGTGCAGCTCGGGAACTACCTGACTCAGAACAAGAACAAGCTGACGAACACGACCCTGGTGCTGTTCAGCCTGCAGATATGCAAGGCCCTGGTCTACCTCGGAGGGGTCAGCGTGGTGCACAGGTAGGAGGCCGCCTCCACGAGGATTCATTCACGGTGAGGAGGATTTAAGAGGAGCAGCGCCGTTGGTTTTAGAACTTATCAGCGAGCTTCAGGCAGCGAAGGGATTCCAGGAAAGGAAATGAGTTTTTGCCTGTGTGGAATATTTGAGCATTCCTTTTGTGTTGTGGAGGAATCGGAGGCATTCGCGTCAGTCAGCGAGGAACGAATTTGCTCTGTTCCCGTCACACACATCAGCGTCCTCCAAACCTTCAGCCCGGGTTTTTTTTTTCGCAGGGACATCGCCGTGAGGAACGTGCTCGTCGCCAGCGCCGACTGTGTGAAGCTCGGGGACTTTGGCCTGTCGAGGTACATCGAAAATGAAGAATACTACAAAGGTAAGCGCCTCGTCGCGGGGGGGGGGGGCAGCGGGTTTGAAAACGGGCGCCGGCTGTGCTCAGACGCTAACGAGCGCCGCCTCTGTTCTGTCTGCAGCGTCTGTGACTCGGATGCCCATCAAGTGGATGGCCCCCGAATCCATCAACTTCAGACGCTTCACCACCGCCAGTGATGTCTGGATGTTCGGTGAGCGCAGACGCTAGGCGATTGGGTCCCAATGAATGATGTTTAGTAAAAAAGACACAGGTTTGAGCTGCTTTTTGTGCCCGTGGGTGCGTAGCTGTGTGTGTGTGGGAGATAATGAGCCGAGGGAACCAGCCGTTCCACTGGCTGGAGAACAGGGACGTCATCAACCAACTAGAGCAGGGCATCCGTCTGCCCAAACCAGAAAACTGCCCCCCCGCCCTCTACTCCCTGATGACGCGCTGCTGGGCCTACGACCCCAAAGAGAGGCCGTCCTTCACCGACCTGGTGGTCAAGATCAGGTACGAGGGGCTTTTCGCCTCGGGCACGGCGCCTTGACGCGCAGCAGCCAACACCGACCGCTGTTCTCTGACCGCCAGTGACGTCCACAAGATGGAGAAGGAGCAGGAAGTGGAGCGGGAGCGGGAAAGAACGCGCTCCACAAAGTTCTTCGACCCCAAGTTCACAGTGAGCGAGCCTCCTCCCAAGGTTTGTGGCGCGCCATACGTCGCACATGTTAAAACGGGCACGTACCAATTCAAATGTCCTTCATTTCAGCCTTCCAGGTTGTTACCTGGGCCCCGGTTTGGGAACGCGCTCAGTGTTGGCCTGCACATGCAGGTAACCTCACCTTCATGTGGTCACGCCAAAGGTGGTTGCTCAAAGGCCTGATGTATTTGCCTGACGTGTCTGTGCAGCTGAACGAGGCTCTGTGTGCCAGCTCGCCCAACCTGGCCAGCCCGTCCGAGTACCAGTCCCCCGTGGACTCCATGAGCATGCTCACCGTGCCGCTCAAGTCCCCTCGGCCCCGCAGCATGGGGGTAAGGACCGCACTAGGACTAGGACTAGTGCACTAGGACTAGGACTAGTGCACTAGGACTAGGACTAGGACTAGGACTAGTGCACTAAGACTAGGACTAGTGCACTAGGAGCACTGAGCACGTTTTATGGGCTCACGTGGCCCAACTGCTTGTCTCGCAGGAGAAGGAGTTTCCTCTGGTGGAGCCGAACAGTTGGGAGGACGCCCAGCTCCTTTGGAGGAGGGAGAAACAGACCTTGCAGGAGACTCTCCGTCAGCAGAAAGTTGACATGATGGAGGATGAGAAGTGGCTGAAGACCGAGAAGAAACTTCTGGTGTGTAAACGGACTATTTCTATTTGTCAAACCTGTTTTTGTGACCTAATTGCCAAAATTCTTTAAATTGTTCTCATGCAGGATCCCATGGTAGCAGTGAACATCATCGTCCCAGAGGTAAGAACAGTTCAGACTGAATGGTTCTCAGCGGTTTCAGTTGAGTCCTGAATCCAGTCCTGAGCTCTGTGTATCTTGATTCTTTTCAGCCGCCTGAGCCTGAACCGGAGCACGGTGAGAAGCACGCGCTCACTTATCTCCTTAATCTTAATCTTCACGTCCCTTTGTCTCTGGTAACGTTTGTCTCTCTGTTCCTCAGCTCCGCCAGAGAAGCCGCCCCGGCTCACAGCACAGGTAATTACCCCGGTTCAGTCTGGATTTTAAAATCTTTTTCATCTGACTCAAAAGGCCAATTAATTTCATTAGACTTGATTTTTTTCAGATAAAATGCATTTGCTATAGTCAGTCACAAGTGAAATTATCCCCGAAGCGAAAGAGTCTTAATGTGTCTGGGTGATTTTGAGCACGCAATCATTCTTCTTCCTCAGCCTGCACCTACAGCCGAGCTGGACCGCTCCGACGACAAGGTGTACACGTGTGTCATGGAGCTGGTCCGAGTTGTTGTCCAGCTCAAAAACGACATCACCACCTTGGAGCCAGAGCAATATATCAACATTATCAAGGTGGAGTTGGACAGAATCCTGTATTTAGCTCCGGGTCTTTAACCCGATGCTGCTTTAATGAGCAGGTAATTACGTGCAAATGACTGTTTTCTATTGATCGCCCACAGGTTGTGGGGAAGGCTTTACGAGATCTGATCTGCAGCGTGGATGACGTTCTGCCCTCCTTACACACGTCTGTCAAAACCGAGGTACAGGACCCTTTGTTGGATCTCGTATCTCCCTGTAATTTTTGATTGCATTTTGGTTGCTGTTTTTAATATCCCGCCTGCTTAATTGAAAAAATTGTTTTTACCGCCGCTACAGATCGAGGGCACCCAGAAGCTGCTCAACAAAGACATGGCGGAGCTGATCAGCAAGATGAAGCTGGCCCAGCAGAACACCATCACCTCCCTGAAGGAGGAGTGCAAGAAGCAGATGCTGGCCGCGGCGCACACCCTGGCCGTGGACAGCAAGAACATGCTGGACGCCGTGGACCAGGCCAGGGTCCGGGCCAACCTGGCCAAGCCCGCGCCCGTCTAGCGCTGCGCAGCTTCACTTCGAGTCCGCGTGATTCGTGGTTCACGCCGGAGCCGAGCGTCCGTCGAGAAAGCAGCGTTTCAGTTGTGATGGGACCAGTTGAGCGAAGCTTGTGGAAAACTGGACTTTTAGTTGGAAAAGTCAGGGAAGGTTTTATCAAGGTGTAGTGAAAGCGATGATTAGTGTATAGGGTGGCCTACAGGCATCATGTGTGATGATAGGTGAGGTACTGACTTAGTAAATGAATTATCCTTGTAAATATGAAACGACTAATTCAGAAATGGGAAAATAATGAACTGTACTGACATGAGAAATACCAAGAAGAGGAACAAAAGTTAGCTCGTGGTTAAAATGTTTATATATTAGAATTCAAACTTCAATTTAGGTATTATTATGGCTCACCATATATTATTATAGTAGTATAGGATTACTATTATGACAGTGTAAACTAGGTGCGTACCTTGATTATGTCGGTAATCCTTAGTATTTTAGAGTTTTAAAGTCCACTCCCTTTTAAAATATTACCTCTGTTCAGTATCGATCATCATCTGTATGTACGCACTTGGACAAATTAAACATCTGAGAGCTGATGTTTCTGAAAGACTCTTAAGTGGCAGGTAGAATGAGAAGGTTGTACTTCACACCCGATCTACTGTATTTCGGTTCGAGGTGGAGAAGTCTTACAATAAAGAGGGAAGGTTTTTCCACATAGAAGTGAATGTTTAATCTGGGTCGGTCCAAACCAGCACACGTTCTCTTCTCCCTCCTCTAGATTTGTACAAATGAGTCAATATGTTAGAAAGTTTCCACACAAAGGGATAAAAACTTGTTTTCAATAATGCATGTCCATAAAAATTTTTACTTTTAATTTACATAAGTTCGATTGGCTACTTTTTCCTCCAAGTCCTAATTCCACAGTACCCTGTATCGTGCCACTGCTGGTCTAAAGGGTGGAAGTCACCTGCTCCCAGTCTGAGGCATTCCCTGCATGCAAATGATCAACTAACATGACAAATGTTATGATGATGAAATGGTTAAACATCAGATCAACACTGAGCATTTAGTGACGGCCTTGTTCATTTGCTACAGTTAGTGGATACAGGAGCCCAACATACACAGATGTTAACAACAAATAACAGACTCTTGCATTTGTCCCCTCATTAGTGGAAATCATCTGATCAGTTTGGGTTTGATGGTGTGTAAATAGCCATTTGAGGCCGCGTGGCTCCACGAGTCCAGCTACACTTCGAGTTGTGACATCACCCAAGTGGGCGTGGTCACAGCTGTGTCTGTGTGAGCGCTAGATCATGCCCGCGAGCCACGGGGGCAGGAAGAGGCCGATGGTCCCGAGCAGGCACACGATGATGAACATCCACAGGAAGATGCGGTCGATCACCATGGCAACGTACTTCCAGTCTTCTTTCACCTGTGTAGAACAGGAATGTCGAAGTTTATGTTGACGAATAACCGTTCAAGGTTTAAAAAAAAATGCTGCTGTGATCATACTGTATATTGTACTTCACGGATACTCACGCTGAAGTCTGCATCCTCAGCCCTCAGGTGATCTGCGATGTAGTGCACACCTTCTAAAGCCCGTATGACGCTGGGCGACAGCAGGAACGTTGGCTCGGACACAGTACTGTCAGCGTTTGTCTGCCGAGGCGCGGGGTTGAGTCTGCTTCCTGCTAGCTGCCTCTCCGCCCCCCCGGGCACCTCCTGCCGGTTCAGGCTGTTGGGCGTGGTCTTCTGCTGCGGGGGAGGAGTAGACCCCGGGGGTCTGGGCGAGGGGGGGCGGAAGGAGAAGTACGAGGTCAGAGTCCCCAGCTCCAGGTCCTCGTAGCAGCTCCTCTCCGGGACCTCCCAGGACCCCTCTCGCAGCCAGTTGGCTGAGGTGCTGAGGCAGGCGCCGGGTCTGAACCCGGCGATCCGGCCGTGGCCGTGCTGGAGGAGCAGCAGGCGCCGGCGCCGGCCGTCCGGGGCGGGCCGCCGCATGAAGAGCCAGCGCGGGATCAGGTCCAGGAACACGGAGTGGACCCAGCGGGGCATCTTGTGCGTGCTGGGCGAGCGATGGTGCACGTTGAGCACGAAGACGGTGATGACGATGGAGAGGGTGACGAAGATCATGGTGAAGAGGAGGTACTCGCCGATGAGCGGGATGACGAGGGACGTGGACGGTATGATCTCTGTGATGAGGAGGAGGAAGACGGTGAGGGACAGCAGCACAGAGATGCACAGAGTGATCTTCTCGCCGCAGTCTGAGGGCAGGTAGAACACCAGGACGGTGAGGCAGGAGATCAGCAAACACGGGATGATGAGATTGATGGTGTAGAACAGAGGGAGCCGGCGGATGATGAAGAAGTAGGTGATGTCTGGGTAGATCTCATGGCAGCAGTCGTACTTCTTTGTATTGTACGTCCCCACAGCGTTGATGATGGCCCACTCGCCGCTCTCCCAGTAGTTGTTCAGATCCACCGTGTTTTCAATGCGCTCCAGGTCGATCTTGGCCTTGTCGTAGGTCCACGAGCCGAACTTCATCTTGCAGTTCTGCTGGTCGAACGGGAAGAAGGTGACGTCGATGCTGCAGGAGCTCTTGTAAATGGCCGGCGGCACCCAGCGGATTTTACCCGTGTGGAAGAGGTGAGCCTTCGTCATGTGAGTCACGGCGAACTCACCATCGGCGCTGGGGAAACAGGGCACACGTCACGGCGTTCAGCTTCGAGTTAGCCAGAAATTAACATAATTTCTTGAGTAAAAGTAGTTTTTCACTTTTCAAATCCACGCAGTGAATAAGTGATTTTCCATCTCCTTTAATCTTGCTGCCATTCATCGCTTTAATGACGATGACAGCTTCTGGTGGAGACGCACAGATGAGTCCTCATCGTTTCATTAGTTTCAGCTGTCTTTAAATTCACTAACAGACTGTGATTACACAGAATTCCATCATCAGCCTTCCCACGTTTTATGACAGGGCAAACAGAGGAGAAGAGGAGGCTTAACTGATGGAGATGATGTCCATTAGGGCCATACACAAAAAACTCCATATATATATATATATTAACTGGCATTAAGCAGTTATTAATGTTTGACAAAGATCACAGTTTTACGTGTATACAGAAGAACCACCAAGTGAATGGATCATGTGTAGAAACACAGAAATAATATACTCGTGAGTCCACAAGATGGCGCCACCTTCACACCACAGAGCCTGTTATGAGTGGTTTAATATTATTATTATTATATATATCTGACAGACTTTAATCATTAGTTTTTCTGCAACTCTTTTCAATAAGCCTACATTAAAGCTATTCTTGTAATATATTAATCGAAGGACTGCGACCTAAACATCAAACTGCATCAAACTGTATTCCTTTTTGGAGTGAGACTCACCCTTCTAATCAATCAGAGGTGGACATTTATTTCAGCTTGATTGTTTTGTAGCTTCTTTTACTTTTTTTAATTTATAGATTTAAAATTTCAAAACAAATGAAACAAAGTGAATAAAAGAAATTTTTAATGTGGATTTGGAGGCTTTTCAACAAGCTTTCTAAATAGCACACAGTTTGAAGCAGCAAATTAATTTAAGTGTAAATATTCATCATTTCCTTGAATGTAATGACTTGTGTTGCTTCTGGTCCTGTTAAGTTCTTGGTTGTGTGTTTGCTCCATCTCAGACTCACTTGTTGTAGAGAACGATGTCTGGCACCCAGATGAGCTCTGACGGGACTCTTATAGATGTCACATTGTCATAGTCAGACGGCCTCCAGCGAAGCTTGTAGTCGTTCCACTCCTGTCAGATACAAAGAGCAGAGAAGTTCTGGGATCCTTTACGTCAATCATTCCCTCACACATCTTTACGAAACTTAATAATAAATCAATCCTGACCTGTTTAAGCCACACGTTGGTTGTCATCATTTGGTTCTTCTCATCCTATCAGACACGCAGACAGAGACACAGAGACACAGGGAGCGAGTCAAGGCTGTCAGCTCTGGGTTCAGGCCAGAAAACTACTGTATATGGCTCCTGGAGGTTTGTCAAAGCAGACAAATATAGCTCACAGCAACTGGGAGTGTTGTGCACGGGCGTTTTTTGCTGCGAGAACGGAAACATGAGCTAGTTCATCAAAGTTTGTTTTTGCGACTGCATGTAAAAATACCAAATAGTCAGTGTCGGTGTCAGACGGTGCCTAATAATCACATTACACCAAAAACAGGCTTTTGCATTGAGAAACTGTAGTTTGGAGGTTTTGACCTCGATCAAGCACACGTGAACCCCCACGTGAACGACTCACCACGTCGATGAGCTGCGCTATGGACAGGCCAAACTTGACGATCACCACGTCGGAGATGTTCGGCACGGGCCTCGACAACTTGTTGTATCCATCAAACAGCGTGTTGAAGAGCTCGTCCTCTGCGTGCGAGTGGGTCTGGTCGTGACAGAGAACTGCGGGTGACATGGTCTTCTTTTAATTTAACCTTATGGTAAAACACACACCGCTGATCATTTGAACAGCTTTTGCAGATTTAGTTAATATTTATATGGTATAAGTGAAAAAGTACCAGGATCAGAGGAGAGACATTTAAAGCATATATTGTTTAAATCCTCACTTAACAAACAGTAGTAAATCAGACTATTGGTGAACATCTCTTGTTTCTGCCCAGTGTAAACATCTAAGACTGTCTATAAAGCCTTATAGACTTTTCCACATCTTCACAAATCCTTTGATCTCTTGATCTAAACTCCCCGTACGCGTTGCCAGCTAAAATCTCTCAAGGTGAACCGGCAGAGACGTCTCTCCTCCCAAAGCAGCTTCCGCTGTGATGCCTCTTCAGTTGCTAGCGTTCACAATGAGAAGCGGCTCGGTCGGATCCGGTTTGACTGTTGCCGTGTAGACCGGCCGAGTCGTTTCACAGGACTGGAGTCCCGTCCCTCGTGGATCATCCCCGCCTTCGTCAGTGTAGTCGGACTCAATTACACACATCATTACTTGCCGGTGTTAAGTGGAGGTGAAATAATTTCTCAGCAGCAGAGGGCGTTTATTGTTGCGCTGTGTGTCACTGTGCGTTGCAACTGATGCATAAAACAATTAAGGGACAGTATCCGCTTGAAGCAGAGGGTGATGATAGCGTGTGCGTTTCCACTCACTTGGGATGAATCTAATGGCATCAATGACTGACATCAAACATAGGTGACATATCACAGATGTACGTAACAGTAAAACACATATTAAATTATAACCCGTTTACTAAGTTTGAAACATATGCAGAAACAACGTCTCCTAATTAAGGTGAGACTCAAGCAGGACAGTTGAATTTGTTTTGCCCCCGTCGCACTAGAAAGGGATGCGAGGCAGACCTTGAGGGAGGAGGAGGAGGTACAGGATGTTTTTAACACAAGTCTGAACACCTGTTTGTGCTGATCATCAAAAATAAAGAAACCTCCACTGCAATAGAATCTCAGACTGAAAATATTCATCTTACACGGGAATATATTCAGATTATTAAGTGAAGTAGCTTTTATTACCATATATAAAATATGAGGAGACTTTTACAGGTTTATTTACATTTACAGCACTGGTGTCAGTTCAGTCACACGTTGTTGGAACATTTTCTCAGGGTGTCTCTTTTTGATAGTTTTTGGATTTGTTCTAGTCAATAAAATCAACCCTGGCTTTATTCTTACTTGCCATGTTTATAATAATGAGACTATTAATTTGAAAAGCCCAATTTAAGTTCCGCACGAGTCTAGTTCAGAGAAAGGGATTGTGGGAGTTTTGGTTCAAAAAAAGCAGGTGTTGGAATTGAAAGGTAAGTGGCGTTTACTCAATTGGAGGGTTACAATTAACAAAAGAAAAAGCCCCCAGACTTTTGAAGCTCATAGAAATAGTAACATGTCGGTTTATACCAGACATTTCTCTGTTTCGGTTAGTAGTTAACGGAGAGAAAGCGGGAAGAGGGACGCTAATTACCTGACGGGCTCACGAGCAGCCAGCACAGAACCGCCGTCCTCCCGGAGAGCAGGTGATCGTGTCCCATCTCGTCCTCGGTCCAAGTTCAGCGGGGAGCATGGAGGTGTGTCCGTTGTGTTGGAAGCGTGACGCGCGCGCCAAACGTGTCATCTTCGCAGCCGGGAGGCATGTCAGGACGACTCCGCTACTGTTACGGCTGCTTTTATACGCGTGGGCGTGACGAGACGCGGCCCGATTAACTTTTCCCTCCAAACGCCGCTCGTCTCATCCCAACCTGCGCTGGATGAGACGTGGGACCCGAAGTTCCCGCGAACTGTCCATCACTCGCTGAATCATCACTCAGATTAACTCACACACCTTAGTGCTTTAGCACCACCGCCCCAATCACTACGCCCTTTACGCTGTATTAGCCGAATTCCATATTTTTACGCACGGTGCCAATAATTTTGCGCGTTCGGCCAACAAATGCGTGGCCCAAGCTGCTTCACGCGCACAGAAGGCAGCGCACATCTGTCCACTTGGCTTCTTATACCCGTAACAGCGTCTCCTCCTCCTGTCTCCCACTCGCCCTCTCTTTCTCTCTTTCTGCGCGCGCGCGCACACACGCACACAGGCGCGCGCGCCCGCTCGCACCGGGGGAAGTTGCGGGAGCAACAGTGACCAACTCAAATAAGCCAAATGACACCCTGTCTGGTCCAAAAAAAGTTAACGTTGGTTGTTGTCACGTTTAATGAGTGAGAATGTAAATATGAATGGTGTCTGACTGGATGCTGCTGTGGAAAACAGCTAGAGAGCAGACGAGGTGGATGAATATGGATGGTGGAGGTGTTTCCCCTTAAAATATGGACATGAGCATAAATGTTATGTAGGCATGGCAACAATCCAGAGAAGGCGGTATTATATAAATTAATTAAAAAGGCCATGTTGGAGTTGTTGATGTTTGATGTTGATGTTTGATGTTTAAATGCATTTCATGGTTACGAATATCAAAATAATCATGGAAAGGATAAAGACGAATTGTTTCATCCACAGGTTACGGTTGATGTCCTGTCTCCCGCTGTAAACGCCTTCTTGTGCAGCCTTTTGCTTTTCTATTGCAAAAACCAAACTCTCCACTGAAACCCACTGGCCTCCGTCCTCACCCTGGAACCAGATGGCCAGCGCGTTGCTTCCCCTGGGGGAGACTTACACAGCCATTATGTTTGGCCTCTGAAGGCCAGTCGTCTTGGATCCATAAACACACAGCTTGGCTCAAACCTGCACCACACGCTGTTGCCATGTTTGACCTCAGCAGATTCCGCGAGTCATGTCTGGGTGGAAAAAAGACAAATCTATATTGCTTTTTTTTGGGGGGGGGGGCAGCTTAGAGAGGTTTATTTCTGTTTATGTCACACAGGATGTCCCACACACTAGTCCCCAGTCAGAGAATGGTGTGAACTTATTAAACTGGTTTTCAGCACGTCCCTAATGATGCATTGTAACAATGTCTTTCAGCTGCTTTGTGAGTGAGGCATGCAGCGCCTGTGACGAGCTTTCCAGCCTGTTGGCGATGTCTGCTGCTGCACGAAGCATGTCTTCAAAAGCCAGGGACTCCTCTCTGATTCTGCTCCGGAAGACAAGCGGTGCAGGTCACCAGGTGGAGTGGAGGAGAAAGGAAACACGTGGAGAGTAAGTAAAATAACAGCTGAACTACATTATTAAGGCAGGAAACACTGTATAAGTGATAGAATGATAAAGGGTTATGATTTTTAAAGCATATTTACTCTGTGTCCAGTAAACATGCCGTTCAGCTAAAACCTGAACTCTAATATGTGTAACATCTGCAAATGAATTTGTCTGCTTTGGATGTATCAGACATTTTTAAAGGGCACGCTGCATATCACAAATGAAAAAAAAAAAGATCCAGATTTATTAATCTGCGCAGCCGAAATGTCAGCGAGAGCTGTAAACGTGACTTTTACAGTTTCCCAGAGACCAATGGGAGTCCTTTAGTCGGCTTGTTTTTCATCAATTATGTACTCACTTCTGTTTCCCAACAAGTGCGTCTGACACGTCTCCCTCCAGCTGCTTCTCTAGATCTTCCTCAGCTTTCTGCACCACCTCACTGCAGCTCTTGAGTTCATCTTGAATTCCAATTAGATTTTCCTTAATCACGTCTTTATAGCTCAGATCCTCCAGCTCTGCCCCCACAAACTGCTCCAGGTTCTCCATCACTGCCTTGTTTCCATGATGGATGGTGTGCAGATAGGCCAGCTCCTCTCTCTGGGCCTTTAGCCGGCGAGCTAAGGCGCTGTTAGTGCTGAAGTGGACGGAGCACTTGTCTGGATGGTTTTCATAGTGCAGCACAGCGGCCGGCGATGCGATCCAGTCACGGTTGTTTCTCATCCTTTCAGGTTCATCGCCAATCGCCTGGGTCGTTGTGTCATTGTTGGCCGCGATCTCGGGGGAAATGCCAAATCCAGAGCCCCAGTCCCCGTCTCCACTTTGGCACAGCGTCGGGGTTGCTATAGATACCCACACCAAGATGAAGGCCATCCACCACCAGCGCCACATGGTAACCTGAAAACAAAAGGTGAGTGGCTGGGTTTAACTTCAGTCAGCATTTAATCATCACACCAGCTGCAGTCTATTTAGTGCCGTATGTAAAAGATGCATGAAACTAGAAACATTAAATGTTTATTGTTACCTGTTTGTATGTATTGGAAGCACAGTATAAAAGGTAAAAAGGCTATGCTCAAATTATAGAAATCTATATTTAAAAACATCTCTAAATGTATTTCTCTGCAGATCATCCCCTGTTTCCTCTCTCATCAGTAAATCGCTTAAATTTTCATCCCAGATTCAGCTGTAAATCCAAACAACCGTAGCCTAGATTGTTTATTAAATGTATTAATATAAATTTGCTTAGTGAAAATACTTTTCTCCATTTCGATAGTTCACACAAACAGCATGGATGTTATTATGCCATGAAGTATCCTGTTGGTTTAAAAGGCTAAACTCGTGACCTTTAGACATTTATTCTATGCATTTTCTAGTTGTCATTTGTCCTCGTGCTGCACATTTCAGTAATAGAAACGGCTTCTATTTAATCTTTAATAGTGTAGAGGTTCACAAATGTGACACCCTGAATGTCAGGCTGCATATGTTAGCAGCAGGCGCATCACACCAACACGCACATTTCACTTTACTTGTGTTTTCTTATATGTTTTGGAAGCCTTAATAATGCACCACTGATACCACATAACATTTTAAAATAAAAGGTTAGACTAAATATTACATTGATTATTTACTACCAGAGCTTCTACATGACACTTACCATGAGCCTACTGTATTGGTACCACTGCGCTGATGCTACTGTACAGACTAGTGAACACCTAATGCTCCGTGGTTGGGCCACAGCTCAGTGGATGCACGAGTTGTGTCAGACCCTCTGCAGCGGTGTTTACTTTGCTTTGTTAACTTCTCCGGGGGTCTTTCATTTGTTCACCCGTCACCCTAAAGTGAAACCAGTTGATTGAGTTGAACTTTTTGTTGAGAAACCGTCTGAACACCAAGTTACGCGTGCTGCTTAAATGAACACCGTAAAATTGTCTGTTTATTATATAATGTTGTTGTGTGGCCCGAACCCATAAAAGCCTCAACTGTTCTACCTCCCTCCCCCCGTTCCTGGACCCTTAGATGGTGACCTCACATATGTTCCAGCAGCTGTAAGACGAGTAGTAAACAGAAACCAGCAGAGACGCAGCCCTTGCCTCACGACACCGGGGTAATAAAGCGCTCGGTTCTTTTAATTGACGTGTGCATTGTAACGGATGAGCTGATATCACCCAGCGAAATAAAAGACATTTAATGAGTTTCATCTGAGGCGAGGCGTGTCGTTATGAGAATTTGCATTAGATTTGTATCTGTAAACATCTCATACTTTATGAATAGGGTTTAATATTCAGGCAGTTTATAAAATACTGGGGAACAAACGCTGTATACTACACAGTATTATATAGTAATGTGCATTATCTTAACATCTCAGTCTTAGAGATGCAACACAGCTTGTCCAGAACTTGTCCATTACTCTGTACTTTTACTGCCCTTGTATGGATTTTAGTAAATCAAACACTTAATGTGCGATAAAATCTCCAGACTAATGACAGAAAACAGCCGAATGGAAATGCAGTTCATCTTGAAATATAACTTTATTGTCTCACTGTTTCATTACAGCAGCAGTAAAAGTCACAAGCGAAGGCTGTTGCCGTTAATTCATTCTCTTAAAGCCCGTTCTCTTAAAGAAGCAGGGTTGCACGGCACAGATTGGCAGGAGCAGTTGCCTTTGTCATTGGAGTGAACTGGGCAATTTCCACACTGGCATCTTACAGTTAAGTAGAAACCGTGTTTGTGTGAGGCTTTTTGTGGCCTGGAGCGACTTCTTTTGCCTTCAGTCTGACAATAGTTTCATTGTGAAGTGGTTTAAACTCATAGAACTGATACAATTCGTAAATGTCTTTAACATCCAGACCTTAAGTAGTTCAAACCTAAAAAATATGTAATCTACAAGCATTCAAATAATCCATTCAGAAGCTGGAGTACAAGTATATTCAGGGACAAAAAATACTTGACTTTACATGTAATTAATGAAACATGTCATGGTTACATTTAATATTTGGTTACATTTATAGTGATGTAATGACTGGCTATGTAAGGAAAATATAAATTCTGTGAAGTCATTTCATACATTCCTAATTAACTTTTCTACTTTTACCAGTGGGACTTCCCAAGTTCTGCACAATGTAAGGCCACCAAGTTTATCAATCCAGTTCCCAAACCGAACTTACCTAGCTTCAAAAACCTTCCCAGTTGGATTCTGCTGCTTCGACTCCAAAGCTTCAGGGCTACTGTTCGCAAGCGCCGAGGACAAATGCTCGGTTTCCTTCTTCATGTCAGGGGAAAAAATGCAGACACATGCACACACAATTAGGGTTTGGCTGGAGAGTGTGGTCGTCAGTATGCCCCTGTCTGCTGCTGGGAGGGGATGGAAGGGGAGGGGATGTTTGTAAAAAAAGCAGAAACTGAATGATTTCTTTCTTTGCAATGGAAAGAGGGGCTGGGAAAGGAAGGGGAAGGGGGGTGTAATCTACTTCACATCTGCAGGCTCTGGTGGGGGACAGGGGAAACTAGGTTTCCTTTATATAGGGGGAAGTGTCTTTTGCTTTCCTTAGTATATTGGAAATGTGCTACTGACTTGCGTTGTAGGCCCTATATGTGCTATCAAGGCTTTAACACCCAGACAGATTATCAAGGATTATCAAAGAACTAGGATGAATCTGTTGGATGACTTGCAGGGTTATCAACGCTCTAATGTAATTAAAACACACAACGTGGAGTTCTCTCCCCGTTTCTGTCTTGGCTAAATGCGCTTTATAGGCAGCGCCACCTCCACAGAGAGTATTCCAACACCAGGTGCAGATAACAGGCAGGTGGGTTTACCGTCAGGGAAACAAATCTGCTCTTAATCAAACCCAGAACAGCAACCAGTAATTCTGATGGCTTGTGGTCGGAGTGATTAATGAGTGGGAGCTGCATTTTAAAAGTGTATGGATAAGATTTATGACTTTATCGACCTATAATTGGTAACCAAGACGTCACATTGACAAACCATGTGCACAGTTTATCTCATTTAGGGGGAGGATTGTGCACATTTTGTGTCACGAATGATCAGATATTTGATGCAGGGAGGATCCAATGCAGTGTCAGTGATGTGCTTAAGTAGCATATTTTTATTTAGTTTTCATGGCTTGGGCCTTGAATTCCTGTAGATAATGATCTCGGCTGTACAACTGTGCTGATGTGCTTGACACATTGTGGCAAATGTAGTGTTTTACATAAATAAATAAGCAGGAAGTGAATAGTTATTATGAAAACCTTGATGTGATAACAAAATAATCCCAACCAAACATTCCGTAACTTTTATGATGACTTTTATGCTAGTTACATATGTAGCTAGTAATAATACTGTTTATCTGTGCTTACAGGTTCAATAGCTGTTAAAGTCATCCCAAATAAATTCAGCTCAATGAGTTTCACTGTAATCACTGAACGCATCTTAATAAATACACAAATTAGACCATGACCACGAATATATTGACCAAAAAACTATTTCGGCGCTTCCTAATTGACCAACACCTCGTTATTGAGCGAGGCCAAGGACCCGGTGCTCTCTGCAGCCACTTATCCACCGCAGTGCACAAGCAGCGAGTGCCACAGTGTGCTGGAGCTGATAAACTTTGCTAATCCACTCTGGGACCCGACTACAGTCCGGGCTTTTCTTGGTGCTCAGAACCAGCTTGCTCTGCCACTTTATTCATGCTGCTTTTAACGGCGCAGATTCGGGAGCTTAGGGAGTTACAAGCAGGGATTTGCGATAACGTTTAAACTCCATAACGCGACAAACTGCGCACAACAGTTAAAGACGCTGTAAAATGTTGCTGGTGGACAAACTGTCTTTCTTAGAAGTCTGAGACTGCAGGACGAGCTAAAAAAAAACAAAACTACAGATTCACTAGCAACGTTGTGCTGTACAAGTCAGCAGACACACACAGCACAGTACAGTGGGCCGTGTCCTGAATCAGCAGCAATAAGTCCAAATGTACATGCATTCATTGTTTTACAGTAGCTCAGTACTGTAAATAGTAATTGAATCCAGCCTAGATGTGGACAGCGAGCAACTGTGTCCTCTTTCTCCGAGGATTGTTGTTCCTTTTTTTGTTTTGCCTCTTGTCGTCCTTCTTGTCAGACCTTTGTTAGACAGACTCTGTCCAGGCCCCGACGCTGTGTGGTTTTAATGTGGATGCTTCACATATTAAAAATCTAATTATACAGTACATTTCAGTTTTGACTGCCTCGCTTCGATTAAATTTTGCAGGGCACTCACCAGGAAGTCATAAAATAAGCACACAGACCTGAGGCACATATGAATAAACAAAACTTCTGCATTGACAGTATCGCTGAGATGTTTTGTAATTATCGGACAAATGTAGATCACTGCTTAAATCAGAAGGACTCTGAGTGTACTGTACTGAACCCAACCTTTAGTGACGGTGCAGTGAGTGGGCACTCATGTCTCATGTCTGGGATATGTTGTGTGTTTTAAAACAAATGCCACCCTTCTAATATATTAGAAACCCAGACCTCCATCCAGGCCTCATTATATAAATCAACCAGCAGGATATGTAACAGCCTCAGGACATTTTGAACTGATCAATTAGACTCACACTGATTTGGACCAATGGAAACACAAGCGCACTGTCCTGCACGTACTGCCCAAAAGTTGTGTTTCACATCCCAGTTTTATCAGCTCATGTTTAGTGTAATTAAATATCCGTAGACAAATGTAAGATACGTGGTTAGTCAGAATTCAATCAGCCAAATGTAATTTGGTTTGTGTGTTTCCTGGAGACCATGAGGTCAGAATAGAGGACGACATAATGGCTGTCACTGCTTGGCTGCATCCTCTCACAACCTCACTTCTCAGAAAGGCTCCAAAACAAATGGAACGATGGATCCAAACATCACATGACGGTAACACGCCCCAAATACACCATGTGGGGAAATCCATAGTTAGAACATTTGTTCATGTCCTTTTGTTTGAGTTTTCACATTTTTTCATGAGAGACTATTTAAGTGGTCTCTGTGGTCTCCAGTGTTCCTCATCAGATTCCTGTCACTGCACTTTCAGTCCCCAGTCTCGGTTTGTGGTTTTTTTTATTTTCGTGGCATTAGCAGAAGAAAAATCTTCAAGAAGCTTTGATCTGTAGTAATTATATATATCTAATTTAATCCATTTCAGTGTTTTGTTCATAGTCCTCTGACATGTAAAAGTTACTAGCGTCACCTTGACTGTCCGTGGGTTTTGTCCTGACAAGTTGTGAACCAACTTGGACACATGCTTCAGGTGATTGTCATGCTGCAGACCCAGCAGAAACCTAAAGCCCTGCATAATGTTGCTTCATTATCCCATGCAGTGCAACGAGGCTTCCTGTGACTGAAGCACCCAAACAGCCGTCTGACATTATCCTCCCACTTCCACGTCTAAGGCCGATCATGCATTGCACATTAATTAACCGTCTCCGTGTGACAGGATGTTCTGAAACCAGTGAAATAAAGAAACACAAGCCTGAGATATCAGTATCACTTTGTATTGCTGTTTAGTTCACACTCAGTGTCTGATGTCCTGAGTCCTTCATTTGTTTGATGTAATTATGGCCCCTGGCAACTTTTAAAGAAAGCAGGTGTCAAAGCGGGGCTGGAAATAACTATAAAGAACAATATTTTGAAAGCCTCTGTGTTCATTTGCTACGGTCAGACCGAACAATTTTCAAACCGCCACAGCAATCTTTAAAGTTTTTCCACATCTTTTCCTCTTTTTTTAAAGTTTCCTGCCATCTTGTACAAACTGATCCCTGTTTCTGACTAGAATTGCTCAACCTCCTTTTTTACTTCTTTGCCTTTTCTTGCAAATACCTGTGAAGTTAAGATTGCTGTTAAATGATAAGAAGCCTTTAGGCAAAAACGTACTTAATATAGCAAATAAAGCTAAGCCTGTTATAGGCTGTTTGATCAAGGTCAGAGATAATGATCTTTTGTGGGATTGTACCTTTTAATCTTTTTCATGCGTCTGCTGCAGTTTAATGTTAATACATAGGAGTTGAAAAGCTGCACTGTGTAGTGGACACGTGAATTTGATCTAGGGAAAAAAAAAGTAGAATATATCTCAAATATGCTTAGAAGAGAAGAAGTGAAGACCAAACATAGGTAACTAAAAAGAAGATTAACATAATGTGTGTTCATAATCTTTTGGTCATAACTTCTCATCTGCTCCATCTCGTCTGTATCCACTGCATCACCTGTCCCTCTGTGCCTCTCTGGGAGGTGATGGAAGGAGGTCAGCAGGGGGAAAGTGAAAATTAGGACCCCAGCTGGGTCCCCATCCAAGCACGAACTCTTAATCAATACTAGCCAGCCAAAAGAGGCATGTCAGGAGCAGAGAGGGTCAGGGTCACAAATATCAGGCCACTCTTATGTGCCAAATTGAATCCTATGGCTCGGAGGGTCTTTGGGTGCTGACCTATCACAGGACGGCTAGAAGGAATCTATCTTAGTCTGATATTGCTATAGCATGAAGAAATCTCACATTTATTTTGTTCTCTTTTCTATCAACATCCAAAAGTCACAAGTGGCGCAGATCTAAACAGACCTAACGTAAATAATCTCCTCCGGATGCTTGTCATGCAGGTACATGGCTGTGCTACCTGCCATTGGCATTCAGATCACACCGCATGCCAATGCCAAATGCACTCACGATGGCTCTAAGGGAATCAGGCTGTCCTTCAGGCTCTCATCTAGCCTGCCTTAATAATGGGTTTTCCACACATAACATACACACTCACTGAGTATTAATGTGGGAGAATAATATTTCCGGAAAAAAGGGGGCACTCGAGTCCCAAATTGAATTTACAACGTTACATTGGGTTTAAAAAGGGAGCTGTGGCACGTGTAATGGCCAGGAAATAATAGTCTGCTTGACTGAGCAGCCAAGGACCAGGCAGGGGATTAAACGAGGTGCTGCTCTGGGTTTACCATAAACTGCTGGTGTTACTAGAGGTTACACACGTCTTAGCGGAGCTGTGCAGTGGATGGACACTTCAGGAGCTGCATTAACATCCAGGAGCTCCCGATATTCTCACGTTTTGGCTTCTTGTTGTCGCATCATCGTCTTCTCCACACACACTCATTACTGATAGAATATTTCACCACATTTGACACTGTTTGAATTTGTTCAGCGATCACATTAGCACATGGACATTACCTGTCCACAAAGCTCTCTCTCAACCATCACACAACTGTGTTGTGTACAATTATGCATTGCATTTTAATGGGACAGTCGATCTCTAAAGGTAAAAGGAGGCGATTCCATAATTGGTGAATGTGAAATGAATCAACATACATAATATTGTTGAATAAAAAAAGTGCAAAAAGCACAGTATTTTTTATGCTTTAACTTTTAATACAATATTTAGTTGTCTTGCATTTTTTATGCTTAGAATCATAAATGTTGTAAACTGTGCAGATGGACTAATAGTAAACACGTCCACCGGCTCTTTGTTTGGGTGGAAAACAGTCGAGTTATTATGTTGTTTAATAGGAGTTTAAAGGTGAAAAACAGACCTCACGTTTATCAGCCTATAGTTGGTTTATAGACACAGAGATAAATGTAATCTAGATGATGTAACCTTTGGCCACTTTACAGCCTACAGTATTTCTGGACATCACTGCCACCATCAGTACAAGTCACGTCTGCACCATTTGTTGCAGTAAACGTACCATAAATTAATGAGCAAGAAGAGTGAAATACAGTGTTTAATTTATTTTTAATAGCTTCTGTTTGAATGAGCAGCATCACACCGCCACCTTCACCAGTCTTTATAATCTCAAGGTTACCTTCAAACTTTAGGCTTGTTTTGCATTTTAAGTCCCAGCAGCCATAAGCTTCTGTGTGTATACAGTATTATCATAATAATACATCGTTAAAACCCATGTCCTCTGCTGCTATACGTAAACAAGCTAACTTTGTGAGAAGGATATCAAAGTATAAACCTGCCTAATGACAGCAGACAGGAGCAGCCTCTTCAAGGGATTTCAATCTGACAGCCAATACTGAAGATTTGTCTTTGTGTCTGTCAGTCTTCACTGAGAAATAAGTGTCAGAAGAAGCTTTTTACAAGTGCATATCCAAGATTTAACAGCTCCTGACTTGCAGTAGCCGCGTGTTTCTCCTTCACACCCTTATCTGCTGATCACGGTTACACAAGGCGTTTCACAAACATCCCATCTGTCCTGGGTCAAGGGCTCAGTCCGGGACAATGCTGTCTCGTTCCTCTCATATTACTGATCCTAGCTTCAAAACAAGCTGATGGCATGGCTTTAGTCAGGGTCAAACACTGCCGTCCATCTCTATAGATCAAATTCCCTAGTTGCCTGCAGAGATGTATGATTTAGTCCTCTTTATGGCTCAGAGCTGGTGGACCGTACTTTGTGTGATATTGTGTGTCGCAAATTGCGGCTCGACTTCTAATACCAGGAAGATGGAGGTTGTGGAACTGCTGAGCTCCGTTTTCATGGATAATAAGGGCCAATAAGAGGCAAGTCATTGTATAAGGCCTCTGTGTTTCCCTTTGTATAGCAGCTGAGAGATAATAAGCAGAGTTTTGGTTATTGCCTGCACCTCCTGTTTACGTTCCCCAAACTAAATGATTATAGCCACTATAGCTCCTGCTCTGTGCTTTGCGCCTGGTATCCGCTCCTGTATTGCACTGATTATTGGGACCGAGGCTTCTCACAGGCTTTAATGTGGTAAATGGCACAATTTGCTAAAGTTTACCACTATGGAAATGATTTCCATTGTCTTAAACTCCACACATCAGTCCTTTTTAAGAGTTGACACCTACAGTACAGTAGATGCATTACATTAATAAATCATTTCTAAATTATTGATAAATCAATAATTGATTGGTTGTGAAATGATAATACTTTCAAATATGGGAACAAGGCAGCATACTGTATGTAGATGCTCTATTGTAAACCATTGATAGGTAAATTTGTCCATATTTCTGGCAGCAGTTGCTTAAAGTCACGGCTGAATGGCATGAAACCTGGCAAAGTGGCCGTTCTTTGTTCCAGTGTCATTTTCGCTTTGCAAATATTTTCTCTTTGCTTTGAGCCCCAGCTCACAGAAAAACGATCCAATTATGCAAATACGTCTCAAGCTTATTAATTTTAAAGGGTATAAACCGTGGTTGTTTCTAGATTGTCAAGTCCAAGGACGGTATACGGGTAGGAGGACCGTAAGCCTGTTGGCAGTTTGAAAACAACCTGTTTTTTAATTTGTGATGGATTAATCTGAGGAACACGCATCTTCCTGTTCTCCCTTAATCTCTGCTCATTCCACTCATTTTTAGCGCAGTCAAATGCACATGGCTGATAATGACAGCAGGTAAACAGGCGAGTGAAGCTCTCTGCTGAAAAGACAAATTTTACATTTTACCCCTTTTAGGAGATGAGAGATTAAAACTGAAAAGTTTAGTGCCACAGTTGTATTATTAATGTTTTCACAGTGAATATGAGCTCAAACAGAAAACAGCTTAATGTCGTTGGGGGTTCACTCTGGAGCACTGTGCAATTGCCTAATTCATTCTCATCACAGTAAGTGAAAGTGAGTCTCTTAAAGGGAAAGTCAATTAAGGAATCAAGGGTGATTTATTGTTTGCTACAAAACATTTTCTGCTTCCCCATTGACACCAATGTTACAGCGTGTTTTAATTAAGTCCAGAGGTTTTATTAGTGCTCATGCAGCATTCTAGTCCCAGCCCTCACTGAAACCAGCCCATGACACCACAAACACAGATTTATAATGCCAACGTTAATCAGAATAGAAAACCTTTGAATCTATTCAATTCTGGCAAAGAAATAATCTTGGCAACAATTAAATGTGCTTCAGGTAACAAGTTTTATTTTCATTACATTAACCTCTTGGCCAAAGTCCTGTGACGCCAGCGCTACTTAAACCTTAAAGATTACAAAGCAGAACAAACGCATTTGGTGACAATTAGTTAAAATTCATGGACCGTTGTAAAGTCGATGTGCAGTATGCTTAAGATGGTTGAGGCTTGTTTAATTCCCACTGAACCAAACCCCAGTCTCTACTGTACCGTAGTTTACACAGCACCTGTACAGAATCACACAGATATTACTTATAGAGAAATTATTGCTTGCTAAATAATTAAATATTCTATTAGACCTCAGACTCCAAATAACAAACGGCAGTTATTTTAAACCTGATTAATTTCAAGCTGTCACGTGTTTCCATGCTCCTGTAGCGTGACAAATTGACCTATTAGGTGCTAATGAGACCTAGATTGAGGTGATAGGAAGCAGTGACGTATTGTTCCACTGTGAGGAGAAACAGCAGACGGACTAATCATGTTTTTAGCCTTTATGTCTTGCTTTCAACTGAGAGTTCTGATACTCTGAAGTGTTCAGCATCTATAGAGTTTGTTTCCTAACATCATCGTGTTGACAAGCCCAAGAGATCAGTTACAATGGCAAACCAAAGCACTCATACTGCTTTTCTTTCCGTTCCCTACAGACATTTGGACTTGTCGGCTCTCAAATCACAATTTATTGGTTTAATCCACTTTTTTAGTGACGATTTATCCAGACAGCTCCATTTAAAACGCCACTGATGCACCATCGGCAAGTGTAACTCACTCAGGCAAAAAGGAGTTCAGTGTCCAGTCAACAAATTTTGCTAATTCATTATCTATACCAAGTTTAAACCTCTGGTTTATGTTTATGTACTAATTGAACTCCTCCAAATTTCAGCTGAGCTTTGTTTAGATGGTAAACACAGAATACATAGTGTTAGACATCAATGCTTCAAGGTCAGTGTTGCCATGTTGGCCAGCGTTGGCACAAAGCACAAAGCTGCTCACATCACGCCACACTCAACAAGTCCATAGATAATAGCTATAAAGGCTTTATAGTTGAAACATTTTTCTGAGACATTTATTTGACCTTTTTACTTCACATTTGGTTTTGCTCTAACAACATGACTCTGAACTCTCAAAAGGATCCTTCCTGTTACAGTCCCTCTGCCAAATGAGCCTATTTAGAAATATTCCTGCTGCTGAGGTGCTGCAGCTGTGCTGTGTGGCAGAGTGGTGTTCCCTCAATGAATCTGCCTGCAGGAATTCATTATATTGAAAGCAAGCGTGGCAAAGACCATGGCCAGGTGGTGTGGGTAATTTCACATTTCTCCTGTGCCCTATGAGTGAATACGCCACTTTGTATTACCCTTCTGTAGTGGAGGAGCACACTGGTGCAACCTGTCCAACTGTCAGTATATGTGAAATGAGCCGGCGTTGATGGCCACCTGATTAAATGAGGAGCTGTGAAGTGTGCCGCACTGGTCTGTCTGTCCTCTCAGACAGGAACCTGATGCCTGACACAGCCTTGGTCAGTTATACAAAGTTCTGAGAACACTGACAAACACAGTAGTTGGTCGTACTGTACACTTGAACAGCAACCAGTGCAGAGGGACAGACTAGTCCACTAGCCACTAAACGGCCCCTTTGGGATAAATGTGACGTCTCCATCTTTCAAGCCACTGCTTTTTCCTTCCCTGAGTTCCTTTCATAAGCTGTTGTACAAATACGCACACAGTCTTCTCTCTGATGTGAAGCTGCCGCCGCCAAAGCCTCAACACTGCTCCGTTCCATTGTTTACAGTGGCGCAGCAGAGTGATTGTTTTAATCAGTTGTGATAAACACTCTCGATGCTGGCCTTCAAGGAAGAGATTAAAGGACGATCCGTTCCAGCTCACATGGCTTATTATGAATGGGGATCCAATTTCAGTTCTGATAAGATGCATTATTTATACTGTCTCGTTTACACAAACATCATTAGAAAGTCTGTGTGTTGCACCTTGTACACCAGCAGGGTTTGTTTTGTGGGATGGTGCAATAGATGTAAATGTTCCCTTGACTGTTTTTTTTATTAGTTTGCAGCTGATTTATCTTCAGCTGATGCAGAAAATGTGTTAACGCCACACGCGTCTGGGGGAATGAAGGCTTAAGAAACACTGGAATAACTTTGCTAGCTACAAAAAGTCAATCTTAAAAATCCAGGATGTGATGCAGCAGAGTGCAGTTAGTGATAAGGAGGTAATGATGTGGTGAAAAAAAGTTTAAAATTAATTTAAAAACACCTAATGTGTCCATGTTTCTTATAATAGTCAATCTCAAACTGGCCTCAAGCCGCGGAGGAGGAGAACGGCGAGCTGCGTTTCTCATTAGTAGGTGTCTTTTTCACGGTCGCCAGATATGTAAATAACAAATGGAGTTTTGGGGGAAATAATAACAATCAGCATTTATTTTGGTGTCATGTTTCAGTTTGCCACTGCACCATGGTGTAATGTGCCCGAACGCAAATGAAAAATGCTTAAGGGCTGCCAAGGGTCACAATCTCATCAGCTGCATATTAACAAGATTGTATTATTCTGCATCTTAAATACTTGGAAAAAATGTGGACTAAAAACTAGGACATAAATGTGTGTACCGGTAATTAATTTTACTAAGTAGCCACACAGAACAGGCGATGATACTAAAACATAGAGTTCGTCCATCTTGATTTCCGATATACGTACAAACGGGAGCCTTTCGATTAGTGTGCCGCCTCCGTGCCCTTTGAAGACATTAGGTCGCCGGTTCTGGGCTGATCAATAGGCAGAGATCAGTGGAAGGAAAAAGTAGCAGTTATAATTAACCCCATATGACAAGCGACCATGTGGTGAATGAAATTTATAGTGATTGGATCTTCTGCAAAGCATGACTCTGGCGAGGTGCTGTCACAGGAGTGACATTAATTATGTGTTGGATGTGTGTATAGGTCTGTTTAGTGAGTCATTAGCGTATATTAAACACAGGGAAACTGTTGGTGTGAGCTCAGTGACATTTTAAAACCAAACTTGGCTTTGTAAGTAGTTTATGTTAGTGCGTCTTATATTTCACTGTGATATTTATTATTATAAAGCCCTCAAATGAAATGAAAAACTTTATGTTCAGTGTGTTCACATCTGTCTGCCAACAATCACACTTTCATTTGGCTTAAAACCATTGGTACAAATGACCAACATCTATAACTACTTCTTTCTGCGCCGGATCTTTTATTGCAGTTATTAATTATCAAAGTCGTCTCAGTGAAACAGAGATGGTTTAAAACTGGGAAGTGTGTTCTCTTGTCTGCGTTTAATGTTTGTGGCTCTAGTCAACTCTTCAGGCCCTATTCTGCAGCGCCATTTGTCAGACATGAAGGTTCTAATAGCTTTTACCAACCGGCCTTCTCTCTTAAATGACCGGACGCTAGCGTGCGCGCATACATCTCCAGCCCTGATCAATAACTGATTTGTTTTGCTTCTCGAACAAGGACGAGATGTCAGCAGATGTTTACTTGCCAAAAACCATCCGTCAAATTAAAATCACCGCACTGTTGTGATCGCAAAGGACACGTGCGCTTATACTGTATGCTCCTATAATAAAGGCCATCTGTGAGCACCGCCGGACACAGCGAGAGGTCGAGCGGCGGAAACGTTGAGTCATTCTTGTTGCTTTGTGTAATTAGTGTATGATGACCAGACTTTGTGTGTCTTCTTTGTGTCCATGACATCAGCAACACATGTTCCTTTTTGTCATACAATCAAAACATGCAGCACATTCTTTTTATTCTCTTAGAGAGACTAAGAGAGCTTCTACAAAATAAGTGCATAATGCCACACCTGTAAATGTCTGAGTCACTGCATCATAAATCTCTGAACTTCAGAGGCGAGGAGGAGGATGAGGCACTATCTCATGAGTGACATGTCAATTATTCCTCCCTCCCACTTCCCCCCGTCTTCTATGTGGCTACTTGCCATAAACACCAGACGTAAACGGCTATCGCCGACATCTTGAGTCTAAGTCTGAATGCATTTTTTGGCAGCAGACAGACACATAATTGATGCACAGTCCACCTTTCCCCATCACCTGGGGCCAGGATTACTCTTGATCTGAATTATTCATCAAACCAGTTTGTAATCCTCATCACTTTAACTTTGAGGCTCGGGCCACAGTTGGATTAGACGACCTCGAGTCGCTCTGACCTCTTTTCATCTCCTGCTTCCCTCTGACACGCAGGCAGCTGTAATCACAATTAGAGGTAATCGCATCTTTATAACATGGGTGTAGGAGGCTGTCAATACTGGCAAGCCGCCGCCTCATCAAGGCAACATCACAGTCAGTCGGTAGTGACTCGTGTCAGAGCAGCCCACCTCATCAAAACGGCCCCCACCTGCAGTAATAGCAGTTTCCAAAACTGCTTCTGCTGCAGTTTGCAGCAGCTATGAGAGATGCTTGGCTGTCATTTTATGGAAGCCAAGTGCAAATTTTGTGACTTAATGTTTTATCTGCTTAACCTTGCCAAACAAAGCTTGTGACATTGACATGCTAGCCACTCAGTTATGACATAAACGTAATGATTGCTGACAAGAAGCTGTGGATTTTAAGCTCCTTTCTTGTCTTGTTGAATCAAGATCTATTGTTAGAGACAAAAGGAAACCCCTGACTTCTGTGTCAAAGAGTTCATTTCTTTATCTGTCACCCCAGGTGCAGCTGTTGGTTGGTACAGTATTGATCACCGATGTGACACTGTGCACGTCCTGTGGATGTGATATGACTTGATGCTTGAATAGGTGGATGAAGTTTAATAAATATGCTGATGACTGAATATTTTATCCCCAGACCCATTTCTGCTGAGACAGTAATCAATGGCTGAACCTGAGTCAGTCAGTATGTACAGTACAGTATGAGTCCTGAGTCATCGTACACAGATACTACAGACAACATTCACAGGGTTCTATCTTTTAAATTACAGGAACTTTCCTAGTGTTTATTTTTCAGCTTTTCCCCCTCAGAAACACTTAAGTTTGTACGGCCCCTGAGTGACAACAGGTAACGCTCCTTAGCTCCACAGCTGTCACTCTGAACAGATGAAAGAGTGTCCGGCCCAGTATCATCAATAGCCAGGCGCAGCTATAGTCATTATTAATGCAGGCTCAGGTCGGAGGCAGGAGTCGTCTGTATTCTCTAATGCTTTGTCCATCATCCCATCCAGCGTCTAATACACCGACACTACATGTGCAGCCTTGCCAGAGAAATGGATCATTTTCGAGGCAGCATCTTGTAAAACATTTGAATGTTCTGATTCTTTTTTTTATAGTAAACGTTGTAGCACATCCCTCCACTTTACACTCACACACATACAGTAGTAAGTGGCATCAGAAAATGGAACAGAGGATTCCAGGCTGAAAAGGTGGGAGTCGTGACCCGTCTCTCCACACAACACACAAACAACCCATCACATCAGTATTGCCAACGTGACATGTACAGAAAACCGCTGTTAATGCCCAAGGTCAGGCCTCACCCCTGAACCCCCTCCCCCCCCCCCCCCCCCCCCCCCACCACCACTAACTCTCCAAGTTAACACTTAATGCTTTACCCAGGGGCCAAGATTGAAGACCGAGCTGTCGTCATATTTCAGGAAAGTGCCATGAATGCTGATGGTCACGGTGGAGCTGCCCGTATTTTTGGTGCATCAAATAAACAACAAACGTCGCCGTTGTGCTGCGGCGCTGCACTTAGTGCCGACCCAGGCTGAGATAATGCATGTGAGGCAGCCTGTCCCGCAGCTGCGTGAATGGGAATCCGAGCTTTCAGAGAAAACACTGTCAGAGTTGGAGTCCTGTGACCTGTGCGTCTGAGGACATGCGCTGAGATAAATTAACAGCCTTGAGCCGCTGACAGCGGCCAGTCGTCATCTCCCAGCGTGAGGCTCATCCCTCTTCACATCTGTTTGATTGCGTGAAATGCTCCTCTGAATGTCAGCCGCTTATTCCGAGGGCTGTGCCCCGACGAAATTTACAGCCAACGGAAATAATTGCCATCGTAAATAGGTTCACCCTCACAGACACTAAACTGAGATCAGATGATCAATTCCTGCAGGAGAATTACAGGATAAATTAGGTTCCATGCATTCATGTTGCATCTGAGTAATCTGGGGTCAGCGTGTGTGTGGCACAGATGGGCATGGGCACCCATTAAATGGGTGGGGTTGGTCATTGTTTTAAATTATCCCAGTGATGTGCCAACATATTTCAGTTGACCTTGTCTCATTTTTGTCCAAGTAAAAATCTGTGAAACGTCCCAGTTCCCCGCTCCTCTTCTCCCCGTTTACTTGGTTCCTCCACCATCGATAGCTGCTATTGATTTATTGTTTTTCCCGTCTCTCCTCTCTTATAAGTCCACCGTGAAACCCACACTCACACAGGCAGACGCTGTGTTTAGGCGGCAGCCACCATGCTGAGTCACTTGACATGGCAATCTTTCTTGAAGTCTATCAGAGCTGCCGAGCTGACAGTGTCAAATCGGGGAAGAGGAAGTTCCTCAAGTGTTGCACTTCATCAGTCATATTACAAATGGGTTTACAGTTCGCTCTTTCTGCCTGTTGCTTAACAGTCGTTTAAACACTTGATCATCTTTATACCTGAAGGTGTGAATTCTGACTTTTGTTTCCTCCACTGCTACAGTATAAACACAAGCACAGGCTCCTGGACATGTGCAGCGTTTGTCAGTAATAATCCCTCCTGCTGTTTGCATAACGATGCTGTACATCACAGGAGAAACAACCTCTCGGTTCTCTGCTCCGACAGATGTTCAATACCGACATCCGCAGCAGTGACGGGAAGATAAAGCACTGGTTTAATGAATGGAGAGTGACGGTGGCGGTGATGCTCATGAAAAGTCTGCATTTACACAGAGGAGCTACATGTAGAAATGAACCGCTACCATGGGGATCCGTCAGCATTTACCACCCCCCATCTCCTGAACATACTGTATCTATGTATATCTGCACACCATAATCACTTAACTGTATTTTAATGCTGTAGTTTGTTATCATAAATACATTCATAATAAATAACACTCATATTTTTAGTACAGAATAAATGCATTTTGCAGATACAGCAGTTATGTCTAATTCGCACAGTCTAACATACTGTATAAGCAAATGAAATGGACTGGTTAGAGTGAGGGCATTTGTAAGCTGTCAGAATGAAATAGAAGCAGAATAATAGCGCAGTCAATAAGATGTGCTGAATTTCTAAGCGCTGTTCCAGCATAAAGTAACTTTTAATGGCACCTTTGTGATGAACAGTGAAGTAATTTTACAACTTTGTAGATTAAAGACAGATATTTAGTTGCCTACTTGATGAAGGAGGCAAAGGAAAATGCAGCTGTTACAGAATATTATTCCATTTGTGCAATTTATTAAGTCTGTTAATTGTGTTTGTGTATGTATACTTGGACTAGAAGATGAGAGAAATGGAACAATATATGAATCATTTTCTTCTAGCTACAGAACAATGTGCTACTCAAGCGTCACATCTTTGTGTCTACATGCACACAGTAAGTGGGAGAGGGATAAATCTGGCTCGCCGCATCATTTACATGCAGGGTTGCACTTGCAGCCTCCACACTTGTGTTGGTGGCTTCACTCCCATTCACTTTCCCAACTTGTTTGTACAATTTGAACCGTCCGTCTTTACGTTCCAGCAGACTTCCTGAAAGGAGAATAAATAAACGTATTCAAAGTGACAACCCGGTCGCCCGTCAGCGAGCGCGGCGCCTGTGCTCCGATTGAATCGGCGACTGGCAAATGAGACTGGCGCTCGATCCGCACAGGCCCCTGATTGGATGACAGATGGAACTAAGCCTTATTTTTCACCCACTTCTTCCACTGAAGCGGTTTCTTAACTTCTCGACCTGGTGCCTCAGAGAATCAGCACGTCTCCTCCCGTTTGCTCCCGTTTCTATTATATATTTAAATAGACCAAAAATAAAAAAAAACAGAACAAAAACCTTAACACATTATGATCATAATTAGAAGGACATATTGTAATATGCCATTTATATTCATGTATTCATTTGCAGCCTGTGTTCTGTGCAACATACTAGTAAAAATAGCCCGACCTTGGATTAGTTCACTCAGTTTAGTGTTTCTAAAGTGAATCTATCCATTGATCTCTGTGCTACTTGATGAATGCTGTAAGCTAATACATGTGTGTTGGAGGTCAATAACGACATTTGACTGAATGACTCTTTAATGGCGCAGACTTCACATTTATCTTCTGGTTCATTTGTTAAAAACTGGAGCAGAATTGATGGGCCTTGTTCCCGTTCTGCGCCGTAACAGCTGTGAACGGTGCTGCAGGTTAAGAATCACAGCTACTGTAGTTTATCATAACGGGAGAAATAACCGTGAGGAATTCTAGACGACTCTTGGAAAAAGACATTCGTAAGTCTTGATCTGTTTTCTACGTTAAGCTACCTTCACTAAATGCAATGTGAACTAAAACATTTGCCGATGAACATTCATAAATAATTAATTTCAAGGGGCAAATGGGAAGTGACATTCTTCTTATGTTCAAGTTTAGTTTTTTTTTATTATTTGTCAGCCTTAAAAGAACATATTACTCTCCCCACTTCAAAGCCACTAAGCTGTTGAATGAATATATTGCCAATTTTCCAAACAAATTGCAGTATGTGATATCGGGCTTCCCCTGAATTAGGTAATAACACCATGTGATGGAATTAGATTGCTACCCAGAGGATGATATAGCGTTTGCTGTTGATGAATGTAAATTGTTTTGCAATGCAAACGCGAAGCCTGCTGAGCTGTGAATAATCATGAAGTGCACCCTCATAAAATACACTTAAAGAAATTAATTCCGCTGCGCTGCTGTACTGTTAGGCAATATTTTGCCAACTGAATATATTGAGTATAATTTACTGTAGCATGTGTAGTAATTAGAGTCTCTGAGCAGCTCCTGTATGTTAATGTTAGAGTTGATTACTTGCTGTAGGAGACATCTGCGGATGCTGAACCCTCTGCATTCAACATGTTCAGGATGATCCTTTTAACTCATATGTCATTAGAGGCGGAGAGAAACTCTGTTATCGCCTTACGGGGGAAACAATGCAACTTCTGAAGGGTAGGATGTCTAAACGTGACTCACCCTCTCACCTGTTGATAGACACGGCATTCATGAGAGCTGACTGTCTCAGACTCTCCTTGATGCAAGTACAATGAGGAGTAGATTAACTAAATTCAACACTTTCATTGCACAGCTGAGCCATCCCCTCCTCCACGGTCATCAACGTGTGACAAAAGGATTCGCTGCAGTCAGAAATCACTCTTTTTCCCATTTTGCAGCTATTTTTAGGAAGCCATTGCTCCAAATTATTGTCCTCTTGGTGTCTGTACGGCTACAGTAACATACAGCTTGATAATCTTATAAGACCTGTATTCAATCATCATAAACTTTATTGTGCATGTGATGATTTTAAATACAACTCACACGTGTTGTTGTCTTAAATACAAACCTTTCCCATAATCTTTCAGCTAGGCATCAACAATGTACTTGTCTGTCTTAATTATCTGTGATAAATTGAGGGTTAGAAGCATTTTTTTCCTTTGGTGATAATTTTGCTCTTTGCATGATCAGCCCAACCGTCACAAGCACTGCACAGTACTGGTGGTTGATTGAAGGGCCCATTTCCTCTGGGATCTAATTATTAATTGCCGCCTATCTGGGAAGGGCCGGGTTCAGATTTTACGGATTCCAGTGACCCGGCAGACTGATTGGCGGCTGTCTGACAGCGGCTGTTGTGGTGCGTTAAGTGTGGCCGGTGTGTTTCATGCCAGATGATGAGCTCCGAGTGGGGACAGACGCTGAGGGAGGCTCTCACCTGCGCTGAGGCACTAAGGAACCATTATCTGGAGCCTGTGCTGCGTCTCATGGCTGTGAGCAGTCACTTTGTGCACAACAGTGTCATTTTACATATAGTATAATAAATGTCAGAGGTTGTAAACTCCTTCCAAACCATGTGAGTACTATAATATTTGGACACGTGCAGCATCAGTGCGTTTATGGTATTATTTTCGAGCCAATTAATAAGCAGTTATTTGAGAGTGATCCCATCTCTCTCTGGCTCCCCATTAAATGAGCATGATGTTTTCTACCGAGAATCTAATTATACCTCACTGTTTTGCAGCAGCTCATGCAGATAATAATCTAAATGTATGTGAGAAAGGCACTGGCCTGAAGATGATACCTGCCATTTATCACTTTTTTTATAGTAAGAGAAAATGTACTTGTTAATCTGCTCAGTAAAATTTTAGGTCCATCTTATTTGCACCTGTGTGTTTGACATCCATTCAGGTGATAAGACGTGGATGTATAAAGGTCCTGGACACAGATCCAACAACTGCTAATGTTAAAGTCTTTTTCTGCTAATGAGCTTGTGTCATTTTTCACTCCTCACCTATGACTTGTTTTAGCAAATTTGAAAAATGAAACGTTTTTGTTCATGATGTGACCTGTGCTGCCCTGATTGACCTCACCGTGTCCCAACCTAGTGTTCTTCCTGCTAGTCTGACTGGGAGGATGCTTTGTTTTCTATGTCAGCGTGGACCTGTGAAGATGCACGCCACTTGACGTTAGCGGACGTGTTGTGGGCGTCCCCGTCACGTTTGTGTACAACTTAACGATGGCGCCAGCTGCTGAGCTGGAAGAGCCACTGAGCGGAAGGTATAGCGGTAATTACCATCTGCCGGCGATCGCGCTGGCGCATCGGGTCTTGGATAAATCCATATGGTGTTGCCATAGCAAACCAGATTGGTCAGAATGAAATGGATTTGTGGAGATTAGAAATGCATATGTTGCACTAAAAATGACTTTGAGCAATTGATTGTACAAATGTCAACACAAGTGAACTCAACGGAACAATAACAGCTGAACAATTACACAGTAACATTAACACCTGATTAGAGAAAATAACTAACCTGTGGGCTACAGGTACATATGTGATAGTGTTTCATTTCTTTTACAATGTAGGAGGCATCTGTTCCAAAACACAAGATCTGAAAGCATTGTTAGAACCGTTACACAAATAAAAGCCTGCTAACTGCGTGGCTGATCCAATAGATTGGCTGTGGACCCTTCAACAGGCATCAGCACCATCCTTGAAATAATAATGGACTTTATTATGCAGAGCCCTATTAGTGGATGTGCTTGCACTAATAATGGGATCTGGTTACTTTCTATCCCAGTGGCTGTCATGTAATGCAGTCTCGTCTTTGATCTCTGCTCAGTGTTTGCACTGGACACTCTAATTGGTCTTTGATAGGCTTTAGCTTTGATCATATCCTAAAGGAGCAGCTCAATATTTAAAAAAAATTAACCTCACCAGTGCCACATCATTAGTATATTCATACCTTGGAAGACAGAAAAGCTGGACATGTCGGCCACTATTAAAGGTAATGGTGATTTGTAGAGAGCTCCTGCCTTGATCAAATGGTTCTGGGTGGAGGGACGTCACACCTCTTGTCTTCAATGGCCGTTGATTGTGAAGGATGCTTCAGAGGTTGATTATACTGCAGAACAGGAATTTATAGCAACATTAGCAACATTCATAATACAGATATGTGTAATTTATACATGAATACAAGGCAGAGGGTAAACAATGTCAGGAAGCACACCGTGTAGCCTGGTCTTTATGAAAACACTGTCCTGGAGCCAGAATCTCATCAAGGAGCAAGCCTCAGCGAAGCTCCGACTCTGACAGGCTGTTCCAAACCCTCGTCTCCAAGTTTGTGACTAAACCTTTCTTGGAAAGGAACCGTGGTCCACAGGTACAAATTGCCTTGTCAGATTCAATGCCCACTTTTCCTTAAAACAAACAAACAAACAAAAAGCCCACCACAACTTTTTGTGTTTGTGTTTTTTTTTCTTCACCTCATTGTTGAGCATTGTTTTATCATTCATGGTGTCATGGTTGTATGGCAGGCTCATATACAGGCCATTCATTACATTAGCAGAGGCAGAGATGTAAAATATTAAAGCTGCTGTTGTTTGGCCAAAGGTCCCCACCAGAAAACACAGGCAGAGGTACCGACAGGGAATAGGCAAAGACAGGTAATGATACTAAAGACTGAATACCATAGCATATGACTGATTGCAGCTGATGACTCATGGGACCGGAAGTAAGGCTGAAACTGAACATGGTGGAGCAGAGACCAAAAATGACAAAGTAAAACAGGAAATGGCACAAATAATGACTAATGAATGAGTTGTGACAAAAACTTGCCATTCTACATTAGCTACAGTCATAGTCTCTCAGGAGGAAAGATTTTAAAATAGTACAATGAGTGGAAATGAGTTCAAAATATTGCCGCGCTGGACACAAACAACTGTTTTGTTTCAGTGACGCCATATTGTATAATCATACAGACGTATTTCAGACAAACCATGGATAAAATGTCTGCTGTACCGCCTGGACCACAGCTTGCTATACTGTAATACCCAGGATGGCCCAACAATGCACAAAATCCCTCATAGTGACCCGCTGTGACCAACACATCGATCAAAACCAGGAAATAAGCTGGAGAATGTTTATCACGAGCCTCTTTAGATCAGTACCCTTTCAAAGCAGCTTTATTTCTCCTCCACTGGGCAATGGAGGGGAATTACATGTCATTCTCTCTCTGAGAAATATCGGCTTCGGCGAGTTAAGGCTTTGTGTACAAACAGTAAAATAAGCGGCAGCGCTGAATGAAGCTCCCCTTGTCCACAATGGGGATTATGGTTCAAGTAATCCTGGAGTAACACAGTGTTGGATGCTGTGGGGGTGGAGGCGATGTGTCACAGATCAGTGTGATCCTGAAGGACGAGGAGCGTCGTCTGCTGAGGTCGGTGAATACGACGGCCGCCACTGTTAGTGAGACCGTTCAGGTTTTTAAAACGAATTATCTGTATTATGCAAATTGATCAATTAGGAAAAGAGACCAGAGTTAATGATTCATTCCTGTCTATAGCGACTTTAAAGAAGGCCAGACGCAGCATTAATCAGTTTGGCCGAGTCCTGTCCTGCAGAAGTTGAACGGGCAGAGCCGGTCGCGCCTGACTGATGGTTGAAATGAACTGAATTTTGGCTGAATCCCCTTGACGTTAAACGTGCAGGGTGAACGCGGCGCCGACGCCCAGCTAATCGCCTCAGCAACCCATGGTCCTGCCCCCGGGGGGGCGCTGGATTTCTGGCCTGTCACAGAGTTTAGCCGCGCGTCTCGCTGCGTGGGCGGCGGCGTGGACTCGTAAAGACGCCCGTGTGCAGATGCAGTCGTTTGGCAGACGCTCCCGCTGAGCAGGCCTCGGAAGCAATTACACGTTTAAAGCCTCGCCACAACTACCGTCCTTCGAGTGTGGACGTTCATTTCCACAGTGGGGAAAACGCCGCTCTGCCACATTGTTAGTCATTCAAATTGAGAACAAAGTGTCTGACATCTGACAACAAACACTGGGGACAGATTCAATTTATGGCCATTCACCAACAAAGGACAATTTCCTCAGCACTAGGCTTGTGTAAGTGCTTGCCTGCCTGTGCTATTCCATTCCTCACTATCCTTTCTATTCGTTTCTGAAGCTTTGCATTTAAAAAGCACATGTGAAATAGAGATGGGGCCACTTCTACAGCACATGTTTTTTTTTTAATCTTGGTTATTTGAAACATGGGTGCAATAATCAATTTTATGTAAAATGTCATAAGTGTTTGTGTTGGACTGAGACTTTGAGCACTGGCCTTAGCACAGACCAAAGCTCACACTGTTGAACTGGCTAAAAATAGAAAAGCACACTAAAATAGTAAAGCACCTGCATGATTGTTACAAATGCGTAATTTGATTTATCTGCACCTCAGTGTGAGGTATCAAGTGGCAATTTTAAATTATTCAGCTGTAAATTATTTTTTGATGATCTTTATATGTGATTACTATGAATTATTTATTAACAAGTTACAGTTCTGTTTGGTTTCCCAGCACAGACTGACTTCAAAATGAAAGCTTAAACCTCTGTTGATTATGGGGCTTGTGGCAAATATTGACAGAAGTGTAAAAGTTACAGTTAGACACAGAAAGTCACAGAACTATTCTTGTCGGATCACTTCAGTTCATGCTGTAGTTTCTCTTTTTCTTGCAGGCTTGGAAAGACTGACCTGACCCTGATCTTGGCACCGATGCCTTTTGTAATTTTCCTTTTAAATGAAGAGATGCACGTAATTAGCTTCTATCTCCCTGATTTTGCTTCTGATTGCATCACACTGATTTAACAGGAGTTCAGCAACAACACTTTTTAATGCAGCCTGGGCCAAAGGAAATTAACGGACAACTAAAAAGACTTTCAAGCAGCGTGTGACTGGCCGACGTCTCACCTCTACTGTATCCGCTTGTTAATGAAAACACCATTAATGGGTCCTAAATGCCAAGTTTAACATATTATAGCATCGTATGAATAAGATGTCATCACACACGATTGGTTTCCAATAGTCTTCTAAGCTATAGTAAACAGATGTGTGCATGAATTCTTCTAGGCCATTAGTTCACTTATTAAAACAACAGACAGTGCAAACACACTGGAAGTCTACTGGCAATGCATCAGTCATGGCCACAAAGGACTTCAGCACAACAATTTGAGAATGATGTGGAAGGCAGGCGCAGCCCAGCTACGCAGACGCGGCTTCATCCAGCTCCGTCTCAGGCTCTTTCCACACCTCGTATACTGTAGGTTAATTGAAGCTCACAGGCCAATGGCTCGTTTCTCGTGCACATAAATGAGCTGTATTTCACTTTTCACTGTCACACCTTTATACCAAGAGTCACGTCACAGATGCAGCCTGTTTCATATCCAGTAGAGTTTCTTAATCATAGGATACTTAACCAGGCAGTTGTATTTAATCATTTTCTTCTTCTATATATTAAAATATCACACATGTGTTTAGCAACACTGGACTTTAAGATAAAGTAATGTAGATAAGTTGAGTGCTTCGATGAAATTTGATCTAAACACATTGGCAACGCAGACAGATCTCGCACCCCAATTAGCATAGCCCCATAAATTATATAAAGATGTAAATGGAAACCCAGTCGTACAGTATTGCTGTGCTCGCAGGCTGGATGACACATGGCATTTCAAGATAATGGGAATGGCTTTGCTGTTGTTTGTAACTCAGAGGGCTTCCAGCCTGACTCACGGGAAGTCAATAAAATGTCACGTCCGATCGAGTCCTGAGCAATATTCCGTTTGATGCTCATTTGTTCCATTAAATGACATATGGTGGAAAATAGAAAGCAGATGAAATACTGCGTGATCCCGGCAGTAGGGTCAAACTTTTACTGAACAAGGACACAATGAACTGAAGTCCTAGATGCTTCTTAACCCTCATGCGAGGGTTGAAGCCCTTATGTCATATCAATATTCTTCTGAATGATCAAAGGGAAGAACTGAAGAAAAATAAAGTGAGGCCTGAGAGAAGAGCAGCAATTGTAATACAAAGAGGCAGTGTATGATTGGTGTTGGTCCTCTTCACACATCAAAGATGAATGAAGTAGAATTCGTCCCTTGACAGTTAAAATGTATCTACAGTATAATGAAGGAGTTTCTCTCTGTCTGTTCCTGTTTGTATTTGGTGAAATTTCTTTCTGTGTTTTGGTTTAATCAGTATTTGCCATCTCCTCATTTTGTATTAAAACTGAATCAAATTCAGCCTAATAACGAAGGGTTGGACATTAAACAGTCTCTCCTTCTTCGGCCTCTATGAGCTGATGTACTGCAGGTTCCACCGGCTGAAGTGACTCTGCATTTATTTTGGGTGGCGTCATTAGAAGTGTGTCGACAAAACTTGGCACCGTGCACCTGCCGCACCTTTGTTCATTACTGGAAACAGCCACTCTTGGCTTTTCTATCTCCACCAAGCCGCCAGCCAGACCCGCTGGATTTATTTATGGACACTTTCATTTCAGGTTTAAAGACCAAGTGTGGCCTTTTCTTCTCGCCCCGTGCTTTAGAAATCCATTACAAAGAAGAGTCTGCACAGTATAAAGTTGGTGGACAACAAAAACCAGACTATGACAAACTGCCACAAGTCACACATTTGTCTGTGCTCTACAGTTTGTTGTGACCGTCAAGCAGGCGCATTGGTGTGTTTAAGACATCTAACAGCATCAATAGCAATAGACTCTAGCTTCCATCCCATCCCCTAATGACAGACACGTTTGTTAACTCCCTAGCTCGTTTAATAAAATGTTGCAAGTCTATGTTAAACAGTGTGGTATTGTTTCATGTAGAAGATATTACACAACCAATCAGACCATGAACAGACCTCCATCTTGGCTCTGCTTCCGTCTGCTCGGGGTGGCAGGGAAGTTCTTCCCACCCTTCTGCTTGGCACTGGCAGGCCTCTGCAAGCTGGCCAGTCATAACACAGTGGCTCAGAGTGATGGAGGCCTTAAAGAGACAGGGTGGAATAGACTGCAGAAAGGACTATTATAAGACTGTTTGAGCAGGACTCTGAAAATATCTAATCCCTAAATGAGGCACAACATGCTTTGAGTAGGGTACAGTTACAGTGTTTACAGTAGCAGGCCAGCAGAGCTACTGTATTTATTACAAGGCTGAGAAACCTCTGGTTTCCTCTGGAGAGAGAGAGCTTCTGCCCAGCCTCATTTTAGGCTACGGCCTCAAACAGTGCAGCTGCAGCGGCAGCCTTCAGGTCTGAATACTGCTCTCCTCCACCGAGGGCTGAGTATTTGGTCAAGCAAACACTGCACAGTGGTAGAAATACAAGCACAGGCTGGAACAGGAAGAATAGTTTTTGTTCAGTAATTAATATTGGCAGATTATCACAGAGTCTTCTGTCTAATGTTTAAAGCGCTCGCTCCTAGAGTTAGAAACGTTACCCCACTGACCTTTCCACAATCTGGGTTTTTTACCTAAGGGAAATTGGTCTGCAGTAAAGCCTGTAATCCTTGGAAAAGGTCAAAGGCATATCTGTAAGAGGAGTAATGCTTCTACTTTTCTCAACATTTACTTAATCTTTTTTAGGGAGATTCAAAGGTTCCAATGTTTTCTGATGGTTACTTGAATGAGATCAGTTTCAGTGGTCATTTTTAATGAAGGGTTCTACAGTTATACAGTTTGATGGACAACAGTCTACAGACTTCTCTGTGTGTCGTATGCTGCTGATCCACAAATGGTTGGTTATTGGTATCTCACCTTTTTACTCACAATCCTGACATTAGTTTGATGACGAGAAGAAAAGGTCATTTTATTGATTCAGTGGTGCAACAAGAGCTGATAACTGGATCAGAATCAGGGACTTGACTCTTTGCATGAACGGCCTCAGTTAAACTCAGAATGACGTCTAGGTCATTATGTATATTATTATAAAATACAATTCTGATCTCCAACCATTCTGATGGCTACAGCGAAATAATGAAGCAATAGTGCCTGTCTGTGTTCATTAATGTCATCTTGGTCCCGATCTTGTGCTTTAACCCATTTTACAGATCAGTGATGTTCCAAGTGTTGCGTCTGTGGTGTGATTCACAGTGTTGAATGTAAACACACGCGTTAAAGATAAAACGGCTCTGCCTCCTCATATGAATCTCACAAGTGACAACTTGAGTAAGACAGGCAATATTCAACTGTCAGGGCAAATATGTGGTATTGATGAGTGTGTAATTCATGGCTGACGTTTGACAGACAGGCTACTTGGCTACAGATACATATGAATATATGTTACTGTTTCTCCTGGCATAGAAGAATGGGCTGGTAAACATGAGCCTAATCTATAATCTATAACCAGGTCCAATGCATTAAATGTCATAAATCTTTATACATCAGTATTCTAGTCCACGTCGTTCATGTGTTTTCTGTTCGTGTTCGTCCTTAACCTGCTCATTTGCATCGATCTGCCTTTAAAAGCAAAAACATGAGGACTGTGAAATCCTAACATGGTTAAGGTGAACATCCTGTGTCTAACACATTTACTGTACAGGATGGGCCGAGGAACGACGTGGCAGCCAGTGCAGCTCCCTGCGCTTTACCAATAAAGCAGACAAGTCATTTATGCATTTATGCTGTTTTTCCTTATAGTCACGTAGAAGCATGGAAGCCATGTAGCCGCGTCATCCTAGATGCTCTTAAAGTTCTGGACACAAACGTTTATGATCCGCCTTTGTACGACAATTGGAAGTGACACTTTCTCCACTAATTGGCCTTTGAAGTGAGTAATGTCCTTTTTGGGCAAACAGATTTAATGCGACGTGAAGGATTTTGGACGTCGCAGCTGCTGTTCCACCGTGAGTTTCTATCAGACGCTGCTTCGTCTCTGCTGACTTGCCTGACAAAAAGGAACAGTGCAGCACGTCTGGGACGTAATTCATCCCTATTAGAATCAATAGCAGCGAGGTGTTGAAGTGAATTATCTTCTCGGGCATCTGAAGCAGCCTCATTAAAGTGTAGAAGAACCAGTTTGTGACATCAGATCTGCTGATTTTAAAGCAGAAATAAAACATTTATTACACTCTGGAGAAATTAGCAGGTTTTAAAATTCCTCCCAGCGACTCAAATCTGCCTGTTCTCTCATTTAGCAACATTTCAACCCTGTTGTATCATTTGGTGATTAATATGATGACATGATGAGCTATGACTGTACCTCAGGCTATGTAATGTACTGTAATATTTATAGCTTCTAGAAGTGGTGCTATACCTTCACCCCTGTCATTGCCAGCAGTTATTAGTGTCCTCGTGTGAATGTGCGGCCACCTTTGCCTCTCTAGTCAAACTGATCGGGACATGATTTAGGTTTTAATCAATGACTCCGACCGAGGAAGAGAATCTCCCGCAACGGGGTCTGAATAACCAAGAGACTTCTCCCCTCACAAGTTCAGACGTTATAATCTCCTGTAAGACAAGTGAACTTTTCCAAGCATCGAGGTCTTTTTTTGTAATCAGCTGCTCCTCCTCTCTCATCTGCCTAACTAAACACGCAGGACATACTGATAAGCATCCGTATCCCCCGCAGGACCAAGACTGCTGCTCCACCATGAAAACACAGGAGTGGGAGCTATATATACAGTATATAGTGTTGATGCCAAGAAACCATCTTCAATATATAGTTTATAGGTATGAGGTAGCTGTGAGTGAGACCGAGCCAGCTGCAGTGGAGGTTTGCTAAATTACTCCATGTCAGCCTTCTTTATTAAACCCTCCGCCTACACCCTCTCCCTCTTCTCTGTGTACCTTTCACTACACGTGCTCTCAAAGTGTCACATATCTTCAAACATGTTGCTTTAAAACTTAGAAACCTAGTTTTATATAAATGCTCTAAATTGCTTTTGTTGTAAGATACATTCACGTATTTAATATATGTCAACTAAATATAAGAGCGTCTTGAGTGAGTGACGAATGGGTTCCAAAGGGCCTCCAGGAGGTTTAGGGAAACCATCTGCTGGGTGATCGACAGGGGAGTGGAAGCTTCTGAAGACTTGTACTGTAGGAAGCGCAGTTCACTCTGAAGTAGGGAAGACGCTTCTGAAGGCACCAGATGTAAAAGGGGGTCGTGGTCATCGCTGGTACAGTAACTGTATGAGCAGGGAGCAGCAGAGGACATGCTCCACTTATGTGGATATCATAGAGTAACTCTAGAGCTGACTGCGGTAAAGAGCCTCTCAGGCGTTTTCCCCCTAAGGATAAATGTTTTTGTAAACTTAGTCAGATTCTGAGAGTTAAAGTATTGAATAAAGTAAAGTTTAAAGTATTAAAACGTGGCATTGTTTTTATGACTATTAATTACTCCGAGCTTGAGGGTTTTTTGGGCTTAATGGTGTTGTTTTTGGAAAATATCTTTGTCTGTAGCTAAGACAGTCTCACCAACCTCCAGTTTTGCTCTTTTCATCAGCCTTTGCCCCCCTTTTTGCCCACAAGTTATATTTTGACTGTGTACTTAACTTTCCAGCTGTGACACTGTCTTGTTTCAATCTCAAATAATGAACAGGCTTAATTACAATGTGTTCAAAACTTGTAAAAAATTAAAGGTTTCGGGCGATGTGTGTTTAAATACAGTATTTTGTAGTAGAAACCTTTGAAATCACCATTCACAGTTTTATATTTATAATCTCTTCCATCTTTGGTGTAAATTTTGCATGAAGCGAATCTAATACCCATCATCAGTGCAACAAGTAAAGTAAAATGTTGATTTAATTAAACCATTTCATCCTAGGTGACATAAGAGGAAGTGCAGGAAAAGTACACACAGCTAATGAAACTGGGCTTGTGTGTGTGTTTCAATCATCCTATGAGAAGACGACACACTGTTGCCACCAAGTGGTCCTGAAAAATACTGTGTGATGCTCTAAACTGAAGTTTAGAGAAACTGGACTGGGTCACAGGTTCCATCGCAAACAGCTGGAGCCTTGAGCCGCCCGATGAGCCCCCAGTGAAGTGGTCTTGATGTGATGGACAGCTGAGTTTGGGGCGAGATCTGAAGGTCGGCGCTTCAAATGAATACAAGCTGTTTCATGTCTGCTTTCAAAGGAGAACCTGACAGAGCTGCTACCGTGACCTTAGACTCTTGTTTTATGCTGATTCAGCTGATCCATGCATGTGTAAACATACTGTATATTGTGTTAGGGCGTAAAATCATAATATCGTTAGAATGTAATTATTAGGTGCAAATAATCACATCACAATCATGTAACAGCATCAGGTCGATTATCATCGCCTGCAATTAAGATTATTATAAAGATTAATATTCAACACAGTGGTGTTGATGTGCAATGTCACAGCAGGTGCAAACTGCTCAGCCCAGACAGATATGAATCAGCAGAAGTAGCTGAGAGGACGACTGACAGTCGCTCCATAACGCGGCGATAGCTGAGACTGAGGAGACGGCCCAGTCTAAAGGCTGGAAACCCATGATTCTGGATGAGACAGTGATCTGAGTGGGAGCGTTAAAAGCACTGGGATTATAATAAATAGTGGCCTAAGGTGACTTAACACAGATGTTGCTGCTTAGTTTTCCAGTTTATGTGCTTACAATTTGTAATCCAGTTCACTGATCACTGGTTTATGTGGATTAAGGATGCAATCATTGAAAAAAATGCATTTGAGATTTTTGCAGGAGCAATGTCATGTTTTGAAGAAGTAAAATGTCCCTGTTAACGACGACGTGGCTTCAAATTGAAGATTGAATCCAAATGAAGGCTTTGACTGATTCACTGGCTTCATAAATGTCTCACTGATCCCTTAGGGGACATTAGCAACCCTCAGAATGATGAATTACCCAAATTATCTCATTGGTTCATTAGCTACTGACGATAGTTGACTCTGTGAAGACACTTTTTACTCCTGGTTGAAATGACACCTTTAATATGTCACTGCTGCTGTTAAATATCTGTGGAAGTGAGACGACTTCTCAGTAAATGCAATTAATGCTCATCCAGCGTGAGGACTATGTGGGTTAATTAGCATTGGTTCTGTGTTACTATGTGCATCTCCTAGCAGCGAATGATTAGCCCCATGTTATTCACAGACTATTGAGAATCGACTTATCAAACCACTAAGCAGCGTTTTGAGTTGTATTACAGTATGTTATTGTTTTATGAATTTTTATCCTCTTGATTCAGATTTGTGCTGAATCTCCAACATCTAACTTTCTATGGTAGCTCATAGTTATAGTCCTGTGGGCTCTGTAAGAGCTTCCCAAGATCATTTCCCTTAAACTAAGAGTCTGAGCCAAGAAATTCCATGAATACTAATGCGCTCGTCTCTCGCTTCGTGAGCCACCGCTAATGCCTTTTCTGGAATATTCCTTGCTCTTGATGGGATTAGACTTGTGTGTTTAGCAGGATCAAGCGCGTGAAGCACATAAAGTGCAAAGGCTGCATTTATGGACCAGCCTTCACCAGAATTTAAAGGCGAGGATATTAATTGAGAGCAGAGCAACGGCTAAACATCGATTTTAACACTTCCTCTGAAAATGAATAGGGAAAATTAAATAAATCCGTCACGGTGAATGACTTTGTTATGGTGAAAAAATGAATCTTTTTTAGGTCAAGCGTGATTATCGTTGCTGCACAGATGTTGGCACTTGGAGTTATGAAATCAAAAGTCAAGAAAAGGGGTGTTTTATCAACAAATCAAACAAATATATTATAGAGATGCTCTTAAATGAAGGATATTAAACTGGAGGCATGGAGAAAGATGCTGTGCTGTGCAGTTAAGCACCCATTAGCAATGAGACCAGGTGGCATCCATCTATAAAATACATGAATAGCTTCATACTTTAATCTGTGTAATTGCACTTATATTTATTTAAGTGGTTACAGCATTAAATAAAGTGTTCATAAGAAACATATCAGTATAAAAGCAACAACATAAAAGCTAATGATCTCCACTAATATGGTGTGAATAAACTTGGCTTAACAGCTCATCCACATGCAGTAGCTGGGCCTCTCCTCTAGAGCACTTTACTCTAATGAAAGGCAGTGGTGTCCGCTCCGACCGTGATGGATTGGAGGAGCACAACCTTTGGAGAGATCGCTGGCACGCGTCCACGCGCGAGTGGAGATCGCCTGCTGCCCGTCATAGGGGAGGCGCTGCGTCCCTGCCAGAAAATGCCCACGGATGTGATTGATGCCACGGAGGCACAACCTCCGAGCGGAGCTAATCTGGCTAAGCCGCTCATTGTCCCACTGGCAGCTCCAGTATCAACAGCGTGCTGATGGTGTCTGGACCGGAGGACGTGCTCGTAGCGCAGCATCAATAAGGCGGACTCTCAGTTTCTGGATGCAGCACGTGGCCGCCCATCATTTGCTAATGGGGGGGGGGGGCTGTTCCTCGTTTCGAGCGCGAAGCGTCCTAATTAGTTTTCCAGTGCTGCGACTCGCTGGCTGTCTGACTGAAAGTTTGGATTTGGCCGCTTTGCTGCTGCACATTCGCTCATTTTCAGCCAGAAAACGAAGTTCTGCTCCCTCTCGCAAAACTTAGCAAATCAATGGAGAGTGCATATTATTCACTATCAACCTTGACCAGCTGTTAAAATTGGAGCGACTAGGGATGAACACACACACACACACACACACACACACACACACACACACACACACACACAAACACACACTATACACTCTTTATGTTAATGTGGGAGCACGTCTCAAACATTCCTCATACACAATTGAGAGACAGTGAATTTAATGTGGATCCTAATTAATACAAATGCTACATAATTGAACAAACTAGTGAGGAAACTGTGCTAAATGTATCACATACTGTACAGTACTTGCTAATATTAAAAGGCTACTGCATGTGATGTATGATGTAATATGATGTAAAGTGAAGCGTGCTTCACTCATGATTGGCTCCAGCGCACCGTTTGGCTGCGCGCCACATTAATCGCCAGGGTAATGGGACGACGGGCTTATTGACCAGTCGTCCGATAGGACGCAGGGGCAGGATATACAAATCAAAGCTGTCCGACTTCATATTGACCAGGCTGTCCACAGGAAGGGAGATTCATTAGCTGGGTGAAGGGGGTGAGGACAGGGCCGAGCTCATCACATCTCTGACTTCCTGAGCTCAGCCCTTTGCTCCGTCCCCCGTCATCCATGTTAAATATGTATTTAAAGTGTAATAGACAGGTTAGTTTAGTGTTTTTAATGCTCATGTAGATTAAATATGTGTTTCTGCATCACTGTCTCTGTAGAGAGCGTCCTGACTGCTCACAAATTGCCTATACAGTGTCACAGAAGCGTTTTATGCATGAAAATTCACACGTTCACTCGTAGGAAATCCTCTGATACACATTTAGTCTGTCTTATGTTAGAAACAAAAAGTGATCAGAGCATTGATTTTTCATCCAAGTAGTATTTCTGAAGGGTTCGAAGCGTGATTCATCAGCACACAATGAGCTTGATTTACACATGGGGCCCTCAGCTGTGGAGCAGCTGCGTGAAGCATTACATCAGTTCACCGTGGACGTCAAGCATCTATCGCCAATAGCGATGATGAATGTGGAGCTCGGCGCCGAGTGAGCAGTTCCATGAGTAATCAATGAAATGAGGGGGGAATAAACCAACGTGAATGGGTTTGTTTCAAGCATCCCAGTATCTGAATCCTGCTTTTACAAAGTCATGAACAGATCAACAGAACCAGGAGTGAGGTGTGACTGCCCCCTGGTGGCCGGATTGGTGAACATGTTGCTGTTATTATTGTTATTATTATTATTATTATTATTATTATTATTCCCTGATTGGACTGTATCACAGCCTACCTGGCAACAGCTACACGGGTCTCCAGACACACACGCTGCTGCATGTCACCGCTTTTAGAGGCTGGAGCGAACGCTGACGAGCAGCCGCCCTGCGCTGCGCGATACGCGGCCGGTGAGGCGCACGGTGCGGGCGGACGCGCACCGTCTTACGGAGCGGGGGAGTGTCGCGCTCGGCAATATGTTGCAGGTCTGTGATGCGGGCGACGCGGAGACGGTTCAGGGCGGCGTAGAAACGGCGGCTTCCCGTCATCGGTGAGTCTTTGGCTGCGGTAGATTCTGTCCGCTCGTTCGCGTTGTCGTCGTCTCTCGCAGCGCTCGAGTGTGTGTGTGTTTTCATGTGGCCTGTGGTGATGATACGATGATACAGTAGGATGTTTACTCATTTACTGATACATGTACATTTAGATCTTTTTCATCAGATTTATGTATTAGTATGTGTATATATATATATATATATATATATATATATATATATATATATATATATATATATATATATATATATATATATATATATATAGTTTATTTTCTTCATGCAGCAGCACACTCGTATCTGAGTCAAATAGGCTCAATCCTATCCTCCATTCCTACAGGTAACTAAACGCTTATTAGGCTCCTGCAGTGTGGCCTTGAGCGGATCCACAGTGGGAAGATGCTCCCCACAGACGCCCACAGACGAATGTAAACACACATCAGGCAGCACACAGACCAGTCATCAGTCGGATGAGGGCAGCCGCCTTCTCCCACAGCCGAGTGCTGTGCTGTAAGTTGGATGCATTTGGGCGGGTTTCTTTTATATAATGAAAGTCAGATGTTACAAAATATAGTTTCAATCCATTGATCTGTGTTGTTTGATAATTTAGCTACAGATACATTATAACAGCCCTGGGTAAATTAATTTTTGATTTTCTGTTTGCTTTCTGAAGAATTCCATCTTGGGAGAACGTGACGGAGTCCTGAGGCAGAGCCATGGGCTGTGGGGGGAGCAGGACCGATGCCCTGGAGCCCCGCTACCTGGAGAGTTGGACCAAGGAGACAGAGTCCACGTGGCTGACCAGCACCGACACCGATATCCCCCTGTCGTCCATCCAGAGCATCCCCTCTGACAACTCAGAGGCCGGCTTCACTTCGGAGAAAACAATGAGCCCTGGTGAGAATGAATAATGCTTAAAGCATGCACGAACAATGAAAAATACCAAATGAACAGACACAGTTGAAATTAAGCAAAACCATACTTTGACATTGCTAAAATCTGTCCACACAACGTTCTTCCACCAGCCTTCTGCTTTATATCCTTTTGTCGTGAAAGGATGGTCTTCATTAAGGTCATCAAAATTCAAATATTAACATTAAATACTAAATTATTATCCCAACAAACCGGAACTTCCTTATGTGCCGAACTGCAGGTGCAGTTTCTTTGAAGCCTCAACAAGCCAAATCGGCAAATTGGCATAATAGGCTACATCAAAAGCTGCTGTTCAAATAGGACTTGGCTGCCATGGCAACAGATCCAGCTGTTCGTAAATCCAGGCAGAGGAGCCTCAGTGTAATTGTGGAGACAGATTTGGTCAATCTCCAATTTGAGTTTAAAAACTAGATTCAAATCAATCATCAACTTGTAGCAACAAATACCGTATTGGTGTATTTTTTAACGTTCTGATAATGGCAATGAGTTTTCTACTGTACATCTGTGGCTCGTGTTCAGCAGGAAGAGTCCAGTGGTTTGGTAGAAGCACAACAAATCACAGTTGGTGTGTGTTCCAGTTCCAGACTTCTTTGAAGACGGCCTTCCTCCTCCAGCGCAGGCGTACCTCAAGGTCTGCTCCGCTGTGTCTGAAGCCAGCCTGAACGACGTGAAACCCAGCAGCCCCCCGAAGCTACTGGCCTCTCCAGCCAAAGACGAATGCCTGGCTTCGACCGGCACAACCGTGCAGCGCAGAAGTGTTTTACACACCGAAGAGATTGTAAGCCTTTAAGTGAGAATATTACGTTTGTTTGCATTTTTACACGGTGCCACAACTTTACTTCTGACCGTCCACAGACAAAATGGCAGGACAATCGCATGTCGACCAAGCAGGTGACCATCACGGTGACGCAGAGCATCCATCAGGTGGACAAGAACGGGAAGGTGAAGAAATCCCTCACGACGTACGAAGTCATAAAGCCGGTGGAGAGCGTCAAACAGGCGGCGACACCAAACACCTGAGCGCGGGGTCGACGGGAAGCCAAAGAACCGCGGAATAAATGAACGGATGGCTGGTCTGCTCTGGGACTCAATCTGATTGTCATGATGAAATAGTGTAACTAGGCTGTACAGTATTGTAGTCAACACTGTATGATGTAATACCGTGGTACTCACATCTAGGTTTATTAGCAGAAACGTGGAAAAATGTCATACAAACAGTATCAGACCAAAATAAATGAAGAATGCATCATGTTTCACAGCGGAACGAGGACAAGCGTGTAAAAACTATAATTATTACTGGTATTATTTCATGAGTGAGAATTCATAGAAGACATTGAACATTTCTGTCCCAGTGATAAACATGTGTTCAGTTCGGCTCAGGTAACGATTGCACTAAGTACAGTGAAGCCTGGATGAGAGTGTGTAATGAAGATGTAAAGGGTCTTATTGCGTTGTGTTGTCTTGAACAATACAGTGTCATTTCTCATCTGTCGTCCGTTTGAGACATTTTTCAGATCATTTTGTTGTTTACCTTTCGTATATGTAGGTAACAGTACATGCTGTATAGGTAGATTCTGTGCTTCTCTGTGAAGGTGCATTGGTTTAGTTCATAGATGGGGAGGAGAGTAATTTCATTAATTCAAACAGCACAGATCTGTTTTAATACCACCAACATGGAACAAAGATGTGGGCACGGTGAGGAGTCAGGTGAACAATAAAAGCTCACCATCCCTGTGCAGAATGTATTTACATATGAACAAACAGCAGATGAGTCCTTCTGGAAAGTGTTTGTCATGATTCGTGCCAATATGTTTTTCGCCAGCAGCTCTGACAGGTCGTCTGGGGTCAGGTGGGTGCTGAACGTGTGTGGATCTGCTTCTGATGGTCATAATATATTTGGCCTAATCTGAACAATGGCTCCTCTTTCTCCATCCACTCCTCCACGCGGAAGTCTGGGAAGAAGAAATTGATTTCTCTTTGTGCCGATTCCACCGAATCTGGAGAGAAGATGAAGTACAATGCTCTTTTATTTTCACTTATCACCTCTTTATTCACTCGATCTGAATTGATTCATTTCTATTTGTAAATGTAAATACACATCTCTCTCCATCTTTCATACCTGAGCCATGAGTTGTGTTACGTGTATCTGTGAGGCCAAACTGGCCCCTGATGGAGAGCGGGGAGGTGTATCTGGCCCTGAACACTTTAGTGGGTCCCATCAGTTGTCTCCATTGATGTATGGCATCATCTCTGGCTAAAATGTATGCACGCATGGGACCACTGCGGGAAGGAATTAAATACTAGTTTGAGTAGTCTGGAATTATTGCTGCTCATTCCACTTGTTAAAACAGACACATTAGTGTAATTATTTGCTGCTTTTCTGTTATGATCACTTTTTCAGGTAGAAACTCAAGGATTAGCTTTTTTGTTCTGGGATATGTACAGTTATACAGTCTGTATGAGCTGAGGCTTACCTTGACATAAACTCAACAAGTCTTTGATAGAAGAATCGCTCTAAAATGCAAAAGCAGACGTGTTTATTTTTTATTTTGCCTCATTTTTACTTGTTCCATTCAGATAAGGGTCTGTATTGTTTTCTCTCAAAATGTACAGCTAGCTGAGTAATATTCAGCCATGAGCCATCATTTTAAACCCACCCATTGTGCCAAAGCAAGCCTCTGACTCATCAACTGAGTCAGATGAATTCACTACACCAGAATCCAGCCACACTGTTTAAACACATTCAAGCAAAGATGAGCTGCAGTCACACCTGAATGCTCAGCATAGAATCTCTCAGAGTCCTGTCTTCTCCACACGAGGTCTTTGCATCTAACGATGACAAAGTGATTATCCAGGATTGTTTGGTGAAGAGTCTGGACAAGAATAATAGACACAGAATAAACGTTTTTTGTTACTATAACAATAATGTGGTTATTCTGTCAGTGTGATTTAGACAGTATATAGTATTGTGTGTATATACGTAAGAAGCGTATTTAAAAACAAGAAAGAGTGAGGAGGACACGAACGGACCTGTAACATGAGCGGATGAGCTACAGCATCGGGTTTGATGACCGCCAGGGTGAGCTGCAGCACTTTGGACAGGCGACCAGATGTTGGTAACATTGTCTAGAGAAGGCACAGATTTTATAAAATGTCAGCAGTGGAAATGCATTTATCCGCTCATATGCTGCTACGAATATTCACAATTATAGTAATTAATTAGATAATATGAGCAGGAACGACGCGACCTCTTTTTTACTTTCGTAGTTGATGCATTCACCACTGCTAATGCGTACATGTATATAACTATTACTAATAATAGGTTTTATAAAGCCATTTAGTCAGTGCTGATTTAGTTACACATACCAACCTGTGCTGTGACTGTTTTCTCAAGTAAAGACGGTTTAACGAGGGAAACACCGCAGCTCCCTCCGCCACCATCCTACGGCGAACACACGCCCGTCACTAAATCTTAGTAAATGCTTGTGTTGTCACCCTGATCTACAAGCACGAGTCGTTTAGATTTAGCTAACTCTAGTTTTTTTGAAATATTAATGTGAAGGTTAAAGGAAAACTGTGATATTTCCGTTTAATGACAGATAACTCATTGCACCGCTCAGTCCGTTTATAAATACAACCCCCGGAAACTAAAGCAGCTTATTACGTTCCGACTACGGGGTCTTCAAGTATATACGTAAAAAATAATTGAAAACGAAATAATTTGTTCTGATTTTGTGTAATATATATGATTTTATATAATTTGTGATATAAACTAATATTTCTATAAATTATATTATTTGAATGTAATTCTTAATAATAGTTCAGTTCTCTTTTCAAGTCGCTCCTTTGGGTACACCAAAATAGTTAAGAAAAAAATAATAATTCAGTTAACGTCCCAATTATCACAGTGGAAATCTGGTGAAGGTTTCTCTCACACTACTAGCCAGTTTTATCAGATATACATCAAATAGAACAAGGTAATTACTATAGAAAAGTTGTGCTGTCACCATTAATTTCCAGGAAATTATAGTTTGTAAAGCTGGAAATGGAGGGTGATGGATAGACAGACTCTCCGGTAGCTGACAGTCCCCAGGGAAACACAGTGACACAACAGCTATAATCAGGCCCTGGAGCGAGAGAGATTTTTGTCCGTGGAATTTCACGGATGTGGGAGATCAGACATACAGTATGAGTTACAAACTATGGAGCACATTCCAGCATTGCAAAGCAGCCGCGCCCTCGAAAAGAGCGGTTGTGTGTTTGGAGAGAATAGGAGGAAAGAAAGTGAGGATGGCTGCCCCACTTAGGTTTCTCCCACCTGCCAATGTCACGTGACTCAGGGGTGACACCACAGCTGTTACCTCCCATGAGGGGGATGTGGAGGCAGGGAGGAGCTGCTGGGTGGATGGAAGATTAAATCGTCTTACACGTATCATGCAGTACATGCAGTGCAGCAGTGTATCAATACCAGCATGATACTTGATCTTATAGGATGGTTCACACAGTCAAGGATAGTGGAGAATTGTGTTGGGTGATGATCAAATCAAGCTGTGTAAAGCAAAATGCTACAACCATGTGTATATAATACAGGATTAAACGTTTGTTTGGTTTTCACGCAGAGCTGCAGACAACACAGACAGAACGGAGGCCACCACTGGCCCCTGGTTCGAACCCCCTCAGCTGCGCGGCTGATTCAGCTGATCTCCCATAAACTGCATGTCTGTTTTATCTCGGTGTCTCCGCCGCCGCTGCTGCTGCTGCTGCTGCTGCCGCTGCTGCTGCTGCTGCTGCTGCTGGCCCTCCTGCAGTTGTCACTCCCTTTTGGTGTGACCAGGGCAGCTGAGCGGCGACCCCCGCGGGCTCTTGGATATCCATAGGCTGCTCCGCATTCATTCTTTCACCCAGAGCCACAGGACAGGATCACGTGGAAACGTGTCCCACATAGCAACAGGGTTTTAAGAGCGAAGGTTTATTGTGATGACATACAGACATTTGGGGTTCGGTCCAAAGCTGCATTTTGTCTCATGGCTGATGAGGTTTGACGTATAGATTCATCTGATCTGTTGTATAATTATCCCACCTGTAGCTGTAAGTTCACAGCTAATTGTTAGAAACACTAGCATTCACTTGTTAAACGTTGAAATGTAATGCTTTAAATAAATGAAAATACAAACAATGCACAAAAATATAAAAAAACAAAACACATGAACTACTAATAACGGGTATTCAAGTGCTATATACAGTAAATAAACTAAAAACATTGTTTTAATATTGGAACCTGGTGGCGTTTCCATGGTAACAGCTGTAATTTCTGTAGAAATATATAGTCAGGCTTGACCTGTGCGCTCTGACCCCTTCGCGCTGCAGCTCACCTGTCACGGTGTCTCAGCGGCCACCCATTACAGCAGGGTTATTTAGGGGGGCGCGGGCCCAGTGTGACACCCAGAGGCCTTTTATGTCCTAATTGTTCGGCTGGTGAGAAAACCAGGGCTGTATTTCCTGTTTTAACACCTTTTAGTGACTCTGTAGAGATGACGCGAAGGGACAAGGAGCCCAGCGCTGTCTTAGTTGCCGTCTTCATTCCTGGAGCTGAGCGTTTGTGACACTCGGGGGGTGAGTCGCTTTCACCTCTCCCTCACCTGTTCGCTCTTTTAGCCTAAATGCCGGTGACCTTTGACCTTCCCGCTCCATTGCTTCTCCACACGGGACCAGGCTCCCCGCAACAGCTGTGTCAACCTCAGGCCTGGCAACTGGTGCGTGCCCAGGGAAGGACAGAGTGGCATTAATGTCATAGCGCGTAATGAGTCAGCAGCACAGAACAAAGTGGTCCAGTTTGACTTTGTGAGGATCAAGCAGCTCACAATGACTTTTCCATTGATTAAGATTATTATAATGTGAGAAAAAGGAAACTAATTAGAATCTAATCTCTCCAAGGTGACTGTGTGAGGTTTTCCTCCCGGTCAGAGACACCGAGAAACTGCTCTGAGGTCAGTAAGTCTGTGCTGAGAGACACCGCTGACTCCTGCCAAGAAAGTAGTGACCTCCCCAGAAGCAGCGCGACACCGGCACCCGAGCAGATGAGCATGACAGCGGGGAACAAAGTGATTAGCAAACGGGGGCCCCGCTATGTGAGCGCGGGCTAAAAATAACCCGCTGGCCCCGTTTGTGGATCACATGCGGCCCAACTGCCGAGCGCCCGTACCCGCATCCCCACAGTCGCCGGCGGGCAGAACAACACGGGCGCCCGCGCATCAAAAAGCGCCGCAGAGCAGCGGGGGGTATTCGCATGACGAGAGAGGAACGGGACCAGACGCAGCATCCGTCTGTGACAATGATGGGCTGTCCCGTCAGAAGCAGCGGCGGGGTTTCGGGTCTTCACGCGCGCGTCCGGTGCCGGGATCCAACAATCCGGCCCACCACAAAAGCCCGCTGATATTCTTAGTGCTGGGATAAATCTGTCCAGACCTTGGCGCATAGCTGGAAATGTTGCATTTGTGGGACACCCTGGCTGGAGGCCATGGGAAATATTGAACAACTGTCGACTTTAGACAACATCCTGTAGCGGAGTTAAACGGGAGCTGCAAAGATGCGCCGGTGTGTGTGTGTGTGTGTGTGTGTGTGTGTGTGTGTGTGTGTGTGTGTGTGTGTGTGTGCGTGCGTGCGTGTGTGTGTGAGGGGGGGGGGGTCTGTTGCTATTTGTGGATGGCGAGTGGCTCAAAAATAGGAAGCGCGTTGGGTTTCAATATAAGCCCCCCGCTCGGAGCTGGAGGTTTCTTTGAATGAGGCCCGGGTTCCGATCACGCCCAGGCCTGGCGCTGATTTTAGAACACAGGTGTTGACCTTAGTGGAGCGGCTTGTGCTTGCTGCAGAGGAAAATGAACCCCCGAGGCCGGCCCGCCTCGCACCGGGACTCACGCAGATGCTTGAAGACGGTCATATATGGGTCTAAGTGTGAACAATGGGACCAGGAGTGGCTGGTGGAGAAATGATGGCTCCTCCAGGTTCATGCCTGTATTTCATTTCAGCTCTTTAAACCAATTCAGAGGTTTTTTTTATTTTATCCTGTGACCATTATTGGTCTCAAATGACGTCTTTAATGTAATATTTGACTTTGGCGTCTGAAACACGACCCTGAACGTTGCTTTTCTCTCCGCTGAGGCTGAGCGCCCAGTGACACAATGAAACCTAAGTGAGGCCGAAGGACCCAGACTTGGATGAAATTCAACCTGGGCTTCAGCTGTGGCCGCTGGAGCTGCTGCTCCCACTCTACGCCTAAAGCCCATAAAACACACCCATCACGCAGTTGCCTCCTTGTTCCTCTCCGTCCGTCTCTTTTGCCCCTTTTCCTTTTTTTTTTTCCCCCATCCAAAAAGGAGCCATTGACTTTGGGTGTAAAACGGAGGCAGGGTGGGGGCCGAGCGGAGGAACGGTGGGGTGTAGGGTGTCCTGAGCCCAGTGTGAACAGCTGAGAGGTGTGATTTCACAGGCTGGCTCCCCCCTGTCAGGGCCCTGATTGGGCCGGACAGAAGGCGCAGGAGAGGCCCGGGCTTCTAAAGGACACCAACAGGTGGGAGGCCGCTCCGGAGGGGGGCGCGCCTGCTGGGATAGAAAAGGCCCATCCGCAAGGCCTGTTGTGGTCACAATGCGCCGGTCAGATGCGGAGGAGGATGGCGGAGTGCGGCCGAGCTGAGGGGAGCAGAGGAGGAAGCAGGGGATGAGGGGAGAGGGGCGACTGGGAAGGGCAGCGTCAGGGGCGGAGGTCGGCTGGTGCCTCTAGTCAGATTCATGCTCAGATCGTCAGACCCTCCGTCGCGAGATTAAAGCCGGGCGTCGAGGCAGCCGTTGCTCGGGTTTAGGGCGTTTTAGAAGGGGAAGGTGAGGCGCGAGGCAGGAAAGGCTGAGGGGATGGAGTCGTAGGTGGGCCCGTCGCCGTCGCCGCCGCCATTTGGTCTCGGTCCGGTAGCTCGGCGAGACCGACCCTGGCTCCGCCAGAATAAAAGCCCCGCGAGGAGCCGCCGCCGCCGCCGCGCTGAATGAGGTGAGTGTTGAAAATATAACTGACTGCTTCATTACTGCATGACTTGTGTCGTTAGATTGAAATCACCCATTCATTTGAAATATTATTACACAACATACACTTTCCAAGAAACATTCCTCCTGTTCTATTTCTCCTGACTGTGTGGCCCCAGTGGCTGATGGGAGCTGGAGTCATGTGTGGCTCTTCCTGTCACAGCCGGCCATTGTTAGGCCGCGACTTCTGCATCTGTGACTATGAAAGGGCGCTTTGTGCCCGAGGAGCGGCGGACCCAGTTGTTGCCCCTTGCGAGGACACGCTTCCTTATATCCCCATATTAATACACCACTTATGGAATGTAAGGAAGTGTGTGGTTTCGAGGGGCCGTGAGCGGCGACGCGCGCTGGGACGAAGAGGCGGCTCCGACCCCTTCGGAGAGGGGGGCGTGCGAGCATGTGTGCCGCTGGGCGACAGGTGAAGGGCCCGGTCCCTCTCCTCGGGCCCGGACACGTGGACGCTCAGCCTCGCTGATCCGGTCTCGGGGACTTCTTGAAAAATTCCTGCCCTGCCCTGTCCGCCGACAGACCCGGATTGACAGGGCACAGCTGTCACCCATTATAGCCACCGCAGGGCTCTTAAAAGGGAAGAGGTGGAGGGGGGGGGCAGAGATGTGGTGCTGTCACTGAGGGTGGAGGCTGGGGCTGCAGGGGAGTGGAGCCTTGTCACCGGCTGTCAGGGATCCCAGACCTCCAAATAGGAACTTTCTGCTTGGTAACATGGAGGCACCTGCTTCTACAGCATGACTCACAGATCGTTTCCTCTCCTCTCTGTGTCTCATCAGGTGCGTCTGAAGACACGGCGGCCCCGTCTCCCTCCTCATCCTCACCCTCATCCTCATCCTCAGCGTGCTCCCGGTCCTGCTCCCTCCCCTCGCAGCTGAAGCAACACGCCTTGCTGTGGCTGGTCAAACGGAACCAAGTCAGGTGTTACTGTGAGGTTTGGTCCCCTTCAACCAGCTACTGCGTCGTGAATTCAGTCAGCAGACTCCAGCGCGGACGAAGGCACACTGCCATAAGGCCGCGCATGTTAAAGGTGGTATTCTAGTGAGGACTTATTAGATTGGTAAATGTTTATTTCTCATGTGTTTTTCTCCAAAAGCAAATAAAAAATGATTACTGACAACAGAGTGGTCAATTTAAATTTCTGCCTTCCTCCGTTTGAAACTAGACATGAACCCCAATATCTGATTTAGTTGGTACAGTGAGTTTCTAATAATAAAGAACAATGACAACGTCACACATAGGAAGTAAGCATATGGAGCATAATAAAAAAGCGAACAGCTTCAGGTACAATACGCCTCATTATGTCTCTTATTTTATGTGAGAATGCTTGTTGTTTGTCCGGCATCACTGAGTACATGAAGTAAACTAAACTCCTGGTGGGATAATGCAATATCATTATCAGTAAACCCAATACGATCAGTGTTAAAGCTCACCTTGGGTTGAACTTCATAAACTGCTAAGTGAATTTCTAATCACAAACAGGAAATTGTCATTATGCAGAATAATTTAGTAGATACACTACTGCAACCAGATTAAACACAGTGACTTTATTTCCTTAAAATTAACTGTATTTTCGTCTTTTCATCCTATTCGCTTCACTTATGTTAACAAATTCAATATCAGCATCTTACTGTGCAGCACAGGTGCACATCTTTTGACCTAGAACCCTTGGGAGAACCAGTGTTTCCCTTTAATAATAATAATGATGATCAGTTACGATGTTGTGTTTCAGCTTAACTCAATTAAAATGTGCTGTAACCCAATTTTTAAGGGACAACACAGCAATATAATCCACTATAAAATACATCACATAGTACAGTAAGTGGGATGGAATTCGAAATATTGATATAAATTTTAGAGGGCAATTATTGTCTCCATATTTCATATAAAATTTGTCTTTATTAATTGTAAGGTGTTGAAAATACTGTAAGACACTCAAATATTGTAAGAAGGAACCTTAATAGATAAAAAACAACTATATCAAGTCTTATTTTATTAAAGAACTAGGCAATTAACCAAACACAAACCAACCCTTTTTTTAACGGAGTCGATAACAAGTCTCCGTTTGACCACAAGGGGGCGATGTGGATTTTTGCGGCGCTAGTTTTTCCAGCACAGAGGAAGTGGAGCAGCATCGTAAACATGGCTGACAGTGGAGTGACAGGTGAGTTGGGGAACGTGTAGCAACTGGATTGTCTCTCGGTTTTTCACTATTTTAATTGCGTTGCCACTGGTGCAGCGACGAAGCGCTTTGTATTTGTGAGTCGAGTTTTGGGGCGTTGAATTAAGCTTCTAGCGAAGTTAATTCACAAAGCGGAGCTAGCTAACGCTAGCATAGTTTATTCTACGGCAGACGTCGTAATGTTATTGCATCATTTTATGGCGTCGCTGTTTTATTAAAAATATAAAAAACTGGTATGTCTCTGTATCGTGAACATGTTGGTAGTAAGCAATGTTACTGGGGAATCCGTAGCGTGATGCAAAACGAGCCAGTTCAGTCATTTAACAACTTCATCATCGAATAGAGTTTAGTATTTTGCAGTTCTGATATCGGCTGGATTCTTTACAGATGGACCTGAGAAGAAAAATGACATTGAACGTGCAAAGGTTTGTCTTTAACTCTCGTTTTCTCTGCTTACCGCCTCATATAAAGCAACACATTAGACTGATAGTAATTATAAAGAAAATGTCTTTGACCTTTCTGCGTAACAGAATGAAGGCAAAGATCTGAGCAAAGAGGAGAAGCAACGGCTGAGAAAAGAGAAGAAACACCAGAAGAAAAGCAAAGAGAAAAAGGATGAGAAGGCTCCACAAGAGAGTGAGAAAGAAAAGAAGCCTGTCAGCTCAGCTGCTCCAGCACCTCAGTCTACAACACAACATACAACACACAAAGGTGCATTTGCTGTGACTGCTAGCAGCCTTCTTTCTAGATGCTTTCTTTCTGATTCCTCACGTGTTGCTCTTCCTTGCATGTGTCTCCACAGCTCCTTCAGCAGTGCCTGCTCCTGCACCACTTCCCGTGCCTGCCTCAGAATCACCTGTCCCAGCTGATAAGCCCGCAAAGAGTAAAGCAGAGCTGAAGGCTGAGAGAAGAGCTCGGCAAGAGGCTGAGAGGGCCTCCAAGCAGAACAAGAAGGGAGAAGTGGGCCAGCAGGTAGCCACGGGCAAAACCAAAGCCCCACAGAGTGAGCTGCAGCCAGGTACTGTGAAATTAGCCTGTCAAAATAATTGGTAGCAAACAATTCACATGCTGCACTGTGAGGACAGTCACACTGTTTGTGTGTTTTCAGTGGTAAAGAGGCTACCAGAACATATCCAAGCGGACAACCCAGATGTTTTGAAGAAACTGGCCAAGAAGCTGGAAAGACAGCAGGTTAGATACGGAGTATCTACAAACTTAAATCCTAATTATTACTTGGATCTGCGTGTAGAAAATACTGTGGACTTGTGCTCCTTTATTCACTAGATAAACTTTGATAAGGCCTTAGTGCAGTTTTCACATCACCTGGCCTTTTAGGCATTCTGGCATTCTTCATAGATGTGGGTTAGTGGGACAAACATGTCAGTCAGAATCGATATGTGCACATGTTTAAAAATCATAATGTTTAAAAATGGTGTGTCAGTCATGTGTTGTTGTTCACTGCAACCTCTTCTAACAGTCAGTGGTAACTGCATGTGATTGTACCTAACGTTTCTTTCAGACACCAGGGTACAATGCTACTACAAAGGCCAAGGTCTGGTTTACTTACATGTGTGCCTAATCACATTTTGCTTTGCTTGCTCACCTGGCACCATTATCGTACTCCAGCGCCTCTCATTCATAAAAACATAAATGGGCAACCTGAGGATTTGGTCCACAGGCACCAACCATCAAAAAGTGCAATCTCTGTGCTCAACTTTAACACTCAGCTGTTTGCTGTGCAGATGTTTTGTTGGATAGTGTTTCTAAAAAAGTTATTCTGTTCTTACTAGTGCTTGATAGTAGTGCCATATTGTAACATAGGCTGTTTGTAGTATTTTGTTTTTATTGCTTTTCTCTGTGGTTCATTGGATTTTACTTACACATACTGTATACATGGTTATTGTTTTAGACTGCGCTGTGACTGTGTATTAACCTCATCCTCTCAGCTTTAACTTCCGAATGTTTGAGCTCTGATTAACTGCTTCATTTCAGATTCCACTCCGGTCAGACTACGGCCGTAAAGTCAGCCTGTTTTCCCATCTTCACCAGTACAGTCGGAAAGCTCCCCTAACACAGCAGCTCAGGTAAGCTGACCACTTCCAGTACAGCCACTCAGTCTGGGTGCATTAAAGGAAGATGTTCCCTCTCTTATAACTGAACAAAGAGGACATATTTGTTTAAGTATGTAATTTCATACTACCGGTATAGCAGCATAAGAATTGTCTGATTAAAATTGTGTTTTACCCCTTTTTGTACTTGAATTGAAGCTTTAGCATTATAACTGACTACTTGCCGTTTGCAGCATTCCCTCCACAGTAATTCACCCTGCTATCGTCCGACTGGGCCTCCAGTATTCACACGGTATAGTGGCAGGATCCAACGCTCGCTCTGTGGCTCTGCTCCATGCCTTCAAACAGGTGATGTGCACTATTAGTGTCCTTTACCTGCCTGGAATGCAGATCGCTGTATCCAAATAATAGTGTGACATAAAAGCAATGTTTTATACTATTTAGGTCATAAGGGATTATTCTACACCTCCAAATGAGGAGCTTTCTAGGGACTTGGTAAACAAGCTGAAACCTTATATCAGGTACATTTAAAGTTTTTGCTTTAGATCTACATGATCCTAATCAGGACACAAGATGCAGTTTGATAAATTGATTTAACTTATCTAAAGTATAGATTTTGAAGTTGATGATTGTTTTTTCCGTGTTTCTTTCAGCTTCTTAAATCAGTGTCGCCCTCTCTCAGCCAGCATGGGTAACGCAATAAAATACATCAAGAAAGAGATCTCTAATATTCCTAGTCATTGCAAGGAAGAAGAGGTTAGTGTCTCTTTTTTAAATCTCATTAATTCAAAAACTTGCAAATTGCTGTTGATCATAATAGGACAATAATAATTTCTGATATTCATCTTCCTTTGTCTCTATCCAGGCAAAGAGCAAACTGGTGAACTGCATTGAGTGCTACATTAATGAGAAAATCATTCTTGCTGCTAAAGCTATTGCCAAGTACTCCATAGAGAAGATCAGCGATGGAGATGTCATCTTAATTTACGGATGGTAAACCTTTTACAAACAGTTACATATGCATTCAGCTGTTTGATCTGTGTTTTCCTTTTACTAAGTGTTGCCTAATTGTCTTGCTAAAAATACGTGTCCAGACAATGATTGTTAAACCGCTTTCATCACTTTCTCTTCCTTGTTTTTGTCCTGCTTCCTGAAATCCTGACTTTCTTCTACATTTTCTTTTGACATTACCACACCTCATTTTCATTTCTGCTCTTTCCTCCCTCAGCTCATCACTGGTCAATCACATTCTGTGTGAAGCTTTGGAGAAAAGAAGGAAGTTCCGTGTGATCGTGGTAGACAGCAGACCTCGGCTAGAGGGCAGGGAGGCCCTGAGGCGCCTGGTTCAGAGAGGCATCAGCTGCACCTATGTCCTTATCTCAGCTGTTCCCTACATCCTTCCAGAAGTAATCTTGAAGCCATGGAGAATTAACCACAGTGCAAACAATATATGGAATTATCTCTAATTGCAAAAATATCATTCTGTTTCCAGGTATCAAAGGTTTTCCTTGGTGCTCACGCTCTGTTGGCCAACGGCTACGTCATGTCCCGTGTGGGGACATCACAGATAGCTCTGGTGGCCAAAGCCTTTAACGTGCCTGTGTTGGTGTGTTGTGAGACCTACAAGTTTTGCGAGAGGGTGCAGACAGATTCCTTTGTGTCCAATGAACTAGGTAAGGGAGATGAAAATAGTAGAGAAGTATTTTATTTTGCTCTTTGCATTTTTTTCATGACTTCTTCTGGCACAGCCATTAATGTACATGATTTTATCAGCATCATCTCACAAATGGTTTTCCCAGCCGCCTTGAGTTCATCATGTTCTGTTATCGCAGATGATCCTGATGACCTCATTGTGACCCGTAAAGGGAAGACTCACTTGGAGGACTGGCAGCAGGTGGACTCTCTCGGCCTGCTCAACCTGGTGTATGATGTGACGCCGCCTGATTTTGTGGACCTGGTCATCACAGATTTGGGGATGATCCCGTGCACCTCGGTCCCTGTGGTGCTGCGAGTCAAAAGTGTGGACCAGTAAACGACCTACAGCTCACATCAGTCAGAGCCAAGAGGCTGCAACTCATTGTTTTGGAGGAGCTTGTGTGCAAACGTGCTCGCACACATTACAAAATATCGTGCTTTTAGCATGCAATAAATATATATCTGAAGTGAAGTAAGCTTTTTAAACAGAGTCCATGTGTTTTTTTCTCCAATATGGCCAGTGTAGTGTATAAATGACAGCTGTCCATATTATGGGCCCTTGTTACCAACAGAATTTTTAATTGTCAGTATTGGAGCAAAACAGTTCCACTGTGACTCAACCCACTCAGCCAGAGCATGCTTTTTAAAAAGTTACACATCAACAGTTTCCTCATTACAGTTGGAGCTTAACAATGTTGGATTTTATGACTCTTATAAAAAATCTGCTTTTTATTGACTAAATGGATTTCAATTGAATAAGGAAGATATAAAACTAGTCGGGCTCAGAAACGTCACAATACTTGTGCTCTCATTTTCCTCCGTCTTTTACTATATTCATTGTATTGTTTTTCAGTTGTGGCTTTCACTGTGTGAGAACATTAACAGCTTACTGTCTCTGGCCTTGAATTTGTTGAACATGCAGTAACTAGGGCTATCCTTCATTCACAGTAACTATGATCCAAACACATGTAAGCTTTCAAGGCCGCAGTACTATTTTTCAGTCTTTATTAGAACCCAGCCCCTCGCTGAAGAGAAATTAAAGACCAACAGGAAGACATTTTCTAACTCACACGAGACTGATAAACAGCACAAAGACACAGTTTCATCTGCTTCTAGACACACGGTTGTGTTACGTCTAATAAAAAGCACTTCAGGCATAACTCAGCTAAATGTAAAATGTTGATGGTACACATAACTCTTATCAAATGCAGCTTGTTTATTTTAAATAACACATGTTCAACATGCAATAAACAATTTACAATTAGTTCCCTCAACTATGATTAAGGGGGTATAGTTTGTGTAAACTTGTTCAGCCATTGTTAACTAATATTTTAATGAGCAACATTCAGACTCTTGTAAAATAACCTCTTCATTAACATCTTGTATCAGTTAATGTTTAAAAATGTATGCATAAATACTGGTCAGACTTGGGTAGGTAAAAAAAAAATCATTAAAACTAAACAGCTGTGCAATAAACAGTTATACAGTGGTAAAAACAAGTTAAATGTCACAACAGCTTCAAGAAGAGCTAAAAAAAACCACTAAATGTAAAAGCAGAAGCCTTGGGGTCAGCATTTTGCTTCTTAACAGTCCGTTTCAGTCCCACAGCCGCATTTCAGCTTCAGAGGGACTTGGCCTTACGCCTCTGGGTGACCCACAGCAGGAAAGAGATCACAACTGTGGATGCTCCAAGGGGCCCAAACACCTGAAGGGCAGGAAACTCTCCCTATTGACAAATTTAACAGACACAAGTAAAAAAAAACTATCTAAAGGATTTTACTGCACCAGCGTTAAAGAGGAAATACATAGTAACTCAAATGAATGGGGTAAAGCTGTCTGCTGAACTGACCTTTCTAAGACACTTGTATCCATGATAATAGTCTGCACAGCTGCACTCGAAGAAGCCAGGGCCGTAGGGGGCACACAGAGAGTTCTCTGGACAGTTGGTGGCTGTGGATAGTTATTATGTGGTACATATTTATTTTTATCTGAGCATCTTTGCTGTTTTACATTTTCCGTGTCACGAAATGATTAGATGAGAACTTACACAGCTGTCCAGTCTGGTTACATATATTTTTCTGGCCTTGACAAACCCGATTTCCATCTTTGACTGACACTTTATCCCAAGATGTGTTGCCTCCTGGACAAACTATATCTTCAGGCAAAATCCTAAAGAGGCACAGTTTGAATTACAAAAAAATGACTAATTTATTGGTTTCACTAGGACAATTCGTTATTGTGTTGACTTAATAGAAGGTTACTTGCATGTAAATCAAGTCAATAAATCCTTGAAAAGTTGTGTCACTGATGTTAACGATTGGATTGTGTGAGAGGTCTCTGCAAAATAAAGGTTTACATAGAAAATGAATCATAAAAGGAATAATCAGAAACAAGACAGGCCCGTTTGAACATTGATTAAAACTATGATAAGCTAATTTCTAATTTTTCTTGTGCCTGCGGCAAGAGATCAGTGAACTTTTTGCTACATACTATAACATGAATGGCGTAAAACCATCATGAGACAGTGTTCACCGTACATACATTATTACTGCAGTTGATGCACCCTGGAGATCCTCGACATGCACAAGAGAACAGTTGGATAGATCCAACCTGAAACATGTTGAGAGAATGATACAATCACATATAAAACTATTAATTGCATGTTTCCACATTTGCTTAAGCACACATTTAATCTCGGTTTTCCGATAGACGTGAAAGCAGCATTTAGCTCCTACCCGATGATGTGTTCAGGATCAGTTGTGTTGTAATTGCTCAAACAGCAGCGCCCGTCTATCGTTCCAGCCGATTTAAAACAAAAATGTCCCACTTCTGTGGCATTTGGGACCGTACCGCTGCATAATCTACATATCTGTTATTACAAATTATTAACAAGGAAAATATAGTTGAAAACAATAATATTACCACATCGTATCATGGAGGCAACCAACGTTTTGGATACTGTACGTCCACCAAAACACTGTGTTTATTAAAGGTTTGTCCTCATGCAGTGTCAAATATTTACTAATGTAAATGCTAAACCTGTTATCTTCGTAAATCGCCATCTTACCTGCAGCTTATTCACTTGGCAGCTCGCGTAAAAACATAAATTAAAAATAAAAACAAACACTTCAAGCTTTCGCTGGCTGCACCCAGCTTTCATTTTTCATCGACTGAGGTCATGTGATCACGTAGCGGACATGTGACAGGAAGCTGTCACAACCCCTAAAAAAAATCCTGCTAATTCTGCGCTGCAATTACGCATCCGCTAATTTTACAAAGCTCGAATGTAATGGGTTTTCTTATAACGACAAAGTGATATAATAATATACAAAGAAATTATTATTTTTGCTCAAAATGAAATAATATGTTAAAAATTACGATTTGGCAGCCAAAAGCTTTTTTGGTTTATTTAACGTTATAATGCAAATACAAATAATCAAAATCCCTAATGAAACCTTCTTTTAATTCCCACCATTTACGTTTAAATTTAAACATATTTAGCATAATAGTAAAAAGAAGTTACCATAAATTCTAAACTATCCTATTTTTTTAATATAGCTAGAATCTAGACGCAGTTTTTTGACCACAATGAATTTTGACTGCGCTTTCACTGTCACTTTGGATTGTACTAAACAAAAGGGGGAGTTTAAGATAATCGATTTTATTATTGATATTATTTTAAACGAAACTGTAGAAAATTGCGTTTAAATAATTTTGCGAACTATATTATACGAGTGAGTATTATTTAAAAAGCATTTGACTAATACAATAAAGTTGTTGTCCTTTCTATAAGTTGTAAAAATGTGTACACCCCCGCTGAGATGGTTTGCTCCAGCAGGATCATTGCGATGCCTCTAGATGGGCCACTAGACGCGGTGACCACAGGATGCCTCGGCGGGGGTGATACGTTCACGGTTTTGCGCGGCTTCCTTCTTATTTTATCTGAAACGTACGCTGCGTCGACGCGCAGGATTTTCACCAGCAGACGGCCGGAGAACACAAAAACAAGCAAAGCCACAACAAGTGCAACAGATCTCTCTTTTATTTCGACCGGAGAATGCGCCTGCGACGCCGTGGGGTTTTGCACGGAGCAACTGCACAAATTATCCCGAAACTTCTCCCGCTCGCGCAAATGAACTGATTCAGCTCCGCGCTACAACCCGCGGCTCCTACAACAAGTGGTCGCCCGTTATCGCCAGTTGGTGAAAGTGCGCGAGGGTGAGGAGGGAGGGGGGGGTGAAAAACGGGTCATTTAACGGCAACGTACGTGGGGTAATTAGTTCACATTTGCAACATGGCTGCTGCGGGGACAGCGGCGAGAAAAGTTTGACGTGGGAGAAGTTTCCTGCGGAATGCTAGCGGCTACGTGAGCTGCTGTGCGGCTAATAGAGCGGTCGGCGGACTCCCCCGGCCTGGCACCGCGCTCCCCGGACTCCGAACCAGTGGATGAGCCGTTCGAGAGCCGCCTCCTCCTCCTCCTCCACCGACAGTCACCGCAGTGGACTTCGTGGGGGGAACCGGCGTCTTCTCCGTCGCAACGCCGTGCTGGCGTTGACGGACCCCGTCGCTTGGCTGCAGGCGGTGCTCCGGCGCTAAGATGCATTTCTCCATCCCCGAGACGGAGGTTCGCTCGGGGGAGAACGGATCCACCTATGTGGTGAGCGCCGTAATGAGTGTGTTCGCCTGCGTGAAGCGCTGCCGTCAGCAGGTCGGGCTAACGTCGATGCAGCATGAGTTTTTATTTACTGTTGATCCGTGACGGGAAATAAGTGCTTAATGCTAAATGATCAGATCACGGTGGGGGGGGGGCAGTGAAGCTGCGTTTGACCTCTACCGAGTCTATGAGGGCATCAGGAGCAAAGAAACCCATTGCATTCCCGGTGATTCATCATTTATTTGACATTGGACTTCACCCACTACATCCAGAATGTTTTCTATCCCTTTGCTGTGTCTTGACTTGGCACTTGTTGTCAGGTGCTGTCACAGCCATGGGGGGAAACGTCAGGGCGGCCACCTGAGGCACAACAGAGCCCTTGTTGCTTTTTAGAGGTTTGAGTCAACACTTGAGCTCCCTCTGGGATTTGCCGCCACCATACTGCACCGCTCCTGCAGGAAAAACGCAGCCAGCGCTGCTGGGATTTGAAGCGCCTCCATAGAAGTTTGAGGCATTGCTATGAAATATAACAGCTCTGGTAGATGGTTGTTTATTTTTGTAACTTAATTCAGCGTCTTGTTGCATTTCTGCATTGTTTTGGGCCCCGTTGTGTTGTTGCAGCATCCTCGCGTCCCAGCGCCTTCGCGCTTTTCAAACCGTGAACCCCGGTGACAGGCTACATTGTGCTGATGTGTGACAGAGCCAGTGTCAACTTAAAAATACATTTTCCACAATGACTTCATCGACAGCATTGGTGAAAATGTTTTTCTGGTAACGTGCCCGTAAACAAGACTTGTTCATGAACGCAAGTCATAATGTTGCTAGGGAACAGCTTGGGATCACATTTATTTCCTGTTGGGATATAATGTGAACTAAGACACAAATTACCATCTTACTCTGTCTTGGATTTCTCATTAGATGCTTCATATGAGGTTCTAGTTGCTCTCGCATTTGCCAGATGCTTCTCGAATGACATCGGCAACATATGAGTCCCATGTGACATGTCGCTCAGTGCCACACACCTGCAGTTGACTATTTTTCATGTTTTACGTGCTGTAAAGTGGTAAATCCTGGAATAAGCCTGTTAATATTTTATTGTTCCAGCTCCCCGCAGCACAAAGTGTTCAAAATTAACTTTGGACATTAGAGATCATTGACTTTTCAGACACGGGTTGACGTTTATATGCGGGAATGTTTCTGCATACGTGGACCTTTTTGCCCGTGGAAATCGGAACCGTTCTAAATGGAGCATTTCAGGTGTTGTGTCTGGCTTGTTCCTACGTGGCCGCTCGCGGTTTCTGCCTGCGCTGCAGTGGGCACTTCAAAGCGCCGGCTCTTTGCCTCTCAGCTGGCAGTCCTGTGACTGTCATTGTGACCTTCCTGTAACGAGCCCACAGGAAGGGACTTTGCTTGATTATAATGCTGAGTGATGTGCTGTGCACGGTGGATCCAATGGGACCAGAGTCTGCCGAGTTTGCACAGGGTTTTTTAAAATAACAAGGGCTGTCGTTAACAAAAAAAAGGGTTATTCCAATGCAAGCACATCATCATAGCTCACACTTCCTGTGTTCTTGTGGACTCGCTATAAGTTCCTCTTTGTTCAGAAAGTATTTGCAGTGGTACATAGTGGTTGTGGGTGTTATAAAAACATAGAGACTTTAGTGCTACTGCGTGTTATTGCAAGTCCTGTTCTGGCCGAGGAGCAGGTTAGAACTTGGGTGTAAATAAGGTCGTGTGCTTTTGTTTTGCAATTACGAGCATCGTATCATTCAAATATTTTCGAGAGCATTCTTTAAAAATGAGGAAAAAAGGAGCGGTCTTACTTGACTAAAGCTCTCCATGATAATGTCAAGTTGATAATCGTTGAGCTATTCAGTGTGGGTGTTGTTATGGATGGCTCCTATAACCATTAAAACACCAACGCAACGAGAGACCGAAGAGAATATCCCACTTTGTTTAACTACAGTAATGTAGAGGCTGCTGTTGTGAAATATGTCAGTAAATTAAAAGGTTAAAATGCCTCTCAGTAAATCTCAGATCATAGGTGGACAGAATAGTTTAGTGTTGTTTGTAATACACCCTATATATTTTAAATTGACTTCTACCAAATGGTTCCTGCAGTCAGAATTTCAAATACATATTGATCTAATACTGCAGAGGGCAGACGGCTCTTTAGGGCTCCAGTGTTAAAGGACAGACTTGTTGAACCCTCTTGTCCCTCAGTTGAACTCCCTGAACTGACAGAAAGTAAGTTCTATGTTTTTGACCTTATCACACTGGGGCCAGTACCATTCTGCATACTCACTCTTCCTTCCTGCTGGGAAACTTCCCTCTAGATGTTTCGCTTTTCACTGTGTTCTGATTGGTTGGTGACGTATAACTGAAATTGTTGACTTAGTACCACCTACTAAATGGCGAACCTGAACTGTGTTCAGGTCAACTTAAACCATTCACAGTTCTCCTCATCAATGCGAACTAAAGAATTTCTGTTATTCACATGGTTTATTTTGCTTCCCAGAATGTAGCCAGACGTCTGACATTACAACTAGATTTACTTTTCAGTCTGGCTCCAGACGTGGCTGCAAGCTGATATTTGGTTTGCTGGTTCCAAATGGTGGTTTCACAGAGGACTGCCCACTGATAACTCCTGTCAAAACAAACAAGTGGTCTCTCAGAGGAAGAATTAGCAATGCCCTCCGTGACTTATGCATGTGTTTATTTTGCTTTCTGCTGCATAATGCAAGAAGCTGCTGTTCTGACTGGACAACGTCCAGCAGCGTCTGTTTTTGTCTTTGGAAGACAGTGGGGTTTGATTTTATATTACACACAGACTCTGAGCTAAAACCCAGGGAAAGGTTTGATCAAGGCAGGAAAAGTTATTACCTCCTTGTCTTTTATTGATTATAGCGATATTTCTTCACACAATGCATGTGATGCTATTTTACGCGTGTTGTCATTTCTTTCCTAACTTCTGAATCTGCTCTTTTCTGCCTGCAGGCCTACAACATCCATGTCAATGGGGTGCTACACTGTCGGGTACGCTACAGCCAACTTCTAAGCCTCCATGAGCAGGTAAGGCCTCAACCACCTGCATGTGCGGCGCACTGTCCCATTTTAACTGCCACCACGTCCATCTGGAATGACCTTTCCTTTGCCTTTGTGCTGTATGGCTAATATGCCAGCCTCCCACAATGTTGAATCACAACCATGAGGCAGAATTGTGAAGTATGTCGGCGGGGGTGGGTGCTGTGGAAAGAATGCTGTTGGCCTTTCTTTTGCTTCACCTGCTGGGAAAAGGAACTTTATCTGAAAAGGAAATGTTGAAACCGTTTTAAGTCCCTCAGATATTTATTTTTAGGCAATCCCTGTGTTTGCATCTTCTTGTTTTCCTCTAGTGCAGTGGTTGGAAATAGATTTAAATTGCTTGTTGTTTCAGTTGTTAGATATCTGGTGATTACCTGTGAGCTCTTGTGCTATAAAAACATACCCCACAGTTATGCACATGTGCCCAGTTCTGTTTTCACAGGTTAATAAATAAGCAAACAACAGGCAAACTTTGCCATCCTTGAGCCTGTGTTATCCAGTCTGACAGTTGCTGTTGCCTGGCAACAGCCTGTGGCAAAGATGCGCTCAGATCTTCGAGCATCAACCTGAGGAGCTTCCTGCAGTGTAGGCATGACCCCAAAACACAGGTGGTTGCACACTCTTTACTCTGCGACTACAAAGAGTTTATGGTAGCAACCACTTGTGTTTGTACTGTATGAGCTAAGGTATATTTGAGAAATAGAAAGTGTATCTGTCCTGTGCTCAGTGTTGGTCTCATTGCTGATTGTACGTCTTAATGTACTTAAGATAGAAATGTGCACCATGTGGAAAATCACCTTTTGACATGTTGCCTATATTAATATGTGCCTGTGATCTACGGATTTGTTCGGAACGAGTCAGAATTGATACATAAGTGTAGATTTAAGATGGCTTAAGTTTTAGATGTTCAAGGTTCGAAGCTACAGGCTTTCTAATGATAAATGGAAGAAATGAGTCAAGAAGCTGGAAGACAGCGGTTCCAGATGTGTGTGTGTGTGTGTGTCTCTCTCCTTTTTTCTTTCACTCTCTCTCTCTCTCTCTGTTATGCATGGAAACTCTACCAGCTAGTACTGAAACACGGTTTAAAATAAACTTTCATTCATTTTGAATTGTGAATGTACAGTACCACTCAGAAAAATGAACCCGCACCACTTGACCCTATATTCATATGTTTTGTATGTATGTTCGCACACATGTTGTAGCCATCTGGCTAAAGCTGCATCTTTTTATGGACAGTCTCTCAAAATGTGCTTTGCACCAACAGATAAAGAAGGAATATGGCAGCAATGTGGTGCCTGCGTTCCCTCCAAAGAAAATCTTCACTCTGACTCCTGCGGAGGTCGAACAGAGACGGGAACAGCTGGAGAAGTACATGCAGGCTGGTAAGTTATTCATACCGAATGGACTTTTTACAGATGGCCTGTGCTGCGTTTCACTTCATTTGTGAATTTAAACTCCAGCTTCTCTGTCGGGTGGCTCCAGAATAGGCACTTGTTCCCTTCATGACACACAAGTGTAGACCTTCCACTGATGGCCAGAGCTGATGATTTGAGCTGGGCCACTCAGCCAAAGCCTCAGTACTAATGCTGACACACCTGATGGAAAAAATCACTACTAAGGATTCTAGACCCCACTGGCTTTTTAAATGTTTATGGGTTTAGATTCTGATGAAGATGTTCTTCAGGAGGGACACTTGTTGTTGTTGCAGACAAAACACATGTGGGCACATTGCCCATATTTTGTGAGCAGGTTGGAGGTGGACTTACTGCAGATGAAAATGAATAAGTGGAAACAGCAGTAATGCAGAGGGTTTGTTTTAATCCTCTCAAGCACTGGCAGTTTGAGCAGAACAAGGAAGCGTTGTTTCAGTGTGTATTTGCTCATAGTCTGGGAGCACGCACGCACCCACGCGCACACACACACACACGGTGTTCTTGGCTACAAGTTCACTCGGTTACATCATGGCTTTTTACATGGTTATGGAAACTGAACTACCACAAACACATCTGCTGTGACGCAGATGGCTTGTAGCTCTTTTACATTTTATCAAAGGGTTTTGACCAATATATAAAGAGGATGTTGGTGTAGCAGCTCTCACTTGTAGATAATTAAATCAGTGCATTGCACAGGGGCCAAGAGGAAGTAAAAGACAATTAGTGTAAATTATTAACCCCTTTTATTAAATCAGGTGATCATAGTTTGATTTTATGTCTTAACATTAGATGTTTTTAAACTTCATAAATGACACAAAAATAGTTGGTTTGTTCATGAGCTAATCATTAGATTTTAGTTGATCTTTACAGGAATCCATTATGTTAACACGGGTTTGTAATAATTTACCGGTAGTTGTATGTTGGCTCACAAGTTGGATATCTTACTGACTCAGCTACTGTGACACTTGTTTGGAAGGTCAAACCCATTTCCTAGAACAAAATCAAAGTGTAAGATAAGAGAAAATGTTTACTTAACCTCTATTAAAGATCCTTAACTGATGCTAAGTTATCAATTCAAACCCAAACATATCTTGTCTCGTCTTCTGCTGCTCCACTGTGAAATAACTAATCTAATTCTGTTGCAGGTTTAATTTTTTTTTTCTCCTCTGTTCTTGTTTCACAGTCCGTCAGGATCCGTTGCTTGGAGGCAGCGAGCTGTTCAACAGTTTCTTAAGGAAATCTCAGCAGGTTGGTGGTGGTGGTGTTTTTTCCTACCTGCGTGTGTGTGTGTGTGTGTGTGACTGTTTCCTGTTAGCCAACCGGCCTGTGAGTGGGCAGACTGCTCAGTGAACCCGGCTGCCTAGTAATTACTTTTGCCGTTGAGGTAGAGTAAGTGAGTTCTGTGGGACTGAGCATACATTTACCTTGGGCTGTGTCACCTTTAGTGCTGGGTTTACATGGAAAATATGTGTGAATATATATTCTGTAAGAAAGAAACTTACAGGGAGGAGATTGTGCCTCAGACAACAACAAAGCAATTGGGTCCGTGAAAAAATTCTATTATAACTAGGAAACTTGACCCACTTGTGAATGATGTATATAATTTGTGCTCTTCCTGCTGCACTAAAAAGCAAGTGTGTTCTTAAGTGATGTGGACAATGCTGTAATAACAGTGTGGCTATGACTTATTCTGACCAAGTGGCAGGGTTGATTCGTCATCATTCAAGCTGTGACTTGCGTCGCCAGGAGGCTTTATGGATAGATTCATCGGCCTGTAGTCACGCCACCAGTCCTGCTTCACCACCTCGGTCTTTCTCATTGATTTGCGCCTGTGTTTGGCTCTTTCCCGTTTCCCCGTCGCTTTATGTACTGCAGAGACGGCAGCTGTAGAGTGGAAGATGAAATGCCTCTCGGCGGAGTCATTTCATCTGCACCGGTAGTTCAGGGAGGGACATGGGACACTGCTGAGACAGCAGTGAGTAAGCGGGAGGTGGCAAAAGATTGCTCTGAGATTTCCTGTTCCTTATCAGTTCAGATGATATTGGAAGGAGCTTTGAAACAAGTTCATGATAGTGTAGTATTATTCTATTTTATAATTTTATAGTAAGTTTATATTCGACGTTTGCACTTGCCCGATGGAATTCAAAATAAATTGAGTTGTATACTTTGCTGTGCTGTTTTTATCTCCAGTGGAATTTTCCCCTTGACTTTGACCGGCCCTTGCTTTTGTTGTTGATCAGTGACACTGAAAATAATTGTTTGTTTTGTTGCCTTCCCACAGGAGACACAGCAGATTCCCATAGAAGAAGTCGTTCTAGACATCTGCCTGTCCAACGGTCAGAAGGTTACGGTGAACATTCTGACCTCGGATCAGACGGAGGATGTCCTTGATGTAAGTGGTGGAGTGTTCTGTGTCAAACAGCATAAACACACAGTGTTTGTGGGCTTGTAACTCAGTCTGATAAAGAAATATATAAAGATAGTGTTATTATTATTTAATGTTCATGTAGGACAGCATGTGTTTATCTTTATTTTACAGATAATTAAGTGGTTTAGTGCTGATTAGTTCCTCTAAAGGACAGAGGTCTGGATCAGACTGACATCATCTCAGTACTGTATGTTATCAACTCCCTCTGCTTGTTTAACCAGAGGCATTTGTTGTTTAACAGTGACACCTGGGATTTCCTTCAGACACGCGCTGTTGCGGCAGGGTCTCCTGTAAGCTCAGCAGACCGTACGCCTCATAAATCATGTGAATATTTGTACAGTCGGCCAAAGGCAGTGCTTGTCGGAGTCAGTAGACAGTATAGGTAATAAAAACATCCAAAATCTAAAGGACATGTTTAGCTTTAATAGGTAGATAATTTACCTCTGACCATTATTAGCCATAAAAAAAACTATTCTTTCACTGGTGTGTCATCATGATGTCCTTTGTCACCGTTGGCTGTGAATCAGACTTAAAATGCTCTCATTAATTTTTAACCACAAGTCAGTGAGAGGGTGTGTGTGTGTGTGTGTGTGTGTTTCAGTCGTTGCAGCGAGTTCTGGTTGAAGAACGTAACAATGTGAAATCCAAGCCAAAGTTGAAAAGCACACTATGTTCACACCATAAATAGATTTTTATATCATTTGCCACAGATGAAGTCATGCTGGGGAAGATGGTGATTAGAAGCCAAAAAAAGTCACTGTTGTTGTAAAATGTAAAAAGTCTTCAGATAGATATGGAATAGGACTGTGGTGTAAGCTTAGTTTTATTGATCTTATGCCGATTTCTGTTTTCAGTCATGTCTTTCTCCCCACTCTTATCTTTTGATCTCTTATCTTTTTGAAACACGCATTAAAGAATAAATGAACTGTTTCTTTTTGAGAAAATGAACTCTCTCCCTCTCTCTCCTTATCTTTCTATAGGCCGTTGCAACAAAGCTTGACCTTCCCGATGACCTCGTTGGTTATTTTAGTCTCTTCCTTGTCCGTGAGGGTGCAGACGGAGGTTTGACATGTGAGTTTCAACATTAATTTCCTCCCAGCAAGTGAATGCAAAGATTGACAAAGTATCTGATCTCTTGTTTTACACAGTTATGTTTAATCGCTAAGCAAACTGTTAATTAATGGTTATTTTAAAGGTTATATAGAGAACGTGGCAAACAGCTGTGTTAGTAGCTACTCAAGGATCTTTTCCCCATTAGGAATCACTGTCAAGTCAATAAATAATGTATTAGTGCTCATAAAGCTGTTTGTGTGAATGAATAAAAGTGGAAAAATATTTTCACTCCCCTTTTTGTTTATAAAAGAAACCACAGTATCAGACGTAAAATCGCTTCCCAGCCCAAAATGTGTCAGTTTTCCATTCCCTTTCTTCCATCACAGCCCTGTAGTCCCAGAGGCTCCATCCTCATGTCTTTCACCTGCCAAACACTCCCCCAGTTACTCATGCCAAATCCATTTCAGGCTGAAAATGGTTCCAAGTGACCATGGAAGAATCTGTAAATATTGCTGGAATGTTGTATATTTCTGGCACCGAATAAATCTGAGTGTCTGATTGGTATGAAAGAGAGCAGCCATGTGTATGACTCAACCTTTAACTACTACAATGACTCTGGTGTAGCAGGCTCTGAAAGTGGGAGTATTGACATGATTAGAGGAATTGGATCACTGACAGGTGGTCTGTGTGTTAATCATGAGGCCTAGACACAGACATTCTCGTTGTCAGCCGTGATCTTGTCAATATCTGAGACTTTAGCTGCACATCTACAATCTACCTTTTTATTCATTTCCTCTCTCTTTCTCTCAGTGGTGCGGAAGCTGCAGGACTTTGAACTGCCTTATGTGTCCATTAACAGCTTGCGGAACTCTGAATATCACATACTTCTACGAAAAAGGTACCAAGCACCTGCTCACATCCTGCTTTTGGGTTTGTTACAGTCTTGCTCAACATCCATTGTGTTTATCTCTGTATTCATGCATCTTTATTTATATTATGAAAAGGGGTCTGATATACTGTATAGGTTAGTTAAGCTATAGATACATAAATCTTTGTGAAGCGTACAAATAAGATTAATGCTGCAATAACTACAAAATACTCAAAGATTGGGCTCAAGTACAAGTTCTAATTTCAAACAAATGTTGGAGCAGGGCAGAGAAACCAGCACTCTAGCTCACTGTTTGAACTGGGAACTGCATCAGTCTAGTATGTATGTGGAAAAGTTTAGTAAAGAGAAATGGACACAAACCCTGATAACGTTGCCTTAAGTCATGTAACTTCAGTAGGCGCCATCGTGATTGCAAAAAAAGGATCAAAAGCAGAAGTGAATTGACCCCTCCTTAAGACAGGCTTCATTAAAAACAACCACATCTTTCACAATACTGTCACTTAGTGAGATGTATAATGTGTTAAGTAGTGTTTGTGTTGTTTTCTGTCTTTTTTGTTTTACTTAGTTTAAACCTTTGGTTCACTTTCTTGTAATGATAAGCTGCCTTTATGCTGTGAGTGATCAGGGTCTTGATTTTAGCCTCGCATTCCTTTCATCCTTGCACCTGCAACAGATTTTGTATGAGGCTTTCATCGAAGTGTCTCTCGTTTTATTGCCAGAATTGAATGAACCACCTAAGTTCCACTTTCAAAGCTACAGTATTTTTGCCTTTTGTTCTAGTGTCTGTGATTTATGGTTAGTTTTTCTTTTGTGGAGTGGAGCAGAGTTATGCCAGACAAATAAAACTTCTTGCCAGGGCCACACAAACAAATTCCACACAAAACAACACTAATGCTTCTTTTCTTTTTGGGCCTTAAGTGCTAACTTCCTCATGGATCTGTTTGTCACCCTGCCTTCTGCTGACTGAGGTACACAGGATGTTTCCTTTCCAACTGCCTGAAGAAAGGTTCTCCTGACCTAGTTTCGCTGTGTGGAGACAAAACAGACCCCCAGTGTACGAGATCCAGAGGAAGATCGGGTCAAAATAATCCAACGGGCTCTTAGAGTGTTCTACACACAGAGCAGACGAACAACACCAGATGTTACACTCATCCAAAGACTTGAATGCAAATGTTTAACACATTTTTCTTTAATGCTAAAACTTGCACCTGATTTATTCTTTATACATTTTCATTCAAATGACAAACTTTGCATTTCTTTTCCTGCAGTTACTGGGACATGGCTTACGATAGTGACGTGATGGAAAACCGGGTTGGCCTAAATTTGCTATATGCCCAGGTAAGAGCCATCATTTATGAAGTCATCCAACATTAGTTTTCAGTACGGAAAATGTAAATCAGACATGATTGGTTTTGTTTGTGGGCTTCTGTTGTTTTGAAGCCAGCATGAAATGAGCCCTGTTTGATTGTTGAGTTTCTCTCCTGTATCCCCCTGGGTTCATCTATAATCTGATAGCAGCCTCAGCCTCGCTTGACTCTGCAGCACCTTGAATTTTGTTCCTCTTTCATCCTATTACAGCGGATTTCCCTCACTGCAACGACTGTGATCTGTTGTATTAAGCAGTTTTGAAGCAGCTAGTTTGATTAGAATCTGCTGAGTGTTGCCTCTTTGCGTGCACCACAAAGGAAGTTTAAAAAACAAAAAAATAAAAGCAAGTCAAGGAAACATAGTGTTTGCAAGCATGTACTAGTGTGCCTGTTTCTGTTATTATTTGCTGATGTGCACTGTTTACACAAAAGCCCCTTAGGGTGTAATTCCTCCCAGATGCACTGAAACACAAATACCTGCTCTGTGTTGTGCACGAGATGAACTTCATGTTTTTGCTCCACCAGACGGTGTCCGACATCGAGCGAGGCTGGATTCTTGTCAACAAAGACCAGCACAGGCAGCTCAAATCCCTGCAGGAAAAAGGCTCCAAGAAAGAGGTGAGTCCGGGCATCGCTTTGAGATTAGTCTCCTTCATCAAAACGTGACTCGAATGCAACTAACGTTAAGAGACATCTTTGTCGAAAGGTAAACCTGTAGACCAGATCAAACAGCCTCCAGTGCATTCTCTTATACACTTGGCCTACATAAATCCAGTTGAGATTTTAGACCTGGTTTCTCCAGACAGACACATATACATAAGTAAGCAAAAAATAACATTCTTGTTGTCTTTCCAGTTTATTCATCTAGGTCAAACACTCAAATACTATGGCTACATCAAGTTTGACCCGTGCGTCACTGACTTCCCTGAGAAAGGCTGTCAAGTCATCGTCAGCGCCGGCAACAATGAGCTCAACTTCCACGTCAAGTTGCCCAACGAACAGATGAAGGAGGGGAGCTTCAAGGTCACACGCATGAGGTGTTGGCGGGTTACGTCTTCGGTAAGTGGGTTTGCGTGTCGCACAATGTGAGGATGGCGCTCACGGTGATACGTGTCTGTATGTTTCAGCTTTTGAGAAAAGCCGATCCTTGTTGTTCTGATGCTGTAAGCTTAGAAAAGAGCGGTTGTCTGCTTTAAACCAGCAGCTCCTCTGCTTCCAGAGCTGCTTGTTTATAGATGTCCTCTCACCACTGCACAAGAAGCAAGTGATTTTACTCCTGCCGAGCGTTAGTTTTTACTCGGACTGATGAAGACAGATGGTGTGGATGTCAGCAGTCAAATTACCCAAACTCAGCCCACACAAAGCCCAAGGCCTATTTGTTCCCTGGGCTCATGTATAGAGCAACGTCTTTATTTGAAATGCTAAAAGCTTTGTGCGAGGGGAGAATAATGGCATGAAGTCCAGAGACGCAATAAAATAATTAACTATTGCAAGGCTGTATTTATGTAGGGCCTGTGTACTATAATAGGACACATGGCAAGGCGTCAACGTTTAAAATGGGTCTCGGCTCTGATCTGATTAGAGGCTGAGCCCCCACACTGTCCAGCAGGATGAAGAATTCCTCAGCCTCAGAGGTCAAAGTCATTTTAATGAGATGTTTCCTTTTTAAACAATAATTTCAAAACATCTCATTTGTTGCAGCGCCGTAATGCTCCTCCGGAGGCAATTTGGGATTTGGCTCTGAGGAGAGCGTGCACTTAGTTTGTTTGTGTATGTGTCAGCCCATTGATGTGATGTGATGTGTGTGTGTGTGTGTGTGTGTGTGTGTGTGTGTGTGTGTGTGTGTGTGTGTGTGTGTGTGTGTGTGTGTGTGTGTGTGTGTGTGTGTGTGTGTGTGTGTGTGTGTGTGTGTGTGTGTGTGTGTGTGTGTGTGTGTGTGTGTGTGTGTGTGTGTGTGTGTGTGTGTGTGTGTGTGTGTGTGTGTGTGTGTGTGTGTGTGTGTGTGTGTGTGTGTGTGTGTGTGTGTGTGTGATTAGCATGGGAGGTTCAGTAAGTTTTGGTTGCGCAGGAAATAGACTTGGTAAGTGAGGAATGAGGGCTCATCTCCTGGGAGCTCTGTGTGCGAGTGCCGCTTGGCTTCACACATTTCAAAAGGCATTTGATATTCTGGATTTACACAGATTTAGTTTTTTCTTTTGCTCGGGTGTTAATCTTTTAGCATGTGTCTTCTTTAGGGTTTAAAGAAGAGATGCAGGGAAAGAAATTGATTTAGTAGCTTACGCAGCCTTTAGTCATGGACTAGAATAACAAACTTGCAAACTGCAATTTAAACAGAAGACAAATGTAACTTTAAAAAGAGAGAAGGGAAAAAAGCCCAGACTAGCTTAAATCTAAACCATAACAGGTCAACTATAATTAGTTCAACAGATGTGAAGTGTTGTTGTAGTAGTGAAGCAGCAAATTATAATCTTCTAACTGTTCTGTCTGACAATGCAGCAAGTCCCTGTACCCAACGGTACGAGCAATCCCTGCAGCTCAGCCAAGTGTGAGGTGAAGCTGGAGCTGGCCTTCGAGTATCTGATGAGCAAGGACCGTCTGCAGTGGGTCACCATCACGAGTCAACAGGTGAGAGGCTGCAGCCCACGGCAGTGTGTTGATTTTGGACGCCGCATTTGATGAAGTCCATGTACAATAATTCATCTCTCAATTCTTCTCACTTTCAACTCTTATTATAGGCCATTATGATGAGTATCTGCCTTCAGTCTATGGTGGACGAATTAATGGTGAAGAAGTCAGGAGGAAGCATAAAAAAGGTTTGTGTTTGGAAAAGTCCAAGTGCCGACGTCTTTGTGTTTGCAAATGTAAAAACAAGCCGCTACGGTAATTTGTGTGCTCCAGATGCTGCGGAAACGACACAACGGCTCCATCCACCGCTCAGACAGTCAGCAAGCTGTGAAATCTCCCCCTCTACTGGTGAGGACATGAAGCCTGTGCTGTAGGTTTGTCTGCACTTCTATCAGGTACAAGTTGATTTAACTTGATGCGTGCGTTTGGCTGCAGGACTCCCCCGACCCAAACCGTGAAGTCGTCAAGCTCTCCGTGAGTACCGCTCTATTTAGATCCCATTCTTGTGATGTAGTCAGTGCTTACAAAACCATTGTAGATGGATAATGTGTTTCCAGGACGTCTGCCATATTATAACAAACCACAGTCCGTTCGGTGTAATTAAGCCTTTGATTGTTGCTTCTAGACCAAGTTGAGCTCGGTTTCCCTCAGAGGGATCAGCGCCTCCAACTCGGCAAACGACATCAGTGGCAACGATTTCCATGGCAACTATGCCTTCGAGGGAATCGGGGACGATGACTTGTAATCCTCCGGTCCTCTGTTCTTCATTCCAACATCAACAACTGGGACAACAAAAGTGACGAGCTGAACCCAGACGAGCGGATCACATACGCGTCAGACTCTGCAAGGTTGTAGCTGCTTCTGTGAGAAATCGCTGCCTTAAGCTCTTGTTTAATCTTAGATCGCGTCCTTCCTTATCGACTTAATTTGCATTAACATGATCATATTGAACGGAACCTTTGTCTCTGTGTTATTAACTTGTGGCGACATACCTTAAATAGCATGTGAAGCTGCAGATACTCGGACAAGGACGTACGTTATGTCTCACTGTCAGACATTGTTCATTCATATAAAATACTGATTCATTACCAGTATATGCGGGGTTCTATAATGCAGTTAAATCCTTAAAGGTACAAATACACACACACACACACACACACACACACACACACACACTATAAATGACATGAAGAAGAGGCAGTAGGTCCTGAATTTGTCCTCCAGTGGCTGCTTGTCTCTCCAGCCCCAGAGCCAAATGTTTAAACCAGGCACTAGTGACAAAGCAGCAGGACTGGCCATGGATAGACTCACCAGTGAATGTGTCGTACCTGTAGACTGTTGATCAACCGCTCACTCATACAGGCGGCCGGCGTGCGGCTCAGCTATTAAACCAAACTGTCATAGCATCGTGCCGCGCTATACTGTACATGTGCCAAGTCATCGAGGTCCTCGATCTCCAGGTGTGTTTTCGTGCGGCCGTCAGAAACTCTGCAGTCTGAGGCCTTCGCTTTGCATCTCACCTTCTGGGTTACTTCTTGCCGCGCCACACAACACTGGCTCAAGCTCCGCACGGAAGTTGGCGCGAGCCAGCGTTGCCCCCGACTCTTGCAGAACTCGACAGATGGGTCATTCGGCTGAGCTGCTTGCACTTGCTGAACCCATCATTTTGCACAGTATTACAGGTGGAGATGAATGTGCGAGTGAATGCATGAACGGGACTTTAAACATTGTGTGGAATTTTTGTTTTTCCTAAGGGGCTCTTGTAAATCCATCTGATTGCTTCAGCCAATTTTTAAGGTTTCTCATAAATGCCAAATTATAGTTTACTTAAGCATTTTGCACAAAATAAACATAGAAATTATGACAATGTCACTTTTTTATATTATGTACATGCATTTAAGTATTCAGAACTTTTCCTAATACCTTTATCATCATTGCTTATTCTAATCGAATGGATCAAATGTAATCTAAGATGTAAAGAACAAAAGACGTAGACGGACTAACATTTATCATGTTTACATTATGTAGGAGACTTTTAGTTCGATGTGTTTACAGGTTTTGTATCTGATTGTTTGCTTCTTTGGGCTTATGACCGGTCTGTGGGCTACATGTCATCCTGATTTGTTTGTACATTTGTGCCAATCATCTCCGAGGGTTGAGTGGAAGAGGGTGCTTCGTTTTGGGGACCCCGGTTGCTGGAGCGAATAAAGTTCACGGTGAGCATGCAACAAATGAACGTATCCCACTGCTAGTTTCTGAAGCCTGTTCATGAACATCTGTGCCAACTGGGCAACTTCTTTACTTACTGGTGGTGACAACTGTAAAGAGAATGTCTTCACTCTGTGTCCTGTTCTTTCACTGCAGTACTTCTGCGCTGTCTTTGCTCTCATTTTCAGTAGAGTTACAGACACTATGAACTAACATTGTCCAGCAGCAGCACCTGGGTGTTAATAAATATGTAGGTGCCAAACTAAAGTGCATGTTTTCCAGCGTCACTTTCACACAAAATGTCTATTTCTTAAAGACTATTAATTCATTCCACAATTTTTCATATTGATTTGTGTTCAGGTCAGTGATGACCTCTGGTCTATTTTCACCATGCAAAAATAAATATGGAAACAGTTGACCCTGTTTTGTTGCCAGTTAATTCTACTACTGTCCTACTACCATTTCTTTACAGGCACAGCTTTAACCATCTGCAACAAAAATCGAGCGCCTCTCATCCTCCTCTTCAACCCTTTTTCCACTGTTCAAAGTTAATTGAAGCTGTGACACCACCTTAGTCATGTTTGCTTCAGCACAGGCCACAGGGCCATGTCACTATGTCTGTGTACGTGTCTGCTTTTTCAGCAACTTTGGTTTACTGATTGCTTTAGCCACTTTAGCTCATGTAGTTCAGTTCTTTGTTCTAGACTCAAAATGGGATGGTGCTGCGCAATTTAAATTGTCTATTTATCATAAAAGAAAATACTAGAATTTGACACGATGTAAAGAATGAGAACCACCCTTGTTTGATATTCAATGTAATGAGTTCCATGTTTATTTCAAAATCCTCATTTTAAGGCATTTATGAGACACTGCATAAGGAAAAAAACGGACACTTGGGCGATGTCGGTACTAATCAATGGATTCAATAATCCACTGTGTCCTAGCAAACTGGCAACCTGAAAAATATGTCACTTGCATATAATAATCATTAACAAAAAGATGCAATTTCAGTCCCTATTCTTCCCATGGTAACTAGATGACACATTTAAAATAATAAACGCATCTATATATTAAATTATGCATTTCTAGCAGTGTCTTACAGCCACATTAGAAACTCAAACAACACTCACATGCTTACTAATCTTTTTTTTCTCAAGTAGAAAGCAAGAATGGGCTAATTTCACAGTAATCAAAATGAAGATGGTTCATTCTGCCTCAGGCGCTTCTCAGTTGGCCCGTTGACGGCAGACATTAGTGATGTATAGCAGGCATCATAGTCACGTTTGCTTTTGTTCAGCATGCTCGTTTGCATTTAATGGTCACATAAAATATCAACCCGCCCTACCGAACATCGAATGACGCTGTCGAATAAACCTTCCAAATGCAACTGTGTGTGTGTGTGTGTGTGTACGATTGTGCTTTTTCTTGAACCATACAACCAAATCAAAACTGACGGCAGCTTCCAAGATATGTGTGCATGCGATTTTAGTGTTAAAATTCAGTGGTTTTATTTATTAGAAATGTTGTTTTACAAACCTGGGTTTAGTTGAAATTACAGTATGGGTAAAGACGCTGATACTTAGGTTTTTAAGCTACATGTAAATATATATAGAGCAATAAACAAAGTACTAATAACTAGCATTTTGCTAGTAGTACATACATCACTGAAGGCTTGTCATTACCAGAGCTTGCGCTCCAGTGCAAAGACAGTGATTCTGGGTCCCTTAGAGGAAACCACACTCACATAAAGCTGCCCTGTTTACTATTACGGACATTATTCCTGTAACACAAAATTTAACGTTAGACCCAGACTAGGACATCAGCTCCATTAGCATGGGTTCCATGCACTTGGGGGAATTTCCTAGTATTTTGTGATATGTGGTATTTAAATATGCATTGCTATGAGAGCAGGAACGGTTTTTATAATAAACGTTAACATACAGTACTAGTGTGGTATAACACATAAGACACTGACTTCAGTATAGACAGTCCATTCATTGACACAGTAGAAGTCAAACTGAACAGACACTCGATCCAAAAGGCATCAAAACATTAACAACTTTTTTTTTTAATTGTGCGAGATTCTATAATTGAACAATTAGCAGCCTCTGAAGACGTCTGACAAAACAGTAAAGACCAACACACAAAAATAATATAAAGGCTCTGTGAAGATTAAAAAAAAACAAAAGTTGCTGGTAGCTTAGTTCTGCTGAGTTAAACTTTATACAATCTCTAGTTTGTAGCACGGGTGTATTGTCTGATTTCCCTCCCGAGGCATATACTGCATATCAACGCCTGTTTCTTTCCTGTGTGTTTGAACACCAACTCCCATCTCTTTCCTTACTTCTTCCTCTTCACCGTTTCCAGTCATTGGAACTTTCACCCAGCCGTCCGTGGCCAAGCCGTGTTTCTTCTGGTGCCTCTTGTAATTGTCCCAGTGGCCGGTAGTGTAGCCGCACTCCTGACACTTATACGGCTTCTCTCCGGTGTGCCGAAGCATGTGCCTCTTCAGGTTCATGCTCTGGTTGCAGCTGTAGCTGCACACGGCGCACTGGAACGGTTTGGCACCCGAGTGCACCCGCTGGTGGCGCTTCAGATTGGCCAGGTTCCCGCAAGCGTAGTCGCACAAATGGCACTTGTACGGTTTTTCGCCCGTGTGTACTCTGTGATGGCGCTTGAGGTTGTCGAAGTGCGCCGAGGCGTAATCGCACTGGGGGCACTTGTAGGGTTTCTCTCCGCTGTGAGTTTTCATGTGACGTGCCAAGTGGTTGGGGTAGTGTGTGAGGAAGGGGCAGGCGGCACATGTGTACACCTTGTCGCTGCGTTCACCGGGGCTGTTAGGAGACGAGGAGGAGTCCTTGGTCAACATATCAAGGGTACACTTGGCACAGATCTGGGCTGAGGAGCCGTCCTCATCCTCCAGCACAATGCCACACAATCGACAAGTATAAGGGAAAAGGGGGGGAGGGAGGGCGGCACTCTCTGCTATGTTGCCCCTGGTTGCCCTGCTGCTGCCACTGTCTGTGGTCTCCAGCAGAGGTGGGGGATGCTGACCAGAGGCTGGGTTAGAAGGTGGGATGGGTGGCGGCGATGCCCCCTTTAAACCATCAAAGGCCGACAGGTAGTCATTGTTCTGGACTCCCAAACTCAGGTTTGACGTTGGCCTTGAAAGCTCTGAAAAGGAAAAGGAAAAAAGTACTGTGTTACTTTGTACTATCTCCATCCCCCCACTCCAACATCATCCCCTATGGTAGATGATTGATTATATAAATAAAATCATTTGAAATTCTAGTTATGGAGAATTAAATAGTTTCTAAAGGCTCACACACCCTTGGTAGAAGCACCAGGTTCCTCCCCAGCAGCTCTTTGCCCAGTCATATGCCTCTTCAGACTGTTCTGGCCATTGGCAGCTCCTGGTGGAACATCCTGTCCTGCCCCTGAGGAGGGCACATGCATGCGCTGGTGCCTCTTGAGGTTACCAAGGGAACTGCAGGCAAAAGTGCAGCTGTCGCATTTGTATGGTTTTTCCCCAGTGTGAATACGCAGGTGTCTCTGCAGGTTCACCAGCTGCGCCGAGGCGTAAGTGCACAGGGGGCAGTTAAAGGGCTTCTCCCCGTTGTGCGTCTTCATGTGACGCTTCACGTGGTTGGCGTAGCGCGAGGAGAAGCCACAGAGATGACAAGAGTGCAGTTTCGGCGACTTGTCCTCAGCCGTCAGCGCTTTGTCGCCCATGCCGTTGGCCACCGCTTCCCCGTCAAGCTGTGAATGGGCGCCCGAGCGAATCCCACTGATGCCTCCAAAAGACGAACAGAAGTCTGTGCTTTTGGCTTCCCTGGAGGCTTTGCAGCACCTTAGGCAGTATGGGCTGACGAGGTCTATGCCAGACCCCAGCGGCTCGTCACGGAGCTGGCTGCAGCTCCTGCAGGACAGGTATGGAGGAAAGCTGGGCTCGGACTGGGCTGCGCGTCCCTCGTCGTCCCTCCCGTTGTCAGTCGTGCTGCGAGAGTTGTCAGTTTCACTTTCCATACTGAGCTGGCTGTAGGTAGGACTTTCCTCATCACCCAGAGAATACACAGAGAAGCCAATCTCAGCAGCCACCTCTGTTCAGGGACAAAAAACGATAAAATGTGATTCTATAATGTTACTATTATATTTTGTTGTTAAGAACAAATGGACTTATTAGTGCTACTACTTGAATATAATTTAGTAGCTAAACCTAAAAGCAGTTAAAAGCGGCTGCTGAGAGGTGATGAGAATGTTACTGTGCTGAAATGTAACATGATTGAATGACTCAGCAAAAACTAACAAAACACAATCAGTTGTGCATCTATGGTCTTGATAGTAAATAAAAAAATCAGACACTCAACTGAGTGTTTCAAGAAGAAGCTCGCTGTAGGGAAAACAACACCCAGCACTTCAGAAAATATTCCCTGAATGTATCACATCGAGTCACTTCACTCTGAGAATCTGTCTTTTTCAAGAAAGAGGAATAAAGTGAACGGATACTTACACTAGAAGCAAGGTTAACTGCATTTCAGTTGCTGCTGCGTCATTTGAGTTTTCAGGCAAAGGAAAAATCCAAAAAGGCAGAAAGAAAAGCTTCAAGACACAGAATTCACTAGTTCAGTGCTTCAGAAAGCGAACAAGCCAAGAGAAAGCCACCTTTCCTCAGAGGTGCTGAGACAGAATGTGAGGAAGGAGAGAGCCAAAGCTGCCCTTTTATCCTGACTGTAGAAACCTTCTGGATGATTACCAAACCTAATGATAATGATGATGACTATAATGGTGAGGCTGCAGCTGATGATGATGATAATGATGATGAGGTTAGATGATGATGATGATGATGATGATGATGATGATGATGATGATGATGATGGCAGCGAGGAGGAAACTATAATGGCAGTGGGGTAGTGGGAGCAGAGGCAGCAGCAGCAGATGATGATGATGATGATGATGATGATGATGATGATGATGATGATGATGATGATGATGAATAAATGCCTTCTTATAATGGTGTCCTTGATGGTAATGGTCCTATTTTTATGACCCTTATATAATAATGGTGTCTCAGCTCCTTTCTCTACTTTTCCATTTTTTAAATCAATCTCTCTGACAAAGAGCCACACTGGAAAATAGGAGCTGGTAGTTCAATTTGTCCCACTGTTGCACAGAGGGGCTGCACTTCATCAAAGAGAAATAAACAGTAAAAAACTACAGGTCCTCTGTATAGCAAAATAAGGCACTGCCACATTTATTTAAAGGTTAAGCCATTATAATAACTTACTGTATCTTTTTCATTTCATATTTTCACAGTAATTAAGAAGTGACAACAGTTTGTATTCAATAAAACAATGCTACTCTGCTCTCCGACCAAGCCAATGTAGCCTACAGTAAAGATGTAAGTGGGGGGTCCACGATTACCAAGCTGGCTTCAGATTTCCAGCCTACACATCCATTTGCTCTGGGACTTTCAGAGTCTGTATCCTTGATAATGCCAGATTCTACTGCTGCCACTTCATGTGAACAGCACAGATGTTTTTTTTTACTGTGAGTCACACAGTTCACAATGTAGCATATTGTATCACAAAATCAGTACTGACCTTGGTTGTACATTGCGAGGATTGGAACTACACATGCTGTTACCGTGGTGACAATAGATGATGCCACATCAACATGTGCTGAATGCTTAAGAGGTGCAATTTCGAAAATCTGAATATAACGTTAATATGTTACAAACCTGAGAACTTTTCCAAGCCTAGAATCCTGTCGTCATGATCTGGATCATCAAACTCAAGGTCTTGTCCCAGAAGGAAGTCTGTGTCTAAGTTGAGGTTTCCTGGAGCTTCAATAGCTACACCATCTTCAGAATCCACTGAAGTCATAGAAAAGAACCAATCAACAACTAAAACTGCTGTCAACTTGATGGAAATACTATCTGGGAATAACTATATCCAGTAATTGTATGACATATGCACATTCATAATTAAAATGAAGTTAAGGATGTTTTTGTTGACTGTTCAGATAAATGAGAACCATTAGAATTTAATTTACAACTTTAGACAGTACAAACAACCCTGCCAACAGTTGACAGATGGAGTCCTTATACTGCAGTTACAGCTAATGAAGCCCAAAATACTAACTTGGTCTGTCAAGCTTGATGGAATCTAAACAGCCATCGCACAGCTGTCACCCTTCGCAAAACTACTTTGAGGCTGTTTCAAGGACATCATGCCAGCAGCCTTATTTGGGCTGATTACAAGACTTTTGCTACCATCTACTGGCCATTTCAGTTGTCGACATAAAGATGCATCATTGGGGAAAAGAATATTTTTGATAGGCGCTGCAACACAGTTTAGAATAGATGGTGTTCATTTTCATCACTTCTGTCGTTTTTGGGTGCTATAATGAAAATACTTCCATTTTTAAACAAACTATATCATTGACAGCACGGTGAACCTGAGTCATTATCATTATTATTATGATCACATCTCATTAGAGACCTGAATATGTTGGGTTAGTGAGAAGCTTCAGAATTTTACAAACAATAGATATTTGTATCTGTGGAACTGTTTCTGCAACCGCTTAAGCGTTGGTGCCCAGTCATCAACATTAACAGGTAACCCAGCAGGTCAGTAGGAATTAGATGAGGCACTTTTAGTATCCAATGCAATCGATGGGGTGCAGACATGAACTAAGCTTTGTTCTGTCACCACGACAAGACCTGTGAATACTTACACTTGACTGGCTGTGGATTCTGTTGTTTTTTTCTGGGCATCTTCCAGTCAGCCTCTCTCTTTTTTGTAATGTCTTCTTGCAGACTTCCACAACCATCAGCTCATTCTTGCGCCTTTGGACATCAGTCTTCAGTATCTCTATGGAGACAGGACCGAAGGCATACCGTCATTAATTATTAACACACCACTAATTTCAAAGAAAAAGATGCTAATTCAATTTTTAATTAAATCAACCATGAAACACAAAATATCTGAGCAATTTAAGTGTGTTTTTCATCAAGTTGCTTCTGACAGTGGACAACAAAATTTCATATCTGGAACAAATCCAGGAACATTCACAACTTAAGTACTATATGAAATTACACAGCTGCCGTTATTTTATTGTAAGATCGATTTCCTAGCTGCTTCACGTCTCTTACTATTTGCATTCGACTATAAATGGCATCAACCAACCAGTTGGCTTCACTGTGTCCTAATGAAACCAGCTGGTAGTTGTTGGTATAAATAACAGCCTCCATGCTGATAGTGGATCATAACACCGACATAAATCACTTCTTTTGAAAGGCTCTAACATTAGACGACACGTGTGTGATCTGAATGTATGATCTGCTGTATTTAGCCCGAAAACACACTACGTAGTATCTCGATATTAATAGGCGTTAGCATAATGGCTAACACATTAGCGCTGGTGAACGCCGGAGAGTAATAAAGCCAGCTAGCAAGAACATGTTCCCACATAGCGTCCAGCTAATGTTGTCACTGCACAACAGGGTAAGTCTGCAAAATGTGCACAAAGGGGCGACGGGCAACCGAACGCGCGGCTTTCATCAGCAAGTAGTTACTACTTCATACAACCGCACCGCTCAGGACATGTTAACCGTGGCTAAACATGTTTAGCCCGAGAAGCTAATGTGAACTTCACCAGTTAGCCTTCATGCTAACTTACCTACTAAACGTAAATATTCCCGTCGGCTGCGATGGGCTTTATCCTGTCTATACACGCCATTAGGACCGAAGCGCTTGCCTTCAAACAAACAACCTCTGGAGATCCGCCATTTCTTCATGAGCTGCGGCGACAAAGAAAGGCAATTAATGGTATTTTTCATAACTTAATTGATTTTTGGATTCGCCTGTGAGCCAGCACCAGCAACAATAAGAAGACTTCCGGCCAAGCTCCTTCACAATAACATAGACCTCTACACTAATAATGTTTTCAAACCTGAATTTAAGACAAAACTAAACAAACCGTAAAGTTTAGTCCATTGTATTATTGTATGAGTTTAACAGGAACAACACGAATTAAGTAACTTCAAAATTAGTTGGCAAAAGAGTAATATTGGTCAGTAATACAGGAGCCGATTACGATTAAATATAAAGAAAACAACTGCAAGCCAAGTTGATAAATAGAAGGAAAAGCAAGAATATGTATTAATTTATATATTGTACAATGATAACATCTGAGCACGATATATAGAGAATAGAGCAGCATTCAGTATGAAGGTCATATGTAGTAAATGCACTAACAGTATCTGCCTCTGCCAGTGTATTTTATGTCTGATATCCTACAATAAACTGCTTACATACTAAAATAATAATAAGTGAAAACGTTAAAACGTTACAAACAACACATCACAATCATCTGTATAGTTGCCTGTAAATGTATATGCTTTTATTATGAAGGGCTGGTAAGTTTACCGGACGTTTTGTGGTTGCCGATGAGATGCATCTTAATTCAATTGACTCCGTTGTGTTTCCGTTTCCGAAAATAATTTCCGGTTACTGGCCCTTACTGAATGATGGTAGTTGTAGTTCCCAAACTGTCGACTGTCGACTTGTGCTTGGCTTTAAGATTAAATCAGCGCTGACTGTTCAACAACACACAGACTAAAACCGTAAAAACACATGCGTACTGCTCTTTTAAATTGTTCATCTAAATTATAGGTTATCTTGCGCTTTTACAACTTTCAACAACATTATTATATTTTTTCCCAAGAACCCTGAAATAAACCTCATTAAATAAATTTATTTTACTGCTAATACCAAGCTCCCTCTATTTTGTGTACTTTTCTTCATTCTAAATCAAAAATAATTTGTTATATATTGTCTTATTCATTCATCTGGTTATAGTACTATAGTTGTCTTAAATACCATTGAGTATAGTATCTATATGAGAAACTGTGAACTCTACACCATCTGTGTGTTTTTGGCACCGAAAGACAGCGACCCGCTGTGTTTCCACGGACTCGGGCATTTATGAATAGGAGATCCTGGGATTTTGCGTCATCTCATTGGTTCCCGTCTCCGCAGTGTGCCTTCCCTCAGGCCGCCAGTCCGCTGCTCAACGCGGGTGGGGTGGGGGGGGGGACTCTCCTCTACGCGGATCTCCTCTCCTGGCCTCGCTCCCGCACCGGACCTCATCATGATACCCACCCTCTATGCAGCTTTTTGTCGCTCACACGCGCTCTCTGTGCAGCAGTGAAGAGGAGGAGACGGCGTCGCGGGGAGCGAGGAAGGGGGTGGGGGGGGGGGTGTTTCTGTGCTACTGCTTGATCCTGGGAGGGGAGGAGCCAGTTGTTGATTCCACGCTGCAAGGAGAAGGCGCACAGAGAGGTAAGATGCCGTTTACGTAATAGATGCTGTTATGCGTTGTATCTGCAGCCCGGGCGCATTTGCGCAACGCCCGCTCGCCTTCCGCGTCGGCGTGAGTCGTGTTCGTGGAGGATACACGGAGGTGAAGGTGAATGCGAATACGTAGCCCGTTAACCATGCCACTCCCTGCAACAACACTGATGCCCCGAGCAGACCTATGCTGATATGATGAAAATGGACGTGTGTGTGAATGTGGAAGTATTTTTGAATTATTACGGGACGCCCGGCTTTCATTTGACAGCTTTTGCAGCACCTTGAATTATTCCTGCATATTGATATATAAAAAGGCCTATGTACTGGGGTAATCTGTGGAATAACTCTCCATGGATTAGGAGTTAATAAACTAAGAAGACGAGTAGTGCACAGATAATTTGATATCATCCTTTATATTATCATTTCTAATTCAAAAGTAGGGTGCTAAACTCAGTGTTGATGCACAAACTGAGTATTTCGGTCAGGGATGGAGTGATGCTGAATGCTGTGTGTCAGGCTGAGGTCACACTCTGCAGACCCGCATTGCTGCTGTGGGCTTGTGTCCAGCGGACGGATATTTTAATAAGGTCGTATCATCAGGTTTCCCCCCGTAGAAGAGGAGACGGCATCGCACTGGTAGCTGGTTGTGTTTTTTTACCCGGTGATTGCTTAGCAACAGCCTGTTAACACATGTGACCCTGGAAAAGTGACCAGACTGAGGAGGTAGCACAGCCGCGATGCTACACGTCACTCACAGGACATAAATAAATAAATCAAAGTGCTTTTTTCCCCCGTTTGTCTTTTTTAGACAGCTGTGGGGCAGATTGTGGTTGTGTAACAATCCCATCTGTCATTGATATCTTATCTGTCACCAGGAGTGAGCCATAGCATAGGCTCCATCCGGCCACCGCTTCAACTTCTACATGTGATTAAGAGACGGGTCGTGATTCGCAAGAGTCTGATTTAATAACGTGAGTGTCACAGCAGCTCGTTTCCATCGTTCATGTGTCTGGCGTAAAGGGGTCAGCGTTAATCTCGCGTTCTCTTCACACCGAACATCTGTGCGGGTTAAATGTCACGGTCGATTTTCACCCCCTCAACATTAGAGCGGCGGAGCCTGCAGCTCCTGAGTCAACATGCAGGAACGCTGGGCCCCGCGTTTCCCATTATCCGACCGGCATCGCCTGATTACCTTCGATCCTCCTTCCTGCCTGGTTAATGTCCATGTTTCACACAGGCTTTGAGTTAAAAGTCAGGGTGAGACGACCAAAATGACATCATCAGAGTTCTTTGACAACTTTTATACAACTTGCCGTTATAATGTTGTTTGATCCCATAATATTCCCGGAAAAAAAAGTAAAAATGAGGCTCCTGCAAATAACTTTTACATCATAAATCTGCTGTGATGTGAATAAAGTCAAAAGTTCTAGGAAAGATTTAGTTTTTCGCTTTAAATCCCTGTAATCCCTCGAGACGCCTCAAGAATTTGAATTCCTGCACCGTTTCAGCGTCCTGTTCGCTCTCCGCGGCCGAGAACTGGTCAGAAGTCAGTCTCAGGCCTCGGGGCACGTCACAGCTCACTGTACACAGACACATGCTCTCACGCATTCAGGAAGCGGCCATTAGGCTGCAAAGTGGGGACGTGCTCGCTCTCAGGCCGAGCGGCATCTGCGTCCGTCCCTCAGGTCCTTAATTACGTCTCCTCGCGCCGCCCGCTGGACATTAACCAGCCCTGGACTCTTCCTCCTCCTCCTCTTCCTCCTGCCAGCGTGTCTTAGCATCCAGAGGCCGTGTGCATTAGTCGGTGGTGGGTTTTAACCTAATGATGGTGATCTGTAGCAGGACTCGTGGAGCTGCTGTTCAAATCCAGTAGGGGACAGATGAACAAATCACCTTAATGGACCTGCTGACAGAACTCTAACCTAGGGTTGAGATGAGGTAGTTTTATTTAAAAGTGAACTCTTCACCACAGTTCATATTGAAATGTTCAAGCTGTGTAAATAAACAGTACTTCCCGCTCTGACCTGACGTGGTGCCGACGAGGAGGCAGCTTGTTTAATTGCTCTGAATCCCCTCATGCTCCCTTTACGCTCCGGGCCCGATTATGAAAGCCCCCGGCCGCCTAATGGGGACAGAATGAGCGGCCTGTGCTCGGCCTCAGCCGCCGCCAGATCCTTTCTGTCCGAGCCACAGCGCTCTCATGCAGCGTCTCACGGCTGCTGAGACGACACCACAAGGCTCTTTAAAGCGAAATGGGTCCTGCGCTTTGTGTGGAACTGATCCATTATCAATAAGTTCCCAGTGACGATGGAGATAAACAGTAACAAATGGAGCATCACGGTATTTCTGTTAAAGTCCTGTTTACTGATGCTGTGCTTTTAAATAGCCTGAATGTTTGATTTCAGGTTAAGGTGCTGCTGCGGAGAGGATGACGGAGGGCAGTCGGACAGTTCGGGACTAGCTGAGGCGAAGACAAAAGTAAACCTCATGACCAGGCCTTGGATGGTTTCCAAATCAGCGATGTCCCCCTCGGTGTGGGACCACCTCCCCCCTCTCCCCGTTGTCCCCCTGTCCATCTCACCCACTCCTCCTCCCTCCTGCAGCGGAACGACGGAGCAGCTCCAGGACTCTGAACTGTGAAAACTCCCTCACCCTCCCACACACACACACACACACACACACACACACACCCTCCCACACACACACACACACACACACCCTCCCACACACACACACACACACACACACACACCCTCCCACACACACACACACACACACACACCCTCCCACACACACACACACACACACACACACACACACACACACACACACACACACACACACACACACACCCCTCTCTCTCTCTCCCACACACACACGCACACACTCGAGCTTGCATTCTGCCGATGCTCGTTGGCCCGCCCTCCTCAGCTGCCGTCCCTGCTCCAGTCGTCGACCATGAAGCGGCCCAAGCAGCAGACGGGGCCTCTGAGCTTCCTCAACTTCTTCAGCAGGAAGCCCAAAGCGGAGCCGAAGCCCGAGAGGCCGGTGGACGCCTGGCCCAGAGAGGAGGTGTCCATCACCCTGACTCCAAGCGAGCGCCCGGAGCCGGTGAGCGTTCTCCCACTGCACTCAGTCGGTCCCGCTCTATGTTAAATAGATAATGCTATTATTCCTCAATATCTACAATTAAGTCAGAAAATGAGGCTAAAGTAAGATTAATGAAAGGTTTTGAGGCACTTTATGAACCTGTGCTAATCATTAACTCTGCCTGCTGTCTCCTTCTTCCTGTCACAGCTCAAACCCATTAAGGTGTTTATCTAACTAATTGGTCGCTCGTTACGTATGTTGCCAAGAAACCGAGTGGACAAAGAGCCTAGAGCTCCACCCACACGCACTCCAGTCCAAATGTCTTTCAACAGAAAACATTTCTGATTTGCAGCAGGACGCTCGGGCGCTGGAAAACCGACATCTCTGTGACTCTGAACAGGACCTCGGCCTCACGGCGGCCGAAGGAAGAGCAGGCGACGGGGGCGGAGCCGGCTCCACGGGCGCCGCCGGCCCGGGCGGGGTCGGCGGCGCCTCCACCGGCGGCTCCACCGGCCTCCTGTCGCTCTCGGCCTCCAGCCAGGAGCAGCTGCTGGACGGGCACCTGGAGGAGTGCCCGCTGTGCCTGCTGAGCCAGCCGCGCTGCCACTTCCCGCGCCTCAGCTCCTGCGCCCACCGGGCCTGCTCCGACTGCCTGCGCCAGTACCTGCGCATCGAGATCTCGGAGAGCCGGGTGGGCATCGCCTGCCCGCAGTGCTCCGAGGCCCTGGCGCCGCTGGACGTGCGCTCCATCCTGGACGACCGGGCGCTGCTGGAGCGCTTCGAGGAGTACCAGCTGAGGCGCTACCTGGCGGCGGACCCGGACACGCGCTGGTGCCCCGCCCCCGACTGCAGGTACCCACCACGAGGGGGGCGTTAATGCAGAACCAGCTGCAATAACGGTCCCGCTTGATGACATCCATGACATGAGGTCCACGTTCTTTAATCACGTTACTTGGTAGAGAAGAACCGGGTTTTATTGAGGCTCTTTCTCTTGCATGGTTGTATCACATTATGTAGAGATTCTTTTTTTCCAAAGCTAGAACATGATTTCATTTGTGATCGATCCAAGACCTTATCATAAATCATACAGGCAGAAAGTGGAGCAGATTCTCTAGATAACCACAATGCATTGCAACCGCAAAGTGTGTTCTGAGCTGACCATAAGTCCTCCTGCTGTTGTTAACAACCTGCACGAGCACTGATGCATCGCTGCATCACCCTAATGCTCATGGTAACCAGATAGGACGGCTGCTGGGAAATCAGTGTGTGTGTGTTTGTGTGTGTGTGTGTGTTTCTGTGTGTGTGTGTGTGTGTGTGTGTGTTTGTGTGTGTGTGTGTGTGTGTGTGTGTGTGTGTGTGTGTGTGTGTGTGTGTGTGTGTGTGTTTGTGTGTGTGTGTGTGTGTGTGTTTTTATGTGTGTGTGTGTGTGTGTATATGTGTTTCTGTGTGTGTGTGTGTGTGTGTGTGTATGTGTGTTTCTGTGTGTGTGTGTGTGTGTGTTTTTATGTGTGTGTGTGTGTATATGTGTTTCTGTGTGTGTGTGTGTGTGTGTGTGTATGTGTGTTTCTGTGTGTGTGTGTGTGCACACGCGTTGGGTGCGTATTCGCAGTCAGAGGCACAGATGCACCAGGACGCAGGCGTCCGTGTCAGACCGGTCCGTCTCCCAAAACTGCTCACAGCTCTGCCGTGATGAATGAGTGGGGCAAAAATCAATACGCCAATCTGTCTGACGCTGTGGTGAATTAAATATAACGCCGAGAAACAAGAGATCTGCAGCTACGACAGATCCACTGAAATAGGAGTGTAAGGTTTGTGGTATTAAAACGCTTAAACGGCTACAAGCTCCCACATAAAGTAGCCTTTGAACTGACCTGAGCAGTGGAGAGGATTTGTAGGAATTCTGTATATATATATATATATATATATATATATATATATATATATATTATTACGCACATAAAACATTCATGTTAACCCAGTTCTCCCTCTGAGGGGCTGAACTGAGCTTCAGCATCAGCCTCCAAATGGAACCGCCTCCGTCTGAGGCCTCGTCTCTCCCCAGCTACGCCGTCATCGCCTACGGCTGCGCCGAGTGCCCCAAGCTGAGCTGCGGCCGCGAGGGCTGCGGCACCGAGTTCTGCTACCACTGCCGCCAGCTGTGGCACCCCAACCAGACGTGCGACCAGGCGCGGCGCCAGCGGGCCCGCCACACGTCGGGCGGCGCCGACGCCTCCACCATGTACGTCTTCAACGAGGAGCCCGGGGGAGGTGAGGCCGGCGCCGGCGCCGCCGCTCGGCCTGGGGCACTCGGCCGCGCCTCTCACTCTGTCGCACGTTTGCTCCCGTGCAGACGCGGAGGAGATCAAGGCGTGCCCCCGCTGCGGCGCCTACATCATGAAGACCAACGACGGCAGCTGCAACCGCATGAACTGCACCGTGTGCGCCTGCCAGTTCTGCTGGCTGTGCATGCAGGAGATCACCGACGTGCACTACCTCAGGTACCCGGCCCGCTATTTGTGTCCGTACATCCCCACTGCCTCTCCTACAGGCTAACTGCGCCTCCGTTGGGACCAAGCTGTCGTTGCCGTGGCAACGGGATGAACGTTGCTCCTCTGCCTCAGTCCCTCAGGATGCACGTTCTGGGGCAAAAAGCCATGGTCGCAAACCCGCAAGGTCCTGTGGCAGGTGGGCATGTTGCTCGGCGCGCCGGTGGTCATCTCCCTCATAGCGGGCATCGCCATCCCAGTCATCATCGTGGGCATCCCCATCTACATGGGCCGCAAGGTACGGCTCCCCGCTGGGTGGAAGGAGTGAATGGGGGGAGCGAACAGGCGAGACGCTGACGTGTCCGTTGCCACACAGGTTCATGGACGGTGTAAGAAAAACAATATCTCAGGAAGCAAGCACTACCTGACCGTGGCCAGCGGGGTGATGATGTCAGTGTTTGTGTCACCGGTCATAGCCGCCGTCACTGTGGGTAAGTGCAACAATTGTTAATAATGCCAATTGCTTGAATTAGTTTTCGATTTTATATTATTTTTCACATTTGCTATCTAGTTTCTTCTGATTCGGCCTCGTTGTGTGTCTCGTTTCAACTCAAGCAGACGTCCACACAGTGCTGCTCCTCGCTCTCTCTCTCTCTCTCTCTCTCTCTCTCTCTCTCTCTCTCTTGGCTGGCAGGCTCTTCCTCGTGCCCCCATTTCACCCACCCGTGCCAGGTCGATGGTGCCCCCGTGTTCACGATGTCCCTTTGTTTGGCCTAAACTCTGCTTTGTGTTCGCAAATTCCTATCTCCGTCGCAGCTTGCGTAATCACACAGCGCAGGGAGGCTGCTGCTCGTCAACTCTAGGGATCTGTTGAAAGTACTGTGGATGAAGGGGAGGGAGGCTAAAATTCATATCACAGACTTAAATGTCACTTAGCTCCTTCTGCTAACCAGTAAAAACCTTATGGAGCTGTGTGGAGCTGTAACTGGAATTCACGCTTTAGTCCATGGTCCACAGTGAGGCTGGTCATGCTCCCCCTGGTGGTGATGGTTGGTCACTGCAACAACAGGCTGCAAAACTAATATGTACTGTTGGGTGCAGTGCCTCTATACGTTCTAATCTGCTTTTTGCTGCAGGTGTGGGTGTTCCACTAATGCTGACGTATGTCTACGGAGTCGTCCCCATGTCGCTCTGCAGGAACGGTTGGTGCCGGCCGCAGAGCGAGCCCCCCGAAACCCACAAGATCCAACTGGAGGACCTGGCCAGCTGTGAGTGCAGCGCTTTCACCATCGCCCCCCCTCCGGGTGGAATCACGCTGAGTTGTGACTGTCTCCTCCGAAGCGCAGCCCGATCTGATGGAGTTTCAACTTCTCTTATAGATCTTCTATTCTCTCATGTAGTCAGCGACCACTGGACGGGTCAGAACAACCCGGCGCTCAGCGACACCAGCGTGCAGGAGGTCAGAGTCAGTGTGCAGGAGGTGGGCGTCCTCCCAAGCACGAGCACCACGCCCCCAGAGCTCGATAGCTACGAGGGACTGGATGCAAAACGCCATGGATACGCCCCCGACAGCCAATCCGACTGTGAGGGGGTTATTGTGCCTGACAGCAAGACTGACGACACGCAGGCCCTTCCTGTGAGGTAAATGTGACATACAACAGAGACTGTAAGTGTTTAAAACCCATCCGGCTTCGGTCGTCTTCAGCTTCATGTTTGGCACCGCAGGGAAGGAACCAACATCGAGGTTCGCGTGGAGATCGAGACCCACCCCAGAGGCGGCCGCCAGTCCAGCCTCAGTAGCATCCGGTCCAACCGAAGCCCGTCGGCGGAGTCGCTGGGACAGCCGCAGCCCCAAGACCACCCGTGTGCCTCAGAGCGGGAGGGAGGGGGCGAGCGAGGGGAGCGGGAGGGGGGAGAGCAACCAGGGGAAGGAGCGGCATCAGCAGCAGGAACAGCCCTCCACGTCAACAGTGTCTGAGGTCACTGAACGCAGCCTTTGTGCTCGGCACGGCGATTCGGTCAGATCCCATGGAAACGAACTAGTCCACGGGCTGACGGGTCAGCGGACGGACCGGGCAGCCCCTCGGACGCGGGCCCTCGCACCACGTGCCTTCTAGCTGCAGCCTCCGTGGAGAGAATGTAGTGGAGTCGGCCGGAGCGCCTCCGTAAGCGTATGGAAACCAGAAGTGACTGTGAGCATGTTAGCGACTAGTTCAGTCTTTTGTAGTCTGTTCTACTCCCCCTCTTCCATGAAGCCCCCCCCCCTCTCTCTCTCTCTCTCTATTGCCTGGCTGCTCTTCTCCACTTCCACATTTACTGACCTTACTTCCTCACTCCTCCTCGGCAAATAAAGTCCCACGAGCATGATTGGGTTTATGAGGGGCTAAATATCCGCGCTGCAAGACGCAGGGTGATTTTTTTTTTTATTTCAAAGAAGCCCGATTGTAAAATGAAGCAACACCTGGATGCTGTTGTCGGCCGTGGATGCTCTGCGACGCCGTGGCGGCGGTTGTTGGAACTGACTCGAGGGCTCATGAACACCACGAGTCGTAACTATCAGTCACCGATTCTCAGTCTTCCGTGGAAGCAGACACACTCCACCGCAGCGTGACAGAGCTGTGCTCACATTGGCATCACTGCAGCCTGTCACCTTTTGAAACTAGCCGCATGACTCTTTGTACTCCTTTCGCTGTGTGTGTCCAGGATCACACACGTGCCGTATGCACACAGCCATATGCACAGCAGGCGGCTGCAGTAGCGTGCACCGCTGAAAGCATTAAGTAGAAACTGAAGACCCTCTCAAACGATCACAGAGCACCAAAGCGGCGACATCAGCAGCAGCAGCAGCAGCAGCAGCATGCCACCTCAGGCTAAACTCTAATAACCTGTTCTAGTTGATTAAGTGAAACGCGACTGTACATTCACTGCTAAATTCATGAGTGTGAAATACTTGTGGGAGATGGACTCGGATGAGAAGTTTAATAAAGATTTCACCATGAAGGACGAACACACAGATGTGTTTTCTTTTCAAATGTGGCGAATGAATTTGAAAACGCGTGTTTTATTCTTGCTATTTAGTTTTTATGTGTTGTGTGTCATGACCATTAAAGTAGAAATAATTATTTAATGTATGTATTTAGCAAAAAAAAGTCAAATTGGTGCAATGATGAGCTTCAAGCAATAGAGGGCGCCAACGTACAAGAAATCTCCAGCTTCACGTAAAATATTTCCTGGATTCTTAGCACATTTATATAAATATTTTAATTTACTTAGGCGTTGCAGCGTCTGTGTGTGTGGAAAACAACCCGTCTGTGTTGCTTCTGGTGCAGGACAAAGAAAATCGCCATAAGGCGAATAGCGGTTTATATTAAAACAGAAGCTGGAAGCAGTGTAACTGATCACAGGTCAGTAGACCGCGGTAAACCCTGGCGGACACATCCGTACAATCGCGCTGCATTCGCGTCCCGAGCACTTTTGGGAAGTGGCTTCACGCAGCTGCTGAAGGTTAGAAGGACACGCCCTCAACTTTGGAGCCGGTGCAGTGGGAGCGTCCCCTCCGCTGCGCACACCGTCACCGGCGCGAGCGCGTCGCAGCGGGGACCTGCCTTCGTGGATCATCTCACCGCGGGCCGCTTTGCCTCCGGCGCCTCCGCCGCTCGAGCCGAGCCGACCCGACCCGCTGCCTGCCTTCCGCAGCCTGGCGCCGTCCACCTGCCCGGAGAGCGGACGCACGTCGGGATGGACGCCCTGAAATCCGCCGGCAGAGCGATCATCAAGAGCCCCGGAGTCCCGCGACACACATGGGGAACTTCCAAGCACGAAAGTGAGTGAGCCGACGCGTTCGGGCCGGTGCCGTAGCGAAGGTTGTTATCCACGGTGTTATCTGTCAGAGAGGGGGGGGGGGGGGGGGGGGGACTGGGCTGTGTTTTAGTGCTGGGCAGCTTTTGTTGGCCTTGTTGCCAGATGTGGCTGAATGACTGAGCCGCGGATCGCACAGATGTGTTCTACAGTTATAATTGCTTGACTTATTTCCTGCTTCCAGATCCCCATGTGTGACAAGTAGTTTCTGTTATTATACAGTTATAATTTAATTTGCAGATTCTCCTTGTTTGCTTGTTTATTCTCACGATAATGAGAACTCGCAACTACGTGCTCTCACATGTTAAGTTGCCAATGGGAGATTTCCCAGCATGCCCTCCATCCATTTTGGCCCCAGTGAGTGTTCAGGGATGATTTTGACGGCACGTCCTGTGTCTGATGGAGATGCTAAGCGGCGCGGCGGTGGCTTCCGCAGAGCGAGGCGCCTATGGCGGGCCCCAAGGGTCACTAGAACGGCGTTTTTAAAACGCGTTTTGTCAGGTTGTGACGCGTCATGTCAGGTTGTGACGCGTCACGAGACGCGTCTTGGTTGTTTTCGAGACGCGTCACGAGACGCGTCTTGTTGGGTCGAGACGCGTCACGAGACGCGTCTCGTTTGGTCTATGCAAATTTTTCCCCGCCCATGTTTTCCCACCACCAATACATTCAAAGTGACTTGAGCCAATCACTGATGACTTGGAACAGTCAAAAGTAGTAGATGACTGATACTCACTGACAATGTGTAAACAGTAAAATAGAACTGAAAATAGCCCCTTCCTTGGCTATGTAAGAACATATTCACCAAGTGCTGTAGATAATAAAACAAGATAATAAAATAAAGCTAAAAGTTTTAAGCACATGCTTATATTAAGCACATGCATGCTTAAAATATGAGTTTATAATTTTTATTTTTATTTTAGAACATTCGGTGATTAAAAATAACATTAAAATATAAAAATTTTGTAATTAAACGCAAAGATTAGTCTCTAATGTCAACAAGAAGAGCCTCATCAAAAAATTGTTCATCATTAGGGGTCACTCCTATTCTTCTGTTTTGTGTGGTACACCGCGAGTTAGGGGATTGTGTGTGGGAATGACCATCAATGAGCAGTGCTTTGTGGGGTGTGTGAAGAGTAAGTTGTGGTTGGTTTCTACAAAAGAAGTGCACCAAGAGGTGCTGTTATTTTGTGTGTCTTTACCTGCACAGTGTAATCTGAGCAGCAGACACATGAATGATATTGCCTGGATTTAATTGGGCATTCAGTTAATTGGACTTGCTTGCAAAAAGGACTCCTAAAATAATTTAATGTATGTTGTTATAAACTATAAAGTCTTCACCTTAGCCAAATGTGCATAGTTCATTAAAGAATGAAAATGCATTGGCTATCCTGTACGGTGTGGTCTGCTGGAGCAGCAGCATCACAGTGAGGGACAGGAAGAGACTGGAAAGGATCATCAACAAGTCCAGCTCTGTCCTGGGCTGCAGTCTGGACACGGTGCAGGAGGTGGGTGAGAGAAGGGTCCTGGCTAAACTGACATCCATCATGGACCAGGACTCTGACCCACTGGAAGACTCACTGTCTGCTCTGGAGAGCAGCTTCAGTAGCAGACTGATCCACCCTCGCTGTGTGAAGGAGAGATATCGTAGATCCTTCCTACCTGCTGCTGTCAGACTGTACAATTAGTACTGTATCAGTGGTTTATGTAGCAACCTGCTCTGCACAACATTTGTGTAAATCTGTAAACGATCATGTATATTGTTACCGGTACAAATCTTATACCCATTACTGTGCAATAACCCTGCAATGACCTCATTCTCACTCCAACTGTACTGCTTTGTACTGTGCCAACACAAACTGTTCTGTAGCTGTACTCTCGCTTATCTGTACTGCTGTTATGAGAAGTAATTTCCCAACTGCAGGACTATTAAAGGTTTTCTTATTCTTATTAAACTTTCGCCCCGGTGAAGTTACCTGCAAGTTCCCTCGTGGTAACTGGGCCAGATGTCAACCGTTCTGGACAGCAGCAGGTGACAGCAAAGGGCACAGGGACTTGAGTGGACCTACCTGAATCCATGGCTTGAACTTTCTTCACCGTTTTCATAAGTATCACTATGAATCTCTTAGTTTGTATCACATGCATGTCATAGCGCGCAAATAAAGTGACAATGACAGTATCATAAATTAGCTGTATGCTTTGATAATATAGAAAATGACAAGCGATTGCTTCGGAGCAGTAGATTGTGTCTTTTTTGCAACCATCAACCTCTCCTGAATTTTCAGACATGTAGCTTTTAACATAATAAATACACTGCACTAGAACAGTTGTGTGGCTTTACTAACAGGACCAAAATATTTCCTGGTGAACCATGTGTAATTCAAACCCACCAGATGTGCAAACCATCAAGAAGAAAAGCTTTAAAGTGAACTAAACTCTCTCATTAGTATTGACCTTAATGTCTGACCAAAAGTTGAATGATTTATCCACACACTCTTTGGTCCCTTACAGTAATAGGTCAACAAAATTACGACAAATGTTCTCAAAAGCAAATCTACAGGAAGGATCACAGTAGGAGCACAAAGCTGCAGTTGTAGCTGTTTAATGGAAGGGGCCGCAATCAGAACAAGACTCCTGTTGAATAGTCATCTGCCATGGCCAGTTGTGGTGAGTGGAGAGGTGGGGGGTTGGAAGAGGAGAACAGGTTGGAAACGTCCCGGTCCAGGAATTGAGTCATCTGCAGACAGGCAGAATTTAGGAAAAAAAAAATGCACAAGAGAAATCACAAAGTCATGACCCGAACAGCATCTATGTAATTGTGGTGGAAATTTCCCATAAAGAAGCAGATGAGAGAGTTGTCCTTTTGTGCGATTTATGGAAATAATAAAGAAAATAAAAATAATAGGGAAAGCAAACAAAAAGCATGGATGTTGATCGTGCACATCAACAAACCAAAAACCAGCTGGGGAGATCAGTGCACACACCACGAAGGTGTGATGCAAAGAGCCCACGATCCGCAAGTTGCTTCTGCCTTTTAACCCCTTTCTCTGGCTCTGGTGGAATGTCTCTCTGCAGCAATGGAATTGTTCGTGCCACTTTATCTCGCTGTGAGTGAGAATATTTGCTTTCTCACTTCTGCACCATCATGTCTTGTTATCCAAATGAAGGAACACCGAGCTTCCAAGACAAGATGCATTCGTTTTAACAGCCTTGGGTCTGGTGGGGAGTCAGATAGGATGGAGCCAGAGTCCGGGTGTAAAAGACAAACATATATCATTAATTATTAGTCAGTCAAATGGAACATCAGATGTTTAGACTTGATGTACGACAGGGCGCAAGAGATTAGTTGTTTGTTGTGTTTCAGTTCAGTATTGCACCTTACCAGCACAGGACGACTGTGTTGGATAAGAAATAGCACAAAGGCCAAAATTTTCCAGTACAGTAATATAAACATGTAGGGGAAGGTTTCACATGTGTGACATAAATCTGTTTTATTTCATTGCCCTTAATAAACAAACAAAAGAAGTTTATATACCAAAAACATACGATTTTCAAAAGGTTTTAAATTTTTAAACGGGTCAATTTGAGTGGTAACATAACAGTATGGTTAAGCAAAGCTCTGTGTATCAAGGTGTCCATTAAACCTATAGCAGCATACATAAGACAATGTTCAAAGCGATCTGTATTGCAGGAGATCTCACTATCCTTGCCACAGCTTGTTTAGTCTGCTACCATCAGGAAGGAGAATTAGGAATCCACTACAGACTATAACCGGCAGTCCAGCATCACATACATGCATACTTACCTATTCTTTGACGTTTTGACAATGCAGCAGCATCACTGAGAGGCTGGACAGGCTCATCATGAAGTCCAGCAGGGTCCTGGTTTATGCTCCGGATACTATGCATGCGGTGGGAGAGAGAAGGGTCCTCTTGCTGAAACAGACAACAAATGACAGTCACACGGTTAGAAAACAGGTTATGGGAGAAGATGAGCCATGAAAGAACAAGCAAATCCCTGTCATGAAATGTGCTGGACTTATTATATATTATATATATATATATATATAAAATTGACTAAAGTGCTTTATATATGAGTAGTTAACAATGCAGTGAGAACCATATCTGCAACCATGTACTAATTAAAATATAGAGAGTAAACACAAAGAGTAAACACATTGTAAAATACAGAGTAATAGTGCAAAAGCAAATAAATCTTTGTCTGCTTAAAAGCCAGTGAAATAAAAATATCAACTGGTATGAGTGTAAAACCTCTAAAGACAAAACATACAGAAGATAAGCGCATAATTCATAATGCTATGGTTTATATAGGAGCATGGTTTACATGTTGCAAGTTAGCAATTACAATAATACAGCATAAATAGGAACCTCCTGCATGCCTCATGTATCCCTACCATTCACTATTATTTATTGCTGTTACGATCAACAGTATCAACATCCTTGTCACCGTTTTCCCTGTTATAGTGGCATTGTTTTGTGCATAATAATCATTACTACTATGACCGTCTAAAGTTTTGGATACTTTGCTGATATTGTGTTTCTAGGCTAAGAATTAACATCTCTACGTGTGTCAACCTAATGCATTTCGAAAAGGGCTGTTTTTAAAAAAAGCAACGCTGACGTGTTTGTTCTGGACCACACTGTTAATTAGCACAGGTGTGCTCACAGCAAGAGCCTGTGCAGCTAGACAGAAAGCAAACTAATAACACGAGGCTCCACGCAAGAGCCGCTTTTCGTACATTTATGTTGCATTCTCGTGTTTGTGTTCTGTGACTGAAACAAGCGCAACCACGAATAAATTAGCAAACAACACCGAACCAAGCTAAGCCCAACGAGTTAGCATAAACGCAGCTAACAGCATACACATACATGTCACACACAGGTAACAGTTCTGATATCGTTCCTGTTCGTAAACGTGTTCCTACCTACAAAGTCGAAAATTATCCAAAGCACAAACGTTCAGCGCACTTCCAGCACACACACGGAGCTTCTCCGAACTAATGTCGCAGCGAAAAAAGCAAACTTTACCGGGCCAAACATGCGGCAAAGATCCCTTATTAGACAAAGATGAGAGCGAGCGCTCACACTGACACGCAATCGCGCTTACAGTACAGAAAGCCCACTCCGACAAACCTTTGGAGCTTTAATTTAATTTTTACTATTATTACTTACCTCCATCGCATCATGTTTATATCCAGTGCGCATGTGTCGTTATTTGAACTTTTATTGGTCCTCCTACGGACTGCGGAGGACATTCGTCTTCTTCTTTTTTAACTTCCCGATCCACCAAAACATGTAAACAACTTCAACGTTCAATGGATTGTGAAGTACACAAACATAACGATAAAGTCATGTATTATTTTTAATATTCTTCTTTTTCGATTCATATTTAATTTGTGCAGCCACTGGCGTTCTGGCTGCACAAATTAAATATGAAATTTACTATAAATGCCTGCATACATGTTTGTTAAAACTTACTTAAATCTCTTCTTTATTCAATAGAAGGCTTTGGTGTTTGGTCTGTATGATAACCAGTTTACATTAGCCTTTGTTATTGTATACAATAATACAGATGTTGTTTGCTTTGTTTTTGCACTCTTGTGGCAGTAACTTCATAATTCCCTAAACAAAATAACTAATTTTTTTCAGTCTTAAATCTAAATAGGCTTTCACTGTAGATTATCATGTGATATTTGCAATATTCACCCATGTATAAGAATAGTGAACCATACAGTTTAACATAAATCAACAAGCTGTGTTATATTGTGCATTGCCATTTAGTGGAGTTCTTTTTAGCAAGGCTGTTCCTAATAGCTCACCTCCTTGCTTTTATAACTAATTTGATATGTCATATATGTTACCTGTGACCTGAGAAGTCATAAGGTGCTTTTGATTTACTGTAAAAATTATTATTATTATTATTATTATTATTATTATTATTATTATTATTATTATTATTATTATTATTATTATTATTATTATTATGCCATGTTAGCACTTCCTTTGAGTTTGGAAGTGCATCACATTGCACCTACAAAGAACCACAGCCACGTGCCTTTGGAGGAGTATGACACTTTGCCTCTCTGTGTGCTGAGAGGACAGCAGCTGACCGGCCTATTCTTCATTATGGAAAAGGCTCACAAAATTCAGGGGGTTAGGTAAGGCTCTGAATGGCATCAGCTCAGGAGCTCCAGACCTCCGTGTAAGGAGATATGTACCACATGAAAGGCTCTGCTAAGTCACTTGCCGACCACATAAAGAAGGCACTGACATGGCACCTGCTTTAACAGAGTACATTAGATAGGCAAACAATAACCACTCAGCTGGTGGTCTTCCATCCCAGCACACACTGAGCTGCACCGTCTCCCACTAAAAATGTTAACACACAAAATATCCCCAGTTTGGACTTTTAGAATCAGAATCTGAATCGGTTTTATTCTCCAGGTCTGCACAAGAAAAACATGGAAATGCCTCCGGTCTGACTCCATCTTTTTAAACCGAACATTAATTGTTAACACCTATTTACATAAGTTATTAGCATAGAAATAGTAAAATAAAATAGGATAGATAAAAAATTACTGACTCTGTGTCTGGTGGTTCTGGTGAGTATAGCTCTGTGAATCCTGCCAGAGGAAGGGAGTTTGTGTGTTGAACAGTTGAACAGTTTGTGTGTGGGGTGTGTGGGGTCAGCAGTGATGCTTGCTGCCCGTTTTCTGACTCTGGCCTGGTACAGATGCTCAATGGAAGGGAGTTCAGTCTGACCAGACCACCCGCTGCAGTCGGTGTCTTTCCTGTTTGGTGGCTGAACCAAAACCACACAGTGATGGAAAAGCAGAGGACAGGCTGGATGATGGCAGTATAGAAGTATAGAACAGCTCCTGGGGCAGTTTGAACTTCCTGAGCTGTCTCAAGAAGTACAACCTCTGCTGGGCCTTTTTGTGGACAGTGTAAGGGGGCCCAATTCAGGTCCTGTGAGAATGTGGACCCTAGGAACCTGAATGAGTCCACGGTAGGCAGTGTGTTTTTGTGGATTTGTGATGGGGAGGGGGGCAGGCGGTTCTTCCTGAAGTCCACTGTCATCTCCACAGTCTTGAGCGTGTTGAGCTCCATCTGCTTTTGAAATCCGTTTTAGTGGCAAATTTATGGACATCTGCTCATCACAGGGATGCAATCCTAACATTTGTGTTGGTGTTTATTACTGCTACCCCACAGTGAGAAGGTCTTGGGTTTCACAGTTGCTCCGTGGAGTTTGTAAATACTTCCTGTGTTTCCAGACACTACCCTTGGGGAGTAAAAATTGTCTATAGGTGTGAGTTGTTGTCTATATGTAACACTATGATAAACTGGCAATCTGGGTGTTCCCAACCTTTAATCTAATTGTCAGCGTATATAAGATCATGCATGCTCCCAACCCCTGTGAATTAGTGAGAGAGAACAACTGATATTTGCTATTATTTATTTTTTATTTTAGCTGTTATAACAACTAGAATGATAAATTATTTTCTTTTGCATACTTTCAGTTTTATAGTAGATCTCTTCATATAATTCTCCTCATATCTTTAAACCATTAATACTCATACAAAAATGTGTTTTAGAAACTTTTGTTGTGCCATTGATAGTCCCTTGTATGTTCTAAAACACAAACACTTTGCTTAAGATTTTTTTCATTGCCCAAAAAAATGATTTATTTAAAAACAGTTCACAGGATTAATAAAACCAGTTAATAAATCACAAAGTAGACTTCATTAATTGCCTAAATATTGAGTAGCAAAGGCACATATGTGTATAATGCTTTAGACATAGGACTAGTAAAACACAATACAAAAAATTAAACGACATACACTATAATGTAATTAAATACCACTTAATATAATACAGTCCATTAATTTGCTTGTGGTTGCCTTGGCTTTGTTTAACTAACATCATCACAGGATGGCTTACTGGCTATGCATGTATAGCCATTCTCGATTGTGTTTGGCTGGCCATGCTTAATCCAGCTGTATAGTGTCGGCTGCTGACCAAGTTTGTTCCTGGAAAGCCCCCGCAGCAGCAGCAGCTACAGTTGTCTTCATGTTGCTACAAGTTGTGGTGCTGAGCATACACACAGTCCTGGAAGAGGAGATGGGTGTGCGGCAGTGGAGTGGTGGACTGTAATACCCAGTGGTGTAGCTGGTCAAGGAAGAAAACAGTTGGTTGATGACACTGGAAACGTGGCAAAGGGGGCAGACCCTGTTAGCAGATCCTCAAAGCCAAAAATTATATCAGCCCACTTCCCTACTCGAGCACTCTTCACTTGCCTGTGAGAGAAAACTGCAAGACACAGAAACACAGACTGTTATTGGGCGCTTCAGCTTACATTAAAACAAGACTTGCAGTGCAGTAAACAAAACGTGTTATTTTTTTCAGTACTCACCAATGGGACACAGGTCTCTGTCTCAAGGCTGCTCAGCATTGCCTTTCTAATAGCAATGCAATCTGAGGGATGACTGAACACAGTGCAACTGCTTGTGTACACTCTTGTACTGAAGCCTCTGCAGGTTTGTAATTTCTAAAGAGGGACTAGGCCAGCTTCAGGACATTTTGGTATCCTTAACTGCTCCTATTCCTAAAACGACAAACAAGAGTGACACAAGGGAGGAGGTTAAAAGTTGAGTTGTTAGACTTATCACTGAAAACTTCACTCACTCATCTACCAATACTTCTTCACATTCCAGTCACAGATATGCTGGAGGTGGCAAAAAGAGTGGTTTACCCTAGACCAGACAGAGAACCACTCACTACCGCACCTACAGAATATTTGTAATCTCCACTAACCTCAACTACAACCTAACCTGACATTTCTGTCATAGATTTTTTTTCTGAAAAGCAGTCACACACCTGTGTACAGACCTGTATACAGGCTTGGTGAAATCCTTGATCAGTTGAAAGGACAAGTTTCAGATGCTCAGTCTACCAACCTGGAGCGCTTGTAAGCACTACATATGTCTATATAACAATTACCTGACCGCTCCACTTCTTCTGCTTCCTAGTGAGGGCTGCCTATAAGGACACAGCTAGAAAATATGAAAAAAACAGCAAAAAAAGACAACACAATTACTAATACGTACTTTGTGTGTGGGAGCATCAGTTGGGTTATGCATGGTACACAGCCTCAGCACCATCAACAGGTTGAATAGACATCTGTGGCACACAATTTCTCTCACCCTCCCTCATCTGTGGGTTCCACCTTAATAATTTAAGAAACAGTGAAGCACATACATATATATCAAGTAAATATAATAATCCAGACATTTAGTCAGCTATAAATAGTACTGCCCGCTCTTTATCTTTGTAAAAACAAAGAATTCTATTTAGGAGGAGAAACAAAATCTCAGTAACTGACTACTACTACTACTTATTTCATTACAAATTAATGGAGGTATTCGAATCACTTCACATATGTAATTTAAGAACAAAAGCGCTCACTGTGTGCCCAGTGTTCAGAATCTGACATGGTCCCATTTCAGTCTAAACACAGTGTAAGAAATCTGTAAAGACATATTATGGTACTTGGTTAAATTCAAGCTAACTCAACTTAATTCTTTCTAACTGCGCATCTTTTCGTTGAAACCGACAATGTTTAGACACTACATTTGTTACCAGGCTGGACCTTAAGTTTCATTGAAACATTCCAACTGGCAAGTGATTGTTGCGGCTGTAGACTGTTGACTACTGTTCTGACTTTCATTTTAACCGGCACTATGGAATAACTATAAAGCACGCATTTATTTAATGCCACCGCATTGCAGTCTTCGTATCGAGTTCAGTTTTAGATATTAAACTATTTACAATGCAGCAAAGTTACACAGGGGACTCACATCAATGGCGAGTAATACACAGGGTAAAGTGCAGACTATGACGCCCTAATTCAGTGTTTTAAGAAGGAAAACGCAACAGACCTTGAGACGAACTTGCCCTTTGTTGTCCTGGAAGCGTTGTCGAAAACTTTCTTCTTCTTTTTTGCTTTTCTTTATGGGCAGTTTGCGTTAGACAAATTGCGCACCATCGCCACCTTCTGTCCCGTACCAAAATGTGGTAAATTTACTTGTTGATGTATGCAAATCTTCGCTGCTTCTGCTTGTACTAATTCTTTTTTTTTTCCTATTATTAAATCCAATTGACTGTTGATAAACACCTTCATAATTTAACTATTTGTGTTAATCAGAGAAAATACAAAGCGAAAATCTAAATCCTAAACTAACAGCACTTCCGTGAATTTGAGTATATTAAGTGGATCGAAGGAGAGTAGAAGAAGGTAGAGGGCGGTAAATGAAGTTTAAGGGTGCTCGACGCTCCAAAGATAAGAAGAAGAAGAAACACCAGAGTTAAAGAAGAAGAAAAAGAAGACGAATGTCCTCCACAGTCTTTAGGAGGACCAATAAAAGTTCAAACAACGACACATGCGCACTGGATATTAACATGATGCGATGGAGGTAAGTAATAATAGTAAAAATTAAATTAAAGCTCCAAAAGTTTGTCGGAGTGGGCTTTCTGTACTGTAAGCGCGATTGCGTGTCAGTGTGAGCGCTCGCTCTCATTTTTGTCTAATAAGGGATCTTTGCCGCATGTTTGGCCCGGTAAAGTTTGCTTTTTTCGCTGCGACATTAGTTCGGAGAAGCTCCGTGTGTGTGCTGGAAGTGCGCTGAACGTTTGTGCTTTGGATAATTTTCGACTTTGTAGGTAGGAACACGTTTACGAACAGGAACGATATCAGAACTGTTACCTGTGTGTGACATGTATGTGTATGCTGTTAGCTGCGTTTATGCTAACTCGTTGGGCTTAGCTTGGTTCGGTGTTGTTTGCTAATTTATTCGTGGTTGCGCTTGTTTCAGTCACAGAACACAAACACGAGAATGCAACATAAATGTACGAAAAGCGGCTCTTGCGTGGAGCCTCGTGTTATTAGTTTGCTTTCTGTCTAGCTGCACAGGCTCTTGCTGTGAGCACACCTGTGCTAATTAACAGTGTGGTCCAGAACAAACACGTCAGCGTTGCTTTTTTTAAAAACAGCCCTTTTCGAAATGCATTAGGTTGACACACGTAGAGATGTTAATTCTTAGCCTAGAAACACAATATCAGCAAAGTATCCAAAACTTTAGACGGTCATAGTAGTAATGATTATTATGCACAAAACAATGCCACTATAACAGGGAAAACGGTGACAAGGATGTTGATACTGTTGATCGTAACAGCAATAAATAATAGTGAATGGTAGGGATACATGAGGCATGCAGGAGGTTCCTATTTATGCTGTATTATTGTAATTGCTAACTTGCAACATGTAAACCATGCTCCTATATAAACCATAGCATTATGAATTATGCGCTTATCTTCTGTATGTTTTGTCTTTAGAGGTTTTACACTCATACCAGTTGATATTTTTATTTCACTGGCTTTTAAGCAGACAAAGATTTATTTGCTTTTGCACTATTACTCTGTATTTTACAATGTGTTTACTCTTTGTGTTTACTCTCTATATTTTAATTAGTACATGGTTGCAGATATGGTTCTCACTGCATTGTTAACTACTCATATATAAAGCACTTTAGTCAATTTTATATATATATATATATATATAATATATAATAAGTCCAGCACATTTCATGACAGGGATTTGCTTGTTCTTTCATGGCTCATCTTCTCCCATAACCTGTTTTCTAACCGTGTGACTGTCATTTGTTGTCTGTTTCAGCAAGAGGACCCTTCTCTCTCCCACCGCATGCATAGTATCCGGAGCATAAACCAGGACCCTGCTGGACTTCATGATGAGCCTGTCCAGCCTCTCAGTGATGCTGCTGCATTGTCAAAACGTCAAAGAATAGGTAAGTATGCATGTATGTGATGCTGGACTGCCGGTTATAGTCTGTAGTGGATTCCTAATTCTCCTTCCTGATGGTAGCAGACTAAACAAGCTGTGGCAAGGATAGTGAGATCTCCTGCAATACAGATCGCTTTGAACATTGTCTTATGTATGCTGCTATAGGTTTAATGGACACCTTGATACACAGAGCTTTGCTTAACCATACTGTTATGTTACCACTCAAATTGACCCGTTTAAAAATTTAAAACCTTTTGAAAATCGTATGTTTTTGGTATATAAACTTCTTTTGTTTGTTTATTAAGGGCAATGAAATAAAACAGATTTATGTCACACATGTGAAACCTTCCCCTACATGTTTATATTACTGTACTGGAAAATTTTGGCCTTTGTGCTATTTCTTATCCAACACAGTCGTCCTGTGCTGGTAAGGTGCAATACTGAACTGAAACACAACAAACAACTAATCTCTTGCGCCCTGTCGTACATCAAGTCTAAACATCTGATGTTCCATTTGACTGACTAATAATTAATGATATATGTTTGTCTTTTACACCCGGACTCTGGCTCCATCCTATCTGACTCCCCACCAGACCCAAGGCTGTTAAAACGAATGCATCTTGTCTTGGAAGCTCGGTGTTCCTTCATTTGGATAACAAGACATGATGGTGCAGAAGTGAGAAAGCAAATATTCTCACTCACAGCGAGATAAAGTGGCACGAACAATTCCATTGCTGCAGAGAGACATTCCACCAGAGCCAGAGAAAGGGGTTAAAAGGCAGAAGCAACTTGCGGATCGTGGGCTCTTTGCATCACACCTTCGTGGTGTGTGCACTGATCTCCCCAGCTGGTTTTTGGTTTGTTGATGTGCACGATCAACATCCATGCTTTTTGTTTGCTTTCCCTATTATTTTTATTTTCTTTATTATTTCCATAAATCGCACAAAAGGACAACTCTCTCATCTGCTTCTTTATGGGAAATTTCCACCACAATTACATAGATGCTGTTCGGGTCATGACTTTGTGATTTCTCTTGTGCATTTTTTTTTTCCTAAATTCTGCCTGTCTGCAGATGACTCAATTCCTGGACCGGGACGTTTCCAACCTGTTCTCCTCTTCCAACCCCCCACCTCTCCACTCACCACAACTGGCCATGGCAGATGACTATTCAACAGGAGTCTTGTTCTGATTGCGGCCCCTTCCATTAAACAGCTACAACTGCAGCTTTGTGCTCCTACTGTGATCCTTCCTGTAGATTTGCTTTTGAGAACATTTGTCGTAATTTTGTTGACCTATTACTGTAAGGGACCAAAGAGTGTGTGGATAAATCATTCAACTTTTGGTCAGACATTAAGGTCAATACTAATGAGAGAGTTTAGTTCACTTTAAAGCTTTTCTTCTTGATGGTTTGCACATCTGGTGGGTTTGAATTACACATGGTTCACCAGGAAATATTTTGGTCCTGTTAGTAAAGCCACACAACTGTTCTAGTGCAGTGTATTTATTATGTTAAAAGCTACATGTCTGAAAATTCAGGAGAGGTTGATGGTTGCAAAAAAGACACAATCTACTGCTCCGAAGCAATCGCTTGTCATTTTCTATATTATCAAAGCATACAGCTAATTTATGATACTGTCATTGTCACTTTATTTGCGCGCTATGACATGCATGTGATACAAACTAAGAGATTCATAGTGATACTTATGAAAACGGTGAAGAAAGTTCAAGCCATGGATTCAGGTAGGTCCACTCAAGTCCCTGTGCCCTTTGCTGTCACCTGCTGCTGTCCAGAACGGTTGACATCTGGCCCAGTTACCACGAGGGAACTTGCAGGTAACTTCACCGGGGCGAAAGTTTAATAAGAATAAGAAAACCTTTAATAGTCCTGCAGTTGGGAAATTACTTCTCATAACAGCAGTACAGATAAGCGAGAGTACAGCTACAGAACAGTTTGTGTTGGCACAGTACAAAGCAGTACAGTTGGAGTGAGAATGAGGTCATTGCAGGGTTATTGCACAGTAATGGGTATAAGATTTGTACCGGTAACAATATACATGATCGTTTACAGATTTACACAAATGTTGTGCAGAGCAGGTTGCTACATAAACCACTGATACAGTACTAATTGTACAGTCTGACAGCAGCAGGTAGGAAGGATCTACGATATCTCTCCTTCACACAGCGAGGGTGGATCAGTCTGCTACTGAAGCTGCTCTCCAGAGCAGACAGTGAGTCTTCCAGTGGGTCAGAGTCCTGGTCCATGATGGATGTCAGTTTAGCCAGGACCCTTCTCTCACCCACCTCCTGCACCGTGTCCAGACTGCAGCCCAGGACAGAGCTGGACTTGTTGATGATCCTTTCCAGTCTCTTCCTGTCCCTCACTGTGATGCTGCTGCTCCAGCAGACCACACCGTACAGGATAGCCAATGCATTTTCATTCTTTAATGAACTATGCACATTTGGCTAAGGTGAAGACTTTATAGTTTATAACAACATACATTAAATTATTTTAGGAGTCCTTTTTGCAAGCAAGTCCAATTAACTGAATGCCCAATTAAATCCAGGCAATATCATTCATGTGTCTGCTGCTCAGATTACACTGTGCAGGTAAAGACACACAAAATAACAGCACCTCTTGGTGCACTTCTTTTGTAGAAACCAACCACAACTTACTCTTCACACACCCCACAAAGCACTGCTCATTGATGGTCATTCCCACACACAATCCCCTAACTCGCGGTGTACCACACAAAACAGAAGAATAGGAGTCACTCCCTAATGGTCACTCCTTCTTCCCTAATGATGAACAATTTTTTGATGAGGCTCTTTTTGTTGACATTAGAGACTAATCTTTGCGTTTAATTTCAAAATTTTTATATTTTAATGTTATTTTTAATCACAGAATGCTCTAAAATAAAAATAAAAATTATAAATTCATATTGTAAGCATGTGCTTAAAACTTTTAGCTTTATTTTATTATCTTGTTTTATTATCTACAGCACTTGGTGAATATGTTCTTACATAGCCAAGGAAGGGGCTATTTTCAGTTCTATTTTACTGTTTACACATTGTCAGTGAGTATCAGTCATCTACTACTTTTGACTGTTCCAAGTCATCAGTGATTGGCTCAAGTCACTTTGAATGTATTGGTGGTGGGAAAACATGGGCGGGGAAAAATTTGCATAGACCAAACGAGACGCGTCTCGTGACGCGTATTGACCCAACAAGACGCGTCTTGTGACGCGTCTCGTAAACAACCAAGACGCGTCTCGTGACGCGTCACAACCTGACATGACGCGTCACAACATGACAAAACGCGTTACGAGACGCGTCACAATCTGACAAAACGCGTTTTAAAAACGCCGTTCTTTTGACCCTCTTGGCTTGCCATAGGCGCCGTCCGGGAGCGGGTGGGAGGCGAGGGGCGCTCAGCGGCGCGTGCGGCGCGGTCGCCGACGCAGCCTCCCCGCAGCTCCACGGCTCGTGGAGCCTCCCGCTGCCACGCTGCTTCCTTGGTAACCAAACAGGACTGACTCATCTCCCACCCAGGAGCACGTGCTGTTTTTTTCCTGTCACGCTGACTTTGAAATGTTCAGTGATTAATTGCAGATATTAAAATATGGATGAGTCTATGGGATGGATTCAACAGTACAGTAGATGACAATGTTAACTGACAGCTCGTCCAAGCCGCTTTGCGTTTTTTCTCGTGATGTCTGCTTTCTGTAAACTTAGTTTTACAGTACTTGTCCCAGCGCTGACAGGAAGGCGTTATTATCCCCCCCCCCAATCCTCCATCATTCCCATGGTGTCTCCACGGCGACAAAAGCTGACGAGCCAACAACCAACATGTCATCAGGCAAGGCATTGTGTGTGTCACATTGTTCTCAGGAGCCTCAGCATTGTGCGTTTTCTTCCCTTATTGTTATTGGCGTCAAAAATGAGAAAAAAAAAACTCAGAATGATACAGGCGGAGCCGAATAGAGATGGATTTCAGCGTTCAGGCAGGCGGAGAGACAGACGGGGCGGCTGCTGATGTCTACAGCTACTTAGCGGGCGATTTGGAGAGAGAGGACGGCGTGCGTGCGCGCGCGCCAGCGTGTGGCGGTGCGTCAAAGCGGCCTGTCGGAATGCAAATGAGGCCCCGGCGCAGCTGCTCGGCGCCTTCGCACAAATTAGGTGCGACGAAGGAAGCGACGAGTCATTTTATGCGCCGCGGACGCGGCTGAAGCCCGACGCCCCGCATGAAACGCTCTATTCCTGGACATGTGCTTCACGTCTCCAGCCAGCAGAGACCCCCCCCCTCCCCCATCATCTGCCGAGGTCAGAGCCGCCGGCAGGATGGGCGAAGGGCCCGGCGTGTGCCCGGAATCCGAGGCTTCTGTTCGGATCACGTCACACAGAAGCAGAAGGGACCTTTCCGTAGCGCAGAAGTCAAAGTCGCCCTTGGCACCAAGGACGTCCTCTGCTGTAACGTCTGCCTCGGTTTAAGGCCGTGCACTGCAGCTTTGGGACGGGCGGCGGTGGATGTGTCCTCTGTGGACGCATTTTATGTGTGTGTGTGTGTGTGTGTGTGTGTGTGTGTTAGTCTTATAGGGCTCTGTTTATCTCCCTGGCTGCGTTGCTGAGCTCAGCAGTCCTGAAAAGCGTTCGGTTTAAAACTCCACAGTCGTTTGTTTTCACCGGTTGGAAACCGTGACAGTGAACGCAGCACGGGGTTCCGTTGAACCTGAAAAAAAGACGGGCCTCCGCTGAGCGACGCGGAGGACGCGGCGGTGGTGTCAGTCAGCGCCGGTCCCCTCGAGGGGCAATTATTTCTCGGCGGCTCATTAGGTCTCGGCAAACGTGAGCGTCGCGCGGAACCGGGCGGGAGGAGGACGAGCAGAACGGAGGGCGGGAAACTGGGAACGGGGGGGGGGAGGCGTCAAACTGAGGGATGGGAGCTGGGATTCGTGTGTGTGCAGGAAAATCCAGGGGTTCCCTGTGCTTGCTCTGCGTGATGAATTAGACGCGGAGTTTGTGTAATGTGGAACCAGAACCGGTTTGCTTCAGTTTCCCAGTTTATTTAACATGACGTCTGCAGGAAAGGTCAACTTTGCATAGAGAACGCGGCGCCCCGCTTATAAATGAATCATCATAATTCCAGCATAGCTTTGCTCAGACGCACACGTTGCCCATTGCTCTGACTGGATCAGTGTATAAACGGAGTCATTTATAAAACCAGAAAGCCGATACGCGCTGCGAGCCCAGCGTTCGGGTAAACAGACGATGCTTTAACCGCGCTGACTTCCCGCCGTTAGCACCAGCTCATCAGTCTCGCCGGTCGCGGGGCGAGACGAGACCAGACGATAAAACATGGGCTAATGAGTTTTCACGGGGCCCGCGTGGAGGAAGCCGAGCCGTTCCATGGTTTTCTTATTTAGATCAGCAGTTTGTCAAAGTTGGGAGGTATCGATAGCGATGAGACGGACGTTATTTGAAACTGCCATGGTTCTTTTTATTATATTACTTACAAGGCTCAAAATATTATCAAACTGAGGTTTCAGCTTAGTAAGTTTTTTTGCAGATGTCTGTTTCTCTTCGGGGAAATAATATTGAAGACTTGTTTATTTTTAAGCTAAAGCTGCTGAGCGAGTCCTGACCTGACAGTACATGACGAGCCCGATTAGCCGAATTAGCACCCGAAGTGACGTCACTTGTTTTATCAGTCCTCTTCCGCACGTTTCTTTCCTCTTTTTGTGGCGCCTTTCGTGTCAGGATGCCGCGTGGGCCCGCAAGTATATCTCAACTAACTAATGGCTCGACTCACGCCTGTTTCTCATAATCCTCATCTGAATCCAGCTCGGGTGACTTTTCGCGTTGTTTTTCTCTCAGTCGAGAGGAGCTTTGCGGCGGTTTAAGTGGATTTAGGACGGCGTCACGCGCTCCGGGGCGGAGCAGGTGTGAACGCCGCTATTCAGCCTCGCGCTGCGCTCGCGGCTCCTCTCGTCACACTTGTCGTCTCGCGCGCGTTAATCCCGCGCCTGCGACGGGTATTTTGGAATTTCCTAATATCCCATTCTTTCCCTGTCATAGGTCTTAGCGCGAGCCCGTCTGTCCCGTCTTCCTCCACTATCGCTCCTGTCTTAAAATACCAACCGTGCACAGGAGATTCACGTCGGTTTAAGGAAGCTTCAACTAAAGAAACACTGGCTCACGCGCTTGTTGCATTTTAACCATTCCACTAGTATCGATTTTTTTAAGAGCTCCCCCTCTTGTTATTGAAAAACTGCTCCACATCATATTCTGCATTGATTTTGTATGAGACCCAGGAGAGTTGGGTGGCGGTTGAAGATTTTCTCATCACCTGCAGTATTTGGAGCCTGAGCTGAATGTGTTGTAGCTCCACCTGTAACACAGTGGCTAAATATGAGCCTCACGCACCGTTTCACCTCTGTAAACACTCACACAAGCAATCAAACCACGTTTAGTGGTTTATATATAGTCTCTTTCCTGTGCGGTTCTCCCCTGGAGTGTTTTTAGAGCTTCCCTGACCTGGAGTGAAGTAAATTATGCAACACAAGGAGAGTGAGAGACCGTATCTTGGGAGAGAAGCCTGTTCACTCTCCTGCTGCTACCCACACACACACACACACACACACACACACACACACACACACACACACACACACACACACACACACACACACACACACACACACACTGTTCTGTGAAATGGGATCCACGCTCGCTTTGATATAAGAATCTTTTCTTGATATATTTTCTTTCGTGTCATTTTGAACCCGCTCCCCCACTCGAGAAATAAATCCCATCTCTGTTATTTAAAAAAAAAATCCAAACTCCCCGCACCATTTCTGACACGTCTGAGCTCAGCACCGAGAGCCAAGGAACATGGTTCTAAAAATAACTTACACAGAAAACGTGAAAATGGAAAAACATATAGAACTCTGTGCTGTATGAAAACTCAAGTTTTGTCATATACTGTAAAATAACAGCTGTAGAGTGGATTGAACTCATTCCTCTTATTGTCTTAATGTTAATTATCAAGACATGAGTGACAACCCTGAAAATATAGAACAAATGCCTGAACCCAGTTGCCTAATCAGTGTAAATAGGTTACAGAACTATGGGGTATAACTGGTATAACTTGGGCACTCACACTGATTAGTGCATCCTCAATATCCTGACACCAGAGCTGAGAAGCCTCCGGTGTCAAAGTAGCCTCCATCACTCAGCTGTAGCCGCCTAAAGTGCTCGACTGCATTAAAGGAGATTCCTGTGGGAAGCCCTCGCCTGTCGACGGCTCGCAGACATGCACTGTCTTAAATGAGACCAGCGGCTCTCAGAGGCCCCTTGTTTCCATAATGGATGTGGACGCTAATGAACGCTCGGGCAGGATGCCGTCGACCTGGGAAACCTGGAGATTCTGTTTTTCTCCCATGAGTCACCGCTTCCGCCTTGAAAAACAAACAAAATCAACATTAAAAACCATTATTTAATGAAGAGATTTCTTTTGAAGGGGCTATTTATAGTTAATGAAGATGTTGAGATGGGAGCCAGCAGACTCCAGGGGGAGAAGCCCTGTATTAGCAATGAGGAAAATCACGCCCTGTTTGCAATGCTAATGAAAACAATCTTTCCTCGGTGCTGAGCAATTATACTTTATGAATAAATAGCTGTGAGGAGAAATTGCCTTCACTGTGGAGGAGTGTGCATTGTTAACTCAGTTGGGTTATCTCGGGATGATTGGGTTTTTTTTTCCCCCAAGTGAACTTTTCTCTGCCTCATTAAATCCTCATCCTTAACGATATGACGCTTTAACATTCACGTCGTTACAGTACATCGCTAAAATGAACATAGGCTCGATGTGCATTCAGGTCACTGGATTGAAAGTGGATCGAGATCTGTATGGAACATTTTACCAGCCACCAGCTGCTTCCATCGCTGCCCATTATATTCCAGTCAATGCCACCACACAGTGTGGACCGCATCCGACACACCTCCACCCAGAATAAATATTAACACACTTTCCGCTGCTATAAATAGAGCAGGGGACGTCGTTAGGAGGTAAAAACCCAAACACGGGGGCCGCCTGTAAAAATGGATGCTCACGGAACGACCCCAGCTCTAATCGCCTTTAATTCTCCAGACACCTCTGAGGACAAAAAGGCGCCGGTTAGAGCAGAGCAGATAAGCCGAGCTTCTGTACAGTGCGTGAGAACATCAGTTTAATCCATCTAATTATTAATTAACGAAGCCCGGAGTCACCTTTACACATCTTTTCACGCTACGGGCCAGTGTTCGCTTTGAAGTGGACCTTTTCCTTTGCTTGTGTTGCCGTTTGCCTTATTCCTTCTGCAGCACAACTCACATCATCATTAGCAGCAGATATGCTGGTATAGTGTAGCAATTAAAGGGGGCAGAGTCGTTTCGTGTGGATCCAGTAATGTAATTTGTTGATACCACCCTCCTGCCACTCTCGGGTTGTTAGCCGAGGAGCCTGTGGTTGCCTAGCAACATAGGCTGTTTGATTCAGTGACCGTGTCTTTGTTACTGTTAACGTTATAGTGAAGTTAGGCGTGAGCTATAGCTCCAGTAGCTCTGTACCATCGCACGCCTGGATAATAAGCTTTATTGTATTTTATTCCCTCAATTATTTATTCCCGGGTTTGGAATTATAAAGACAGCAGACGAGCGCGAGCTTAAGAGACAGGCTCTACTGGGTTGCCCCTCAAGGCAAAAAGAAATAATAAAAGGAAGCCGATCCACCCCCCTCCCACGCAGGCACCATCCCAGCCCACATCTTCCCTCAATGCTCAGCCTATTTTCCCTGTCAAGGTGGTGTCCTAGATTCAAAGTTCCATCGGGCGAGTGAAACAGTGAGACAAAGCGGTTAAACGAAGGCGGATGCTGAGGATGGAGGCCCGAAACCCGAGGATGGCGGCTTCCTGTTCACAGCCGCTGGGAAGCATCGCCGTTGTCACTTGTCCTTTCGACGGAGCATTAAGTATTGTACAACACCCCACGTCTCGGGGGCGGCGGCGACTTTTATTTGAGCGCTCGAGGCCCAACATGATCATTTGTGTGTGTCTTTTGTGTGTGAAAGTCTGTCCAGGCGTTGCTTTAATAAAGACCCCCCCCCCCTTTTTTTTTCCTCCCCTCCACTTCCTGCTGTCACTCTCGCCCTGTCTCTCCGTCACCATTAAAAATGGAAGACGTCCTCGTTTAGGGGCTAAAATACTGGAAACCCTGCAGCATCAACACGAGGCTGCTCAATAATTCATGCGTGTTGCCTGGTGGGCGCACAACATGGACTGTGGCGCTCCAGCTCCGCGGCGCGGTGACATTTAAAGGGACGCAGCCGTGCAGTAAATCCTTCGAGGCAGAGCCGGCGTTCAACATTAAAGCTGAGCAGGGGCAAGTGTGTTTTGATTGGTTCCAATTGAGCTCTCCGTGATTTTTGATTCATAATGCAGTAACTACAGCGTTGTGTTGCCCGTGGGAGCAGGTTTACCGGTTTGTCGCTTCCAGATGTTGTGGACTAAGAAATACAGTGGATCTGTACTGTAGGTGAGCCTGACCTCTGACCTCCAGTCTCCCTGTTGGATGCTGCCAAAACCCTCTTACAGCGATGTGTTGCCTCTCAGCCGCTCTAGTTCATTTCATGCTTGCGTGAATGGTGTAAACCTGAGCAACCGTATCTGCCGGCATCACATGCTCTCTCTGGCTTTGAAGCCGGCCCCGTGGTGCGAGTGAGGCCTCGTTAATAATTCAGAGTTGCTGGAAGTGGCGCAGCGGGGACGCCGTTCTCTGCCGCTCGCCTTCACAGCTGCATGGGGCCGGCCGGCGACAGATGGCTCGGCCCGTGCCGACGGCCCGGTGCCAGCGTGTCCCGGCGGAGCCCGGTGGCGGCTTCCATTTCCAGCCGTTCGTCGCACTCCCTCGAAGGCCATGCCTCGCGTGCTCCTGATGCCTCTGCGGGGGATCCACTCTCGGCGGGGGGGGGGGGGGGGGGTTTGAAGCTCTCTGCATGGGGGCAGCCCTGCTCCCCGTGCTGCACCTGCAGAGGCCGGTTGAAGGGAAAGCTCGGCGCTAACCTGATGGAGATCAGAGCCAGAACAGAACAATAGCCCCCAAATCCGGCTCTTAGTGGGTTTGGGCTTCCTGTACGAGGTTTTCTGTTTATTCTCTGTGGAGGTAGAGTAACGATGAAAAGGTTCACTTCATCACTGTTTGACTCTGTGTACTGCACTTCCTTGAACAAAAACACAGACCTTTGGAGCTTTGGTTAAATATTGGATTAATATGTTAGACACTCATCTGTGTATGCTGACATTTCCTATCCTTCGACTTGTTTCACAAGAGCTGCCAGAGAACTGGACAGACACCAAGGAGACGCTCCTGGAGGGGATGGTGTTTAACGTGAAGTACCTGGGCATGACTCTGGTGGGACAGCCCAAAGGAGAGGACATGGCCTCGGCTGCCATTCGCAGGATCGTCACCACGGTGAGTCTTGACTCGCAGATGCACGACCTGATATTTCGTCCGTGACTTGAATCACTATAGCAAAAGACACCATCATACCCTTGATGAGCGAGTGACATTGGCAAGGATTCAATTACAGTGAAGCTTTTTCTGGAAACTCTCAAGTGGATTTGTGATATTGCAGCTGGAGACCTTAAGGCCCATTGTGTGGAAAGGGGAAGTTTCTTGGCATGTAGTGAGGTCATATATACATGTACTGTATATGGAACCTGCCAATTAAGACACAGCGGAACCGTATATTCAAATGTGTGTTCAGTCTGTAGGTTTTCAACCCCCCACTTACCAATTAGAGACTTCACCGAGCCTAATGGCGGGATCAAGATTCAATTGAATTACGCCTTGGCGGAAAAATAAATGCGCTCGCATCCGTCGGTTCCCGTGGAAACCAATCAGCCTGAATGGGATTACGGCACTCCCTTTGTGGCTTCTTTCATTTCGTCAGGCCCGATAAGACGAGACGACACATAGAGGAAGGCTTAACTTGGCGTATCTCGAGCTGACAGGTTTTTGCCTTGTGGCACGGGACTGGTGACATGACGGCTAGGCACCGGTTCGTTAGGCCTCAATACATGGATGAGCTGCCAGAGTCAGACACACAATCCTCTCCCTAATGTCACTTTCCTCTCGTTTTAGTGCTGTAGGTTGAAGCTGAATGTGTTGTGTTGCTGCTGTATCTCCAGGACCTTTAGGCTGTTACAGAAAGCTGTGGCACTGTTGGCGTTGTCCTTGAGAAGCTGCCACAGTCTTTTATTTTAACTTGGACGGTCGATGTGCTGTATAAATGATGAGGTCAATGACGACATCACCGCCTTCGCCTCTGCTCTGCTAGTTCTTAACCTGATATCACGCTCGTCTACTCCTTGATTGCAAGCTGGGTGCTGTGGCTGCGCTTCCAGATGGAGGCGGTGGGAGCGGGGGGTCGGGGGGAACCGGCGGCCGCGCACGACGGCTTTCCTCCCCTCGTTCTGTCACTTTCCATAAAAATCTCCACAAATTTGGGGCCGTTCTTGCAGCCCAGCACCAGTTGTCACATTCAGAACATCGTGTTTAATCGGAGGTTTGAGCCATTTTAGAAAAATGCGAATGACTGAGCAGATGTGTTTATACCTGAGGCGAGGTACTTACTTTTATGTTTGTGTATGTGTGTGTGTGTTCGTCTGTGTTTATGTTTGTGTGTGTGTGTTCTTTTACTCTCTTACATTTAATAAACAGGCCAGAGCCAGCGCCAAGAAATTTCGTAAAGTAACATTGACAGTGTCACCGAAAGGCATCATCATCACAGACACAGAGACAACGGACCTCATAGAGAATGTCTCCATATACAGGTAGGTGATTGACAGTCTTCTTCTCTATGCAGAAATTAACAGGTGGTTCATAAGCAAACTCGTGACTTTTATTTATGACTATAATCCTTGTTGCTGGTTGGTTCATTAAAGTGTCATCTGGGTCCAGAGAAATTGATGTAATCTATCTGGGTCACGTTCCCTTCTGTCCAGTGCTCAGGCTGCTTTTGCAGGATTAAACCGAGCAGTGTGGCGCTCAAAGCTGTTGTGAGTCTCATATTTAATCAATTCATTTGGGAGCAGATAATGGGAGGGCGGCAGGGACCGCGGCCGTGAAAGCTAGCGGGTTCAGCACCGCGCCAGGATTGATTGGACCTAATCAGTGAGGAGTGTGTGTGTGTGTGTGTGTGTGTGTGTGTGTGTGTGTGTGTGTGTGTGTGTGTGTGTGTGTGTGTGTGTGTGTGTGTGTGTGTGTGTGGACTGTGATATGTTTGGCCGGTCGCCTCCCTCTCTGGAGCATCCTACAACATAGATTGGACGTCGAGTCACTGAGGATTACATTCTAAGTATCATATAGCTGGACTGCGATTACAGAATCAGCCGTGATAAAGACAGCAGATGTGTGTGTGTGTGTGTGTGTGTGTGTGTGTGTGTGTGTGTGTGTGTGTGTGTGTGTGTGTGTGTGTGTGTGTGTGTGTGTGTGTGTGTGTGTGTGTGTGTGTGTGTGTGTGTGTGTGTGTGTGTGATCCACCTTATCTACAGCAACAGACCACAGGGCAGGGGAATCAACCCCGTCTTTGATCTGCTCCTCTTTATCTTCCCTTCCCTCCTTCCCCGTCTCCTCCCGCGTACAAAGGAGCCCCTCGCTCCTCTCTGCTCACATTAATCTAAACCGCACTTTGAACGCCGGACTAATTGCCCACTTTGAAACTCCCTCTCGCCAGTCTCTGCCAATAGGCCCACGTAATGATCCAGGAGAAACCAGACCACATACAGAGCTCAGATTGACTGGGGATTGATTTTTAAAGTCATTCTGAAGCTCAGCTCTCTATGACCCATTCCTCTCATGCTCCTCCTTTCTAGTCTTATTTTTACCGCACATAATCCATTTACTGGCCAGGAAAGCAAGCGAAGGGTGAATAAAAGTCGAATCTGTGTTTATTGTGTATTACGAATAATTAGGGGGAGAGTTAGTGATGTGTGGTCCACGTGGATGGATGGACACGTGAGCGCTTAAGAATGCACCTCACAGTGTAAAGTTAATTGCGTGTGCACATTCAGCGGAGGCCGGGCTGCTTCCCTCAGGGCAAGCTTAGTAGGGGGTGTAGAACAAGGAGCAAAGCGCTGTGGATGTCAGTGGAAATGGGATCCTCCAAGTCATGACCCCTGGCAGCAGTTAATAGTTTTTATATAATATGCTACAGATGAATATTTAAACTAGGATCTGCGCAGTTGGGGTTTTTCTATTGAGTGATTTCCAGCGCTGGCAGCGCTAGAACGGCTTCATGTGTAGAAACCTGGTCCAGGTCCAGCTATTGAATACTAATAGTCAGGCTGTCTGAATCCTTCCTTATTCAACATCCCCCCACGAGCAGAGCATCGGTTTCCATCCGAGCTGCTGATTCGGAGTCATATTCTGTCAACACATCAATCTCGCTGCGCCGCCGGGTTCGAGCACCTGTAAACAGTCGTCGTCGAGGCCGTTTCCTGTCTAATTCGCTGTAGTCATTTACATCCGGCTGCATGTTGAGCAGAGGTGGCCCATTGTTGCAGGTTAGTGAACAGCATCCTTGATTTATTGGGCGTATGCGGCGCGCGCGGCGCTTTGATGTGTGAACTCCTATTCAGGCGTCGCACTGTAAATATTTAAATATATCCATTGATATTCCCCGTCTTCCTGTGCTCTACTCGGGGAGGGGATCAAAGGCTTGCAGTCCACAGAGCCCCTTTGGAGATATGATGCCGACTGACAGCTCAGCGTCTGTTGTTCGAGCTTAGTGAAGACTCTCTGATGCTGTCAGGTCTTTTATTTATTTATTTATTTATTTGTTTATTTCTCTTGTCTCAGGCTGAAGGCTCGCGCTGTGAGCGGGTGCCGTTGTCGCACAGTTTGCAGTAATTAAAGCATTCTTCTTTGTGCCACTTATCGCGATGGCGTTGAATCAAATCTGCCTGCTTAACGTTTCTGCGCGCTCCCGCAGCGAATGCGGGAAAATGATGATTAAACGTGTTTCTTTCTTCTTAAATCTGTGTCAACTCCAACGAGGTGTCGCCCTTTTATTCTCACATGGGTGCCAATAATATAACAGGCTGTTCTGCGGGTTATGATGGATTAATAATATAAGAAATAAGAAAGAAGCAAATATCTGAGTCCTTTATTTATAAAGTTACAGTATAGTACTACTTTAAAGTACTTTAAATACATCACGCTTGTTTTCCAAACTGTATATAGGTCAACCCTTTCATCATTTCTGCAATTAGGGCCCAAATATAAGTCAGAGTGTAGGGGGGACGGGGCGTCCTGGGCTTTGCTATGTGGGTCATGTATCTGTGGTGGAAGCCAGCAAACAATCTGACGGGTAGACGCGAGGCCTGCCGATTTCACGCCTGCTATTGGATTAAATAAATAACTCCTTTTTTTGTGTTGTGTTTCTAATGATGACGGATGACGTTGTCTGAGGGCATCGGAATCTCCAGGATGTGAAAGGGGGCCAAGTACGGCTCGGTTCAGGTTAAATTATCAGGAAAACCTCGATGGCGAGCAGAAAATCAGTCCCTTCCTTGTTCTGCCTGCACTTAAAGGCTGTGTGCACTCAAACCCACACGGGGGCTTTAGATCTATAGCACAAAATAACAAAATGGCAGCGTGGGCTCAGCCTCGATGGGTTCCAGATGACCCTCGAGGGCCACTGGATTTACACAACGCCGGAAACAAGATCCAGGAGAGATTGGGCGTGACTGACAGGAACCAGGTCTCAGGTGCTCACGCGCAGAGGCCATCGATTCAGAATGCGAAACCTTCCGCTTTGCCTCTGACAGCGGGAATTCTGACATTTCAGAATGTACCTTCAACGCGGGGGGAATTTTTCTGTGCTTGGTGAAAGAGGCTGCAGAATGTTCCGTAACCACCGGGGTGTTGCAGAATAATGCAAAACGCAGGCGGCTTCTGCAAGACACGTATTGGCTGAACATGTCAAAGTAGAGAAGGGCTGTGTCTCAGGTTCAAGCTTATTTATCGTTATAAATTCATCAATGTCATTTTATTTCTATATGATGATGATGATGATGATGATGACATGCTTTTTCTTTTCTTCCAGAATCTCCTATTGCACAGCAGATAAAACTCAGGATAAGGTCTTTGCGTACGTCTCCCAGAGGCAGTTCAACGAGACCCTGGAGTGCCACGCGTTTCTCTGCCAAAAGAAGAAAATAGTAAGTTTGCAACTCGTGTGATTTCACTGCAACTGCCTGCACACGTCGCCATTGAAGCGGGTGCGTGGCCTCAGCATCGCTGCAGGCGGCGTGTGGCTCCATCTAGTGGCAATCCCGTTTAAATCGACCACTCGACTAAATCCATTCCACGAACCTGATTGAATTAAATGTGCTGTGTTTCATTTCCCCTCCAGGCTCAGGCTGTGACGCTGACGGTGGCCCAGGCCTTTAAAGTGGCTCTGGACCTCTGGGAGATCGCTCAGGAAGGTGAGTCCCCCCCCTCAGTCCATCACTGCGGAACCCGCTTTGAACGGATCGCCCCTGACGCCGGTTGCTGTGCGCGCAGATAAAAGCAGGAAGGCCCGGAGCTGCTGCTCCTGCGCGGGCGACGGCCGGCCGGCGGAGGCGGACGCGCCGCGGATTCCAGCAGGTGCGTTCACAGTCCGCGGCTGCGCGGAGCTTCATTGAATCCGCGGCTCTTATTGGGTCTATTGAGTCTCGAGACTGCAGCCTGGATTGTATTAGCGACAGGGCCGGCCGCAGACCTGGACAGAGCAGGACGTCCCGCTGGTGATTATAAAGCGCTTGAGCTTAAACTCTATTATATTTCCTCCGCTATACGAGACTCAAAGTGGGCGCCTGCATCCAGAAACCAGGCCCCGACCACTAAACATGATTGAGTAATTAACTAGATCTTCTGCCCCCAAGTCACAGACAACTGTATGTGAATTCAGTTATTTTTCCATGACTTGTGAAGGTCAAAAGTCAGTTTCAGACGCAATAATTTTCTTTTCCAGCGTCTCTCAACAATTCTCACGTTCTCATGAGTCAGTCTGATGTCGTCCTCAGATCCAGGCACACAGAAGTCTGCGGAGATGGAGGAGAAGCTGCGGAGGCCGTTCTTCTCCGCCTCGCTCAGCTCGCCCTCGCCCCGCAGTAACCCCACTCGAAGGCGACCCATCAAACACGACTCTTGGGTAAGTCACTGTCTCTGAATGGGCTTAAAAAAAAGCTTATAGCCAAAATATAGTCTCACAATCTGATCCTAAATCAAAAGAGATGTAAAGAATTGCAGTGTTCAATACAGTGTTGCCGATGAATCTCTTCTAATGAAATCATTGTGACAGTGTGATTCATTCTTGTTGCAACAAATTTGTTCACTTGCAGATGTTGAACACTAGGTGGAAATGTTTCCTTTACAATATTGAGCTGATGTCACACAGTGAAATTCACTTGATACATTATCTGATTTTCTACATGTTGGGAAATCTGTTTTAACTTAACCTGTTTTTTAATTGAAAAGATGCTATGAGATTTAAACGTCATCTCTTTTTAACTAAATGATGTTCATGACATAGTGTCTAATTGTCTTCTTATGATTTGCATGAAGTGAATTTGTCTATGGATGTTGAAATTGTGTTCTATTTGACTGGATTGTCGCAGTTTCTTATTTGTGTTGTTTGAATAACATATTTAGCTGTGTAGCAGCTGCAGGCTGTGTTCTTATTGATGTTCTGTGTCTACAGGAGGTGGATGATGGACTGGATGACGTCTTTTCAAGGTAATTTTTGCATGTGACCACTAATGTTTTATGTCATAGAGGATATATTAATAAATGTAGACAGAATAGACAGAACTTCCTTCACGTTAACCCAGCAAATGCCTGCAATTACTGTGGGGCTGTAAAGTCTCCGGTGTCTCGTTAGGCCACAGGCTAAAGCTTATGAAACTGAGGAGGAGGAACTGCACGAAAGTGCTGACACAGCTCTAATTTGTGGGTGAAGTAATAAAGTACTTTCTGCGAATCCAGAGTTATGCTGTAAGACAAATTATAATTACAAGTCTGAACTACTGTGCCACAACTGACCCACAACAGACCTGTGAATGCGAACACGGCGTCCACCTTTGCTGACAGCGCTGCTCCACTGTGCATCGGCCCTTCATCACTGAAGTAGTGTGACAATGAATCCTTGAATGTGTGTTTGTGCAAACAGAGGGACCCCCTCTGCGTCTGAACCCGCAGCGTGGCTCTTTATTTCCTCCTGTGTGAGTGTTTGTGCCCTGTAGCGCTGTGCTGGCCTCTAAAAGCAGAGCGAAGCCCAGCTGAGGGACGGCGCCTCGCATATTAAAGCCACTGCAGCTCGTTAGGCCCGCGGCCTGCAGCCAATAGATGTGTTTGAGACGCTGGGTTAAAGCGAACGGGTGAACGAGGGGCGGGCGAGCGAGAGCGAGGGGCGCTTAAATGTGACGCCCTGGAGGTCAGCGGGGGGCGACGGGGGGGTTGCCATGGAATTAATGAGTGGTGAATTCCTTTAATTTGAAAGGTCCAGTGAGGACACTTTGATGACAAACCATTAGCTTGATCAAAAACATAAACCTCATCTGAACGTGACAGGATTCATCTGTCTGTAATTGAACCTCCCTGTGCGACTACACGTTTGTTGTGCTATTCTAACCTCTGAGTCACGTTGTTATGATTCCTTTACTACCTGACATGCAGCAACATGGAAGTCGAGGAGATGGACACGGGTAAGTGATAAATGTGTCAAACAGCCGGTTGAGTTGTTCACCTCTCTGGATATTTCCCCTCCCACATGCTCATCATCCATGCATCACACATTCCTAACATTTGTGTTTCCTGGAAACTGGATGAATACGTATCTGAGGCCCCTGGTGCTCAATTATTTTCCTCTTTTTCCCTTTCAGACTGGCCGAGTCCTGCTCCGAACCCGTCTCTGGCGATGCAGCTCTGAGTCCCCGCGGGGGGTTCCAGCGGGGGTCTGTTGTCTGCCTCCAACGAGGGGCCTGAATAACGCTCCCCCGACAAACGGCGACAGGACAAAAAGGAAGAGAGAAATCATTCACAAACAGACAGAAACGCGCATCACGCCCCCTGCTGTGCAGCCGGAATCAGAGCGGCTGCGTGTGATATGTAGAGAAGCCAACGCTCTGATGCATAAAGTGCAATCTCTGCCAGTACCTACCTGTCGGCAAACACGCCCCTCAGTGTAAACAGCCATTGCTGCCAATCAACGTTCACAAGCTGCCAGCGGAAACGCCATCACACAAGCGACAAATTAGCATTCCCATTCAAAGTAGTAGCTGTACAGAGGGCGGTGGCACGTCCTCAATGGGTGACAGAGAGGACTGGAATCCATAGCTGGACCGCTTCCACTAGGAGCTGGTGAGTAAGGCCATCAGATGTGACTGAAAGCAAGTGGAGCGTGTGATGGGGGTTATTAGCCGACCTACACACAATAAAAAGTTAAACACATCCCACTCAGATTTTAGTGTATTTCTACACATGAGACATTAAGCAGCATATAACTATTATATAACAGTTCTTAAATCTTGAATATGGGTGAAGAACATTCATCAAGCACACGACAACGAAACTCTTATTAATAGCTTGATGTTGTTTGTGGTTTATGCATTTCCTGCCGCCCCATTTGAACCAAATGGCTGATTTACACTGGGCCACGTCTTCGCTGTAGATAAAGATGATGGTACTGGTACAGAACAGCAGCCGTACAGTGCGAGGCCAGACTGCTGTATTTTTAATATTAAAGCTGTGTCACAATAATTATAAATAGGTTGGTGTTTAATGCCTGTATGTTTTGCGTTAGCTTAGCCCACTTTGTACAGATCCAAGTCTAAAAGTACCGCGCTTCGATCACTGCAGGAGTCGCTTCATTTCTGCAGAGCAGCCGCCGGCGACTCACGTGCGGGTTCAGGGCTGTTACGTAACAAAAAGCAATCCTCCGCTCCGCCGGGAGACGCTCCTCATATCGTCCTGTCGCGCCTGTAATCTCTGCAGCGAAACACTTTATATCCCAAATCTCATTACACACAAATAGTTGCTGTGCTCGCGCTCTGTTTGCAGATTATTTTTACCCACCGCTCAGATGCCGGCCACAATCAAGAGGCTGTTATATTGTGCCTGGGTCTGGCTGAAGTGGACCCTCTCTCTCTCTCTCTCTCTGTATTCATGGCGTCATGACTGAGGATAATTGTGATGGCAGGAGGTGGGAGGCGAGTTGTTGTCATGACACCCGCTGCAGAATAATTGGATGGCTTATCAGGTTACGCCATGAAGCTTAATTGCAATGTTTTGTTCCTGAGTGGCTGAGGGACGAACTCCATTGCATCGGTGCGAGAAAGCCCCCCGTTGTTTGGATATCGCAGACAGCAACCGCCGTCTGAGGATTAAATATTGAGCCGTGTTTGCATTCCGGCTTCCCCCCCGGGACTCAAGGTCGCGCTGTCAAAACGCAGCGTTGTCCCTTTTTATTATCCTCTCAAGCATCATTCCTTGGGAGCGTGAAATATTCCCCCACCTCCTCCTCTCCATCGTGGAGCGACCAGTTGATTCAGGATGCCGTTGGATGACATTTGGTGATGAGTCGTTGTCAAGGAGCTTTTCAGACCCAATACTCGTAACAAACAACAGACTTTTGAGTCTTGAAGCCAGTTTAATTTATTATTTAATTGACTTTGTTGGGGACACGTGAAGAGGAATTGCTCAACAGGACAAAATAAACAATAGTAGCTATACATGTAGATGTTGACCAGTGTTTGCTTTTGCATGCGATTGATTTGTACCCAGCCCCTTTTGGATTTTTTCTTACTGAGAACTGCACAAACGCTGTGTATAAATTAAAGCCAGGCCTCCGCGAGTTGGATTCCACGCAGCAGTAACGGACAGATCCCCAGCCGACGCCGGGTAGATGGGAATTTTCCATGCAGGAGCGGTAACTGACCCGCGCTGGGAGGGTTCGGCTGCCAATTTGAGCCGGCGGTGCACTGAATACAGATGAGCCGGCGAGCGCGTGAGAACGGAACACACCAAGAGCAATTAGAAACAGCAAAACAGGATTTTTTTACGTTTACAGTATGACTTTACTCTTCAAAGAAGGTGCTTATTTTCTATCTATGCAATTGGTGGGATTCCAGCAGTGTTGTGATTTTATGATGATAGCGATTTGTGAATAAACGACAAGCAGTTGTCCTAAACTGTGTAAAGATTTGTACAGAATTTGGAAACTGTTATGGTTTGTTACATATTTATGCTTGATAATAAAAGCATTGTACAAATATTGCACAGAATTCTTGTTTTCACCTGTTTGTTTACATCAAAACAGCATTTTCCATCCAGCTACAATGTGGTCTTTAACAGGGCCAGACTATGTAATTATGATGTATCATTTAGTTGTGACTGAATTTAATTCCAAAATTGACCTCTAACTCGATCAATACCGACTTTTAGTAAATCGTTAAATAAACAACCACAGGCCGGTGCACTGACACAGCAGGCGAAACTAGGCGTTAAATTGGTGAGTTTATGTCAGTGATCTTTCTCTTTGTGCAGAATTTTGCAGAGCGTTTCGGTTCAAAGTTGAAATTGGATCCATACTGAACATTTTTCAGCTCGCTGCGATCAATCAAAGCCGAGGGCATTCTCCTTTGTCTGTCTGTCACACTGACATGGCCGCGTCAATATGTCCATTCAGCTCCCTGATTGAAAACTTAGATGATGCAGACCAGGTGTACAGTACAGAACCATGTCTTCTTGCTTTACTCTGATGCAAGTCAAAAGTATTTTTAACACATTTAAAATATTAGATATGTTTTTTAGAAAATTACATTAACATTCTCAGAATAATAATTAATAGGACCATGATTTAAAGCATAAATAAAAAGCTGATAAGTCACATTCTGTTTTTATGTGCTCTGTGAAGTAGAATCATAATATCAGCCGGCTTTATTCACTCTGATCACTGTTGACAGAGGTGCAATGTGCAAACAGGAGCTGTGGATTGTGCATCATGGCAGGGTGCATCCAGTCTGGCTGTCAGACTGTGAGCATGAATAACACCGGGCGGTGAAAAGGAATGCGTTTAAAAGGTTGTAGTTTTTGAAAGCAGCTGTAGAAATCACTCTCTGGAGTCGGATACATTCGCAGCACCAAAGGTCACGCTGAAGATTAAAGATCATGCTGACTTGTTGCTTTTGAGTCTGCGCTACTGTAACTGTGGGCTGTCAAATAATCAAGCTATGCGGTGGCACAAAGGAGAGAAAGGTTCACCCCACACCACATTACCCTACAGGTAATGCTGCTTCTGAAAGGTTAACTCAAGATGCTGAGTCAATGACAAGTACTGTACAGTGTATGTCGGCTTTTCTCTGCTAAACTACAGTACAGATGCTCTCTTCGCTGCTACTGTATGACCCTTTTTGACATCTTACTGTACGATACTATAACCCTTTTTGATGACATGCTTTACTATGACCATTTTTTTCATGTCATACTATAATATGACACTTTTTTCTTTACATAATATACATAATTTTAAATCTTAGATTTCACCACAATAGTCACGGCAGTGGATAAAAGCTAGTGCCTAATGTACAGTAGGTGTTCCTCAGGGTCAGTGACTGGGCAGTTACTCTCAGCTTTTAGAGCCCTGGGTTTGAATCCCAGCTTGGATTGTTTTTAGAGTATGTGGTGCCACCATTCCTTGTGTTTTTTCAGATTTTATACCATACAGTACTCTGACACTTTAATGACAATGTTGACTATGACTGATTTGTAACTGTTTCTGTGGCTCAGACGTTATACATTCCATAACATTCTGTGATTCTTTCCTTTCTTGATGATGTAAAAAAGGGTCATAGTTTAGTATGTTGTCAAAAAATGGTCATACTGTAGTCCTGTATAGCGTGTGATGGAAAAAATGTCATGGTCTAGTATATTCATAGCATTTACTCACAAGGCCAGTGGCCAAGACTGCATGTTATGCGCACAATGTCTGCCAAGCTGCATCACACATAGTGTGACATGAAATAGATTCTTGCTTCCATGACTGCATGTCGTGCGAGTGGAGCCTGCAGCAGCCAAATAAACACCAGAAGTGTAACAAGGAAGGAGGTGCCGCTCATTTTTTACTTTGGCAGCTATAAACACTCAGCTGTTAAATGCAGCCCTGTCCGTGTTCGGCTTCCTGAGCCAATATCTCACCCCTCTCTGGGCTTCAGGGCTGGTTTACCTTCTTTACTATCATATCTCGTAAGTCGATCATATTCTGGGGTCTTGTTTTGTGTTACAAATTATGTAATTATCTCCTGATTGTCTGTTTGATACAGTTTTGAAATGGCTAATTAGCTACTGATAAGACGACCCACACAGCCCTAATAGTTTAACACTGTGTTGATAATGGCTCTACCATTCCACAATGAAAGCAGTTTTTTCAATTAGCTGAATAATATACATATTACAGTATATATCTGCACCATGTTTGAGAACTGCAAAATCCAAACACATGGCTTGATTTAAATTACAGCTTTTATGCACTGTCTGCATTTTGTACCTGAAATGGAAGTAAGTACCTTTTACTTTAACTACTATCATTTCTAAGTTAATGTGTGATGCAACTTGGCAAACATTTTATGCACGACGTGCACTTTCCCACTGAGTCTTGGCCTCCGGCTGACGAGTACTTCATGAGCAAATGTGCATTTTTTTTTTGGTGATGAAAGTGATTCAGCGGGAGACAGTTAATTACATTAGTAGTGGGAAGAAGCTTTATTTTACACTTCGGGTAATACAATTGTCAGGAAATGTACAAGATCTAAAATGAAACACAGGCTGATAAAAGATGAGGTCCTGGACTGAAAGCGGGTGGAATAGAAGAATCGTCATATTTCTCTAACTCTGGATGCACAGCAAAGGCTAGTCTACAGGCAAATGACCTGCATGCAGCTTCCCGACGAGGTACATCTACACATATGTGTGAAAATACAGCTTTATCCTAAAAATGCCGCTTAAATTGATTATTTCTGCTGAGTATTTTTGCTTTGAGTCGTTATGAAGAAGCCGCTGAGGTGGTTTAATAACACAATGGGCAATGAGAAAACAGGTTGTGTGATGATGAAGTGGTGTGACCGCACAAGCCAATATCAAAAATACACCGCGTATTTAAAGTCACGACGACGCCTCCCAGAGATGATAGGTTGTATTTAGGGATTGTATTGCGATAACATATCAAGCACCTGGCAAAGACATCAATGTTAACTGTACCATGGGTTAACATCAGTTTATCTACGAATAACCTGCAGGAGTGAGTTACTAGTGTGTGTGTGTGTGTGTGTGTGTGTGTGTGTGTGTGTGTGTGTGTGTGTGTGTGTGTGTGTGTGTGTGTGGTTTAGTCTCTCCCTACGAATGCTGTGTGCATGCATGCACGTGTGTTTTGCAAGACAGCCTTGGCCAGACTTAGACTTTCATGCTGATTGAGACCCACGGGAAACCTCAGATTCTGTTACGCAACCGTCCGCTCTAACGTCTTCATCAGCGAGAAGGGTCGAAAAATGCATTAATGGAAGAAGAACGCGGCCTCGCTTCTCTCACACTTCAATGATGTTGATGGACGGCACCGAAGGATGAAACTGTAAAAGACACGAAGGACAAAAGGCTTTTTTGACGTTTTGAAACAACATTAAAGCAGTAGTTTGGCATTAGGCGTATTGTGTCTCACAGTTCTTATCTAAAATATGAAATCTTTATCATGACTTCTGGTGCTTCGCGGCTTCGTGTGTTGATATAGAGAGAACGTTGTGAGGCCGATCGGGACAGACGGCGCCTTTAATGGCCAATTATACATTCCAGCGCTCCCACCGTTTGAAGATGCTGAAATGCGCTCGAGCGCGTTGTGCGCGCGTGCAGGCAGCGAAAGTGGAGCAGGTGGGACGTTAAGAACCATTACGCTCCACCATCCAGCCTGTTTACCTTGATAAAAGCTGCTCAAATAACCACGCGGCGCTGTGATGATAATAAAAACGGAGAGACGTCTAAACTCCCCCATTACGGCCCCGCTGACAGGAGCCTTAACGAGAGGGCCCTCGGCTGCTTGGGTTCAGCACTCAATGCAAATGACCTTGCTTATCGACTGGTTGGGGCCTCATTACAGAGCATCAGCGCACGTCCATACACACAAGGAGCCATAATGCAAACGCAAAAGCTTATAATGGACCATGCAGCAGTCACCTTCTGTGTTTCATCTCTACATCTATAGGAAAGATGGTGCATGTAAATCACTAATTTTGCACTAGTATCAAGGACAGAAAAACTACACAGAGCCGATACTGGGAGTACTGGGAGCGTACTGGGGCCTCACCTTGCTCCTCAGCAGCCCTCCACTGTGGTGCTCCGGCGTGCTCCTCTCCGACGACGGCTTGGCCTTCTCCTTATTGTTGCTGGAGTCGTTGTCCTTGATGATGTCATACTGCCGGCAGAACAGGGCAATAACAGCTGCGAGGGGCACACACACACACACACACACACACACACACACACACACACACACACACACACACACACACAGTCGTGAGGCGACAGCTGTCAGTCACAGACGCGTCCCCGCTTCCTCTCCCTGAAAGGCCGTGTGGATAATGGAATCCCGCTCCCTGGAGAGCGTGACGGCGGCGCCGGCGCCTGAGCGCCGGGACGACGCCGATTCGCCCCAGAGAGCTGCTTTGTCGCGTCCCGCAGCCTTCCAGGTGCCTCCGGTTTAGATAAGCACCTCGCGCTCGCAATTAACGTCCTCGCTTCGCCAAGGTCCTGACTTTCTATGTGAAGGCTGTCATTAGCCATTCAGAGGAGGATCCGCGAGATCAGCTAATGAGAAGCAGAGTGAGACTGAGAGTCAGATTTCACTTTGTGACCAAATTATGACGCGTGCACCTTGAGTGCTCAGCTCAGATCTGTTACAGTAAGTGTCTGGAGCAGAGCAGCCATGTTGGACGATCGATAAATAGAAATATATACAAATAAACAGACTATGATTTGCAGGGGAAAAAAGGCTGAATCTGCCTTTAAAGCCGCTGCAAAGGAGCAGCCCGTCGCGGACGCCGTATTTTTCTCTCCCACTCCACAGCCTCCGTGTCACTCCTCTCATTAGTATTATTTAACATCTCACTCGGGCGCCCGGGGGCGGGAGCCCCGCTCGTGGCAGCCTGCCTGTCATCCGCGCCGCATCGCGTCGCGTCGGCCCTCAACACTTCATTAATCAGCGCGACGCTTCAAAGGGCTCGCGCTCAGGCTCCGAAGTGTGATGCTGCTGTTGGCATCGCTGCTGCGAGAGGCCCCCGGAAAGAGAAGATGCTCGGATTTGTCACATTTGCTCAGTGTTACAGTTCGTCATCCTGGTTCTTTAGCTTCAGCTTCCTGCGCGAAGGAACCACGCTGATCTTATCTGTTGCTGATTAACGCGTCAAGTATTGATGTCCCTCATTTGTTTGTTCATGTGTCACGTTTCCATTTCCCGCTTTGACTAATAGGAATGTTTTAATGTGACACTCAGGTTCCATTAAACAATAAAAGGCACAATATGAGCTTTCCTGCTTTATGACTCTGCATCGTTTCCACCTACCTGCCCACATGACCAGGACCACCACGATTATGATCATCTCGCCCGTCTGTAGATGCCGGGACTTGTCCAGGCCCTGCACGGTGGGGTCATCTGCACAGAGCCATTCAAAAACATCAGTGGCCTATTTTCCTGAAGGCGGAAACTCACCCCGCGCCATTAAGAAATGGCAGAAGCGTTGTCACTCCATTCATCTCCCCAAAACTGAAAATAGTCAGAGGTGGGCATTATCACGTATCACTCCCGCAGCATTCATCCTCCTTTAAGTGGATTGATACTTCCACTCTCCCAACTATCTCCCGTTCCGCATGAATGGAACTCTTCCAGAGGAGCACTCTTCCCAATTGCCTCTTTTAGTGAATCAGGTTGTCAGGAAACTGGGCCCGAACGCCGGGCTGTCAGCTCTCTTCACGTGATGCCAATTACAGAGTCGGGCCCGCTGCGTTATTTAGGCCCGTGAGCCTGAAGGAATCAGAAATCAGGTGATATCTGCTGATTTTTGATTTCATAAACCCAGCACAGCTCGGATTCCTCTGGCCCACATCTTCTCCTGAGCAGCTCTGCAGAGTGGATCCCACCCTGGACATTACACGTAAATGCCAGGTCAGGTGCCTCCCAGTTTATTGCTCCCACGTCTGCTCCATCTCAGCTCAACCCACTCCACAATCAACTATTCATCGACTGCTTCTGCTTTGAATTCGCAGGAAAACCGCCGACCGAAGGCGCCAGGAAACGCAACTGGCAGACGACCTGAATCACACGCTGTTGTTTCATCCATATTTCATGCTTGCGCCGCGCTCACATACCGTATGCTGTGTGATGTGCGCCGAAGGAGAATGAGAGCGCTGCCGTTTCACCAAAGACTCGCTGTTGAGATAATTAGCTGACCTTAAAATCCCAGGATGTTGTTTGTGGCTGTGTTAACATCGCATTAACTATATACATAACTAGAGCTGCTAATTCCTCTTCTTCAATACCAATAAACTATTTATTTTCTGATCAGAACCCACCAAAAAACATACTGTACCTCGTTTAAAGCACTTAGATTCATATATTCTGATTACATGCTCTCCACTGAACCTGCGACATTTAAATGGACCTTGGGAAGAAATATTGATCCTGAGAGGAAAAAAAAAATCCCATTTAAATTCAAATGACCTCGCGGCACGTGTTCTACACTGTAGGTTGCCTGGAAATGTTTTATATAGAACCTAAGTGAACTGTGACTCGGGCAGCGTGAGCTGTACATTCAGTGGACAAAGAGAATAGCACTTAGGCAAATTATTGATTTAAGGTTATTACAGCTGTTCCTCTTAGGAGTGATTGGCATATTGCACATAGTATTCTCATAGACGGCTACTGTAGATTAAACAGGTTTTAAGTAACAGTGGCCGGCAGCCAGAGTATCAATTTGAATTAAGATCGTTAAGGTTTTTGAAAACAAATGTTTTAATTTTAGAAGAAAGCATCATAAACATTCTGTCGACACTTTATGGGAACTGATTGTTTTGCTTAAGAGCCAGTAGAAATACTCTGACGCTGAAGGAACGGGATGTACTGTAAATACATGTTATGCATCAACATTTAGTTTTGAATCAAGGCCTTCAGTGTTTAAATCGGAGCTATTAGAAAATAAGTTCGGCAGCTGCGGTTCGATTTGTGAAGCAGTTTGTCAAGTGTCCTTGAGCAAAACTCCCCACCTGTTCAGTGAGTGCTGTGAATGCAGCCTAATGCTGCTTCATGTGTTTTATTGAGACGTCTTCTGCAGCTTTACTCATCTTTACTTTAAATATTTAGTAACGTGTTTTGTTCTAAGCATTGCTGAGGTTTCACAGAGTTTGAAGCTTCTTTTTGTTTGCTCCTAAATGAGTTTCAGACACAACAGCTCTAGTATATATTAGTTTTTCTGGTGGATGTGTGGCCCTAAGGGAGGACTACTGTACCACACTAAATCTGCCAACAGAACTGCATTGGGGTCAAAACCTATCAGGGCCCAGAACCCAATATACAAAGTGAAGCTGAGAAAACAAACGCCATCGAAGTTACAGAGAAAAAGCTGACGTGATTCGACTTAACTGGATGAAACTGGGGCACGGGGAGTCGGCAGTGCTTGGATTAGGTTCATGGAAAGCTGACACTGATCGCCTCTACACAAAAACAAACTCACAAATGATGCTGAGTCCATGGAATGGCCGGTTTCTCTGACCCACTTGGACAAATCCTGATTAGTTTAAATTATACTGAGAGGAGGCACAAGCCACATTTCTTTTCAAGCCTTTGTTCAAATATTGATGGAATACCCCCAGTATCTTACATGAAGGCGCCGGGAAGAAGCCTGATGCTGTTGTTTCTCTTTTACTTCAGCTCATCTTGCCAACTTAATTAACGACACTAGACCTGAGTCAGCTTAAGGAGGACCTTTATGATTAACCTCCTACAGTATATCCACAAACCTGACTACACCATTATACTGAGTGTTTGTGTATTTGGTCCATTTTATAATTAATATGCATAATAAAGAAGAAGAGATTAGCTGTGGAGTTTCCTCCCAGCTGCTCATTATAAAAGCAAACAGCCTTTTGCTTCTCATTTCTCTGTAAGAAATGCTCCTCTCTGCCTGTCACGGTCTTCCTATTTCCTCAGCCCATGAGCCAAGCCCAGACTGCGAATCTGAAGTGTCTCCGAGTGTGTGTCAGAATCGTGATGAGGCGCCCACAGTGATATGGGAGTTGCATAAATTCAGACGAGCTCGGCTGCAGATGTGCTCCAGCCGGCTGCCAATAATGAATTGGTTCCCCGGAGGAAATAAGCCTCGGAGCGGTTCATCGAGACCCCGGAGAGGTGCCGCGACGGGAGGCTTTCGGGTTCCTCCGCGCTCGCGTCGGTCTCATTTTCACGGTGCTCAGGAGCATTTCACAGCCAGGCGAGACTTCAGCGCCACAGGAAGGAGAAGCGCTCGTAATGAGCTGCTTTGGTCTGAGCCTGTGGAGGAGCACGTGGGATTAAAAGCCGAGCGTCGTGTTATGTAACAGTGAGAGGGAACGCGCTCAGGAAGCCGTGACACCTCACTGACGCCTTTTTTGCAGCTTACCTTGGTTGGAGCTGTTGGACGAGATCCGGTCGGACTTCTTGAGCGTGCGAAAGTGGACCTTCTTGCTGGCCTGGCTCTCCCCGTACAGGCCGATGGACTGGACCTGGATGATGTAATCGGTCTCCTCCTCAAGGTCCCAGAGAACGCAGGAGCGGCTGGTGGTGTTGACTTCCCGGATGAATCGCTGCATGTGACCGTCCTGTCGCTGGGGAGCGAACGAGAGAAATGGAGCGACATTGATCTATTGTAGGCACCATAATCAGTCCTACAATGGAGAACGGGGTCACAGAGGTCACCGGGCAGTCGATGTAAGCTGTGTTAGTGCCGTACTCTATGAAACGATCCTTTACAGGAGGCTTTTGCATCAGTGAGCTAGAGGTGACCAACCGGACAATATACACGCTGGGCACTTTATTATAAGCAGTTGGCACCTTGTCTTCGCCATCTGGTGTCTTGGGGAGAAATTGAAAAGTTCTGGAGTCCATATTCTGATTAAGTGAGGCTGCGAGCAGCTTGACGCGCAAACTTTGGGAGTTTGTCTTTGACCTTTCAGAGAAGGAGCAATCAGGACCCAAAAGCTGTGAGACGTGTTCCTCCTGCAGCACCTGTATTTACCCAGAATCCCGTGCGGCTGCATAATTAGCATGCTAGGCATTTGTTAGTAAAAGCACACATCATCCACAGTAACGTACATTATTTTTGGGTTTGACTCATCCACTGCCTCTTCAAATTACATCAAGGGCTTAGAAAGCTTAGAAGCTACCTGTTGTGAGATAGAGAAGCCAATTATTATGTCTCCCTCCGGAACCTCCCAGGATACGTTTGCCGAGTCGGCGCGCAGGTGGGTGACGGAGACGTTGACGGGAGCCGGTGGCCGGTCTGAAGGAAGGAAAGGACAAACACAGTCCGTTAATCCGCTCGGTAGACGCTGAAAAATGCTGCACCTGGAGCATCCCGAGTCCTTACCACAGGTTTGAATGAGACTGTCTGCAGTCAGCGGCTTCGAGCACCAGACACAGATTGAGTTTTAGCTTAGCCACGATGCACAACCTGAGCTCCGACCCCAGAACATCCACATAAAAATCACAAGCAACCAATGGGGACATCCGTTAACCTCATCAGGGTCCGAGAGGAGGGGGGGGGGGTGCACCCTGCACAGACCACCGGCCCAGAATACTGCAAATCATCCTTAACACAGTTGTCATGAGATGACAGCTACGCGCTGCACGAGGGCAATGCTTCATCCAAAGAAAGCCCATAAAACAGAGAGATGAAAGGCGAGATGATGAAACTGGGAGCCATTTCAGATGATTTGCACTCTTGCAGCTTGGGCCCCCCGCGCATCCCTTTGCTCTTATCTCCCTGTGTCGACCCTTTTATCTGCCTCCATCTCTCTTGCTCCCCGTCTTTTTTTTTTCCCGTTTGCACTTTCTTTCCGCTTTATCTCCGGGACAATCAATAGCGGTTCCCACAGAAGGTGACACTGAAGTGGCTCCCAGGACCTTGGGGTGAGTCCGCCTGTTTCAGCACGTGTGTGGCTGGAACCCACGCTAGGTCAAGGTCAACCACTCACAGGGGGGGGTCGGTTTGTACAGGTAAGCGAATAACTGGACTTTATGCTGACTGTAGAGTCCGCGGGGGCGAAGGTGGCCTCGGTCAGCTGGTGGCGTAGCTCATTTCTTCAATTTAATGAGAAACTCAACTCACCTTTATAGAAGCAGGCGCTTTAAGTCACATATACACTGTAGCTGCCTTGTTAACTTACTACACGTAGTATAGTATGTGGTGAAAGCGTCGGTTTTTACATATATTATTTATACAGTAATGGCTCCTGTGTCCTTGTGGCTCTCAGTGACGGCTAATTTCATATCATGAATAATTAACGATTGTGATAACGATGCCATAAGTTGCATTCTCGTATGCTGTCACCACCTTAAACTTCAGGATTAGCGTTGGTCCTGAAGGCGGCGCTTGTTGTCCTTCGCCTGATGGGGGTTGCGGCCGACGCTGCCACTGTGACGCACGGTCCGCGGGTCATTAAGTGGTGATCGAGCAAGCGACGGTCGAGCTGATGCGGGCCGTGAGTCATCACTACTGTAATGTATAGGTCGGGCAACATGAAAGGTGACTTTAGACATGAGATGAAGCCAAGTGGAGCAGATCTGGTGTTGACTATTAGCTCGATTCTTCTCGGGTGGCGGTTGACAGGCGGCGTTCGATGATTCACTATAGTGCAAATATCAAACTGGCGCAAACTGCGGCCGTCCGGTCTCCTGCTGCAGCATTTAGGCCTGACTGATAGTCTTTGTGCCTCAGTCGCGTCCTCTGAACAAGGACCGCTCCACGGTGAATCACACAGGGGTTTGCAATGAATTAATGAATTCATCTGACGGTGTTATCTTCACTCCTGCAAATTGTAATATAGCATTTAGCGTTTAGTGTTATTGCTGCACCTGCTGTTTTTTTTAATTTCTTCTTCTTTCTTTCTTTCCTTTTCTTTGACAGCAGCATTCGTGAGCATATTAGAGTGTAAGTAGTAAATCTACGTTGGTGTTAGTAATGTACACTAATTAAGTAAGTAATTATATTCTGAAAGCTGAGAGACTCATTTACAGGTTTGAATGTGATAAACGGCCGTTTCCTTTGTTTCTTTGTTTTACAAAAGCTGCTTCTGCCTGATTCTTTTATAATTTGAATGGCTGGCTCGCTTTTTCCATTTCATTCATTAATAAAGCAGTCAGTCATGCAACGCTACTGTATGTGATCCACGCACCTTCAAATGGGAAAAGGCAGATATTTAAGTTTGATCTCCAAAGCAGTGACAGTTTGAGCGGCGTCCTGTTGTGTGAGCGTCTCATGAGCTCAGAACAGAGGCCTCGGCTGTTTATGCGCTGCCCAGTTATTCTTCAAACCGCTTCGTCTGAGCGTGTTTCAACTGGAGAGAGTTGAAACAGCTCATCCGCACTCGCTGCCACTCGCCGTGCGAGACAAGGTCCTCGACTGGCAGAGCACCCCCCCCCTCCCCCTCCCCCCTTTGGGTACTGTACTGTACACTCTGTCTCCTCTCACTGACTGGATCGGAGCAGGTACCAGTCTAAGGTTAATGAAATCAACGTCCAGACCTTAAGGGGTTTCAGCTGCAGGCTGACATTACTCCATCATCCGACCCAGTCAGGACCACCAGGATCGGACTCATAGAGGCGTTCTGTAGCATTACTTTGGACTCACGGACGTCTAGACGAGACAGTAACGAGTGCGATATTTACACTTGCCAGATGCTTTTATCCAAATCAACTTACACGAGCTACAGCGGTAGCAAGAAGCCTGAGTGTCTCTGCATTTAATCTGCTAATAGAAAGAAAAAGCCTGAATAAAACCCCGCTTTCCCCTCACACTAGTCTGTTTGCTACATGGGAGCAAATACAATGATGACAAGCTGAGCAAAGCCTCGCTGGGCTCTGATGGATTCTGCTAATGCACCATATCTATTACTCAAGAATGTGTCACTGGGTTTATCAAACAGCAGATTGCCAATTTGGAGGAACGATGAGCCCCACCGTCCAAATGAATCCATTGAGGGTTTAATGGCAACAAAACACCGTCTTTGGTTTAGTCTGGTGAATTCTGGGACCTTTGTTATTTTACCTGATGAAATAAAAATGAATTTCAGGATTAACTGAGAGAACCTTCATTATATAACTGATGATGTTTTTGAATAATTTACCAAAAAAACACTAATTGCATTGCATAACAGAGGCTTTCACTCCCTCCTGGTTACCATTAATTCACCTTTTCTTGGGTCCTCTGGTTACTGATGAAGACAGCCGCCTCATAGCATGAAGCGCTCAGCAATCCATTTAACATTTAAAAGCTAAAGCTAAAAATGATATTCACATTTCTGAGTGTCACAGTTGCGTCTTTTTTCAGACCCTGACAGACACTGACTGCACACAGCCACAGACGCAGAGAAGTGCCAATCTGATTCTCTCAGGGCGCTATCACATGTCGGAGTCTGTTCCCTTGAGTGGGGGGAGATAGAGGGAGACAGGTAGACAAAGAGTCACTGTGGCAGGAGAGGCAGAAAGAGAAGAAAGAGCTCCTACACAATTGGGAAAGATTTAAATACATCAGTCTGCAACTGGAAGAAATGCCACTGTTATCAATATTTAGGCCGCATAAGGTTTAATTACCCCAGTTTACCCACAGATGATGTGACCTCAGGTGGATGCACATTATTTTGAAATATTACAACTTAAAAACGCAAATCACAACCTTTTAGTTTGAAAATCCCTCACCTGCAAACGGGTGAAGCCTGTCCAGTACGTGATTGTCGTGATTGTGTCTGTATTAATGTGATGTTTTCCTGCCATTAACCCACCGCAACTATGTTTTATTACGTGCACGAGCCCTAAAACACACAATCGACACCTTATTTTGTTTTTGCAAAGTGTAAAGAGCGGCATCCGTAATGATGATTACACGAAGCTGTGGTGCATGTTATGATCAGAATAAACATAAAGCAGCTGCAGATTAAAACACATGCATTTGACGACCTGTGCTCGTGGCACGCACGCATTCACCGCTCGGACTTATACTTACTCGCTCCCACCAGGAACATGTCGCTGCCAAAAAGCAACAGGACCGCGGAGTTGACCAGAACAAGCAGGCGAGCCATGTCTCGGCGGATGTCGTTGCTCTTCTTAGAATAATAAAGCGCAGCTCTTCTATACTTGAAGGGCAAATAAACGGTGGCAGTTCATTTTCCCGTGGTGGCCGAATACACGGCGTACTGGCTGAACGGGGCTGGAGCTGGTCAGTCAGTGAACAGATGACGGCTTAAAGTATGCAACGGACGATGCCTCCGGTTCTTCCTTTAGCGTTTAAATCCACAAGTCCTTGACCCATGGTCGCATTCAGCCCGAGAGACGCGCGTTTGAACCCGAGCCGTCACATCGTCCGCGCTACCGTGGATCAACGAGCTCAGGTATGAACGGGTCGCAGCGGTGACGCTCGCGGGGGGTCGGTCTCGCCGTTCAACCTCCCCCCTCCTCGCCCCCCCCTCCTCCTCCTCGCAGATGGTGGGAACGCGATCCGCCGCCACGGACAGAGCGCCTCAAGTTCGCGCCCGCTGCGCCGCGGCTCCGCAGCTCGTCTGACGCGGCCGCGACCCGCACGAGGGGGGGGGGTGGTCTTTCCCCGCAGTCCGTTCCCGCTCCCGGCTGGCTCCCCGCTGGCCCGCAAGACCCTCAGGTTCGTGCGTGAATAATCGTCCACGTGCCGTGAGGCGCGCGCAGCATACGCCTACCTGGGCTCCAACCTCAGTCATATAAACACACCCCTTACCTGTTATATTATCATCATTATTATTGAGTATATATTTACCGCAATATCAGGAGTGTTGTTGCTGGGGATGGTCAGATATGAAGCAACAGGGAGGGAATGTCTTTTAGATTGAGACGCGCCCGTGGAACGGGCGCTGCAGTGGAGCCAGACTGGTGTTTAGATAAAGTGCACGATACGAATTCATGGGGAGGGTCTCATTCTCACAGGCTGCACACGACGAGCTCGGGTCGACGTGCATCTCGCCCGTCGCGCGCTGCGCGGAGCCACAGGATGCGGCGTGTTATCGGCCGCAGAGGGATGCGGCCGATAAGCGGAGAGCGCCGCTGCCTCGCGGGCAGTAAACGCCTCACGTCCGATTGCGTGTCTGAACCTGAGACGCCTATGAGCGTATGCAGCCCACTGCAGTTACAAAGAAACCAGCCGGCGTGTGCGCGTGTGGTGGATGACGTCACACAATTAAGGGCTTATAACTGAGGGAAAACTTTTATTAACTGCGTTATGTACTCGAAGCCCTTCAGTGGCCGGGATTGATTTTTACCTCTCCAAGGGTGTTGCCATGGTTTCCATGTGCTCGCCAATCGGCGGTGAACAAACGCAGTTTAAGACAGATATTAAGGCAGATATTAGATATTAGTGTTTCCATGACAGCTGTGTGTTAGCGGCTGACATTCCTGTGGTGTTGGGATCACTATCAGCTGTTCAGCTTTGCTGTGTTGTTCCCCTGTGTTCTTTCATGTAGGTCCGTGTTTCCTCTATGTATGAAAATTATACCAAGGTAACAAGACTTAGTCCCTTTGTGTCAATGTATCTTAAAAATATTTCTCTAATAATAATGATCACTAATCAATATGCACTTCATATAGCTATTGCAATGGAAATGTTATATATTCTACATTTGGATTAATTTTTTCATATACTCAGCTTTATTTGCGATGATTCATTTTTGTGCAAACCTATGGTTGAGCAATGGATGGAACACACCAGCCTTCAGCTTTCTGCATTTGACAGAGCGACAGTGCTGCTCAGGTTTCCTGTTCACCTCCACACTTGAACATGTGTCGTCTGGGGTGAGGAGCCATGTGACCTTTGTACTTTAAATATGACGGTTGGGTTCTTGTCTTCTCAACGAATGCATAGCTGAACACATTTGCAAATGTCAGCAGTTTAGTCTATAGAGATAACCATGTTAGGTTTAGGAGATGTTTAGGTGCAGCCCAGAATAGGGTTCATGTGTCTATAAGTAGAGACAGACATTTCAGAGCATCCACGATAAACACACACTTTTATTGAAGTGATCAGAAGTGTTGTGGTAGTTTTTCCACACTATACATCAGAAAGTATTTCATCAGCGATTAAAATGAGATTAAAACGCTGTATAATGGCATGAAAAGAGAATGAGTAAATGATCTGAAATTACTATCGCACCAAAGGAAGCAACTTCTTTCCATTCACAGACATCTGACGAGTAGCTGGTTTACGTACGTAGATGCAAATGGTTCCATTATGTCACTGTAATAAAAAGACTCACTACCAACGTATCAAACACAAAAGCTAGCTGGCTTTATGAAAGTCAGATGTGAAGGAGGTTCTATCAGTGTGGACAGAAGAAACACCAGTTTGTGTCATCTTCATCACTTCATCATCGGTTGTTGTTGAAGCTTCTTTTTTTGATTAAAATGCACTAAACCCTGACCTCTATGGCTGAGTGGCAATGACTCTGCACTGTCACCCAGCTGTGCAGGGATTAAAGTCAGCTTTGCTAGAATTATTATTATTTTGTTTTAATATAAAAAAAAATTATGAAGAGCCCATCTATACGTTTGAAATAAGGTCTCAGGTGGAAATCCAGAGCAGATGATCTGATTTTTCTACGATCTGATTTCCTTTCTTAAACAGTCTCTTAAAAACAACAACATAGATGTGTTGTAGATTTGTTCAGTTTATTTAGAGCTTAAGGTTTGGTTGCTGCTCTTGGTGAATTCTTGAAGAGCTTATAGCCATTAAATTCCCAGATGAATGACACTAATAGGAGACATGAGGCCAACAGGTTGATTGGAATTACGAAAGTGCTGAGGGAACAAGTCTTTTCAGACACAGGTTGTCAGCAGTTTCACGGTGGCAGCTTTAACACAGCACATTACAGTAAATGACTCCTGTTCCCTTCACTTTACTGTTTCCTTCTTTATAACTGCGTGCAAAAAGTTTTAAATGAGATCCAGAAATCACAGGGTTAAAAATGCCAAAAATAGCTTCATCTGACATTAACCAAGACTCCGAATGTTAATTGCTTGGGCTTCAGTGCCCATAACAGGACGGGGAACGGATTTAATAAAGATGATGAGTGCTACGTCCTGACAGCTCCCAGTACTTACTGTGGAAGATTGGAAACATTATTTTTAATGATCTGTTCCAAATTCTGGCCTGAGTACAAAATGAAACCATTAGTCTCCATTAATACACATTATTACTGTATAGTTTATTGTATTAATATTGTTCATTTGAAGCAAAAGCAGAAAAAAAGCAACAGCCATCAAAAGCCAAAGTCACACATGCTGTATGAACATTTGTTGCAGCCTCCACCAGGAGGAGCGGCCTGTGACAGCGTGGACCCTAAAACGTGCACGGGGCTGCATACGGAGCAGGGATGATGAGCTGTCTGGCTGGCGAGCTAACAAAAGACGTCAGGTGTTATGTCTGCAGCAGCTGGAATGAAGCTGAGTGTTTTACTGTCCAGTGAAAGCTTTATGTGGTCATTGATCTGATATATAGAGCTCCCCACTTCTACCAAACTCTGGAAAGTAGTCTGGTTCTTTATTAGTGACACATCTTATCAATCTAATCAGATCATTGTGGACTTCATTGTTGAACAGTGGAGACAGTCTAAGAGGACACTCAGTGGACGGTCACATCCATGTCTAGACTGTGCTGCCAGGGCGGGGGCCCATATGATCACATTTCCTCCCAGTTGCCGGTGTCCTTGACTTATCATCAGGCAACAGCACGGTGGTCAGTCATTACACATGTCTGGATGCTGCAGGTCAATCAACAAATGGCTTTGTGAGAATTTTAAAACAAGCTATCTGCTAAAACATTAGAACTGCCATCCGTCCGTCCGTCCATCCATCCATCCATCCATCCATCCATCCATCCATCCATCCATCCATCCATCCATCCATCCATCCATCCATCCATCCATCCATCCATCCATCCATCCATCCATCGGAGCCGGGCCCAGTCGCTGGGCAGGGGGCATGAGGTGACACGCTTGTACAAACACCCATTCGCACCCACATTCACACCTTTGTGCACTTTCTAGACACCAATTAACCCGACTGCGTTCCTGTGGACTGCGTGAGGAAGTCAGAGGCCCAGAAGAAACCAGAGCAGACAGACAAAGACACAACAAACTATAAAGACAAGCAACATGGAGCGATGTGTTTAGTGTTAAGAACTGAGACTGGGCTATTGCCTTCATTTGTAGGTGAGTCACCTGATGTACCAGTAAAGATTTGTCAACAGAATCTGTGAATCATGTACATGAGTGTAACCTGATTTTCCCTAAAAACAGATCTACCTTCCAGGGTCTATTTAGCAAAATCTAACGTAGACATCTTCTGTCATCGTGTCACGAGGCCTCACATCTATTAGACCCGGCTCTTTTGATTTATGGGCTCTGTTAGTTTAATGACATCAAAGCCCCGGAGAGAAAACATGCTCACGATGAGAATGACGGCGACTGTTATTGCAATATGAAAGCGCATCTCTTTTCATCCCTTACGGCAACGGGCTCGTGCTTGTGCAGGAATCAGGCATCAATCGGTGTACGGGCCCCTGTTTCCTGTCGTTATTCCTTTAAGGCAACGGTGATGAACGGGGGGGGTGGAGGGTGATTAGGCCTCTCAGCCTTCACCCCACGTTTCCTGTCATCGCGTGTTAACGTCAAGGCTCCTCTCAAGATGATTTGCTTATCAATAATATTCAAGCATGAGGCTGATAAAGTGGATACTCAGCATAATTATTAATTAACTAAAGCAGTTCAATTGTTCTAAGGAGGAATATTTTATACAGTAATGATTGTTTAGTGTTACTAAAGCTCTTAGCGCAGTCGTCTGAACCCACAGTCGTGTCGATCCCCACGCGGAATCAGCAAATGTCAGATTACACAGAGCTCAGTCTAACTGAGCTTCTTCAGCACATAGAACGAGATGTGACAGAAATAAAGATTAAAGCCACAATCAGACAATGTGCTACACTTTAAACCTGTCATTTGTAGTTTAGTTTTTGCCGGCGGCTCAGAATATGAAACTTTACAACACTGACCTCTGCAGGACAATTAGACTAGACTGGAGATAAGAGCGGTTTTTATTTCAGTCATATGTCGTGACTTTTTATTTTTTCTGCACTGCCCAGCAAGACAAACCTCACCCTGCTGTGCTGAACACCACAGGACTTAAACAGCACAATTAAATAAAGTCTCTGTTTCCTTCCAGTTTAGCCATTTTCTGAACCCACTGAACTTTGTACAGCTTCAGCGTTTGCGTGTACATTTAACTAATAAGTATTGGTGTTTGTTGAACATAATGCTACATACAGCAATTAGTCAAATAATCAGCTTCTATCAGGCATTAAAATAATTGTGTGGCATTTGAGGAATGCTGACTCACGCTTCCCGTTTCCTGGCCATTCAGGAAATGGCGGGGTTTAACCCCTTATCTTCAAGATGCTGTCACCCCCCCCAGGGAGGGTCTACTGTGGTTAGAGGATCAGAGCCACTGTCATTTAGTGAGATTAGGCACCTTTAAAGGCTTCCTGCACTCTTGTACTACTTGTAACGTATTTCGTCTACGTACAGTTTGCGTGCAAAGACTTCAAACTGAAGTTAGTCGGAGACATTTATACGGTTCGCGCAGCACGAATGTAAATAGGTGCGATAATTTGCACGACACATCCTGCGCTCGTGATATTTTTGTTGAGCTAAATGTCACAGTGCACAAACGCTTCATTAAAGTGGTCTGTTCTTTCTTTGTTGTTCAAGTTCAGTTTGTTGGTGTTGATTTGATGTTGTTTTGCAGCCAGTTTAAGGTTACGGTCGATTGACACTGTAATTCAAATGACTGGAATGAAATACAAGTGCTTATTAAATGGCATTTTTATTTACAGAAACATTTTTACAAATATATAATAATTTTTAAAAAGCCCATTTTTTTAGAATGCTGCATCATGAATATCTAAATATATTTTTGTAAATGTGCAAAATACTGCATGTAACATCTGTATCATGCAGACTAGGACTTTACCTGCATTGACTTCTCTGGCTCCAACGACCTTTTTTACATCATCTGCAATATTTGGATTTCCATTTATTTATCCAGTGCTTATAAGTCTCCTCTGTGATCAAGGTTGAGTGAGCTGAAGTTCCTTTTCTGAATTTAATAAGTACAGTCCTTCTGCTAAAAGCAGAAAAAATGCCATAAATAGCTTTTACATTCACTCTGGTAGGTGTAAAAAAAAGAAAGAACCGTATCGATCACAAAGAAGGTGTTTGCGTAGGCCTCCATCCATTCAATTTCCCTCTGCTGAACTTTCTTTCGCTGGAAATGTTTTTTTTTTTTTTCGTTCTGTAATCACGGCTGCATCTCGTATTGTCCCTCCGTGGCAATAAAAAAGTCGTTGAGCATGTTCTGCAGAAACTCAAAAGTCGGCCGGTCCTCAGACTTCTGCTTCCAGCACATCATCATAATGTCATAGAGTTCCTGCGGGCAGCCCTCCGGCCTCGGCATCCTGTACGACCTCTCCAGGTTCCTGATCACCTCCGGATTGGTCATCCCTGATTGGAAGAGACGGAGCCACTCTGAGATTCTAATACATTCTAAAAACGCAATTTCAGGACAATACACAGCGTCACAACACTGTACCTGGGTACGGTATCCTGCCATAGGTGACCACTTCTGTCAGGAGGATCCCAAAGGACCAGACGTCTGACTTGATGCTGAATGTGCCGTAGTTGATGGCCTCTGGAGCCGTCCATTTGATGGGAAATTTAGCACCTAGTTAAAGAAAACACGATGCAAATGATGTCACTATAAAAACCTGACGAGCTTAAGCCTATAAAATCCAACACAGTAAAGCTCCACCGGCTGTTCCGTTGTACTGCACCTTCGTGAGCCGTGTACTCTGACTCGATGATCCGGGCCAGGCCGAAGTCTGCTATCTTGCAGTGCAGCGTCTCGTTGACCAGGATGTTGGCTGCGCGCAGATCTCGGTGGATGTAGTTCTTCTTCTCGATGTACGCCATGCCTTCAGCGATCTGTCACAACAGGACGGTGGGGAGCGTCTTATAGCAGGAGTCAATAGGTCAAATGCAAGGTCATAACAGACGAATTCATTATTTGGTGCCAAGGAGCTAAATGACTACATTTACAACTAATTATAATCACTAAACAGGGACATTTTGTGAGCACATGCTGCCGTTTCTACATGAGCACTTGGTACATAAGAATAAAAGTCGATTAGGTTTAACAGGATGTGCCAACTTTCAGGAAGTCAAAGTGCTTTTTTTGGAGGGGCAAGAGATCTGGAGGAGCTCAGTGTGGATGGAAAATAGCACCACTTCCTGTCCGGATGTTAATAATTGACGTAGGGCGAGGCTTTTAAGCCAGACGAGCAAGAGCGCCGCCGCAGAAACCACACAGGGACTGGTGACAGTTTCCACGTGTGTTCACGAGGGCTGTGTCAAAGCAGCTACTGTAGAACAGTCAGCGCGTATAAATAGACTTTGAGGTCAGCCGTAAGGCTAGCGTGTTTGTTTTTGACAGCAAATCTGTGAGGTAAGCTCTATAATGTCATCTTGGAAAAGACAAGTGAAACGCTTGTTCATGTGTGAAATGGAAAGAAGCGCCTCGTTCGTCTGATAAAGAGTAGCCGCGAACAGAGCTGTTGATTAGAGAAGTGATTAAAATGTCACATCTGACGTTTTACAGAATAAAAAACAAACAAAAAAAAAAGAAAACGCAGCGCAATGAGGAAACTCTCCCACCTGTGCAGACATGTCTATGAGCTTGATGAGCTTCAGCTTCTTCCCCTCGTCCGTCTTCAAAAAGTCCAGAAGGCACCCTGCAGAGGGAAGGGAGAAAGGCCTTACTTCTGCTTCTGGCTACTCAGGAAGGGCAATTCGCGGTACTGTCTCATCTCTTAGTGGAAGCAACCGGCCTAGCGCGTCACGAGCACATACACAGAATTAGCCAATACCGCTAACGTTAGCGTGCGCCAGCTGCGCCTTTACCGTTGACCATGAACTCGGTGACGATGAGAATGGGCTCCTTGGTGACCACAGCATGGAGCCGCACCAGCCGCGGATGCTGCAGCTGCTTCATGAGGTTGGCCTCCTGGAGGAAGGCGGCGGGCTCCATGGTCCCCTCCTTCAGCGTCTTGATAGCCACCTTCTGGGTGCTCTTATAGTAGCCTGCGGGGGCGACACAAACACACCTTTTCACCCTCGGGTTCCTTAGGACCTCCCCGTTTGGGGCGGCATCGGCGGTTTCGCTCACCCATCCACACTTCTCCGAACTGGCCGGCTCCCAGCTTCTTGGCCATCTTCAGCGTCTCCCTGGGGATCTCCCACTCGTCGTGGGCCCACGGCTGCTGGGGCGCCTGGGCCTTACACGGAGCGTGCAGCCGCTGGCACAGCCCGTCCGCTATACCTGCACCCAAAAATAACACAGGCTTTATTTGGTGACGGAGGCATTACAGGTCTCATCAACTCGTGCTTCCTCAAACAGTTTGATAGAGCTCTTCTCTGTGCTTGAGCGCAGCAGCCATTATAGAGATTTGACCTTCTTATGTTGTGGTTTCGTCACAGGAGTGGAGCGACTACACAGGAAATGCAGAGTGCATCACAAGAGTCGCTGTCTTCCACGTCACACCAAGCACATTCACACTCTTCCTTTACTTCTGATTAGGAGCGGCGTTCACACCTTCATACATGATTTAGTCCCTGGAGAGTACCGCCGTTACTTACGGCTGTAGTACCCCACCAGCTCCTGGAGGGAGGGGAACGTGCTGGAGGGGGAGATGTAGTAGCCACCTTTGTCCAGACAGCGGATCTTGTAGTGTTTGACCACATCTCCCTCAGGTGCGAAGTCCCTGACGGACAGTGAGAAGGAACCTGGGAGGGAAAAAAGGCATTTGGTCGCTCTCGCCTGAGCCTTCCTTGAGCTGAGCGATGATTATTGTGAGATGTATGATGGTAGTCACCTTTACTCGTCTCGCTCTCTCGCACCAGAAAGGCACCGGGTTTATTTCCAGGGGCCAACAGCAGTCGCTCCGTCTCTCTCCTGCCGACATCCTTGAAGAACCATCTGCATGAAGAAAACGCACGTCTCACCTTTAACTGGACCATCAACTTTACAGTGGTTGGTCAGAGCGCCGCTTACCTTTCCACCTCCAGCGTATCCGCCCTCACGACATAGTTACTGGGGATGAAGCCCTCCTGTCCGGTCAGGACCGATGTCGCGAGCCACCATTCCCCGCTCCTACGAAACACAGCCACAAACAGCACAGGCGTCATCCAGGCGCGTCCACGTTGGCGCTGAGCGTCGCCGCTGGGTCGAGACTTACTGCTGCAGAACCTTTAGCTTGTCTCCCTTTTTGAACGGCAGATCACGGTCGTTGGTCGCCTTAAAGTCATGCTGTGCCACGAACACGTCATCATCTCGAGTGGAGCAAAAAGATATTTCAACGCCCGGGTTCAAGAGGCATTTTGCACTTTAAAGTGGTCTGTTTATATTTTATGCTAGGCTGTATTCATCTCTCAACATGCTAGTGGAGTTCCAACCGGGCTGTGGGTCTATGTGTGCACTAATACTGCATTACAGCTTCTCTGGGACGCCGGACGATTCTTATTAAACCGTCCGTCTTATTTTGTGAAGAATCTTATCTTTGTCCCTGAAGAGAACAGAGGAAATTCAGCTGAGATCTTAATCGCCAAGCGTAGCCGCCTTCTACTGCTGCTAATGTCTGTCTACGCGGCCAAGCTCGAATATGTGAAGCAGCTCTGCTACAACCAGAGGGCGCGTATCAAACGGCACATGCGAGGATTAATCATTACCATTACTTGACTGGCTGACTCCACTTCGTGCCTGAAGAGAAGAAGAGAAAAAAGTGCCTGTTTTTAACTTTTAAATCGCAAAGTAGTGAATCTAGATGCGTTTAAGAAGCCAGCAAATGCTTACTATGTGATTTGAGGGGTTGGAGGTTTGAACGTTGTGTTTGGTTTTGTAGAAGTTTCCCCCCTTTTCTTGTTTCTCACCACTGCAAGTGCAGCCCATCCTGAAGAGAGCACGCAATGGAACAGGACTAGCAACACACCTTTTTTTAAACACAAAGGGATGGGTCACGTTCGTGAAGCCACGCGTGTGCGCTTCTCACCTGATTCACGCTGCTTTCAGTCTCCACTCCTGCAGGAGCCGCTCCCAGAGTTCATGCCCGCCGCTGAGGAGTCAATCAAACTTTAGCAAAGCGACTAAATCATCGACGGAGGTGTTTGCATGTTTGGTTCGCTTGGTGATAAAGGAACAGGTCACACTATGCGCCTCATAAGAGGAAGTGGAAAATGCTTTAAAGCTTTATAGATATGATTTGCATGTACAGTTTTAGAAGCAGCCTAATTAGCAGGTCAGAGTTAAGAGTAGGGGGAAAATGAAGCGCTGACAAGAGATAGATTAGGTTTTATTGGTGTTACTGGGTGAGAAAGCACCATGAGGCTTTAAAAATCCTACGTTAAAATGGCTTTGCCCGGGAAGTGCTTAGGCGGCAAATTTCAGCATTAACAATATATGAATGTTTGTCAGCTCCAAGTGTTTTGCTGTTGATCACATTAAACCGAGCAACAGCACAAACCGAACCTAAGATCCCTCGTTATTTCCCATTTTGCTATAATAAATGACGTCACATATCAGCACTGTACTGTGGATACTGAAAAATGAAGTTTTAATTAGACTTTATTAGCTTTAAAAGCAGCATTATGTCGACGGTTTAAGGTTAAAACAGTCAGGACATGCACAGATGTTCTGTCATGGCTGCTCTTCAGACTGGTCAGTGTCATTTTGTCCTATTAAGATTATTAAAATACTAATACTGAAGAAACAAGAATCATACTATTGCGTAATATTATTAATTTTATAACATGAGCTTCTTTTAAATTAAGCCGAGACAGTACATACCTTCAACATGCCCCCAGACCTCAACAACACTCCAGTTGCCTTCAGTTTCCTTATTACAACGAAAGAGCCTGTGACTGTCACTCTCACTCGCTCATTTTAGTTTCAAAAGTCTCTCTCTCTCTCTCTCTCTCTCAGTTCCTTGTGCGTCTCTCTCTCTCTCTCTCTCTCTCTCTCTCTCTCTCTCACACGGTCTAGACCAGACCCTCCCGTGTGACACTAGACAGCGTTTACAGTAAATTGACAGCGCTTAATCAAATGATGTTTAGTGGGACCCACAAACCCCCACCCACCCAACACGGACAGTTATGCAGATTAAAATCGAAGACCACCCGCACTTTCACAATGTGATTAGAGCGGCAACAAGTTCACACAAACACATGTCTAACAAACAAGGTCAAGTTCATGGAATGGATGGATTTTAACCAAATAATATGCAAAGTTTTAAGCTGGAAATGTTTTGGATGATTTTTGTCGACATCTGGTTGCGCTGTGCGGTGGAAAACGCCCTGTGCTGTAACGCACGCGTGCATTGGTGGAGAAGCGGGTCGGTTTCTGTGACATATTTCTCAGTTCCTCTGGTGGTTGGAGCTACTGTCTCTGCAGCGCAGCACCGCGGTGCCTGCTCAGCTCTCAGTAGACTGGTACAGTGCACAGTGCAACCACAAGATGGACTCGAGGACTGATCATGAAGGGAGACCGGCAGTGTTTACTGTTTTTGTAGGTCATAGTTTATACAGTGAAAAAGCTTGCGATTAGATTTATATATATATATATATTTAAATATTCTTTTGAGTCAAAAAATGTTAATAAGCTTTAAGAATGTCAGATGAGTTTATGGTTGACGTTCCCCTGTTTCGACACTAGAGGGCGCGCACGGTCACGTTTTAAATCTGAATTCTCCTACATCAGGTCCTCTTGAACCAACGCACGAGCTTTCATCCGTTTCTATTAATAGACACCAGCGTTGACCTCCAGCAGAGAGCGTTGCCCTCTGGGGATTTTTATTGTGTGTACACGTAGCCGGCGTGCGGATGTGAATGCAGATGTAAAGCGTGTCACATTGAGGGGGGGTCGCTGATGCGCGGTCAATCTATCAAAGTGTAACAATGCGTCGGTTTTTCACACCATACAACACAGTTAACCAGGTCTTTCCTATTCTCACCGCACAATGCACAGAAGAGGGAATTCACCCCCATGTCAATAAACACAAAACAATATGTCCTTGAGTTATCTGGCGGTGGTTTGCATGCTACGTTACTATTAAACGTTATTAAAAAGGAATCAAAGGTCTCGGCGAGGAAGGTATCGTTTAGATTGTGTTGTGCCCTATAAGTGCGGGGAACAATAAATCTTGCAGCACCGGAAGTGTGTGTTTCCTATGGGGGGCTTTATACAACACGCAGCGTGGGGATATTACTCTCTGGGCAACACTTCACAGGTTTTTGTTTGGACCACCTGTGCTGTGTGTGGGGACTGGGCTTTGCTGTAGTTCTCTGAAGCAACAAGCCCACGTCGCTGCACACACACACACACGCACGCACGCACACGCGCGCACACACACACACACACACACGCGCGGGCTGCAGGTGCGCGGCGGAGTGTTATTGAGTGCGTCCTGGTTACTAGCTGCTGTTTCTCTTTCTGCTCCCGTCTTCTGCTTTTCCGTCACCCCCTTGTTTTCTTCCCAGGCCTTGGCGGATGCTCGTGCGCGGCTCCGTCGGGGTCCCCAGACGCCGCATCCTGCCTGCAGAAGGCCCGTAAGTGGCCCCACAGGATAACCTGAACAACGGTGGGAACGAGCGGCCGCGGCGCAGCCGCGGCTCCGACCGCCTCGGTGCCAAGAGCGAACCGCGTCTCTGCGCACGCGCACGCGCGCGCGCCTCGTGGACGCGTGGCAAGGCTGAGATGCATCAAACGCTCAGATCAGTCGTCGGATATCGTCCAGACGCTATCGTTAATTAAAGCTTAGACACGCCACTGGTCCCCCCCGAACATCACGCGAGGCCCCTCTTTGACTTCCTGCCTGTGTGGGAACCGCTTCTATCCTCTGTCGCACGTCACGCACAGCGAGAGAACGTCCCTCCCTCATGCGTTTGTGGCTTTTCAATGAACCGGGAACAATTGCGCTCCCCAGGATGCGTTTTACAGGCACCTCAGCTGCTCCTCTGGGATGTTCCAGACTTTTAGCAGAGCTTCACCTGCTCACTTTTCCGTCATTTGCATCAAACACACTCATTATGACAAGAGTTTAAAAATGATTTAAAGGCTCATCAAAACTCTGGCTCCTACTTAAAGGTGTCTTAACCTAATCATTCTTATTTATTACAGTATGAGCAGCTGAAGCTACCCTTTGCAGCTGTGAAGTAAACACGGTTTTGGGAAAGCCCCTTATTATTGTGCTCCGGATGACGTTCCTCACTCCTCCAGTGTTGACCGTGGAAACGGCGCCCGTGCCAGCGAGCAGGTGCTTCCTCCCCAAAACCCTTTGCTCTTCCAGAAGATTTGAGGCCCGGGTCTCGTGTCATCAGCCCGCAGCATTGCTGTGACGGAGGGTTGTCAAGACAGCGCATTCCAGACCGTTCGGCCGTAAACCAGGTTTTGGAGTCCAGTGGCTGTTAACTACATTTCTTCTTTGAGGAACAATGTCACATTAAGGACACAGACCTGTTTCTTTCCCCCTGAACCTGAGTTAAAGCGTATGGACCTTGGTACCGGTCGTTCAGGTGTGAATGGCTCCACACAATTGACTACACAATATCATTGAACAAGGATTGAACCACACCGTTTGGACCACAGCCAAAATGGTGGGGCCCAAAGGTTCCTCACTGTGTGATGTAATATTATTTTTGTTTGTTTCATCATTTATCTTGCAAAACACCAACAGAAACATGGTTCCAGTACATTTAATTTGCCACAGTACATTTAGCACTCTGTCGTACAGAGTGATCGATGTTCTTGCTGACACATCCTGTTGTGGATTTCTGCTACTTTTCATTTTATTTGGTTACATCTAGAAACCAGTTACTGAAGGTGCTGACACTGAGAGTAATAAATATTCAGTTTTCCTCCTAATATCCGGCGCTAGAACACGACCTGTTACCTGCATGATAGTTAAAATGTTAAACATTCAAGATGAAGAGGAAAGAAGAACACTGGCGGTCCTTCCAGCATCGTCATACAAATAGAAACGCTAGTAAAGTGCTTGTGTCTCTTTAGTGCTCGCCTGCTTTCAGTTTACGCTTTCGTCACCTTCCACTCGAGGCTCGTGACGTCATCCTGGCCGTTGGTTTCGGTCTCCGAGTCCTCGACGTCGGCGTAAGCCCCGTCCTCAGACTCCACGTTGGTCAAGGCGTCCAGTGGCACCAGCGCCGCTTCCTCGGCCGCCCGGTTCGCCGCCGCCGGTTTTTCTCTCCTGCTCGGGACAAAGTCTCTCTCTTCGTCCTCGTCTGTTCTCCCCCGGTCCGAATCCTCCTCTGCCTCGTCCTCTTCGTCTCCCAGGAATCCCCTGCAGTCCTCGCTGGGCGCCTCGGTTTCCTCTTCCTCCTTCTCGGAGGCGTCGGCGTTGTCCTTAGCGTTACCGTGGCGACCGTCTCTCACACCTGTCTCGGTCCCTCCATCTTCCGATATGTCCTCCACACCCACATCCTCCTCCGGCCTCAGCTCCACCACCTCATCGAGATCTTCTGCTTCGTCGTTAGTGAGTTCTCTGACTGAAACCTCGTCGTCTTCTCCCGTGGACTCCTCCCTCAGGTCTTGGGCTCCTCTGAGCTCCTCCACTGCAGATTCCCCTGCAGACCGTTCTGTCTCACGTTCCTCTGTCTCGTTGCCCTCGTCTTCACCTGTTGCCTCATCCTCCTCCGACTCGTCTCCCGTTGTCTCGCCTTCTTTCAGCGTCTCTACTCGGGATACGTCGCTTCCTGCGACTCCCTCAGACGCTCCTGTTTCTCCTCCAGTCTCATTCTCTTCTTCGTCTCCTGACTCACTGGTCACCTTCGAAGTCTCTTCTTCTCCCGCGGCCTCGTTTTCATCTGTTGTTGCATTGTTCTCCGCGTCTCCCTCACATTCACTCTCAGTTGCGTCTTTGGAGCTTGCCTCTCCTGCAGATTCAGGATCAGCCTCAGCCTCTTCGCCAGCTTCTGTGGTTTCTTCCTCTCCCTCTTGGTTCGACGCCACGACTTCACTGATTTCCTCCTGGCCTGACTTCTCCTGCTCCGTGGCATCGTCGTCGTCCGTGGCGACGACCTCCTTTCCGTTCTCGTCTGCGGTTTCTTCATCATTTGTGGTGACCTCCGGGTCTTCTTCTTCTTCTTCCTCCATGTCTTCATGTCCAGTTGTATCGGTGGCTTCCTTTATGTCATCTTCACTCGTGGCAGCGATCACCTTCTCATCATCAGTCTCCTCCTCCGTGGGTCCGTGTTGATCTGATTCCGACTCATTCCCAGTGGTGGCTGGAATCTCTTCCTCTGCGGATTCATGTTCAGCTGCCGATACGCCCTCCTCCTCCTCTTCTGCTCCGCTGGTCCCATCTGCTTCATCTGTACTTGCTGCTGTGTCCATCTCTTCTGCCACGGCTTCGTGCTGCTCGGGTTCGTCTTCGGTCGAGGCTGCGTTGGTGTCGTCTGCAGCCTCTTCACTTACGTCGTCCGTGTCTTTTTCAGTAGCAGTCGTCGTTTCTGCAGTTGCCTTGCTTGGATCTTCGTCACCAACGACATCGGGCTCCTCGGCTGTTTCATCTTCATCGTTTGTGGCAGGAGTCTGTTCTCCATTGTCGTCCTCCTCCGCTTGTTCGGCTTCACCTTTGTCAGACTCATCCTCAGACTCTTCTGCAGCATTTTTGTTCTCAGTGTGGGTGGATTCGACAAACTCTTGATCTTCCTCATCCGTGTCCTTCTCAGTTGCAACGGCATCGCCTTCCTCCTCAGCGGTTTCATCTTCGGTTGTTACGGCATCTTTTGCATCGTCACCATCTTCTTCTTTGTTTGATTCGTTGTCACTCGTACCTGCCACAGACGTGTTTTCTGCAGTGACATCACCTTCAGCCTCCTCATCCTCGCTTATGATTTCCTTTCCTTCGGCCGTCTCACCTTCAGTGTCTGTTTCTCCATGCCCATCTTTTGCTGCAGTTGTGTTGATGTCAGACTCTTCAGCACTTGTGGCAGCAGGCTCTTCGTCATCAGAGCCTGTCTCTTCTTCTGCAGCCTCTTCTTCGGGCTCTTCTTTTTCTGGGACATGCTCATTTTCAGGTACTGCTCCGTCCTCTGAAGCACATTTCTCCTCTGCAGGTTCATCTTCATTTCCAGTCCCATGATCTGCAGAGCCGGTCTCCTCTCCGCTGTCCACAGCTTCTTGTTCTTGTTCTTCTTCTACTTCTTTGTCATTTTCCGATTCATTTTCAGTTGTTGCCACTACATTTTCCTCTTCATCTTCACTTGTGGCAGCGATTGCTTCGTTTCTTTCAACAATCTCATCTTCGGTCGTCGCTTCTTCGTCGTGTTCCTCCGATGAGTCATGAGCTGTGGTCGGATCATCCTTCTCTTCTGCAGAACCATTGGTGCACGCGGAAGCGAGCGCTTCACCCTCAATCGCTGCTTCCTCATCTTCCTCTTCGTCAGACTTGTGGTTACTAGTGGATGCTCCGTCATCAGCTGCGTCCAGAAATTCTTCCTTCACTTCATCTCCACTGGTGACAACCATCTCTTCCTCCTCACTTGCGTCTGCAGGGGTATCGTCCTCATCTTTGCCACCTGTGATAACATCCACCTTATCATCAGCAACCTCGTGTTCAGTTGTTTCTTCTTCAGCTTCTGTGACAGGAACCTCTTCCTCATTTTCAACTGTTCCTGCTCCCTCTGCCTCTTCTTCGTCAGATTGGTTTTCAGCTGGTGTTGCCTCAGATTTCTCCTCTGCTTCCTCAGGTTCGTTCTCACTTGCACCGACTTCCACGCCAACCTCTGCCTCTTCCTCATTTCTCTCATCCTCCACTTCCATGACGTCTTTCTCTGTGTCAGAGGTGAGTTCTGTTGCGGTTTCTGCGCCTGCAGACTCTAACACGGCTCCAGATGTGTCTGCAGATGCTTCCAGACAGTTTCCTTCTGACTGATCCTGTTCCACTTCCTCGTCCTCTCGTGCCTCCATATTCTCCACTATCTCTTCATTTTCAGCAGAAACCACTTCATCTTCCACATGACATATATCTACATTTGTATCTTCAGAAACAATCTGTGCACTTAATTCTTCTTCATTGTTTTCTGACCCTTCTTCTGTACCCACATACTCTGCTTCCTTTTCATCTACATCTTCAAAGGCTTGCTGGATCTGATCCTCCTCCAGATCTGTCACGGCTGTTCCTACAACCGCTGATGCCGCTGTGGTTTCAGTGTTGCGTTCGGTGTCAGCTGCTTGTGCATGCTCCACATCGTTGTACGTCATTGTTAGAATACTTTTTAGGTCAAAGTCCACTATACTAGGTGCAATATTCATAACTTCTGCAGAAGGTGGGGGCTTTGGTTTCCTAACGCAGGAGTCACATGGACAGTCGTCGTTCTCGCTGCGTTGGTCACTGTACGATGTCCCTGTTGCAGAGTCCTCACTGTTGTCTGGTGGTGGATCAGCTGATTGTTTGAGCATAGCCTTCAGTCTCCGTCTCCTCTCCTCTGTTTGGGTCGTTGATGCTCGGGACATGGCTTCCTTGGGGGGCCTCGGGAGGCTAGTTCCCCCTTGGATCCTCTTCAGCTCCCTGTTTATGCTTATCTGGATCCTCTTGCGGACCTGGGTTTCAAGTTCACTTATCATCACGTCCAGCTGTGCACCGTCAATCAGGTTCCACCGGGCTTTGAACTCCCTCATTGCGTTGATGTAATGTGTCATGAACTGCTTTTCTAGTTTGGCTAATAAGGTTAACACCCAAACAGGATCCGGATCTTGAGAAAGCATTTTGACCAATTCTGCTCGTTCACCAAGGGAAGGACTCTCCTGACCCTCTGTTTCATCTTCTCCTGGAACCTTTTGGCTGCTGCCGTCGTTCTCTAAGCTTTTGTTTGATGACGGGGGTGTTTCAGACAGGCCTCTGGGACTGTCACTGCTTTGGATTGTTTCATCTGTTGCTGGGTCATCGTCCTTTAGCTTGTCTTCCTGCGTTTCTTCTACTTCTTTTTCAGGTATCCATTGATCTTTTTCTCCTTCTTCTTCGTGTTCTCCTCCTCCTCCTCCTTCTTCTTCTTCTTCTTCTTCTTCTTCTTCTTCTTCTTCTTCTTCTTCTTCTTCTTCTTCTTCTTCTTCTTCTTCTTCTTCTTCTTCTTCTTCTTCTTCTTCTTCTTCTTTCTTCTCTTCTTCTTCTTCTTCTTCTTCTTTCTTCTTCTTCTTCTTCTTCTTCTTCTTCTTCTTCTTCTTCTTCTTCTTCACAGTCTTCTTGAATTTTCCTTAAAACATTTGCGCTGGTGTGTGGTTGCAGTGTGTCACCATCACTAGTTTTCACTCCGTCGCTACTATTGCCAGAGCCAGTGGAGCCACTATTGACGTCCACGCCAGAGGATGACGTATGAATGAACTCATCGTCCACAGAGTGCTGCTGATTGTCCTTTAGGACCAGCTCGTTTTCTGGAGGATCACAAAGCCAAAGAGATTGAAGAATGTTCATTAGTTCTTGGTACTTTTCACCCTTTTCATTTGCATTTTTAGGATCATTGTCTATCAGCTGCAACTTCACAAGACAGTCTAGGAGGCCTTTAGCTGATGTGCTTAGTTTACGCCCGTAAACTGGAGAAACCTCTGGCAAACTGTTACATCTGTCAAGCTTTGGACTTAAAAGTACTCTCATCACCTGCACAGAGGAGTGGAAAGTTTTTGTGGTGTCTTGGTCGCTGTCTTCATTCGGTGCCTCTGCGTTTGCTTGACTGTCCTCGTTGGGGGCACTGGTTTCAGAAACCCCCCCATTGGCGTCTGTTGGGTTCTCGGCCCCAGAGTCGTCGTTCTTTTCCTTCTCGTTCGTTTCCTCGGCTGTGCCTCCGTTTTTTTCTGCCTCGCTGGATTCCTCCACCTCGTACATGTCTCCGTCCCCCGGTATGGCCCTGAGCCACTCATTCACAACCTCGGTAGGGGATGTGTTGGGGAGACTGGACGACACCAGCTCAAAGTCATTCGAATCGGAGTCATTGTGTTTGCACGCGTTGCTTTTGCCACTTTTGTTATCGGGGATGTCCGTAGGTGTCACTGGACCGTTCCTCGTTCCTTTAGCCTTAGTAGGTTTTGACCCACTAGGCGCTGGAATCTCACACGGCTCTTTGACGACGTCAGAGCTGGACAGGCTCTGTGACAAATCGCTTTCGTCCGACATTTCACGGGGAATCACCCTTAATTTATTTCCCTGTCCCTCCTCCGCTGCTGCCTCTTCTTCTTTCTCTTCCTCCTCTAAATGAGATGTTAGCATGTTGGCGTCCTGAGTCTCCTCTGCGTTGTGTGCAGAAACGAAGGACATCAGCATTTCAAACTCTTTGCTTCTCACACCTTCTTCAGTGGAAGCATCAGTTCGGTTGGAGTTTTGAGATTTTGTAGTGAGATCTGACTTCATTGATGAAGAACTCTTGGTCCGATCACTTTTTTCTCCTTTCACCATGGATGTTGACTTTTTTGAACGTGATGAAGACTTGGACTTCAATGACGTGACTGTCGATGCCCCTTCTTCTGTTTTCTCAACAGTCACAGCAGGAACTTCAGACCTTCCTAACATTTCAGATGCAGTCTCCGATCTCACTGATATAGAATCTAAACTTTCTTTAGCTGAGAAGTCAGGTGTTAGTAATTTGTTTGATTTTGATGATTTAATAGATTTGTCTGATTTTGCTGACTTGGCACTATGTGTCCTGTGGTCAGATTTCTTTTCACTGGTGGTGATTCTAGAAAGACTGGACGTCACAGACAACTCGCTGATTGACCCATCTGCTGGGTCTTCAGCATCGTCTTTATTAATTCTTGCTTTTGATGCTTTTGATTTTGTGGATGATGACGTCACCGACTTAACTGACTCGACAGCTGCTTCTTCTTCTTTAGTGTCAGCCATGTTTGTGCTGTTTCCAGCAGGAGTCTCAGAAGCTTTTGATTTCTTTGATACAGCTGTGGCATTTGACTTGATGGAAGCACAGCTCGGGGCACGGTCCTCGTTCTCCTCCTTTGTAGTATTTTCTTTGAGAGTGACAGATGCTTCAGTGACATTTGAGGTGCAACTTGGTGCTCTCTCTGAATTTTCCTCTTCAGCACCTTTTGACCTTTGGGACTGTGTGTTTCTTGAGTCTGAGACTTTAGATTTGCTGGATCTGACAGACATGACTGACTGTCCACTCTGAGCTCTCTTCTGACTTTCCTCTTCACCGTTTCTTTCCTCTGCGCTTTCTTCCAGTCCGGAACAAATTTCAGACATGTCTGATTTAGTAGATTTTGCAGAAACATGTGACTTCACAGACTTAACTGACAAGGCACTAGATGCTCTCTCTGGGGTTTTCACATGTTCAATCGCATCTTCAGCGATGAGCTGAGAGGCATGAGACTCAGCAGATCTTTCAGAAACATGTGAGCGGACTGATCTGGATGACGTACTGCTTGCTGCTCTTTCTTCTTCGTTGGTGTCAGAGCTGGGTTCATTTTGGACGTCACAACATTGTGATTTGTTCGATACGGAAGAAGCATTGGATGTAACAGACTGAGCTGACATTGGGCTCATTCTGCCTTTGTTCTCGGGATCAGCAGCTTCCACGCTGTGTTCAGACACGACACATGAGGCTTTTGACTTCACTGATTTCACTGACTTGACGCTTGAAGGTCTTTCCTCGTTCTCCTCAGCCGAAACATGTGACTTATTTGATTCTGCATAGGTGGCTGACTTTGCAGACGTTACGCTTTCTGCTCTGTCTTGAGTTTCGTCGTCATAATTTCCATCAGGAGCAGCACTGGTGTCAGTGGGAGCATCGGATGCAGTCGACTTAGGTCTGTCAGCAGAACATTTGGCATTTGCTGAGCTCACAGAAACACCTGATTTGACTGAATGGACTGACGCTGAAGTTGCAGATCTGTTTTCACTTTGTTCCACTTCATTTTCCAACGTATCGTGCTCTGAGGGAACGTGTGAAGTTTTGGATTTCTTAGATGCCGCTGAAACATTTGACTTGACGGATTTCGCTGATCTGACAGACGTGTTACTTGGAGCTCGCTCCTCGTTTTCCTCATGATCGCATCTGTTTCCTTCAGCTGGGCCACCCGGCCCCTGTAACTTACCAGATGATGCAGAAACCACTGATCTTACACTTTGCGCTCTGTCCTGAGTTTCCTCATCATCAACTCCAGCAGTTTTGCTAGAAGAAGCTTCAGAGGCGTTTGATTTTTTAGATTTTTCAGAAGCACGAGATTTTGCTGACTTAGCCGATTTAGCACTAGGTGCTCTTTCTGCAGACTTAATGGATATTTCTGAAACACTGGACTGGACAGACTTAGCGGACAAGCTGCTTGCAACTCTTTCTACAGTTTGCTTCCTATCATTTTCATCTGAACATTCTGACATTTTGGATCTTACAGAGACGTTGGACTTTGCAGTTTTTGCTGACAATGCACTTTCCACTCTTCCTGGAGTTTCCTCTCCACCATCACCGTCATCAGGAATCCTAGTAGTTTGACCATGAGAGGCAGTGGATTTGATGGATTTTGCGGAGGCCAGTGACTTTGCAGATTTAGCTGACAGGACACTTGGTGTCTTGCCGGCAGATTTTATGGATATCTCAGAAACATGTGACGCTACTGACATGCTGCTCGATGCACGTATCTCGCTCTGCTCCTCTTCTTTATCGGCTGCTACACGAGCAGAACATTTAGACCTATTGGACCTGACAGAAACACTTGACTCAACGGACTGGACTGACCTTTTGTCAGCCTCCTCATCTTCATCACAGTTTTTCGAAAGCATTTCAGAACCTTTTGATTTCACAGATATGGCGGAAGCGTTGGACTTTACAGACTTAACAGATTTGGATGACATGTACTCCAGCTGTTCTGTAGCACATTCTTCACACTCACTGGGCTTTGACATTTTAGATTTGGCAGAAATATTGGATTGTGCTGATTTGGCAGATTTGATTGACGTATTCGAACGTGCAGATTTAAGCGACAGCACGCTAGAAACCCTGCCTTCATTGTCTTCAGTGACATTTTCACTGTGCTTTGATTCACTTGATGCTTCTGAGATGTTTGACTTGGCTGATTTATGTGACGCGCAGCTCTGTGGTCTCTCGTCAGGTTCCTGTTCTGCTTCATCTGATGCTTCATTAGCTTTGGAGAGAACTTGAGAAGATTTGGATTTAATGGAGATAACAGAGACGTTTGACTTGGCAGATTTTGCCGACATTGCACTCTGAGCTCTTTCTGCAACTTCTTCATCGTTGTTTTTTTCCTGAGACCCGTCGTGAGAGACTTTGGACATTTTAGACGATTTGTCAGACATGGCGCTGGATGTTCTTCCTTCGGTTTCATCATTCTGGATGCAGCTTGGATTTTCTTCAGCCTCATCCTTACAGCTTGATGCACTCTCTTCATTTTGTTGCGTTGCATTTTCTTCTTCATGATCTTCGTCATTGTCCTTGTTAGATGATTTGGATTTGCTTGATTTTGCAGAAATATTGGACTTGGCTGACTGCGTTGATTTCACTGACATTCTGCTGTTTGGTCTTTCTTCCCTTTTCTCTTCAGCATTTTCATCATCTGCACTTTCAGACCTCTTGGATGTTACAGATACATTTGACTTGATAGACGTAGCTGACGTTGCACTTGATGCCCTTTCACCCTCTTCATTTTCAGCCTGTTTGTCCTCTGTTGTATGATCAGAAACGATTGACTGCTGGTCAACATCCGCTTCAGAGGCTTTTGACATGGTAGATTTTGCAGACAGGACGCTGGTCGGTCTGTCGTCAGTTTCTACTTCAGCATTTTCCTCATTCTGAGGTCTAGATGTTTTTGATTGTGTTGATCTTGCAGAGGTGTTGGTTTGGATTGACATGGAACTTGGCACTCTGTCTTGATCTTCTTGAGTTTCTTTGTCTTCGTCTTCTTCCCCCAAATTTACATCTGCATCTTCTGCCTCTGATGACGCGGGCGAATGCACAGATCTACACTCATCTTCTTCAGGTGGAGCTTCAGATGCTTTAGACTTATGTGACTCATTCGACTTCTCTGACAGTGCACTTTGTGCTCTCTCCCCAGGTTCATCCTCATTTTCTTGAGCTGCTTCATGGCTGTTTTCCTCTGCAGATGCGCATGACCTGGCTGACATGGCACTGGAAGTCCTTTGCGCCGATTCCTCCTCAGTTTGTTCCTCGTTTAGGAGAAACGAGACCTTTGATTTAACAGATGCTTTGGATTTTGATGACATTGAACTTAAAGCTCTTTCTTCGTGCGCCTCATCCCCTGATTTGTTTTGCTCACACATCACTTCGGAGTTTTCAGATCTAGCGGATGTGCTGCTTACTGGTCTTTCTTGTGTTTCCTCTTCATCCTGGATTATTTCTTCAGCCTGTTTGGATTCATTCGAGGCATTTGAATGAGCTGACATGGCACTTTTTGATCGGTTCACTTCTCCATCCTCACGCTGTGTGTTCTGTACATCTTCAGACTTGTTTGATCTGCCAGAGGCATTGGATTTGACGGACATGGCACTTGATCGGTCTCGTACCTCACCTTCTACTTCCTCTTGGCCCTTGTCAGAAACTCCGCATTGACACTTATGTGAAGCTTTTGTTTTGATTGACTTGCTAGGTTGCTCTGAAGCTTTGGGGCCTGAGGACGACCGCGTGGGTGGTGCCTCCGTCATCGCCGCGTCTTCTCTCTCAGATGTTCTCGATACACTGGTCGGGACGTCGTCATCCTCATCGCGGTCACCAGATCCTGCCCGTTCTTCTCGGTCCGACGTTTGAGCGCTTTGGACATCGGCCCGATCCTTTGTGCCGCAGTCGTCCTCGGTGGTGACCTGTGCGTTGTCCTTTGGCGAACAGGTCTCACTCCTGATGGTGCAGTACTCCACAGTTTCAGCCGACACGCAGGTTTCTGCCTCCACCACCTGCTCTGTGTGTTCATCGCTCGATCGAGACACCCTTTTCCTTTCAACCACCACTTTTCTAGAGACCTTCGTATGTGAGGATGCACTTGAGCTGGAGGTTTGAATGCCGCAACTTGCTCTGCGTTTCCCTTTTTTCCAAATGTCATACTTCTGGCAGTGACTGCAGCAGTGAGGACAGTGAGGCTGCTCTGATGTTTGAAGGTGCTTGGCGAAGGCTGCCTCTTGTTCACCGAGTGAAATGTTTTCTGACTCTGAATAACTTTGATCGCTAACAGGTGCAAAACAGGGCTTTGTGTGTTCTTGGACGTACTCACAGGTCTTGCCTGTTGCCTTTCTTACTTCTGTCGACCAGTGTATCGTTTCATCATTATGTAGCCGAAATCGCACTTTCATTTCCATAGACAAGCTGCCATCTTTATTGATGCGAACCCTTTTCTCTATGTCCTCATCTCGCACTGCTTCGCCAGTGGGTTGACGTGAATCCACATTGTCTGGAGAATCAGTCCCATCTGGTAAGGACTTGTCAGATGACACAGACGGTCTGTTCGACCTCCTGTCAGGTTCCACTTTGGGGTTTTGGACGCTTTGCTTTGCTGGAAGTCGTTGGTTTCCCATCAATGCTTTAAAGGAGACAGGAAGCAATTTTTTAAATAATTTAAAATTTTAAAAAATAATAAATAAACAACTGAAAAAAAAGAAATTGAGTTGATAAAGTGACTTTTCATACCCTCACGGTCTTCGTGGCATCCGTTGGAGTGAGACTTCGAAGTTAACTTCGGAAGTTTGTCCTCGGACGTTTTCCGAAAACTCTCCACGATGGAAGGGTGTGAAGGCTCACGGCCCACACAGACAAGAACACGGGGGCACTGCATGAGACTCTGAACGCTGTCAATCTGACCAAAAACAAACAGCAATCACTGAATTATAATTCCATTTGGAACCAACATGCTTCAAATAACTGATAGGCGCCAGTTATTTAAGAAACAAGGCTGAACATTCCACAACTGGGTCAAGGTAGCGGCTCCTCTGTTGTGCAGCTGACTGCTTTGATGCCTTGCGAGCGAAGACTGAGTCGAGCAGCGAGTCAAGGCAGGATAAATGCCCTAATCCAGGATGATCTGTGGGAAACCTCAGCAGATGACGGTGCACCGTCACTCACGAGAGCGCTAGTGTTGCTCAGCAGAATTATAAGCTTCCCGTTTATAGAAAGGTAATTATTAATTGTTGTTGTATTGTAGAAACGTTACTGCCACTATTTTATTAGCAGGGGTGGATCTAGTGTATATGCCTGCATAGTGTTCACATATTCATGACACTATTAAACTGACAGCTATAAAACACTGAGCTGCTTTTTTGTTTTCGCTTTCGATGACTGTGCAGTTCAGATGAATGAGGCAGATGAATGGCTTCGCCCACGGTCACAGAGAGCCCACGTGAAGATAATTAATTGCCGTGGAAGACGCATTTCTGAGACACATCTGCTATCAAACTGTGGGAGTGGAGTTTCGTCATTGACCTGCTTCCACTCGCTCAGAAATAGCACTGATTTGACCAAGATTAATGGGATTTGTAGAGATCCCACAGTCTGGAGCCGTGTGCGACGGAATATCCCCGTGCACACTCTCAATATGTTTGTCCTGCTCGACTTAGCTCATCATCTTTTTGCAAAAATTAAAAAGGTGCACATATTAAATATAAACACATTAGTGTTGATGTGCTATTGCTTTGTTCTCTTCATACATTAAAGCACAAGGCGAAGCGTTTACTTAGGGACAACAACAGACATTTCCTGTTGGAAAAAGAAGTTTCCTGAACACGTAATACAAATATTTCACAGCCCCTCTTCTCCCAAGCTCTCCATAGGTTACGTAAGATTTTTCCTTTTTTTGTTCTAGGTGTGTACCATCTCACCTTGCGGCCCTCCAGAGTGCACAGCTTCCTAACGCGGCACTGCATGAGCTCAGAAACCTCCTCCACGAAGAGCCCGAAGCTGCGGAGACTCCGGCGGTGCAGGACGATGGTCTTCCTGAACGAGGGGTCGCTGTTCTTCACCAGCATCACCCTCTTGTTGTGCCTGTGATGAGCGTGGTGGTGGTGGCCCGCGTGAGCCTCCTCGGGCCTGACCGGCGCCATGACGACATACTGGTGTGGGTGATGGAGGCGATAGTGTGAGTAACACGGGGGTGAGACGTGAGGGTCCAGAGCTCCCATGTGCTCGGAGCAGAGGTAGCAGTGGTCCAGCGGGTCCCGGTGGGCCACCGCGCTGTGACGGGGGATCCTGGGGAGGCGGGTGGTGTGGTGCTTGAAGGACGGGGAAGTCTTATGTGAGCCTTCATCTCCCACGGCGCTGAAGCACTGGAAGCTGTGGTTGTTGGTGGACATGGTGGGCGGCGGGTTTCTCCGGTCTGGATGGAAGATGAAGTCAGGGGTGCGGACGAACGGCGCAGAGACAGGGGGCCGTCATGTTTCTCCCGAGCTGATTAGAGGAAGGTGAACCACTCGTCCCAGCCTGAGGAAAAGGTAAAATATGTCATCACTTTTCTTTTGCAGCTTCTTTTCTTGGCTGCTGTGTGAATAAGCTGCACCTGCTTCTTTCTTTAAGGTACTTAAGTTAAAACATAACATAAGCCTGTTAAAAGGAGACCAATAGGATTATAGGTGGAATCAGTTACTAATGTCCCCTATTATCAAAAGCACATAAGACGTGTACAGATCAAAGACTAAAAGACCACAGGGGCAACAAGGACACGTGTCGGATGTATGAATCTACCAAGTGACTTTAAATAACAGGCTTAATTCTGTGTGAGCAGTGAAAGTGGACGTTACCTCAGGGATTGTCACTGGAGAGAATGCATCGTTAGCCGGCACGGATTACCTTGGAAAAGCAGAAATATCTGCAATAAGCACAAGGCATTATTTGTGAGACAATGCGGAGAGGTGAGGAGAAGCTGTCTGATAGGAAGGGATGCAAATAGGAGTGAGTCAGAATCTGGGAGTGAAAAAATAAAAATAAAAAATAAAAATAGGCTAAGCCTGACTGACGCCCATAAAGAACTGGTTTGGCTGTTGTTCTCGTTCAAGCAGCAAGTGGTTCCTCCAGTAGAACATGTTGGCAGAGAACAGTCAGTGATTGGCATAAATACTCTTTACTGCTGTTGCCAACCTGCTGTTATAATCTACAACTTAAATAGAAAATGTCCTCCATAGTGGAGGATTATGTAGGTGAATCCTTGTTTTAAACCATTTCTGCATAAGACATGTTGGTTCCTATATTTAAAGAGGCCTTGAACTGACTTTTCTTGTGAATTGGTTCTATATAAATAAACACTGTGTCTTAGATTCTGACCCAATTTAAGCTCTTTCTAGTCACACGTCTTTAATTATTATCAGTTTTCAAATTGACTGCTATTAAATCAGCCGGTCTCTGCAGCGTATACTTACAGTACACGAGCCTCAATCTTAATCCAGTGGACAAAAGAGGAGGAAAGGAAATACCTCCAAAGCCACAGGACGAAAAAATATAAACTCCCACAGAAATGCCAGCGCTCGTGCACACAGGAGAGCGAAACCAGTTCAAAAGCCTCCCTGCAGAAGCGCTTCTACCTGCTAATCAGATACATGGGAGGCTAAGGATAGACTGAAAAGCCCTGCTAATCACTCTGAGATTGGACTGAAATCTGCTGATGCTTTGGACACATGACTCGTACTGTACCTCGCCATTGCATAAAGGGCGTTAAACACACTTTTAGAAAGCGGCTGACGGCTCGGTGATTATCTGTGAATAGGCAGAATGTCGCCGGTTTTATCTGCCACCTTTTGTCCCACGATGCGTGGTTTATGAACTGAGCCAGATATTATAGCACATGCAACAAAAGACATAAATAGGATCATATACCAATTCACTGTTCTGAGGCAGGAATCCTTGACTAAACAGGTTAGTGATTTCACAGTGAGGTTTGTGTTGCTGTAATCACAACATCTTAAGATACAGAAGCAACAGTCACATTTTTTCTGAGCAGGTATGCCGCTTGGTGAGTTGAAGGAGATGAATTCATATCTGGATTATTTGATTTCTATGTCTTTTTCCTCTTCTGTCCTCAGTAATACAAGCACTGACGACTCCTTATGCTGATGTTTCAGTTTACCTTCTTTTTAGAATCCCTGTGCTTTAACTCAAAATTCATCTTAATTTCTACTTTTAGTAGTTTGGATATTTTCAGTAGTTTGGGTTATAATGGGGATCATAATAATCTGTCGCTCATGTGTGGATCTGGCTTTGTCATTAGCAACATTATGGATCAGAATGTTGGTCAAGGGCACCTCCACACATTGACAGGAGGAGATGCCAATTTTGTGATTAGTGGGCAACCTGCTCAGCGAGCTCAGCCAAAATTGTCATATAAAGTGTTTTTTTGTTTGTTTGTTTGTTGGTTTGGTTTTTGAGTGTCTTAGAAAAAGCTCTACTCCTGTGTTTCAGCTGTACTTAATAAATCCTGGCACCTAGTTTTGTGTGGACATAGCAACACAAGTTACAGCACAGCCATCGGATAATAAAGGAGATGCAATTAAACACAGGGGCTACAGAAGGTGAAACATGATCTCATGCATCATATCAAGATAAATGGGCAGACATTTATTTTGCAGCGCTAATAAGAGAGGCACCGACCCTCTAGTCCACCTGCATGTGCTAAAAGTGCAGCTATTTAAATTCCATCTAAATATCACTCACTCCTTTCAGGGTTGCTCTTATCAGGGGTCCACAGAATGCAGATGAAGCTGGCCTGCAGTAATGAGTGCACACACACACACACACACACACACACACACACACACACACACACACACACACACACACACACACACACATAGTGGGTCAAAGTCTAGCACTGCAATCTGTTTTAATCTGAGAGAGCCTGATGGGTCATGGTGGGTGTAGTTGGGCAGAGTGATTGTGCCCTGACTCATGGGATGAAGGCGACAGAAAGACCCCCTGCTGAGTCATGACAGTGACTGAGCGGTTCACAAGTGCTGAGGACGTGCTTCTCACTGTGGGCTTTCCTGTGCGGGGAGGAAGCCTCCCTTCACTCCAGGGCTCACTCTCAGTCTGACTCAGCTCTGATCTTTAAGTTCTAAAACAAACAGATTTCTCACAGAAGGACATGTATACACCAGAAAAATTAGCAAAATATTCAAACAAAAGCTGCACCTGCATCCTGAAAGCTTGAGGAGCATGTTTCCCTTGTCTAGCCTCCACCGGATGCAGTTTGGATCACAGTCACAGCAGGGGGCCATGCAGCTCACACGCGTGCACTGATGGTGCGGCTTAGCACCTCCCTGTTGCTGCATGGCTGATTACTGTGCAACCTGCTGTGCCACAAGACTCTCGCTATGTTAAGTCACAATATGTTAAAGCATCCCACTCAAGAAGCTGAAACTCTGATAAAGGCCTCATCAACAAGGTCGGAGTTGAAGACACCCGAGTAAAGCAATCAATCATATATATATATGAAATAAATGAATAATCAATCAATCAATCAATCAATCAATCAATCAATCAATCAATATCACGCAAGCCTATGACAAATGAATAGAATATAACAGAAATACATCAATCACTTTTAAAGCTATCAATCATTTCTAAATGACCCATCCTGAATAGGTCACCTGTCCCAGGACGTCCGATAAAATACTAATCAACCTGTGTTAATCTGGTGATAATGAGAGTCCAGACAGGCTTTACCTCTGCTCACCTTATAACCCTTATCTGCAACAGGGGGTCACAGCAAGGATCACAAGGACAAGAGACAAGACACACGGCTCAGGTGTTTAAATTCAGCTTCCATTACACCGTATATGTGGTTATATAAAAGCATGTGAGTGTCTTTATAGTGTGCAGTCACTATTTTTACAACAACCTGTCAACTTAACACACATTGATTGTCAATCCTATTAGTAAGAGTTACTGTGGAAGTCCTCAGAAGTCTTTGAATGTTCAGACATGCTCTGAAGGGTGAGCAGCGATAAACCCTGTCTGGTCAGTCGGGAAATAACAATCACATCAGCTTTTTGGGCGACTTTATTTAAATGGTTTGAAATGTTACAAAACATTTACTTGTCAGAAGTGGGATTCGAACCCACGCCTCCAGGGGAGACTGCGACCTGAACGCAGCGCCTTAGACCGCTCGGCCATCCTGACAACTACGCTGACATTCAGCCATACTACCACTACAAATAAAGTTTAGCCAGGTTTAGTGACGTAACATCAATGTTTAAACGGTAAATACAGAAAAAACCCGACATGAGAAGCCGTGTCTGCCTGCACCGAGTCACCGACATGGACGTACTGTAATAAGACGGAAGAGACTGACGCATGCGCTTCCGCTCATTGGCCGCTAGAGGCTGTGAATAGCTCCACATACGCAGAAAGACGCATAGAATATTCATAGATATAGAAATGAAAATACATATTAATATGTAAATATTTTAATAGGGTTGGTCTTGTCTTATGATATCTGGTATTTTCAATGCATATGTTAGGAGAAGACGTCCTGTAGGATTAATATTACATTACAAAGGAAAAATGTAGTCCTCTTATAAATTGCACAGATTAGCCTATAAGGTCATCGGATGGTGTAATTAATGGGTTTTATAGATCTTAGAATTAAAGCTCTCGGGAAAACCAGCCTGTGAAAATGCAACCTATGTAAAACATTGCAGGAGCGGGACTGACCGAGCTGCGAGGTCAGAGCTTTCTGAGGAACGCGTTGGCATGACTTCATTTGTTTACACGTGTTGTGCTGCTGCTTTGTCACAGTGTGTGGACTGGTGAGCCGGAATGTGAAATGACTAATTGAGACCTATGGGGCCTGGTGATCTGTGAGCTCAGTGTCACGGTGGATACGTGACTGAAGCGGCTTGTTTTACTTATCAGAGCCTTCAGCCATGGCTGCTCTTAAGGGTTCCGCCATCTGTAATAAACATAAGCCTCCGCAGCTCATATCCTGTTTTGAATCTGTCAACGTGGCGCTTTAGCCGAAGTGTCCGAGCTCTGGGGACGAGTGCGTGAGTCACGTCCATGTGTCTCATTTTTGATGTTCGGCCTTTAAGGAAACGGTTCCGAGCATCCAGCAGGAAGGGGTTCCTTCAAGCTCCAGGACTCAACAACATCCCGAACGTTACGCCCGCGACGCAAGCTCGGAGGAATGAGAGCGAGCGTGGAAACGATGCCGGAGTGACCCGTCGCCAAGGTCAGGCAGGAGCCTTCTTCCCCGGAGCTTCTGAGCGTAAACAGAGCACATCAAGGCAGCGGAAGTGCCGCGTGTCATGGCTGACGTACTTTATATCTGAATAAGCAGCAGTAAATCACATTTGTTGCTCCTTTATGTATTGCTTTTTTGTTTGATCAGCACCCAAAGACTTCAACGTGTCAAATAAGAAGCTCCAGCTAATATTGAAATTTGAAAGATAGACTTTATTCATCCCATGACGGGGAAACTCTTTTATCAACATTTGACATGTTTTGTTTTATTCTGCAATATAAATCCATTTCACAGTAGGATAATAAAGTTAATCAACAGATCCCATCTCTTCTGGTTACTGATAAGCTTTGCAGTTGGATTAAAAGTGTTGCCGCGCGCATTTGATGAACGCTGTTTGCTGAAATGATCGTAAGTGAGCGGCTCTCAGCCGGTGTCAGAGGCCGTCATCGGGCAGCGTGGAGCTTTGCTTTGTCTATCCGTTAAAAAGGGGCTTTCTCACCGCTGCCATCACTCATCTGACCCATTAGTGCGTCTGCTGCTCAGGATGCGTGCGGAGTAAACTCTGCTGGCGGAGGACGGCGGGGCCACAGCCACCAGAGCAGAGAGTAAGAGCCATAGAACGACACGTAGGCTTTAAAATATGACTTTGTCAGGGTTTGGATGGGGTTGTGGTTCGTGTCTATCAGTATTAACTCAATCAATGCTTATACTTAGCCTATATGCAGGAAGTAGCCCCCTGAGCTAGCGTCAATTAATGTATATAGCATCAAACGTTGCCTCGATCAAAGCGTGGAAATCTGAAAGGACTCCGCGTGTTGTTTCCCACAGCGTGAGATCACACGCGGAACAGATAAGGACGTTCTATCTCTTAAATGGAACGACCACATTGCAATTAGGAAGCACAATAGGAACATCCTCCTCCACATTGAGGTGAAGAGTTACACCACCCCTGGGAGAGTGTGCAGCAGTCAAAAACAAGCCACACAGCACTGCAGCGCGGCGAGCGGCACCGATGCGGACCGGCCTCGGAAAATAGGCCACGCACTGAATTTAGCGCGGCTCCTTTTAAAAATAGGAGCTCGAATCTGTATTAGAACTTTTCAGATGCAGGTTTTCCAGCGTCAGTGATTGTGATGTTTCAAGGGGAGTTTAGTCAAATGCGCATACTTGCGCAGGAGGGCCTAAGATCCCCGCCGCCGTCGCTCTGCTAATCAGCCGGGGATTATGGGTAAATGGAAATCTAGCCTTCTCCTTCGCCGCTTGGCAGCCGCGGCGCTGGCCTCCTCCCGTGCTTCCGCCGGTCGCCTGTATCTGCTCAGAACAGGTGCCGGATCCCGTTCGGCTGCAGCATTCACAGCGCAGGTACGGGTGGGAGGCCCTTGGCCGCGCGCGCGCTCCCCCAAGTTTTCCAGGGGTCCCCATCTGCGTCCCCCGCACATCCTCTGCCACATGGCAGCCGTCCCTCGACGAGTCTGGTCCATTCTTCGTCCAGCGGCGCACACGCCTGCCTGCCACCGCACACTCCGCCTGTTGTTGAGCCACAATGAGATGAAGAATAGCTGCACCCATAATCCCTCACTGTGTGTGTGTGTGTGTGTGTGTGTGTGTGTGTGTGTGTGTGTGTGTGTGTGTGTGTGTGTGTGTGTGTCTGTGTGTGTGTGTGTGTGTGTGTGTGTTTTCATCTTCTCCCTCCTTGGCCAGATTCGGGGCCAAGTACAAATTGTAAACAGGTTATTATGCGCCTGTGACACACTCCAACTGGAAATGCACTCTGACAACATTCAGTGTTTACTGATGTAAGTGTGTCTTTATCCGTCACACGCAGAAGTTTAATTTGGTGTAAAGTTCGGTGCATTTAGTCTTAATGGGTTTGTTGCCTCCTATTTGCAGGGATTAACCAGACAATCGCGTTGAACAGCGACTTTGCTGCATTCTGTGTGATCGCCATGCAGTGGGTTCAACTAGGACACGTCCCAGCATATCTATAGTAAGCAGGTTTAAAGGGCAGCTCCCTCCACGCAACCGATCCGCCTCGGTCACGTAGTTCAAATCAGCCACTTCCTCTCGACCTACAGCTAATACACAGATAACGTCATATAGCAGACGCGGTGGACCTCCGAATGCAGCATGATTGGACGCTGCTAGCTAGCAACACAATGGAGGCTGCAGCGAGGAGACAGTCGGCCTCCTCCGGAGGACACGATACTTAAAGTGATCGTTGCTCCGGTCCCGGCAGATGGATAAGACGTTATACAGCTGGGCTCCACACACACACACACACACACACACACACACACACACACACACACACACACACACACACACACTGGGCCGTTCGTCGCTACCTTGCTGCAGTGAGCGGCAGCTCGAACCGCCGCCGAGTTGTTTGTTTGCCCAAGGAAGTGACATGACGGCAGGGGAGGAAATAGGAAACATAACAGACTACCTGACAGACTCATTCCACAGGCCTGACCTGAGCCTGGAGCCGAGCCAGCCAGCAATCAGAGAGAAATAACAAGAGGACGCACTTTGTTTGTTCAACCTCTGTCCCTCATATTTGCTAATATTGTAAATCTCTTGATCTTGTGCGCATTTGAGTGATGCAATTAGCCCGATTCGATCGATTACGCTCATTGGGGAGGAATGGCTGCACGGCCGGTTCCCGCCGGCACAAAGGGCAGAGCTGAGGCGGTTCACGACTGCAGCGCGGCGAACGACGAAGGGTTTCTGCAAATGGCCGAGACAAACCCTGCCTAACGCCGTGATGAGTCAACTTCTAGGGAGGAAAGAATTGAATCTGACACATTGAGCGTTTTGCCCTCGCTTCCCGTAGCGTAACTCCCACTAACCACTGTCGAGAAAGAAGGTGTGGATGTATTAATAAACTATCAGCTTTAATAAACAAAGAGTGACCTGTTCACTACCTTTAAAATGGGGTTAAATGGAGGTCACATGTTTTCCTTATTTTTAAATAATACTGTAAATAATCTCAGCAGTAATATGATATAATAAAGTCTTTTTCTGCTTCTTAAACTATGACTTATGTCTCATGTCGTGACTGCCTTAAGGTTCTAGTGTGGACTCTAATGTCATGATGCCTGGTTGAGGCCGGCGTCTTTGTCCTTGCCCACGCTACAGTCTCCTACCCTGAGGTGGCGAATGTGATTGTTGAGGCACTGCGGGGCGCGTTCACCGGGGGAGTCTGTGTGTGTGTGTGAGGCTCTGACCCCGACGACACCGGGGCCGATGCTGAAGCAACCGCCGCTTTCTCAGCGCGTGTGCCTGGGGCTCCACCTGTCTGGATCCCACGTCCAAAATATGACTGCAATCACACGGACCCTCCGAGGGGTGCTGAGCTCCTGCAGGCGCGAAGGATAATGATCCCACCCTAAAGGAGCTCCCCTCCACCTCAAAGAGCTGGAAACAGTGATATATGATGAATGTTGTCACTCTGGCCAGTTTAATCGAGTTGTGTTAAAAGGGGAGAGGTCAGATTCACAGTGCATCTGAGACCAAGGTAAAGCAGCCTCCCCTTAAAAATGGCGGCCGCATAGAGACGGGTGAGCTAAGATGCTAATCAGCGCGGCCCCGTTTCCTCCCGCTCGCTGAGCAGCGGGTTCCCTTCCCTCACTCTGGCTCTTTAATGCCGGGCCCAGCCAGGTCCAAACATCCTGACGGAGAGAGGCTTTTCCCTTATCAGTCAGGAAACACCGCTCCTCCGCCACATCCTCTTTACAAGAAGCACGACTCAACCGTTCCCAAAAAATGCAGGAAGACCAGCCAGACTCCAGGATTTGTCAAAAGCCCCCTGAATTCCTTTTATCGAGAAAGAAAAATTCAAGAGAACAGAGGGTGAGGAGGGGAGGAGTGAGGAGGAGAAAGGGGGAAAAACAAGGCAAATTAGCAGGGTATAAAACAGTCAACAAGGCCCCGGGATTTATTTTTTTATTTATTTTGCACAGATTACGAAAGGTCTGCATCAGCAAGATATAACACGGGGCGAGGGGGTGGGGGTCCAGAGTGCCGAAGAATGGCACCCAGAATAAGACTCCGGGAAAACAAAGAGCGGCTGAGATGGAGGCGGGTGACGACGGCCGCGCGTTACACTAATCCTCTGAACCAGGACGGAATGAAAGCAGGAGGAGACGGAGGGAGAGGGATGATGTGATGGAGGGTGGAAAAAAAGGGGGGACGTGGGCGTCGGGACGGGGCCGCTCGCACCGCGACCGCGAGACAGGGCCCGGAATAGACGGGAACGCGGTGCGAGTCCAGATCCAAAGACGGACAAGCTTTGATATATTTATTATGTGAGTAGAAATGTGTTACATCTGCTGCTGCACGATGCCTTTAATTACCAGCAACGTCTAATAGGAAAAATAAAAGGTTGTGCTTGTTGCCTGTGGGTCCAATATCCAAGTAGCTACTGCAATAGTATAAAAATTGACCTTTATTTTAAATTATTGTCTTTCACAAACCTAAATCAGCAAACAGTTATAGTTATTATTTTCCACTGTAGAGGTTACGATTACATATTATTAAGTACTTGAGAAGAAGTATAAACGCCTTTTTTTCTTCATTATACACCGTTCTGTTAAATTGCATAAGAAATGTCCAACTAACACCTCATTCAGCTACAGCTACTGAGGTAAGACTCCCAAACTGAGGAGAACATATGATACAAACATTCAAACGGAAAGCGCTGATAATAGCATTACAGTTAGGGTTTATGCAAAACATCGAAGGACTTAAATTAGCCTCTAAGGAGCGTATGTACAGGCCGAGGTGGCGACAGGAACTGGTGGCATTTACAAGAGGACAAGTCTTTTCCAATTGTTCCTCGGGTTCCACGGTTCAGAACAAGTGGAGGCGTCATACTGTAGTGTTTCGCGTCGGCGTCCCTGAGGTGTCCATCTCCCTTTCTTCACAGTCCTCCAACTGCTCACGTTGTTCTTTCTTCGGCTTCAGACAATCATATTGCTCAGCTTTCAGTCCGGGCTTTGATTGTGTTGGAATGACTTCGCCCGCAGATGCTAATGAGCACTTTTGAAATTACGGATGAGAGAAAGCTCATCAGCATCCGAGTGCAACATCCTCCCCAGTGTCTTCACCCATTTTAAGCATAGTGTCTCTGGCCACGAGTGCAATGGGTGCTGCGACTGTCTTTAGGATATGCCGTAGTTGTTGTAGTAAGCGGCCGTGGCGTCCGCCAGCACAGAAATGAGGCTGGTTTCCGCGGCGCTACTGGGACACGCGGCGGCGGCGGCCGTGGCGGAAGACGCCACCTGAATGTGTCCGGTAACAGTCAGGCCGCCGGCCTGCTCGGGGTGGAACCCAGGCCCAGTGGAGTTCAGGTACTGGTCGAACTCGTTGCGGTCCACCTCGCCCAGAAGCTCGGCCTGGCTCAGCTGGTCCAGAGTCTCCAGGTGGCCCTGGGTCTCCGGCGGGGGGGACAGCTGACCCAGGTGGCCCTGGTGGAGCCCGTGGTGGATCTGGGGGAAAGACGAGGACGCGTAGTAAGACAGCGGCGCTCCTGGGATCAGGCCTCCACTGCCTCCGCTTTGGGACATGTGAGGGATGTGACCTATGTGAGGGGCCCCACAGTGGATTTGGTTGGGAGTGTATTCAGTGTGGTAAGGGGGTGGGCTGCCCATGTGCGACTGGTTCTGATGGTGCTCGTCTGAGGACGAGCTGCCCGACGTGGAGTAGTAAGGGGGGGGCACGTGTTCGTGGTCCATGGCGTCCAGGGGCGACATCTCCGGCGGAGTGGGCAGGCCGTAGGGGTAGGTGTCGAAGCTGCTGCTGGAGCCGGGGGGGTCTCTGAAGCTCCTGACGCTGGGCAGAGCCGGGCCGGGGCTGGGAAAGCCGGCGCCGACGCCGCCGGGGCCTCCGTCGTCTTTGTCGCCGGGGTGACAGAGGGCCCGCTGCTCGGGAACGCCGTTCTGGTCCGGAGCCAGGCCGCTCAGGAGGAAGCCGGGGTCCACTCTCTTGCAGATGCGCTTCAGCTGTTTCTTCCGGCGAGGCCGATACTTGTAGTTGGGGTAGTCCTGCATGTGCTGCACCCGAAGCCTCTCCGCCTCCTCCACATAGGGCCGCTTCTGGGACGGGGTCAGGGCCTTCCACGACTTACCTACATGGGGACGAGACACCAGTTATTAAATGGAGCGAAAACAATGCACTTCATTTTTATATCAGGTTCATCTCAGTTGAAAATATAAAGTGGAATAAAACTAAATATAAATAATAATAAAACATATAACTGCTATATGTGCATAAAGTTATTTTGAAACTCAATTAAAACGTTTTAACTACATTTTATCTTAGTAAAAGTTAGTGTTAATATAAAAGGTAAACATTTAAAAAAACTGCTTGTAAAAAATATTGATTTATTATTATGCCGATGAAACTTGGTTTGAAACTATACTTAAACTTTTCCTTTTCTTTTAAACGCTTAGTTTTTTACAAATACATACCCAGCGTTCAGTGTGTACTTTACTGATCAAATGATTCCCGATTCGCGCGAGCGCCAGCTCTTTATTAAAAGCTGGAAAAGCTGTCGAGTTTGAAAAACGTAATTTTTAGTTTTAAACTTTTTACTTGGTCTGATTTCGGACCAACTGCGATTAAAAGATGTTTCTTTTTTAGTAAGTAAAAGTACCAAACTTTAGAAAGTTCCGTGAAACGTCCGAGGCCTGGCGGTAAAAACATAGCACCAATAATAATAATAATAATAATAATAATAATAATAATAATAATAATAATAATAATAATAATAATAATAATAATAATAATAATAATATTTTTGCGCTCACCCAGCATCTTGCTGAGCTCGGCATTGTGCAGGTCTGGGTTCTGAACCGCCAGCCGTTTGCGCTCATCTTTCGCCCAAACCATGAACGCGTTCATGGGTCGTCTGATGCGCGGCTCCGGAGTCTTGTCCACCGGCGTCCTCTGCGCTCCGTGTCCGTCGGGCCCGTCCCCGTCTCCCGGAGGACACTCGAAGGACTCCGGCCACGACGAGTACGCGCTGATGAGCGCCGCCATCTGCGCTCTCCAAACTTAAAGGTGCGCTCCTCGCAACTCTCGCGGACAAGTTGAGGTGCGCGTGCGGCCGAGGCGACGTCTCTCGAACAACCCGAAGAACTGGACGAGCCGCGCGTTTTTATCCGGCGATGGCTCAGTCGCGCACAGGACAGGTTTGAGCAGAAACCGCAGATGCGCGCGGGCAGCGGCGCTCGTGCGTTATGATTCAGTCTTTCCTGGCGGACACGGGCAGCGCTTTATATTTGAGGAGCAGGTTGCAGGAGAAACCCCGGAGGACTCTCGGCTCCTCCTTGATTCCAACTTGAGCCCCGTGAAAAGAAAGAGCGAGCAAGCAGCATTGCAACACCTCTAACTACTTAAATGACTTTATACTGACAGGTAAACTAACAGCAGGGGAAAACATCACACCTTGTGTTCGTTCTAGTTATGTTTTTAATCTCTGATGAGACACTTTTTGTTTAAAAAAGATCAACAATACTAAAAAAGTTTGTCAAACAAAAACATACTTTTTTGAGAATGAGAAAATAAAATTTGTTGGCCTCAAATGACATCTCGTGTAGTGACGACACAGATTTGGCAACTTGATTTTTTTTTTCTATTCAACACCCGAACGGGACAACCTCATCTAACCTGTTGTGCGGTACTTAACGACATTGCTACCAAACTGTACCGGTTCGGTGGCGTTTTCAGCGTTCAGCTGAACCTGCTGAGACAAAAAAAAACAAACAGAAAGAGCACTGACAAAACCCACTCTATATCACTCTATATTTAGAAATCATTCAGAAATCATTTTGTATCTTATCCTTTTTATCTTAATATACGACTCCCTCAGTGTATTATAATTAGGGTGCAGATCAATTTGTGAAACCTCCACACACATCTGTGGCTGAAAGAGATACAACCAATCGAACACACACCACAAACAAATCAGTTTCCTTCTCCGGGCAGAGGGGGGGGGGGGGGGGGGGGGGGGGGGGGGGGGGGGTGTCAAATCCAGGAGTTCCTGTTGACAGAACACTCTTAGGCTGAAGTCCTGGAGCAGCTCACACTCTGTCTCTCTCTCTCTCTCTCTCTCTCACACACACACACACACACACACACACACACATACACATACACATACACATACACACAGAGAGGCCTAAAAACAGCTCCTGGTCACAGGTCAGATAATATCTTGGTTTGTGATATTTTCGTAAGAAGGAAAAACCCAAAAGGAGCCGTGAACTTTATTCCTCCGGAGTTAAACGCAGGCTCCTACGTGAATCTTAAGGAAGAGGCATCTTTCAGTCAGCACCCGTCAAAGCGAAGCGTCAGCTCAACGTGGGGCGAGTCTCGGCCCCCACAGGAACAGGATACGGCACCTGAAGCCACAGATTGCGCGTAGAGCAGGCATGGCGGTGATATATAGAGCTGCACTTCCTCCCGGCCGGCCTGAAACGGGCCGAGCCGATGTGCAGCCAGTGAAAGTCAGCACAACAGGACAAGTGTGAGCTGATGGAGCAGTCAGACGGCTGGCTGACCGGGGAGCTGGCGGGCGCACATGTGATTAGCCCACTCATTGGGACCACTGTGTGGGACGCGGCGCCATCAACCTGCTGTTGTTCTGGGGGGATGAAGACATGTGGCTGCTGGAGACGTGGAGGTGGGAGGGAGTCAATGGACACAAATTTCCCTTTCACAACTTTTATGTACATGCGCTAAACAGCTGGAGTCCAGGGTTGGGCATCAGCGGCTAAAACCAAAGCTAACCCTTTGTTTCTATTGGTGTGTCCACCTGTGCACGTCCTCAGTGAGAGGTTGAACAAATATTAGACTGATTACGATAAATGCGATTTTCAAAAGGAAAAAAAACATTATTTCTAAAACATGACACTCATTAAAAACACCAATGCTGATTAACTTAGGAGGAATGAAGGCTTGGTTTCCAGCATCCATGTGTGGTACTGCCAGCTTCCAGCGTTCCTGTTGGCCAATGTGTAATATATTGAGGACACAGAGATTCTTGCAGTAGTCGTCACTTTACACACCTAAGTTTGGTAATTTACACCTGTAAATTACCAAACTTAGAATAGTACCTGGAAGCCCCACGTTTGTGATAGTTAAGACCTCGGCAACTTCCTCTTTCCTCCTTTGACTCACCGCCCACATCGACTGCCGAACAAGCCTGGCTTGTTACAGGTTTGTCTGTCAAGTCCAACAAGACATTGCCAAAGCTCATGCATCATGTTTGGAAATGGACTGGACGGCTGTTGGGTTTCGTGTTCAGGTGAGTCGATGTGGGCGAATCCTTAGATAAACTTTAACACTCGTGACTGGCCTAGATTTAAGGAAATAAACAAACAAACGTGACAATTCAAGTTTATTAACTGGAGAAAGGTCCCGTTTGGCACAAAGGTTTTCCATTTTTCCTGTTTGTGAGAAGGTGAACATCAGTTCATATACAGCCACATTAAATGGCCTATACTTATCTGTCTTTGGGCAACAATGTGAAGAGTTTAATTTTACAGGCAGACATCTACAACTGGACAAAAGTGGTTAAAAAACAAATTTAATAGCTGACAGGAAGAATCTTGTATAAACAGCATTGGAGAGAATAATATATGACAGTATTTGCACAAATAATTTAACAGATGGTTTACAACTAACCGGTAGTCTGATACGATCGTACACCATTAATTCATTAGAATCCTATAATTTGATCTCTGCTTAAATGGTTTGTGGACCTCTGATGCCAGTTTCCTTTCATTGTAGAGTGTCAAAAATAGATTCGTATGTGTTTAACAGCACAACGTTCTGGGCCAATCTACATGGTATGTTCCTGCTCAGTTTAATGAGAGGACCGAGCATCTCAGGGTTTCTTCAGAGCTGGTCGTCAACCTTCTCATCAAAGCAGAGTACAGACCTAAACCTAAACTTCAATTCATTCTCAAAGTTTGCTTTTCTTCTTTCTGGACTTGTTCTGCACCTGCTGCTCTTCTACGACACTGTCCACCTCCTCTCTGCGTTTCTTCTTCTTTTCCTTCCCGTCTTTTAATACATTGAGAGGTTGATCATCAGCAGCTTCGTGTCCATTTAGCAGCTCAGTGTCCTTACAGTGTTTTTTATTCTTTTTCTTTTTGGGAGGAGGCTGCTCCTCGCAGCTCTGCTCCACAGCCACATCTGGGTTAAAGCCACAGTTCTCACTAGTCTCACTTTCTATCGTTTTCCTCCTCTTCTTTTTCCTTGGACCCTCCATCTCCTGGATGTCTTCACCTTCCACCACAGTGAGATTAGAACAGCTCTCCTCTGCATCCACTTCATCCTCAGCCTTTTTGCTTCTCTTCTTCTTTTTCTTCTTCTTTCTGGGCTCCTCTGTGTCACCGTTGCAGCTGTGGATGGGACCAGAGTCCTCGACCTGACCTCGAGCCTTCTTCAACTGAGCCATTCGCTGCGCGAAATACTCCTTCACGGAGAGAGTACTGGTCACAGTCTTGGTGATGGACTCCGCGTCCAGTTCAGCACCAGCAGACGCGCTCACCTCCGTCTCACCTTGAGAATCACTGCTGCTGCTCTCCTATTTAAAAAGACACAGAGACAAAAAAAATCAAGTTAGGCCAGAGGCTCGACTGACTCAACATACAGAGACGAGCCATGCAGGTTGTGAAGAGAGCTCAAACAATGTTGATGTAACGATTGGGTGTCAGAGTTTAGCCTTTAAAAGCAGGTAACCATCAAACAACATTCATCATCTTTCCTTCTTCACACAGGCAGCTGTGCGTTGCCTGCACAGTCAGCTCCTTAACTGTCGTCCCTCTGTAACAGACTTAATTTTGTCCCGCCAGAATAAAACAATACATGTCAAAGCCACTTTGACAGAAGTGTCGGCAGTGTGCACAGCATTTTTCACTCTACATAACTGTGGTAAATTAGACTGTGGTCTTTAAAAAGTAAATTTGATATTTATTACTTTAGCTAAATTAACACTATCATTAGAAAAGAAAGGTTTTTTAAATGTAACATGTTTAACATTCCTGTAACAAGAATCAAAAAGGTTTTTTGTATGGTGTTGTATTTTTTTTTCCCCATCATCACTTCTATAGCTCACACTGGGATCAAAGTGGGAGCTACTCAGAGCAAAAAGGTTATAGAATCAAGTGATGATGTCCACAGAAGGAAGAGAAGCATCTGGACACCAACGCCCCTCTTCAACCTTTAGGCTCCACGTTAAACACGACCACTTTTACAATTGCGAGGCACAACGCGGTCGGGATTTTAGCTCCACAGCACGAACAATTTGTCACCTCACGCCTGCGACCCATTTGTCTTCATTTTCCTAATGGCCTACTCAATGCATAATGATTTGTTCAGAAGAATACAGACGCTCCTCCTGAGGATCACGCTAAACAATACAGCAGCACCGTGTGCGACTCCGGAGATGCTGAAGCGAACAGCATTTTTCAAAGCCTACAGATTAGAGATAAATTGAAGGGACCGCTGTTAGGAGTCACTGCGTAGTTTGGCCTTTTACACTTTTACATACAGATCACACTGCTCTGACCCTCAATACTGACTGTGACAGACAGACTAACTGATGAGCAGCTGAAACAATGAATGCAGGCCTTGGGGGACCTACAGTAAATACACTGGTCTTTCTCCAGGGATTGATGTACTACGTCAAATGATGGGTTTAACAGTCAACTCAGAATTATGAAAAGTCTCATGTTATGACACACGGGACTCCTGTAAAACCTCACAAGCATTTGTCTAAACCCTTAAAAGTCTATACATTTACAGTTATTTACGGTTGCCTTGGGATCCAATATATTGATGAACTCCTTTGAAGCTGTGAATCAGACGTGAAAAGGTACAGAAAGGACGATATGTGATAGATGAATATTACATAACGCACACCCCTGACTTTAAAATGAGGAGGCGGCATTGTTTTGCATTTTTCACATGGACCATAAAGTTTTCCACCATTCCAGACCTGGGCTACAAAGAGCCCCAACTTCTAACAAGGGGGACACGGTCAGGTGAGGTGCCATTAAACAAAACTTTACAGCTACCCAGAGAAAATCTATACTCCCCGTTACTGCACAATGGCTTCCTCCTCGCTCGGAGCGGAGATGGGGCTTAGAGCTGACAGCGCCAAACAACATGTAACTGGGATTTGGGAAGATGGCTGGGGGCCACTTTAGAGCTGCCTGTGAAATTACTCTCAAGAGATGGAGAGTGTGAATGAGTGTGGAAAAAAAACAGGAGTGACTGAAGAACATCATCTTCATCAGGAAAAGGCTGGGACTTGGTCTGCTCTCCGTCTGCCTGGGGATCTCCATTAGACCCTGACCCAACAAGCAGAAAATTCTGTGCTGACACAGGCTGGAAACACACGCTCAGTGTGGATGTAAACCTGCACAGCCAGTCCGCATTACTGGCAGCCCTGGAGATTTTTGTTGGCCAACACTGAGGGCAACATGTAACCAGGACAACTCTGCCGCAGTGTTTGAGATCGTGTTTCACTATTTCCAGGTGTCGGTTATCTCCTCTTGGCTGCTACCATTCTCAAGCGCAGTGCGAATAGTGATATCAAAGTGCAGACAAGAGGCACAAAGGAATACGTTCACACCACAAAAGGCCGGTGATGCCATTTGGAAAATTTACAAAATGCATGTTTGTCACGCAAGGACAGCAAACCATTAAGTGTTTCTAACGTTACAATAATTCACTGACTCGTGCGCACAGAAATATACATCTAAAGCATGCAAATTATATTTAAAGCAGATAAAGGAAAATAGTAAGACACACAATTAAAGCATTTAAATTAAACTACCAGATCTCAAAACGGGTTTTAACGCATTTGTTGAATCATAATTGCTGGAACCAGAGAAAGGCCAGACTTTGCTAGAACACAGTGGGGTTGAGAAGTGGAGGTTTGGAGAACACACCTATATCCAGCCGCGTCTAGTCCTCCTCCCAGACCCAGAACCCCAGGAAAAGGATGCGCTCAGTGCACTGTGTGCAGTTCTGAGATAAGGCTCCTTCAGCAGAGGAGCGGCCTGGCTGGCTATCGGGCCCTTCCTGCTCCGCTTTCTCCCCTAGCGGGGGATGGGGCCGGGGCTGGACAGGGAACACGAGGAGGGGGGTCCGCTGAGGGTCCCAGAGAAAGAGACAGGGTGGGAAGACGTTCAACAGGCCGCCTCCTTCAAGACACTCCAAACCTATCTGTCTCTGCTAATGTAGCCAATGGAAAGCCAACAGCAAGGCGCGTGCCAGGCTGCCAGGATATGAAGGCCAACATATTTAGGAGGCAAGTCAATCCAGCCAGCAGAGGAACGGCGGAGAAGGTTCACTGGAGTGCATGTGGAACTTCTGACACTAGATGAGCTAATATATAAGAAAAATCAGTCAACATATGCATTCATATCCACTAAACCCACTCCATTACACGCAAGGTGGGAGACAATATTAGATGTCTCTGATCCTAAAGAAATTGAGTCTGTGCAGTTGCAGAGGACAAATCAAGTGAAGCTTTCAGTGTAGTCAATGGGATTTTTACAGTGCGGTACTTGAAACATGGAAAGCGTAAAAGTCAGAGCCTGTGGTGGGCAGAGATTACATACACGTAGGGAGAGTGATATGTATGCAATTGTAAGGCGGACTAAATATATTTATAAGAATGCATGACATTACAATGTTTACATTTATCCCACATATTATAAAACATGCTTATGCCTCTCGCTCTACAAGGAATTCTTTAAGCAGATTAAAAATTGCACTCTGTGCTATGCAAAACTGGGATGTTACACACAAGGACCTCACAACAGAACATCCAGAAGCGCTCAGCCCTCAATGACATCAGTAATTCCTAAAACACTACTCACTCGATAGACCAACTAAATGGGAGTCTCAAATACTGCAGCAGAATAAATGCGGGGCCGATTCTTCTACAGCCTCATATTTAGAGCGTGTGCTTCTCTGGACAGTCGGCGCCACAGACGCACACTGCAGACACTTCTGTCTTTTCTTGCCGAAAAGAGAATCAGATGGTGACCGTTAAGCCGCATAGGTGAATTCCACATGAACGGAAAAATAGCCCATGTGCAAGCTTGAAACAAGCAAAATACAATTAAGTTGTAAGACACCCTAACGAACCCGATCATGAATGTTCAGCTTCTGAAGAGCTTTCATGCAAAGGTAGGAGAAACAACACAAACCCCGAGTCATTTTATACTGTAATGTCAACCCAGACAGTTTATGTTTTTCTTAAAACAGTAAAATAACATGAAAGTTGTTATTTAATACACACATTGACCACTTCATGTCTGACTAATCAGCTTCATGAGGCCAAACTACTTCCTGGCTTTCACATTAATTAGCATTTTACAAAGCTGCAGTTGCCAGTTTATGTAAAACTGCCGTTTAGCATTACTTGCTATTTTTTCTTCTTCTTACCCAATAATTTCCAGCCAATATTGGTTGGGTCTGCAATTGCATGAGTGTGCCCTCATTGTCCTGCCACAATAATAAATTTGGCGGTACTCAAGGTCTATGGATCAGGCCCTGATTAGCCAGCTGTCTGTCCCTGATGAGCACCCAGGTCCAGCAGGCCATCCTTCATGGGCCTGACGTGGGCGGACGGAAAAACAGGTGAATCTTATTCCCTAGTAAATAAGCAAAAACTCTGGATGACCATCAATATTTTTTAAGTAATGTCACTGCCTCTGTAGTGACAATAATATTCATCTTCACCTCCTGTAGAAATAATATTCACAAAAAATGGTAAAGAGCCTTACGAACCTTAAGAATATTAAATACCACACGTGGAGGATTCCACACAGTTTTTCTAAAAAGATGTAGTTTCTATGTGTAGTTAACAAAACATGTCTGTTGAAAAATTGCACTTGGTGCAGGTTTCTCCTAGGTAACAAATGAAGACCATATTATGCATGCGGCATGACTGCTCTGCGCTTGTTCGACACTGCAGACGACTGCCGACAAAGCCCTCCGAAGAGAATAGGAGCCCCCCAACCACAACCCCAGAGAAGATACCGTGATTATTTCCCCCCGCTGTGATTTATTAGATTAAAGAGTCAGTGATTAAACGGTACTCGGTGCTGTAAACAGCCGAGAGGGCTGGAAATCTTTGGGCGGTTAGCTGCACCAGGCAGTAATTACCCTGGCCTCATGTATTCGAGCTTAGGCCTGTAACTAAGAGACGGACGCCCTCTTTTTCTTTTTTGTCCTCTGCTAATCTGTAAGTGTCAGCGAGCTGGCATGGCCAGGAGGGAGCAGTCCACACAACTGCCAGGGAGGTGGGTGGTAAATGTGTGTGTGTGCCTTCGCAGGAGAGGCCGCTTGGCGGGTCTTGATATTTTCAGCGGCAGAAGCAAAAGGGCCTGTCAACAAACATGCTCTGAAAAGGGAAAGCTTTCGCTTGAGGCAATTAGATGTTATCTGAGAAGGTGTTGGAGCTCCTCAGCCTCACAATAACCGAAGCTTTCAGCCGGTGGACTGGCCTATTGAAACGACACATTTACACCCTTATGTCCTTTCAGTAGATCTAGTTGACAAACAACTAAGACAAAGAACTTTCCACATTTATTTTAATGCAGTCAATGACAAATGCAATCAAACTATTCTCATTTCAAAACCAACAGAAGTTGAAAATGTATCTCCTGCAGTTAAGCTAAAATTAAAATGTCTCTCAAATGTTTAGAGCAACAACTGCGAGGACCTTTTTAACCAAAAAACTGAAAATTAATTAACTTTTACACCCAGGTCTCCATAGCAACCTGTGAACCCTGTACTTTTAGAGTGCGTGCTTTCTTCTGCCGTCAGCAAAGTTTGGCCGCTCGACTCCACCCACCGGTTCCCTGGCGCCTTGCCGACGCATCTGCCAAACGCTCGGGCCCCCAACCCACGTCACCCCTGCCCCATATTCCTCAAGATGGAGGCATCGAGGGAATCCCCACTGTCGAGCTATTCTTCATGTGGACGACGCGTGGGCAGGAAATACTCGCAACAGGTGCCACCCGACGAGGCTTGATCCTCAGCCCTTTGTGCCTGAGCAGGAGTGGGAGTCTGAGAGGCCGCAGGGGTCATGGTGACCGGAGAGCAGGCTGCACCATACCGACCGTGAGACTGGAGGGTGCGGACGTCAAAATGAGGCTTGGACCAAATTACGGTTGGACTATTTGTCTTCGCTGACATGTTTAGGGAGTGCAGAGCTACAGAAACAGTAGAGTGGAGACTTCTTAATAGATGGAAGATTTGGTTTAAATGTATAATACTGAAATCATTTTTTTTTTTTTTTTTTTTTTTTTTTTTTACAATAACCAGTACCGAATGTAAAAATCTAAGGTTTTTTTTAAAATAAAATGTACAAATTATGTACACGTGCACAACATTTTTTTGTGCTGAACACCCAAAAAGCAATGTAGGTGGAAAAATAAAACTATGGCTTGTTTCCACCTTTCATCCGAGCTGGCGCCTTTAAAAAATGACTAACTTTTGTTGATATATGAATCGGCGGGGAGTCTATTTATCAGCAGGCCCTCTGCGGTCGCCCGCTTGGGTCCCTCAAGTCACAAGCTGTGTCGCTCCCCTTTGACTGATTAATTAGCCAATCAGAGGACATTTTTCACTGGGCGGCAGAATGGTTTATTTCAGCTAATGCCGGGCTTTCTAGCTGCGGCCCGTTGGAGCCTCGTCGGCTCTTTCAGCCTGCCTGAGTGGCTGGGCAGAGGGGCAAGGGAGATAAATCAAGCTGGGCTGGCCCTCCATGTGGCTCCCCTAACTAAACCCCCTGAGAAGGGCACAGAGAACTGGGAGTGGTGGAAGGAGAGGGGGGACGTAGGATGGCCAGGGGCACTGCTCGCCCGCCGATAAGCACGGGGAGCACAGGGCTGCCAAAGTGCCTTCATTTAGAAGTGGCCGGGGCTTTTTGATATCTCGGCAGAGAGCGCCTGTCGTTTGTCATGCGGTGAGTAATTGTGTTGAGGGACACAAGAGGAGGCAGAAGATGAAGGGGGCTTGCAAGCGTGGGATGGGTGATGGATAACGGGGAGCCGTGTGGATGGACAGGTGCTCCACTAAAACCTGATAACTCGCACTGGTCAAGGAGTATTAATGATGATGAGCTTGTGCTTTCGAATAGCGACACGAGTGAGAGGAAAGAGGGTCATTCAGCTTGTGAAGTCATTCATGAAAACTAGAGTAGAGCAAATAGGGTTTGTCCACCATATATAACCCACAGAGCCTCATGTATAGAATATTTTACTGCCACAAATTATTAATGAGAAGGAATTAGGGTCTATGTTTGTTAAGTAAAATACTTTATAACCTAGTAACATTTTTATATCGTAAGTGAAAGAGGAGTTAGAGAGAAATATAACAGATCAGACTTAGTGCCTACCTTGATATAAATAATTAACAAGCTGAAATTTATATTCTGTTCCATCTGCTCATGTTCTTTTCAACACATGCACTGCTGCCTTTGATGAACAGAGGTAGGTAGGTGTGTGTGTGTGTGTGTCTGCGTTTCAGGGAGTGTTGTGAGCAGCGATAAGACTCAAGCAGGAAGCACATCACTGCAAAGGAAGGAAAACCCAAGCAGTGTGAGGGGGTGGGGTGAGGGGGGGGCTGCTGCTGGGAGACAACAGTGGGTGAGGGGGTGAAGCACTGGAAGATTCATGTGGAGGAAGGAGGGCAGTTCTGGCGAAGCCAATCGAGATTTGGTCCGGTCTCGTGGCCTCACCTTGTCAGGATGCAGACATGTGATAATGCGACAGATTAACAGGCCCCTGCAAATTAACTAACACAATAGCTGTGTTTATACAGTCACTACTTAAGAATACAACGGTCTGTGTACTGAGATTATAGCTAGTGTGTACACTACATGGTGGTCTGCTATAAGCAGACTTTGGGACAGCCTGCACAATGCCCAAAGCTCAATTGGTCCATCAGCTTCTTCCCAACAACCTCAGATGTTGCTGGCCTTCAACACGAGGCCTCATGAGAAGCTATTGTGATCGTGTTCAGTTTTCGATATGGTCAATGGTGTCCCTCCTGGCTGAAAAATAACAACCCATAACCAAACGATTAGGGACAAAATGGTGGTGTGTATTTCTTGCATTTCCAATGTTAATCAGCTGGGGACCTGCAGCCATTGTGATGCTATGGCTCGGCACCTGCTTGGGAATAGAGAAGGTTTTTCTCCTGTACAATTTATGGATTTCAAGATGCCAATTTCTTCAAGCCAAATGCTTGAGATAAACAGAGGAAGCCAGCAAACAGCTCCTCTGAGCATAAAGTCCAAAAGCTCTGCTTGTCACTGTCCTTCAAGCTTTGAACAGGGTCAGCAGTCCACATGAAACCATGTTGAGTTAATAAAAGGTCTACTACTAACAAAATACACTTTAATAGATATGCAAAATAAAAAAAGACAGATTTTAGGGCATTAAGCTCAATGGTCTTATCAAATCAATTTGTGTTAGTATCTAAACGTTCTACTAAATTTAAAAACAGTAAATCAAGCTAGATTCAGTCCATTTTCTGACTACATTTGGTAGGAATTCTAATAAAACAATTTATTCATATCTGCAGGCAGGGCATTCATAATAATAAGTAGAAGCTACCAAATGTGCACAATCACTTAACAGAGATTTGTTTTTTGCTAAATAGGTCAACCGAAGGTACTTGAAAACTAACTTGCACCTCCCGGAGCTACATTTCAAAAGCATAGGAGGCAGCACACCCGCCAAATGGACAGGTCACGCTTAAAGTGACCACCGGTGCCAAAGGCTATTCGACAACTTTTGTGCAAGCGTCATCATTTTAGATCTCTGCAGTTTTGATCTCCCTTTAATAATGCCCGCTGGCTCACCCAAGTACCTGATGTGAGCGCGCCAAGACAGAGGCAGAGACGGAGGATGGTGCGAAGGAGAGGGGTAGGGGGTGAGGGTGTACATCCTTTAAGTGGATTTAGGTGCCCTTGCCACCATCAGTGGCCTGTTGGCAGCGTTAAAGCAGCACGCTGCGACATAGCTAATCTAGGGCCACAGGCTGCTCAGAAAACTGGGCCCCGTGGAAGCAGAGGTGAGCACATGATGCTGCAGCTACTGACGGAGCCATTAGTGGTCAATTACCAGAACAGAGGCAGAAAAACTTGAGCCATCTGGCCAGAGGTGTGTCATCGTCTCCCCTCATATGCACTTAAGGCCTGAACTCATCACAGCTACTGTTGTCATTCACATTTGGGGTGTCTAGTCATGGTACTATGGAAATAGGTAAAATTGAAAATGTAACCACACTGCTTTAAAATTTGTTATTTAATACACACACTGGCCACTTCATTAGATTGCAAATGAACCCATGACAAAAAAGAAACAGGTCTAAATTCCTTGTCTCTTACCTGCTCCCGGTCTTTAACAGATTTAGCTCTCTTTCCAAAGATACAGTTAAGATCTGATTCACTGCGCGAGGACAGGTCCTTCCCTAAAAGCAAAGGAGCAGCATTACTCAAGGCCCAACATGAGAACATACAACTTAGGTCACACTTTCCTGGACAAAAACAAAAAGTGTACACATTTTTTAGCAAAACCTTTTAAATATAGGGAACTCAGTCATTGCACAGTTAGGTACAGGGACATTTCAGTTTGTGCATGTGGTATGTTTTGGGAGTGAAGGGGAGGAGGCTTCTGAGCAAGAGAGGTTTGCTTCTTGCTCCAGGGATAAAACGACAAAGAAAAATAAACCGGCGACAACGTCTACCACGGCACGCCTCCGGATTCCCATTTTCAAGCCAGGCCTCAAAGACTCCTGTAGCACACAGTCGCCTGTCTCAAGCCTGGGTCCTGTTCGTACAGCTGCATCCTCTTCCTTCAGCACGGCTCTGATAACATTTGGTTATTTATTGCTTTTAAACCTCTATCTTCCCCTACTCCTGACTTTGAAAGTCACTGCTCACACAGGTCTAAGAAGTTAAACCAAGAAAGTATGTTGCAAACAAAATAAATAACAGGGGTCTATGATGTTTGTCATCTAGTGAACTCAGGTTAAAGGTAAACTGTTTTGGGTCAGGCAGCTCTCATAGGAAACCCAGGCTTTGAGTTCAAAGACCAAGTAAAAACGGATGTTCTGTTAAAAAGGAGTCTAACGCTAAATTTCCCTTGCAAACGCTGGACGAAGCACCGCTCACATTAAGTGTCAAGTGTTACCTAATCCATGGTCGTCATGGTAACAACCGTCAGTACAGATAACAAGTCAAACCAGACTTACAGATCTCAGACGTCATAACTGACAAATGCATAATGAAAAAAAACTTAATTAGTTTAAAAAGAAGAAAATAAATGATTGATAGTCAGACAGTCATATGTCCCCAAAACCCCCTCTTTCCTCCAAAGCATATACATTAGACCCATTAACCCAAAGGCTGCAATAAAGCCACACTGCAACGCAGCAGAGAGCTGTAGTTAAACTCTGCATCAACCATGCTCACTGCCCTGACAGGTGATAGATGGCGGCAGCAATTAAAACTGGGTTACTGGTTTATGCTGTGGGCCCCAGACCTTGGCGGCGGAGATTTTGGTGCCTTTTCCCCTACAAACAAAGGCCATCAATCCTCAGAGCTGGCAGTGAGGGAGCCTGCGTGAACAGGATATCAATAAAAAAAAGCATGCGAGAGAAGAGGACGCCGGCATTAAGAGGGAAAGCAAGACTGGTTGTGCTCTCTGTTATTGCAACCACACATTCTGTAGTTAAACTTAAAAAAAACACTCAATAAATGACTATTGTTTATAGGATATCAATATTTCAGAAAGATTTTTTTTTTATTGCCAAAGATCAAATAACAATAATACAATTTTGAAAACACCATTAAATACCAGTCAAGTATTTACCAGGTGATCTTACTGGTTGACCTTTGGCTGCCCACCATCAAGAACTATAGCACTATTGCCTGACTTTTTCATCCTCTCGTGTAACAAGCTTAGTGACACTAAGTCCATTACGAGCCTTAACTTGGCAACAGAGGACTCTGTGGAAGCATGCAAACGGGCGTGGCGACTTTCACATTGCCAGGTAACTATCTGGATGTCCATTTATAAGTCAAAATGAGACTGGGCACAGTGACTATATGAATAGTAATGAAATCCATAACTGATTTAGCTGTAATAAAATATTTCCAACATCTTAGATCTTAGACTTGACCTTTCGCTGTAAAAGCGCTGAAGGTTTGTGCCTTCCGTACCACTTAGGAACTGAACTCTCACGTTTTCAATTAAAGCAGGAGTCGTTTATGAACAAACAAGTAGTGCCAGCGTCTCTCCTGTTGCATGACAACGTCGGTGGCTTCTTTGAAGACAGTTAATGCTGTTAAATTGCCAGTTGGATTGACAGTTCGTCTGCGTAGATTAAATTTCACTAACATTCTCGAATCCATTGCTCCTTAAGCTGACAGAAAAACGCAATGCAGAACGCAGTGAAAATTTATTAAAAAACAGCAGTTGTCTTAAGTGCTAATGCTTCCAACTCTCCTGACATTTTCAAACAACTGGCAGAGGTAACAGAAGGATCTCCACAAACGGATTAGTATCAAAGTCTCGTAGAATCAGACTTAATTAGTTGACGACAGGTTGGGGAATAAGGACACCTTAAGGCAAATACGATAAAAGAATTAAAATAAAAGTTCACAGAGAGCACAAATGTTAGGCAGAGGACAGACAGACAAACGTGGCCGGTGAAAACAAGTCATCGTCACAGCCCTAATGTCCAGGCTTTGTGTGTTAAGTGGTGCATCTCATCTGTCAGCAAGGTTTTTTCAACTCCTGCCAAATTAAGACCACAAAAACAGGGTGAGGAGGGTCTTGAGGAGAGGCCTCAGTCATGTTTTATCTGGTGCGGTCATCTAGTAGGTCACACAGCCCCTGGGATGTATTTTTTTTGGGGGACCAGTAAATGGACATGCCAGATGCCCCAAACAGGAAACAGGAAGGTGCTACTGAATGACGTAAAGCATTAAAGGCTGTTCCAGGTGAGGCTAAAGTTGAGCTATTTTCCCATGTACACTGACTTGATGAGATAGATCTGAATCAAGTGACAAACTAGTATAGATTCATTACTTCAAAATATATTTGAGCAGTTTGGGACTCGTTCCTTAGTTTAAAGGAATGCAATGAAAACAAAGAACACATACCATACAAATAAAATTTAAGTGCAATCCAAAGCAGCATAAGAACACTGCAAAACTCTAACATGTGTTCTTGTCATCGTGAAACTATACTGCATGTCCAAATGAAAAGACTGAGCAATAAAGCTAGCGGTTTTTCATTTTGGTCTCCAGTGTTCCTGACCACCAAATTCCTCCTCCTGCCTATCAGTGTACTGGCCTTGACCAGCAAATCTTGACTTCCTGACGTGAAAAGGAGTAATGAAAGATCAGGGAAGAGTTATTAATAACCTCCCCAAGCCCTGACTGGACCAACTAACCCAGCGCAGGCTGCATAAGATTGTTAAACGTCTGGGCCAAGTGCTCAACAAGGGATAAAGAAGGATGTCCATGTCTGCAAGCTTACAGTTACACAGACTGAAATTTTAATTAGAAGCAGAGGGGCCTAGTTTAGTTGCTGACATAAAATCTAATGACCAATCAACAACTAGTATGACTTGTGATAAAAAAATTAAAAAAAAAAAAAACATTTCATTGATTTCACTAAGAGGAGCTTATTCCTCTGTTCCATGTCAGATGCCACAACACAAACTCACCTTTTGTGAACTTCATGTAATGGACCCTTTTTCTGGAGGACTTGGACTTTTCTTCCAGGCTAAAACCTTTCAGTTCATCTTCTGGAGGCTCTAGAACAATAAAACAAAAAGTCTAATCATTTATCAATTTAATATAACATGCTGTTGTGAGTGTACCAGACTTCCACCAGCTTCCATACATCAGCTTTGTTTCTGACAGGATAGTGGTACTGTGTACATGTTGCACTATGGCGCCCTCTACTGTTTAATGAATAGACAAAACACTCCATAAAAAAAGGAAAAGCTGTACGGACAATGCTCACTCAAACTCAAAGTCAACTTTAATGTCAATTCAACAATATGTTGTATGTATGTTTTCACATACAGAGAACTGAAATTACGTTACTCACTAGCTTGGTGTAGTCATGTGATGCAAAGCTGCTAAACTGATGAAGCAGAGGTTATAACTGAAAAACTAAGTTATTCTATATGTTTATCTAAAAGTATGTGTCAATGCTAGATAGGACTGCCGTGAAACTTAAAACTTGAACAAATAATTACAAATAAATCAAAGAAATGAAAAACTAATGGATGTCAGTACACAATTCTTTGGCAAGAGCATAAAGAACAGCCCATTTAAAAATATCAAAGCACAGAGATGGAACAATAATTAAACTCAACAGCAAGATGTGCAATGCACAGCTTAAATAAGCTTCTTGTACATACCGTTGCTGTTTTGGCCATGGTGGTTATTGAGTTGAGCAAGAAGGTCATTGAAATCATCTTGGTGTGCGATCCAATTGTCCTGTGAATCCAGAGGATACATTTATTTAAATAAAAACAGGACAAGCACATCTGTTTAAGGAACACTCAAAGAACAAAACTAGAAAACCTTAAACTGTAGCAAATAACAATCATGCTCACCTCATAGCTGGCATTTGCTCCAAGGCCATAATTATCGTTTTTCACTTTAACTTTAATGTGATCGGTGGAGCCCTGCTCACTCCGGCCCAGGCCCTTAACACAGGGAAATTGGAATATATCAACTATGTCTCATCAGCTTCCACTTACTAGTCTAAAATTATTATACCCATTTAAAAAAAATGTAAACACTCACCTTTCCCTTTGACCAGCCCATTCTTTCCAGCATCTTCTGGCCAAATTTGGAGTCATCATTGCTCCAGGCACTGTTCCTGGGGTCAATAGACCACTTCTGTTTCCTCCGGGCTGTAAGTGACCATATTATTACATAACCGTCAGCCAACAGATATATGACAAGCTCACACTGCTAAGCTATGCTTACGACCCCTTACACATAACATTAACCCAGAAACGACACAATGCGATTGTATTTACACAGTTTACTCTAATTCTACAAAAACTCCTTATTTGAAAACAACATACCCGACTTATACATTTGAGAACACATATTTCAAAACACCAGTTTTACATAATTAATGAATCTGCAACAAAAATCGTGAAATTAACGTTTAAATGTCCGCATTAAACTTTCATCAATGAGTATAATATACGCAAGAAAACACAGTGACTGACATCTGTCACATAGTCAAACAGAAAAGGTCTTTAAAATATTAATATAATAAAGATATCCCGCTGAAAAAATAACCAATAACAAATAATTATAACTAAGAAGCCGGTTCACATTCAATGACACGTGTTTACTAAGATCACTCAAGCTAATGCTAATTTTGGCAGCTGGTTTTGTCCGTATTTTAACAAATATTAGATGTTTTTCTGAACTATATTTCTTAACAGTAGCTAACGTTAGCAGGGTTAAAGATATAAAAACTAAAGACATACACTGTTATATAGAAAATAAAACTAAAAATACATTTATACTTTGGACAAAATGTACATACGCTCTGCAAGCATGGACATCCTGGGGTCCTTAAAGAGCGTGACGTAACGCAGGTAGCCTCAAAAAATGCCTGAACACAATAAGCGGCCAGGATTGTTTTTCGTTGTGCGTCTAAATATTCAGTATAAAATGCGAGTCATGCTTTACGATGACTTTAGTATAAGCAGTGGTATTATTTCATTGTATCTATTTGTTGTATATTATCGTTATTAATTATCGTTTATTTCTGCTAATCTTGATAGTCGCCTATAGATGGCGCCACAGTTACACAGCCACATTATGCAAAGTCGATAGGTGCACTGGGTAACTCAGGTTCAATGAACCCAAAACTACCCACGAGTGATTGTGAGAATAAAGTAGATTTAAGATGAGAGCAAATAAACAACCAAATAAATATTTTTAATTGCAATATAAAAACAAATACATAACCAATGTACGATTCAGAATATAATCTGCTTATACATTAACCCAGTCAACACAAAGACACACACAATGTAAAAGTAAATAATTTCAGCCTGTAAAATGATTTCAATGTCACAGCAATTGCCATATACAGTACTATGAGTGGTGCTTTGTGAGCGGTAACGATACTGTCATACACATAATATTTAGTTACGTTGCATAACTCCCCTTGACATTAGCTTTACTGTACAAGTTTATGCTCGGGACAAAAAGCTTAAATCTGATCTGTATCACTTTCAAGGAGTGTTTGCTTTGGGGAGGAGCCAGTCTTTCAGGTATGACTAAGAAAAATTCCATTGTAATTTTTAACGTAAACAGTGTCTGAAATGTTACATAACTTCCAGACGCCAAACCTGTCTCACTAACACTCACACAAACATTTTCAGTACCACTTCATTCTTTTTCTCACCAGAACTTATGCCTGTTACACAAAGCTGTCATTTCTTCAAATTCAAGTCAGAATTGAACTCAGCGTGATTTATTCAAGTATCCAACTTTTTTTTACTACGTCTGGGCTGTGCAACATTCTGATCTCACCACAAAGTTTGGTTAAACACAGGATTAAGACACGTTATGTAACAGTAAGTGGATCAGTTGCAGTAAATGTGTCTGCCTGACACACCCAAGTGCCACTAAACCTGATCTGCCAATCCATGTCGTGCTTCATCCCATTTAAGCTTGTTATTGAAGTTCCATTTGTTATACATTTGTTATGCATGTCGCATTTATTACAGGATCCACGTGCTGAAACTGTGCAATGACAGCGATAAGATCAGAAAAGGAAGTCATTAGATCCATTATATCACATAATTGTCCCCTGTTGGGTAACACTCTCAGAAGCTATTAATTACTGTTTGCCATTAGAATAAACCAAAAAAACATTTTACGATAAGCAACAAACAACTTACAATCACTAGACAACACAAAACCATTGGCCTGCTCCTGTTTTCTTAAAGAAAAGCGTGGAGAACGCGGGGGTCTGGCTCTCCATTATCATAGCAACAGGTCTTTGTGTAGAGTAACAGCTGTACCATAGGGTGTTATGGAGTCTTTGGCCCATTGCCCAGCATCTCCCTCCCCCTGCTTTTACTCAGTCCCACAGCCTGTGCCCCAGCCAACTCCAGTCACTGTGAGAATCTTATTACACGATGACGAACCCGGCGCTGGGGCCCTGCCGACTGAGCGCGGCGCCTGATTGGCCGGCTGGAGGCAAGCCTGCGAGTGTGTGTGTGAGCACAGGGAGACGTCTTAGATAAGAGCCAAGTGAACACGGGGCAGGAAAAGCGCAGTTGTCGCCCTCACACGTTGCTCCACGAGGCCGAAGAACGAGGTCACTCTGAGACACACTTGATCCGATGCGTTTTAAATTCGGGCCATTAAAGCAAAATTTGCACGTGCGAATGTTCTGCCCGTGAAAACTGATCCACTACTGTACATGTGGATGCTCTGCACATGCTTGCACACGTGTGCGCTGATTTTCATCGGGGGTCATTTCTCGTTTCTCCAGGTTCTCGTCCCTTTTACAGCCAAGTCAGCAAAAGGATCCTCTGTTCCCAGAGGAAGGGGACTGAATTACACCTTCACTGCTTTCCAAGAACTGAACTTTCCAATCTTCCAAGTGCAAATACTGATTTCTAACAAGCACACAATACTGCAAACAGAACATGAACAAACAACATGATTTCATACTTCAATCAATTTGAGAACAGAAAATACTATTAATAAAATCAAATTGTGTGTTCTGAGGTAAACCTGTTAATAAAAATCTCATCTTGGCTTTTAGTAGCATAAATATATGTAGCACGACTGAAGCGTCAGCAATATTCTGTGTTCTCCTGTTGAGCAAGTTACGATAACAAAGATAATATTATTTGGAGAACGTGTACTAGTGTGAGAAATCAGCGATTTGACAAAATGCTACTGAACACCTGCGGACGTATCGACTCAATCGCAGGCAAGAGGCACTAATTGGTAACGAGGGGCTCATGTGCTGCCTGCATGTTCTTCAGCCTCAGTGGCTCAAAGCCGGGACCTGAGTGGAAAATGCACTTCACCTTAGTGCGCGCAGGGCTTAGCTAAATGAAGTGGATCGCTCCCCTCGAAACAAAAACACACAGGGAGCGAGCGGCAACTACTGACGTGGGGGAAATTGGAGGAAGGCGCGGGAGCGTGAAGGGACCACAATGACAGGCTCGCGTCCACAGGCCTGGGAAGAACCCAAGGGTTAGGCTTTGCTGACGTGGCAGTTTGGGAAAAACATACATTCAGCTGAAACTCTGACTGAGGCTGGTAAAAGAGTTTTCATGGTGTAGCCTAAAGGAAAAGTAGACAGAAATACTAAATATTAAATATAATAACTGCATCAAATCATGTGGGGTGCACTTTAAATGCAAATGCTTCATCCTACAGAGCATCACCCAGTGCGTGGTCTAATGAAGCTTGTCAGCAGATGCTTCTCCTTTGATAGACACAACAATCAACCCCCAACAATCACGCTGCCTACGATGAGTCGACTCAGAGCCTGATGAACCACATAAAAGGCTGAATTCTTTCATCCTGTTGTGCCAATGAACAGACGCGGGAACAAGGTTTGTGTGAAAAAAGAAAAAGTTCTTTATTCTCAAAGTTCGTGTGTTTGAGAGAACAGGTAGAGGCAACGTCTCTTTTCTCTGCACACTAAAATAGAATAAAACAAGAGTGGACAGAAAGACTTAGAAAAAAAGGCATTTGACACCATCAGACAATAAATAATGTTACATGGAATAGACAGAAGAACGATTCTTAACAAATATCGCTCCACGCTGCTCAAACTACAGACCCGCTCTATCGGGATCCCGTCCGCCGGTGGTTGGGCTCATGAATCCATCCTAGGTGCATCAGAGGACGCAGCTGATGCATCCAGCCACAAGCTTTATTCCCCCAACACCTGATTTTTGACACTGCTCGGAAATTTAGCGGAAAACACCGATTCGGATTAGAGTCCACGAAATTCCCCCCGTTTCTCAACTCGATTGCTTTTGTTCGGAAAACATTGGAATTAATGAACGTGCAAATCACTGTTGCGCCCTCGTGCAGCTGGAAACCTTTAGCGTGTTCACCCCAAATCTCAAGCAGATAAAAAAACAAAAAAAAGGTTGACGAGAGCAAAGATGGGGTTTCCCCGGAAACCCCATCGGCTCGTTCCGGGGAAGCAGAGCCGAACAGACAGAATCAGTCCGTCCAGCTTTTTCTAGTCTCTTTGGTCGGTCTTTACAGTATGTACAGGAAGCGCCCGCCGGTGCCTCAGTTAGCGCGAGCCATGCGCGTGTCCACCCCAAAGTAGTTCAGCATGGTCTGGACGAGCTCCGGCAGGTCGTAGTCGTGCTTCCAGCCCCAGTCGCTGCGCGCGTTGGAGTCGTCGAAGTTCATGGGCCAGCTGTCGGCTGCAGGGAAGAGCAGACGCTGGATTTAAAGTGGGAACTGAGACCAATTGAGGATTTTTTAATTAAAAAGCAAAGTTTTGCTGCTGCGCTCAGATTCCGCTGACTCATGCTACCTGCTGATCAACACCGAGTTCCTGTTCGGCCGCATTTCAACTCGTCATAAGAAACAATAACTGTAATCCCCTAATAACTGAGCGAAGAGCATGGTTGTTCTATATTCATCCTTCGCCTCTCGCTGCGTCGCGTACCGATGGCCTGTCGCACGGGGTCCACGTCGTACGTGACCTCCAGCTCGGGCATCTGCTTCTGCAGCTCCTGGCCCAGCTCCTCGGGGGTGAAGCTCATGGCGTTGATGTTGTAGGTCCTCATGCTGAGCGAGTCGGCGGGCGCCTCCATCACCTCCAGCGTGGCGCGGAGGCAGTCGTCGATGTACATCATGGGCAGCCGCGTGTCCGGCTTCAGGTTGCACTCGAACTTGCCCGACTTGATGGCGTCGTGGAAAATCTGCACAGCGTAGTCTGGAGAGAGAGAGGGAGAGAGAGAGAGAGGGGCGGTCGAGACTGTGGGTCGAAGAAAGTTTTATTGTGAAAAGCCAAGGTGAGATTCAAGCGTGGCGGCCGTTGACGCCAAATGTAAATATGAATGATATGAATTCCCTCTGAGAAAACAAACAGGTCGCAGCAGATCTCAGTTACATAACGAACGTGTGACATAACAGCAGCAGCTGCAGGAACAGATGTGTATTGACACCCCCCCCCCCCCCTCACCTGTCGTGCCGCCTCCCGGCATGGAGTCGGCCGAGATGATGCCCGGGTAGCGGAGGCAGCGGAAGTCCAGGCCGTACCGGTGGTGGTAGTACTGTGAAGGCAGCGGAGGCATCAGCACCTGTTTCCGTTCGGGTCATGGTTCGTGGCGTGTCAGAACCGGGGCGCTCACCTCTCCCATCAGCTCGGCGTGGACTTTGGAGACGCCGTAGATGGTGCGAGGCCTCTGCACGCAGAGGTCCGGCGTGGGGTTGCGCGGGGACGTGGGCCCGAAGGCTCCGATGGTGCTGGGGACAAACAGGCGCAGGCCGTGCTCCGCGGCGATGTCCAGGATGTTGTGCAGCCCTGGGGAACCAGAACCGCTGCGATTAGAACCAGGAGAACGCTGGACCTCAGCCAGCGGGCGAACGCGGACCACCCACTCACCGGTGATGTTCACAGAGCGGGCCAGAGCCACGTTGGCCTCGCCCACGGCACTGAGGAGGGCGCTGTAGTGGACCAGCCAGGTGATGCGGTTGTTCACCACTATTTCCCTGAGATTCTTGTAGTCCAAGATGTCTGAGTAGATGAAGGGTCCTGGTGCGAGCGGAGGGATTCAAAGGTTGAATTAGCAAACAGTTAAAGTCAACATGTGGCTTCACTGTAGAGGGCCGCGTGTCCATCGTGACATTTTCTGGGTGGAAGGACAAAACAAACTCTGAGTCACGCATTGATTTGGCCTGGTTCATCAAAAGCGTATTTGAGGAAAAACGTGACGTTTGAGAAAATCAATATCGGCTGGATCCTTGTTTGGTCCTTTCAGGCTCGTTTGTAATATATTAACAAGCGTCCTCAGCTGTTCCACGTACGCTCTTGGCGTTTGAAATCATTCAGGTATTAGTCACGACTTCAGATGAACGTGAGCGTGTTCTGTCATGATGAAAAGTAAATGTCAGATGTAAATCTGTGAAACATCCAGCTCACCGCTGTGGAAGACGCTGCTCGGAGGTTTCCGGATGTCGGACAGGATAACGTTGTTCTTTCCAAATCTCTTCCTATGAAGCAAAACACCGCCGTTACACAATTAGAACATGAACCTAAATGGACTCAGCGGCGCACAAACACATTGGACCCTCACCTCAGCAGCTTGGCTAGGCCCACCCCGAGCTGGCCGAGGCCTCCTGATGGGGAGACACACAAACACCGAGAGTCAGCACGCGGTCAGCCGCCAGCGGCCGTTTCCATGGCGACCGGAGAGCGGGTCAGGAGACAATAAGGAGGCAGACTTTGTCCTTGGCATCCTGTCCGGCTCCCACTGCCAAACCTGCCGCCAAGCTGCTGCGGCTCACTAGTACGTGGCCCTTATGAACTCAGCAGCGTGACTTAATATGCAACAGTTAACGGCAAAGCCGCGTACCTGTAATTAGCACCTTGGGGTGGTCGGTTTCTGAGAAGGACACAGAGTGGAAGCTGGCGTCGGACGTCACCTGTCGAGGGGAGAAGCTGATGTTGCGCACGGCGACGGTGAGGGGCGCGCACGCGCAGGCTGGGCCGCTGAGCACGGCCCGCTTGGCCACCTGGGTGAGGGTTCTGATCACAGGCATGCTGGTACCTGCGGACAGGCAAAGGTTCCCTTTGTATATTAATATACAAACATGGTCATAGAGCCCGTTTGCGTCAAAAACGCGTATAATAAATGTTGCCTTCCCCGGTTATAAGGTTTGTCGTTTGTCTCTGCGGAAAAACGTCACGACAAACAGAAAAGTGGCACTGGGGGTGAAAAACGTGACGCAACCGGAGACACGTAGGCGCAGCGCAGCAGCGTCAAACGCTCACCGAGAAAAGCCAGGGAATGATGCTCTAGTTGTACATTTCCACTATACACATTTACTTGTTCTGAGACACGCGGAAAGTGGATTTTACGCACAGATCATCCAAAATGCCAAATTCCAAATGTTTTGCTTAGTTCTAGCGAACAAAACTGCACTTACCGCGCGTCGACAGCTTCCGAAAAAGAAATAAGAGCGCAACTTTGGGGTCTTTATACTGCCCTACCTTCAACACGAGCCAATCAGGAGGAGAGGGCGTGCGGCGCTATAGTGTATCAGGCATCAGCCTGGCGCCGGTGCCAGGAGCAAGTCGACAATCTGTGACGAAACGAAACGGGACCAAGCGGCTCGGGGGTCACTTGACATTTTGGCTCTTTTGAATTTGCGTGGTGGTTTCCTTTTGCGCAAAAAACCCGTGCGCTCCGTGGGGCATGCACTCGTTGACTTCCCCCATCGCAGCGTACTGTAGTAGGCATGCGCGAGTTCCTTCAATCGTGGCATTAGCAGAACAGTCTTAATACTATTTAGTTAAGAGAATCAACGGGAAGCGGCCACACAAAGTAAACCGGGTCGACGCGGCGGCGTGAAGCCGTGTTGGCGCACGGTATGGTATAATAATAATAATAATAAACATTATATATAATATAATAAACGTTGTACAATTAATAATAAAGCACAAATAATCTAATAAAACACGTATAACAATGTAAGTAGAAACACTTCACACATACTCGTTAAATCAGAGCGGAATGAGTCACACAATGCGCCATAACGGAAACAGTTGACTTACCGGTGAATCTAATGAGGATCTGCAGACTAAATCTGACTTGTTCAGTGAGACGCGGCCTCGTCTTTAAGCTGCGACCAGTGTTGCATCAGCTACGTCTTCCAGCTATATATCTGGGGTCATCTGGTTTCAGCAGGAGCCGGCTTTCGCTCGGATTGGCGGAGGCTCGGAGGTGCGGTCCTTCCTGGCCGGGCCACGCCCACCGGGCGTCACTCGCACCAGCCGCCGCCGGTGTGTGTCCGTTTAGAAGCTGCACACGTCTGCAGCGATTTACGGGAAAAACTCAGCCTACACAGCCGTTAAGGCCACCGGCCATCTGGATGATGAGACATACTAGGGATGATTCACATGGGATGCGCCTGGAGGACCTTTATACACAACCTTTAGATTCTTAGTAGGCGTTTACATTTTTGTGATCTTACTTAACACTAAAGGGAAGTACAGAAACTAGTCAGCGCCTAAAAAAGATTATAAACCCCTCACAACCTTTTTACACCCATTTATGTTATTATTGCATGTCATTGGCAAAGAGCAACATATGGTGTGAGCACATCCTGCTTGACTTGGCATTGGTTTGTTTGCAGGAGATAGAGGAGGACCACGCAGAATGACCAGGGTGGGCTGAAGGTCCGTCCATGCACGCGAGTGGTGGATCGGAGCACACCCCCCATGACTGTCAACACCAGGAGGCAAATGACCTGCTCGCTGTGTTGATGTAAAGTGACCCGCTTCTGCTCAAAACAAAAGGGGAAAAACTAGACACAAACGTAGACGTGAGCATCAAAAAGGGCGTCGAGGACGAGGAGAACACTCAGACACAACAGACCTTCAGGCCTCACGGCATCTGTGGTTTCCAGCGAAGCAACGCTCTCGGCCGTGAAATCAGAGTAGCGACAGATGCGAGGTCACATTAATGAAGCGAAGAGTTATGGCTGACCGGTAGCACTATAAACACTGGCCGCTGTCGCATGCCCTCATGAAGTATCTGATCCTTGGCTATTTATGCCCCAGCCACCTCATCAGATGATCGGTTTCATCACAGTAACAGGGTTTTTGGGGGGCGGGGGCTGCTGTTTACTAGATGCTGCACAAGCTGCCATCACGTGTCATATAATAATACACAAAGTAAACAAAAGCCAAGCAAATAATAATAGTTATTAATAAATACAAATACGAGACATCATTTGTGCTGCGATTTTAATGGGTTGAAACTTAAAAAAAAACATATTTTCAATAACATCACTTAAAAAAAACAACTTGAAGTTTCAGTGAGCAATTACACAACAATGATCAGTACAACAACAACAACAACAACAACAACAAATAACCGTAAAGGTTTTGAGTGTTTGATAAAGCAAAGGTCATTTAAAGGGAACAGTACTCGTAAAGCGAAGCACGGGAAATTGGTCCAGTCATCAATGACGCCACAGCCTCGGTTACATCCATGCACATGCAAAGCCTCGAGGTGCGAAGGCTGCAGGAAGCAGTGCAGACATGAAACATCAATGTAAACGTTACTTTACAAAGCAGCTCCAGTTTAGTGTGATTTTTACACGATTCTTGAAATTAGCTGAAAGGACGACCGGCGATGAGCTTTCCTAACTCTACTAGTAACTGTAGTCTTCACCCACGTACATGCACACAGATGAGCTACATTCAAACAAAGTGCATCAGTTTGGAATGTGAAATATAAAACAGCAGACACTCATGACGATGAACAACGCCCACAAAAGCGCTAGATAGTTTTCATTAGCTACTGTAAATATAAACCGGCCTCTAAAGAAGCATCTCATTTCAAGGATGGCAAGTCTTACTCATAATCAGGGTTGTTGGCGCAAGTGGTTGTGCAGTAAGTGTGTAATTCATTGGACCAAAGGATATTTTTGATCATAATCACGTTAAACAAGCCTCTCAGCTCATTGCAGGGTACAGTGGGTGCTGACCCTACCTACGCTTTTCACATCATCTCGATGTGCGGCAAAGTCACGTGTTGGCTTATGGCAGCTTATATGTTGCCATAGTAACGCGGCTGCATTGCTTCAGTGGCATATATTTTCAGCAGGATGCTTGGTGAAACTGTACCAGTGGCAACTGAACATGCAGACGCGCTTTCTGTCCAACTGGCCTTCAAATGTCCCAGACCCACAAACACACAATACGAATGTTAAATCGAAAGTGGTCTCACTGGCTAATGTTAATTTATCTGACTCTGAACATAGTTTTCAGCAAATGCAATGATACCAAAGAGGTGGGAGGTGACCGATCCTCCTTCTTGCTCATGTTTTACTTTGTGAGGTTACTAGTCACCACTAGTCCAGTCAGGCATAAACCAAATCCCTTCTGGGAACACAAAAAACGTATTAAAAAAAAATCCCTGAAAATAGCAAATCGCATAGAGATCGTATATTCTGAAATACCTGTAAATAACTGACACCTCACTAGTCACTGAGTGCATTTAAATGCCTGGTTACTGTAATCGCGGAAGGAGATTACAGGAACCGGAGTCCTGGGGTTGATCTGTCCAGGAGAACAAAGCCTTCTCTCCCATGTATATGCATTGCAGGGCTTTAAACTGGCTTTTGGCAACAGCCCATAAGCAAGACAATAGACTAGTATTAGGAAAAGGAGCAGGGAGATACTCACAGGGGTCACTGCTTGTCTTATTTAAAATAAGGCTGACTGAGGCAGGTAGAAGTCGGGGTAAGCTGGCCACCACATTTGAATGTTCAATTCAGGCCGAAAACCTGAAAGGGGGCTCTGTTCTGCTCTGTATGCATGTTTTCCCTCTCGGCGCTCTGTCAATTTGTTCTGACACAGACGTGGCAAAAAGAAAATCTGTAAGCAGCGCGATGCAGTTTAAATCTCTAGGCCACGTTTTCCAAACAAAACAGGGAAGGAAGCGTATAGATTTACATTCAGGGGCACTGCGGGACATGTAAATGCACGGAGCGATTTCCTGCGTGGAGCTGATTTCTCAGATACCCCACAGCACAAGGACACATAAACAAACTGACTGATTCGTTGTCATTTTTAGTTACACATTCGCTTTTTCTACTCATCTTGAATCCTTTCTTAGTTTTCTCACTCTCTATGGAGCTTGCAGCAGAGGGTCTTCGGTTTCCAGCTGGGCCAGCTGCCTGCGCAGTCTGTTTACTTTGTTTTGAAGCTCCTTGTTGTACTCAATTATATGCACCATTTCCTCATAGGCCTCATCCAAACACTTAGAGGACCGGTTCCAGCGCAGGAACACTCCTGGGAGGAAAAAGAAGAAGTAACTACATGAGGTTCAAAAACCCATAACATGTAAATGACTGTTTTACATGGTTCATAAAGGTTCCTGCGGCTGAAGTTAAATTGAGAAGACATCGCCGCACTGATGAAAAGCACAGAGCTCTGAGTGTGTGAACTGCCCTCAACCACACACTTGGGCGGTGAGTGGGAGACGTTGGCAGATGAACAGAGGGACTGGCATACTGGAAACACGAGCGTGACCACGGAGGTCGGAACACGCCACGCAGCGAAGAGGTGTGACAATGACCCGGCGCTCCACGTGAGGACCTCCACAGGCTCTTTCTGTCGGTCCTGGAGTGGCACTTTGTATGAAAAAGCCGTGTAAGCAGGATGCCTGTTGAATTTCACGCGCTTCAGTCAGCTCCTTTGCTGTACGTTGTGCCTACAGAATGAAGGTGGGGCTTTGTGGATTAGTGGGCAGGAAGTTCACGCCTCCACCAACGTTTGAACCTAGTGACCCATCATCTGTCTGGACACACACTTTATGAAATGCCTTCACTTTCAGCCGATACCAGAACATTTAGAATGTTTAAGCACAGAGGGTTGTTTCTAGAGGTAATGTCACTGAATTCACGTTCTCACACTGAACCCGCATATTAAAGGTTTCTCATGAAAACTCAATTTTCCAGCCCTGATACCGAGGATGGCATCTTATCAATCCGGTGCTGTCCTTGATTTATAATAAACAAAAATATATCTGCTGCTGGATAAAATCTCAGGCTCCTACTGTTACAGATCATGAGGCAGTGTTGGGGCAGCTCACATGTCAGTGAGGAAACCGTGTGTGCAATCTATAATAAGACACACACACGGCAAACACATCACTGCCGTGACTGAGCAATGTAAAAAATGTAAAGGCGCTGAAAGCCACGTGAAGTGTTGAGGGTATCAGAGGTTAACAGACTCTATGGTGTTTTTCAGAACAGAATGAATTCATTTGCTGAATAAGTTTCTTTTATACTGTATAAGCACAACTATGTTTAATTCACACTGGATCATAGAAATTCAACCATTTAATTGAATAAAGGATCATTTGGAAATGAACGGCAGCGCCATGTCTTTGAATGTTGTGGAAGGGCCATGTTTTCACCAGTGTATCATCTCACCATTATTACTAGTGTGTAAACACGGGAGATCGGGTGCTGAAGCTTTGGAAAAGAAACATTGAACAGTTCTCGACGTTTCTTTGTCCATGTGTTGTGCATTGTCTGGACTGCAGCCATGCTGTTGTCATGTGCAGCATGATGCAATCCTTGATATTATTTACATACGATGATAATGATATATTTATATATTTAATTTACAGGGGACAATTAGTAAATGCAGCAAAATGATGAATCTTTGCCCACTTTTAATTTTGAGAAACTCCTTTTGTACCTTTTGTTCATCCATCTTAGCAACAAGTTGCTTCATTCAACTTCCGAACTTATTTTTGCCTCAAATGAGAAACACATGCTTGTGGGTGGGACATAATAAAATGCATGCATGATGTAAGGCCTTATGTAACTTTGAACATATAGGGCCAAATATAAACAGGGATCAAATATACATGGCACTGTATTTACTGTACTGTACTAGTGGATCACAGGGTCAGTCAGTTTATCTGCTGTGCGTGGTGAAATGAATAGTGCCCCCTACTGAGTAGAAATCGAACTGCAGATGAGACAATGAACAATGCCTGTGACTCTCCCACCTACAACTTTAGCCGTAACCTTAGACTGTTTTCAGGTGCAGTCCAAGGTTAAACCTAACTCACCATGACTCAAACCCTCAATGTCATGAGACCTATCACATCAAAGAGTACGTGCGCACAGCACATACTTATCAGGAGTGTAAACTACACCCAGTGTGCTCCAGCATACGAGTACTGTTTAAACTCACAACCCATATGAGCTTTCTGAGCTGATAATGAATGCGTAGTCTAAACATTTTCAATGCAAAGGCAACAAAAATTCAGATTATATAAGCAATGAGTTTAGTGAACTTGAGTAGAACTGGATAAACAAAATGGAAGTCTTGACTTATAAGGATTTCCGGGGTAAACTCTTATTGCTTTTGAATTCTACTAATTATTTTTAATCATATAATGTGATAAGACACAAAACTGCAATGTGTTTTCTTCCAGCTGAGATTCCTAACCTCTTAACCTTCTGTAGACACTCGCACTCAGTATGAATCTTTAGAATTAAATTCTTACCTTCCCACAACAGCAGACTCTGAGGAGCCACAGAGGGCCAGATCACCAGGTTATTACATTCATAAAGAGGGTTAGACAGGCGCTCTTGCTCCTGTGGGCGATTTACCCACGACCAAAGGGACACCGTCTTCTCAGGGAGACACAGTTTGGCTCTGTGAAACAGACAGGAAGGTAATAATTCCTCAATTATGGAAAGTGGTTGTCCTGTAATCTGTGCCATGAGTTGTTAAGTTTAGCGGATGGCTATACTAAAATCAAAAGGTTACCTTGAGCTGGTACACTAACCTTTCAGCTGCACTGTTTCCTAGGAAAGTACCAAACTGAGAAGCATAGGCGTGTTCAAAAAGAAGCACCAGGAAGCTCTCGCTGAATTCAAAGGAACAGGGAAACTGGCGCAGGATCTGCCAAACACAATCCAAGAAGAGCAGGAAGACAGGAGCCTCTTGGCGAGGTTTGCTGTTAGAGTAAGCGGATTGGGCACAGCGCTGATGAAATGGATGACCCGCCTAGACAGATGATCAAAAAGGTGACAGGAGTTATAAGAAAAAAGAAAATAACAAAGTTTCTTTCTTTTTTTTAATGATAATGCTGTCAAAGTCTGGGAAAAATGTCAGAGTGAACCAAAGCTCGGAGAACCTCACCTGCAGCCACTCTCTCTCCACCAGGCCCTGAAAACCTCTGATGGTCCTGCAGGCTGGATCGAGAATGATCTGAGCCAAGGAGGTCACCTGCAAGGTGGAGTCTGTGCCTTCTGTACCATGAACTAGCACTGATGCCCCCTCCCTGAGACAAACATGGACAGAGCAAACAATCTGTGAATGGATTCTTTATCTTTATTTATATTTGACACAGGGTTTGTAGCAAAAGCAAATCAAACGATGTCTCCTAACCTGTCGATGCACTGTGCAGCCAGACAAGCAGTGGTGAGGATCTCCTTCACATGAGTCTGCCAGCTAGACGCCTCTAGTTTGCTTAGCCAGCGGTCCATGCTGTGGGACTGGTCATTACATGCTTCCACCAGCTTTATGAGGCTCTCCTGAAGAACATTAGATCTGGAAATGACAGATGTAATTCAATATTAAACAAATAGTCTAACAAACATGAATGCAACCAACTTTTAGATAGATCCAATTAAATTCAGATTCCTAAAATCTCCCAAAAATATATTTTTTAAATCAGCTGTGATTAGTTACAGTTTTATAGACCCACCTTTCAATAGCCTTATGAATCCTCCTCCACTGAGGGTAGTTAGCCTCAGACTCAAATCCTCCACCTCGAGCTTTAGCCTGCTGAGCAACATTAATAGTGCGTGTGTCAATGATGTATCCACGTTTTCCCGGCCGCAGGGTGGCATTTATCAGCTTCTCGTCTTCCTTACACCGTCGCCCATTGGTTGCAGTTAGAGGCTGTCCTGCTCGCATGATAACCTGGAAATTATAGTTATTTAAGGCAAAGATGTTCCAACAAGTGAAATCCACACACTGCCAGAAGTCATTTCTCAGGCACTCACCATGCCATTTTTCTTATGATAGTAGCTTAGTACTGGAAATCGGCCACCGTGACGGAAGGTAGCACACTTCCTCAGTGCATCATCATCAATATCTTTGGGCACAGCCACCAGAGGAGGGTAGGAGGGACACACACTGAAGTCCTTGTTGACTTCACTGAGTCGCCACTCATCAGTCTAAAAGGAATTGAAAGTGATATGTTAAGAGCAATTATAAGCATTTAAAACAAAGGAATCAGATAATGTATCGTAAGTGTGGAAATGCTTTCACTACTCTTGTCCATACCATGGACTCCAAATCTCTAAACGCATCCTCAGGAAGGAAAGAATTCCAGCCATCGTCTACCACTTCAAACATGGGTCGGTAGAAGAAAGGATACATCAGAGAGGCTAAATCAAGTGTGGACAAAGCCTAAAGAGGAATACATATTTCAAAAAACTGTTAACAGTGTAAATTATAAAAAATTTAACCTGATGCTTAATAATACTTAATAAAATCAAGTCACAAAATCCCTTTTACCTCTATTGAGCTGGCAATGTTAAAACACTCCTCCATGCCAGGAATGTCCAGTTGGATCACCCTCAGGTCTTTGCATTTGACAATGATGCTTCCTAGAGACCCCACGAATCTGAAAGACAAGTCATGGAATTAATAATTTTGTAATTGAATATCTCAGTCTGTCGTTCTGGCATTCTGTGAGCCAGTGTCAATGTAGGCTTTAACGGAACCTTGCTGCATTAAGATAAGTTGTGGAGCATATCTGAACCAAAGGTTACACAATATACCTTTGTTTGTCTATTCCCTGATTATGCTGCTTGCTGCATATTCATCGCCTCAGCCGCAATTACAAAAGATATTTTCTTAACATGTGTCAATTTTCCAGTAAATCAACAGTTTTGTATCCTCAAAGCAGTTTCGGATCCTCTATTGTACAAAGGAACAGTAAAAACTGATGCAATGTCGCACTTGGATGGGGCCCACGGAAATGATAAATAATCTACTCTTAGTTCCTTTGTCAGTGAATGCCCTGCTCATCCAAGTCTAGTTCATGATGATTTTAATACGAGATTATACTTATCACCTTTTCTCTATAGAGTCGATGTTTGAATGGAGCAGCCACAGCTCCTCCGTGTTGTCCTGTCTGGACGACAGAATCAAGTGGTGACCAGTCAAACACAGAGTCCCCTCCACGTTGGGCATAAAAGGTCGGTGTAGTACAACCCCATCCACCCTGGGTGTCTTTATCAGTTCAGCAAACTCCATGACTTGACCTACATTAACGTAAACAGCAGGAGCTCAGGTCCAGGATGAGAGAAGTCTCATTCACAAACACGAACAAACGTCATCGATTAGCTTACGTTACGTTACTGTAGGTTAAGATGACTCATTCTACAACGTAACGTTCTGCTTTTACAAGACGGCACGTAAATTAAGCCAACAAAAGCTGCAAAAATCTTGCAGCGAGTTAGCTGGACTCAGGAAATGAAGTTGCTAATGTTAGCTCGGAAGCTAATCGTGACAGAAGAGACGTTACGCCTACAAACTGTCGGTCAATTTAAAGTTTAGGTCAAAATGTTAACATCATACATATAATAGGTGTGCTAAACACTCACTAAAAGAATTCAGCATTACATTTACCTTATTACTTCTTCGTTTATTTTACTGTTGGGCGAGACTGGTGCTGTAACAAAAACACGCCGACTGGAAACAGCGGACCGAGGATTCTAAAGGACCCAATGTTTACAAATACTAACACTGCGATTGATTGATAAAATAATAATGATTTTGTTTGTCATTATAAATATCGCAGAGAAGTAACTAATTATGAAAGAACACGTGGCATGAAAACAATACTTAAAATTAGGTTATTCAGCTATATAGGTATTCCTCCAGATATTAGAACTCCAGATTAAAATGAATGTATGCTTAATGACATTTAAAAAATAACAACGTAATAACACGGTTTAAAAGTTTGAGATCGGTTTCGTGCTGAGTTATTGATCCCTTTCCAGTTAAACGTTTGATCTCCTCTCCTGATAATACAAAACACTGACACTAGGTGGTGACCTCGAAACATTTTTAAGGAGTTATTAAAAGACGGCATTTCATGAACCTGTTATTCACATCTTTATTCAAATATGTTTCAAGTTAAAAATAATGTCTAGCTGTATTTTGCTGCTTTAGTATTTCTTATTTAGAGAGAGTAAATACTAATAGTCAGACAAGGCATAATTATGTCAAGTAAGTATATTGTAAAGTAAAATAGATTAGTATATACACTAGGGGCAGCTTTGTGAAACAGAGGTTTTGAGTCAGTGTCAAAATAGAGAGTAACACCCTCTATAAACAGAAAACCTTCTGCTTTATAGACACTAACACAAATTAGCTGACTTGAAAAGTCCACTGAGTAAAAATAAAGGAAAATGACAGCGCTGGCATCTCTAATAGCAGCTGGGAGCTAATTGTAAACAAAGAGGGAACCGTAGAAAAGAGCTCCTGCCTGAGGAGTTTGTCTTAGTTGTGGGAAGGCGGTGAGGCCTGCCTGCTGAGATCTTAAAGCATGCAAAGGAGCACACGTCGACCTTGAGACTCCCGAATGAGGCAAACGAATTTGGAGCGAGACACAAAAAAGGACAGATGGTTCAGCGACCAATACAGTCGGCCTGTGTGTTTGCTGTGTTAGATGCATCTTTGTCAGGGCAGTGTGTGTGTGTGTGTGTGTGTGTGTGTGTGTGTGTGTGTGTGTGTGTATTGTGAATCAGTGCAATATTTGCTTCAGTTGCAGCCTGTCTGGGATTCACAATCGCTGGCTTACTCTGGGCCGTTCCAGCCCACATCATAGACAGCGCGGCAGAGACGCCAGAGCTCAGTTGAATGTGAAACCTAGCATTGCTTCACAAACCAAATTAGTGCCCTTCTTTTGAGGAAAATGTGCTTCGCTGTGTCTTTTGTAAGAGAAGATGGGTGATAAAAACAGCTCTCAAAGCAGTTATTCACTTCACTGCCATGTGAAGGTTATAGTGGAGTAACCGAAGCTCTGTGTGTTATTTAGCAGGATGCTCAGACAAACATGCCGGAGCTGGAGGGAAAATATTTCATTTTAGTATCTTAAAAGATTCAGAAATAACCAGTTAGCTTTTATGGCAGAGATAAAACAGAAAACACACTTTGCTTGTGGTGAGTTGGAAGAATTTCTGCAAATAGGTTCATAATCTTTTCAAACACGGAACTGCACTTTTAAAGCAAAGTGCAATCATTCCCGCTGTGGTGAGCAATGACCTGCGGCTGTAAATTGTGACTAGCTTTCACAGCTCTTTGTGTCACGTTATAAGGTTTTGACAGTAATTGACAAGTTCTGAACATTATTTTGCTCATTTTAGCAACTGACGTTTTGTACCCACACCTACACCATAACTCACTCAAGCTTTTCATTCAGTCTCCGGTTGAGACAATGTTGACGTTCATTCAAGTTGCTATTTATGGGATGTTCTGTTCACTCTAGGCTTGTCCAGTGAATCAGAGCAGTCTTTCACGCCAGATAATGATGACTTGCCAATACCAAACTCTGACAGGCTTCTTACAGTATAGTCAAATCTCCATCTGTAGCCAACTGCAAAGGCTTTTATTTGAATATTGAGCCGTTTTCTTTGTTTTTCTTTGTCTATTAGATTTCTTGAACGAGATTTGTCAACCAGTGGTGTTTCATATTTGAACTGATGTCGCGTGATTTGATTGTCTTTATTGCTGTGGGGCCCTTTCAGCATTAAATTGTCTACTACCTCCTCCAACATTAGAGCTGAGCGTGCGTCTATTGTGCATTGTGTACACCTTCCCACCCTGAGGAAGAAGAAGTGAGAATGAAGGTTACTCAGATGAAACAGGCTTTATGATGTGCCAGTCCCTCACACAAAATCTTATTCTCTTGTGTGCATTCGATCACATTTAAAGATTTTTTTTTTTCATTCATGTGGCCCGGAGGAATAGCTATGGCCTCATTCTCTTTATCCAGCATTACTGGGACTCTTCCTGCTACTCTAAAACAAAACACTTCTCGTTTCACTGAGACATTTGGTCGACTTCATCACATGCTGAGACTTTTTAATCTTAAATTATGTATTTGAATAAAGAGTCATGCTGGGAGTAACGCGTTTGGCAGACAACATTGTTTCTGTGATTTTTAGATGAAATATTTCAGCTGCGTGGAGTTTGCAGTGCAATAGTCATCTTGTATTTTATGGAATATGATCTTTTCTAATTAATGATTTCTGGGTTCAATGAGTTTGACAATTGACATGAAGTAATACGGTTTACTTGTTTGACAGACATCCAGAGCGCAAATTTTTTCAGGTTGTGCATTTGTCAGCAGGCAAACAGAGGGAGACAAAAAGAAGAGGTTTGTCAGGAGTCAGGACTACTTCAGCACTGGACAGCTCCCGTCAAATCTGGCATCTAAACAAGCGGCGCAGAGCGGAGCAGACAGCAGGCGGCCGAAACCGGCACGATCCAATCAATCCCACGCTGGACGTGACCCTGCATGGACACCGTGGGCACAGTCTAATCACAGCGGTCTGGAGCCTGTAGACACTCACATATATCAGAGGGGACGGAATCACTTTCAGCAAATGCTTCATCCATTCACTGGTATAAAAAACGTGTTATGATAAATCTGAGCTGTTTAAATTGCTTGAAACGTCATTATATGATTCTTTTTAGTAGGAGTGCTTTGTACTTTGTGACCACACACTGTGTCACTGTGTCTGATTCAAACGTTCCTAGAACAGGGAACGTTTGTTGGTGAAGAGGCGCGTTGCGTCGTGCGGTCCTCTCCTGCACGTTTGGACGGGCTTCAAACGAGACACTAGATGGCAACCACGTCGAGAGGCTGAATGCGCGCGCGTGCGTGTGTGCAAGTGAGGAGGAGGGGTGAGGGGATGAATTACGTCGGCGTGGGACAGCGGAGGGACGGTCTGCTCGTGGCACTAAGCCTGCAGCTGGAGCTGCAGAGAGGGGAACCGGCGGCGAAGGGAATTAAAGGCAAACTGACCGACCGCCCTCGGACGCGTGAGTCTCACGTTCCACCGTCCCAACTTGTGGGTTCGACTGTCGTCGCAAAGTGAGGACAGATCAGAAGGGGGGGAGGCGAGAAAACATGTGGCGCGTCCGCGGCGCCGCCGGCGCGCGGACCGGAGACCGAGTGGACGTTCGCGGCGCGCTGATACCCCGCTTTTAGATGGCTCCAACATTTGGGGTGCAAAACAGGTGTCAGGGAAGTGTCGTCACGAACCCCGGAAGCCGGAGGAGGTGGGAACATCAGAGGGAAAGATGGCAGCGAAATCCGATGGTCGCGGGGTCGTCACCGGTTTCGCCCAGCTGCACAACCTGGACGAGGTGGTGGGGACGGGAGAGGACGACACGGGGAACGGCAGCTCATTCCACATCTGCCACTGCTGCAACACCTCGTCGTGCTACTGGGGCTGCAGGAGCGCCTGCCTGCATTACCTCCGGGGGAAGGGGAAGGGGAGAGACGCGGCACGGCCACCGCAGGAGGAGCGCCTCTGGCTGGACTGCCTGTGGATCATCCTGGCGCTGCTGGTCTTCTTCTGGGATGCGGGGACCGATCTGTGGCTGGCCATCGACTATTACCACAAGAAGGACTTCCTGTGGTCGGGCCTGACCCTGTTCTTCGTGCTGGTGCCCTCGGTTCTGGTCCAGATCCTGAGCTTCAGGTGGTTTGTGCAGGATTACACGGGGGGCGGACTGGGCTCCGTAGAGGGGCTGAGTAGTCGTAGAGCTACGGCCAGTCTGCAGAGAGACAGATGCTGCCGCCTCACTGTCTGGATCTGGCAGAGCCTCATACACATCTTTCAGTTGGGACAAGTGTGGAGGTAAGAAACTTAAAGGTTCGTATGTAGGAGCGTCTGTTAAGCCCGCAGAGTGTTTCCGTCCCCCCGCCATCCAGCCTTCTAACCTCCTCTTGACTGTCACCTCGTATAACCCGCTGTTGTGGACATGACTGGGGTGAAAATCAGCGCCGTGGTTGATGTTATTACGCTCGCCTCACAGCGTCCAGTCTCCGGCATCACACGCGCGCTCGCAGCCACATTTGCGTTTATACACGCACCTATTAACGTGCAGGTCGCTTCGAGCGTGCGTCCAAAGCAAACGGCTGTCCGAGCTGCGGGGAAATTGCATCGCTGTGATTATTTCATCACAGTGCGCCACTGCGCTTGTGTGGCGAGGAAGGAGAGCTATTTGTTCAAAGAGGGACAGGTGTGTGTGTGTGTGTGTGTGTGTGTGTGTGTGTGTGTGTCTGGCGCGCCGTTCGCATCACGGTGCTCACAGTCAGTCGCCTCGACCCCCCCCCCCCCCCCCCCACGCTCCTCCTGCCCCCCCTCCGCGTCAAATACTCCAACTCCAACAAATGCTGCAGCTGGAGCGCAGGCGAGCATCTGCTTTCACGGCTCACAGAGCCACACGTTCCCCCCACAGACATGATGTCATCGATTCCTCTGCGACGCTCGGCATGTTTGGCGAACGCCTCCGTGCGTAATCTGGGACGCGCAGCGGCGACGGTCGTAGTAAAAATGTGACACTGGTGCGCGCAGCTTATCTACTTGGTTTGGCCCGTACGCAGGGTTCGCTTGTCGTGGTGCAGACAGACGCAGTGGCTGGCGGTTAATGGAATAAAAGTAACGCATGACGGCTCATGACTTGGACCGCCGGCGGCTGAACATAAAATGGAAAGCAGCAGAGTGCGAGGTCTGGTGGAGGAGGTCCAAAAAAAAAAAAAAAATCACATTCGACGGCTGCGCACGCGAGGCTGAAACTGACCAGCGATTGTGTTAGAGCGCGTGTTTGACGGCTGGCTCCTCACCAGACAACCGGAATTCGGGTGATTGTGTTGTAGCCCGGCGCATGACGACAACCCTGCTACGGGCCGAATTACTCACAAGCTGCGACTGGGAGTGAAATTCGAACTGAAACTCCCTGACCTTTTGGGAAAGAACTGCCACAAGCCCTAAATCAGCTCTCATCATCCTCTCCCCTCTGCAATTTTACTCCAAAATGAGCCGGAATTACTTAAAAAGAACATCTTGACTTTTATGGTCAGGTTAAATTTAGTGCATGCTGATGTGCCTCTCTAGACTATATGGGATTTCCCAGAATGAAACACTCATTCCTCATAGCAGCCACTTCGAGCCCGACCTGAAGGCTGTAATATTGATTGGCTGCAGTGATATTGGCTCAAGCTTATTTACACCAGCGTGGTTCAATTGATTGCTGCTCATATGTGTGTCAGAATAAGACGAGTGCTGTGAAGTGAAACGGTTTCGTCTGTGGTTGTGGAGGTCGTAATAAGTGCAGCCTAAGTAAGTGTCCAGAACCTTTCTTCACACTCAACAGAATGTATTGATGAGACACCACGCAGAAGGGAGAGCAAAGGTCAGGTGTTGTGTTTTAACCCCACACTGCTAAATGAGATATGGTGTGTTCAGTGTTCCTCCAATTAAAAAAAAAAAAAAGCTCAACCAAAACACAATCTGTCTGATACACATCATGTGCACGGCCTTGTCGGTTACTGCATCTGAGGGTGGCATCGGTGTTTAAAGACACCTCCAAGGGACTGAAGGAACTAATGTGGTGGAGCATATGTTGTGGCAGCGCAAAGCCTGGGGCGAGGGCTCGCTGTCAGACCACTGTCTCCCCTCGGACGTGATCCGCTCGGCTGCTGGTTCGGAGGCTGAAGGTCAAAAGCTGCTCATGTCGGCTTAGTGAGAGTTCACAACCCAGGACCCGCTGGCCGAACACGCGTTCTGGAGATTACGAGGCGCTGCGAGGGGCCCGACCGGCCACCAGCTAGCACGTTTATCACCGGAAGGGCCCGGGCGTCGACTGCGAGAACGACAGCAGGGCTCAGCCAGGCGTCCGCGGCTGCGTTTCAAAGCAACTATTGTGTCAATCCTCAGACGCGCTTAAGATGTCGCGGTGTCAGTTTGTGAAATGTTTTCCCTTCATTAATATGAGAAGTGCGGACGGAGTCAAAAACGCATGCCTCATCAAGTCTCATTACTCTCCTCTGTTTTCAGTCCGGGGCTCAATTAGCTGCATTCCCTCTGTGCACCTGAGGCCCGAGCTGATGGCGGAGTTGCCGCTACTGATCTCTCTGTTAAGTGTTGACAGAGCGGCGAGGCTTCCCCGCCCATCGGCAATCCCGCCGCGTCACCCGCTCGCCGCAGCTCGCTCCTCCCGGTGACTCACCGACGCTGCTGACGGCGCCTCCTCGGCTTTCACAGATTCCGGTCACATACGCTCAGACGCACGGTGCATCGTAGATGCGCAGAGGCCTCCGGGCGGCGCGGTGGACATCTTGATCAGTGCAAGAGCCCCAATATTAGCGCCGCGTCCTCGTCTCCCTCCTCCTCCCCCGAGACAACGCATGAAGAAAGTTAGGGAATGTCTTTGTAGTTGGGGATTCCCAGCGGAGTTGGACTCTTTACAGCTACGTGAAAATATACAGATTCAGGTACGGAGCATTATTATTTACCTCCATGCTCCATCTGGGAGCTGTCCAGTGCTGAATGAATACGTTTAGAATCATTGGGCGTGGACATGATGAGACAATATCAAAGCCTATATATACCTGAGAGTGTGTGTGTGTGTGTGTGTGTGTGTGTGTGTGTGTGTGTGTGTGTGTGTGTGTATCCTGTCTCATGGGGTGTCATATAGTCTCCCAGCTAAATGCAACATAACCGCACAACCACAACAGAGATTATATCGAGAATATATGTGTCATGTTTTGATATCTGAAATGGTTTCAGCTCTATTATTGTATATGAGTGCACAATTAGAGCCCTGCTAAGTATAGTGAAGGGCGGGACAGACTGTGGACTCACGCTGCACTTAGGCTGAATTCTTGATTTGTGTAATGGTGCTGAAACCTTGGCCTAGATGTTTGGTCGAATCTTTCCTGTGTGCAGCGTGTGTAGGGAAATTACCACACCACTGACTGGCGACTGCACACATCGCGTTGTTCTGTTAAAATCACAACGCAACCCGTTTTTTCGAGGAATTCTCCAGCGTAGCCGCAGAGATGGGGACTCCCCCCCACCACCACCCCCCACCCGTCCACAAAATGTGTTAACACCGCAAATCTGATGCTTGGATTACGCTTTAATCCAGAACACGAGTGGGCTCACCACCGAGCAGCGCGGAGAAATCGCCTCATGGCTGACATCTGCCTCTGTTTCCGTGCCTGGTAAATATTAATACAGACTGGGAGTGAGTCGACAAAAGCCTCTCTTGGCTGGCTGCGCTGCTTGTAGTTGCCAAGAAAGGTTTGTACATGCGGTGAAGCAAGACATGGAGACGACACAATGCAACCAGCTGCCCTGTCAAAGAAAGAAAACAAACAGCCAAGGGGGCGAAACAGGGAAAAAAGATGAAGGCTTGGATAAATTGGTGACGATCCATATAATTGTGCGCTGAGAGGTTCATATGGCCAGAATGAGAACATCTTGTTCCCTGCACAGTGAAGCCACTGGAGTATTTTTGGAGTGATGGAGACGACTATTCATCACGCAGGCAGAATAAATAAGCCTGGGTACATCCTTAAAGAGCTTTATCTTTATTAAGGTTACACATCTGTTGTGTTATTTACAGGCGGCACATTTCACACCCGTTGCTGCTCTGGAACATATCGGGGCAGCAGTGCTTATTTTCCCATTAGCGCTGATAACAGGGGACAGACCTTCAAAGCCAGCGCCCTGAGAAAACTCCCAATTATGCCGACGGCGGCTTCGGGGGGGGAAACCGTGCCACAGCTGGAGGTGTGTGTGTGTGTGTGTGGGGGGGGGGGGGGGGGGGGGGACAGAGCGACCTGAAAGGCTGCTGCTTTGACTCCGTGTCATCAGGCTTCGAGCTCAAGCTGGGTTATTGAATAAGAGAGGGCAGAGGATTGCTAGGAAGTGATGGATCGGCTGGTTCCCCTTTAAATAAGCGGGGAAGATGTATTAATAAGCAGGCGGTGGAAATCAATAGGTTATAAAAGAATGTTTTCGCTGATTTGAGCAGCGTAGATACAGTTAAAACCAACCCCCCCAGAAAAGAACGATTCCCACTCCTACATCATAACAACCGCTGTTAGCGCCTGCTCTTAAGTTCACTGCCAGGTAAATGAATGGGGATAAAGATGCTTTATTTACCTGCCTCAGGCCTGCCTTCTGAGCAAAACAATATTGTGTAGTAGAGGCCCGATGGCGCCGGGCCGCAGGCGGGGCCCGTCTGGACCCGTAAAGGGACGTCAGGGCAGGCGTTCGTATTCAGATCACACAGGGTCGCGTGTGAGCGGGAGCAAACAGGAGCCGCTCCTCGGGGGGTGATGGGGGGGTCTCCTCCTCATGCGCCTCCTCACACGCAGCCTCACAACCCCCGCTGCCCCTCAGTCGTGGACACACACTAACACACGCCTTGGCAGAATTACACACTTCCATGGCCCGTTTCTTCAGGCGCTTGGATCAAAGAGAGCGAGGGAGCGTAGTCAGTGGGCGATGCCCCCCCCCTCCCGTTTTTTAAAGCCATCCTCCGTGCTCTTCCCTTAAGAGCGAAGGGGAAACAAGTCTGCCACTTATTTGCGATTTTTATCACACGTTTAAGAAAAATATACAGTAGACCACTCTCTGCTGCCTGGAACTGTGGGGTCAGTTAAGGTCATTATGATTATAAGATGAATAGTTTGAAGCAACTAATTCTAATGTGCACTTTGGGCACAGTAGGAAATCTAAAGCTCTGTGCTTTATATATTTGTGGTTTGTTTGTGTGCATGCCAACATGTTCACAACGTTCCAGCGCCGCCGCTTGTTGAAAGTGCGCTCATCGCGCTGTGGGACTTATTGACATGGAAGGCCGCTGTTTGCTGAGCGAGTCGCGCGCCTGGTTCCCTTTGGCCACGCCCCCCCCCCCCCCCCCCCCAAACATCCACACGGCCCCTTTTCCTCTTCAGAGAAGCACACGTGTGATGTATGGTTCCACTTTAGCGCCGCAGCGGCCGCTGCTCAGAGGGAGATCATCACACTCTCACAGAAAACACCCAGCGAGACTGGAAACGCTTACGGCCAAGGACCATTTTTCACCTGCAACCCCTCCCTGCTAATGAAGACTCCAGGTCCATCGTGAAGTCCCTGCGCTCCGTTATCGTCTCTCGCTCTTACTCCTAATCATGTTCATAGGCTCCTCGTGTGGCATCCATCTTGGAAGGAGACACAGGCCCCACGTGTTGCTCTCATTGGTCTCCTTCCCCAATTTGCTAAACAGATGTGTCCCTCTGTTTAAAGTCATCACGGCAGCTCCCTCCCCTCTGTCTTGCCCTTTATTTCCCTGCCTCTCTCCCTGGGTTGCCTTCACATAAAGCTGCACTTGACCTCCATTTCTGTCAAGGAAACTGGGGCATGCTACGGCCGCGCTCCTCCTCCTCCTCCTCCTCCTCTTCCTACTCCTTCTCACCTTGTCGCGCCACCCACCGTTTGCTCCCCGCAGAGCCCGCTCCTCGCACCTCCCACGCTCCCCTCTCCTGATTTCGTCCTCCGCCGCTGACAACACGGACACTGTTACACCTCAGCTCCAACCTGTTGCCTAATGGCTCGCTTCTCGCTCGGTATGCCGTTACATCAGATTCGCAGCGTTTCACTTATTTATACTCGGCTCAAAGGACCGCACGCGCTGGAGTGAATCAATACTGAATGCTGAGCGTTTATACCCAACATTTGAGGTCTTTAAGTGAGATCTTGATATTACCACGGAATCAAAATACTCCTGTGCTGTAAAACGGTTACTAGTGTTTCAGATCCTTGGGAGACCACCCCACTACACAGCAGTGTGTGGATTTCAGCCACTTTGCAGCTTGGGTCAAAATGATGTTGGTTCACGCACCGCTGTGGGAAGCTGCACTCAGGCCCAGGAGATCACATAAGCTGAGTGTACACAACCCGCACTTAGTGAAGTGCAAGAAAACAAGGGGAAGAGGGGAGTCTTGGAAGCCAAACGGATCGAGTGTTTCTTTTAATAAACCAAAGCCCAGCAGTAACAGATGATCAGCAGAGTCCCCAACATGCACTTTAAGCGCGCACACACACACACACACACACACACACACACACACACACACACACACACACACACACACACACACACGCTTCCAGAAGACCACTGTTGTTTGAGTCTAATAATGGTCGATGCTCCGGGCGTCCGCTTGAAAAACAGACAATCTCTGCTAATAAATAATGGAATAGCCCCGTTGGCTCCGTCGCCGTCACGGTGTCACACTTGCAGGGTGTCTCAGCCGCCTCGTCCTCGTATTTGCACGCCGCTGCCCCGCTCGGCGAGGTGTTGCAGCCGCTGAGAGAGGAGGAGTGTGAAGGCGCAGTGTCGCCGCGCCAATGGCGCAGGGCAGCGTCACTCAGTGGGGGGTCCGTGACAACTGCGAGGCACAGTAAAATGCACATGAACACTGGTGAGCCAGTGGTGGCCCACTTGGAGGTATTGGCCTCATCATATTCAGGACAGCTCACAGTCAGGCCTCCTGCTCAGCACTTCATCGCCGTCCTTCCTGTGTCCTTACCCTCCTCCTGATTGTGAGGGGTTGGCTTTTTCCTTTCTCCAGGTGACTGTGGCAGGGTAGAGAGCTAAATTGGGTCCTTGAGGGGGGTGTGAGAACATCACAATACATTCACATCGTCTCAGGAGTCCAACAGTGACCAGTTAGTGACCACCGCCTCTTGGCCACACGGAATGGACCTAAATCCAGTCCACTGTGCAGCCTGTGTGTTTGGAGTAAAGCAAAGATCCCATATATACACATAGAGTTCACACAATGAATGTGTACATGAGCATGTGAATGCTCTGCCATATGCCACAGTGTTGACTCATCTGATATAGTATAAAACAGCTGATGCTTTGCCATAAAGTTCTGCTAAAAGACACAGTGTGCAATTCAATATTTCTACAGATTATTCGGCTCATTAGTAGAAGCCAATTTGAAATGTAAATGTAGAGCCCAGTTAAAACAAAAGTTGAAATTGCAACGCAAGTAGAAAAAAGTGATAATTACTATAGATGAATCAGGCAGAAAAGACAATATATGGAAAGTGAAGAGTGTTGGACTAAAGGTACACACAACACAAAGGGTTGAAATCAAATTAGAAACGTGTGCGCCTGGTGAGACTGGGCCTGATCCAGAGCTGTGCAGCAAGAACAGCAGACGCCGGCTGCTTTTCATTCTCAGCCCTGACCTTGAAACAGGAAGAGACGGCAACGAGGGAAAGGAGGCTTATTTCACCGCTTCGTCTGCTACGAGTAAAGTTATGAAATCGTCCAGTTACTAAAAGGACCAGTGGAAAAAAAGTTTCACAGGAAAACTGTTCAACTAAGATGAATTAAAAAAAAAACGATTTAGATTGAAAAATTTGCTGTTAGAGAAATAGTATGAGTGGACCAACAAACGAGCCTAGTGGAACACCACATATTAAAGAGGCATCATTTAAAAAAAAAAAATTATATGTACCTATATCTCATATATAAGCTCCATGTGGAGGTCTTATAATGGAGCATATATTGGGCTCTAAAATGTGCATCTCTGCATGGTGTAGCTGCAATTTCAATAAATGCTTGTATTGAATTTGGGGTAAAATGAAGCCAGTCCGATATTTTAAGCCACCATGTCTGAGCGGATTAGTCCACTACTCCTTCAGGGACAGTACTGCTCTCTTTCCATAAGGCTTACAGGTTTGATGGAAACAAAAAAAGTAGATGTACAATAAAATCTCTGGAGATTATGTTTAGTCTAGTTTGCATCTTTAATTAAGTTGAAACTAGTGTTTATTATAGAGTTTATTGGATAGTTGTGTAGTTTCTATTTCTGACCTGGGAATTTATGGCGACCCTGTTTACGTGACCTCATCTCCTTGTCTGCTGTAACTGGATTTGTGCGCTGTGCAGTTTTGTTAAAAATGCACCAAGATTAGCAGGAAGCTTAATCGCGGAGCCCTTTGAAAGAAGCTTAATGTTCATCCGAGTGCTAGGAATCAAAACACAGCGAGGGAATTCTTTTTTTGTCTGCACCGAGGAGGAAAGTCCTTGGGAATTCACAATCAAGCTGCTCTGTTGAATGTATGTGCCTCAGTTCGTGATTGGTTTCCGTGCAGGACTTTGAGGCTCTTCCCAGAACATCAATGTCCAGTAGAACGGTGGTGCATTTGTGTCCTCTGGTGTTTTTACCTTGTTACCTCACAGGAGCCTCCAGACTGGTCTCTGCCTGTTCTGGCGTATAGACAGCTCTCCTCTCGCTCACCTTCCCACTGGGCATTTATCTTGGCTCTTTGAAGACCAGCGAATGTAACAAAACACGGAGCAATTTGCCAACGGCGGACACCGGCCTGTCTGCTCTGTGATCAGGTCATGCTTGCAGTGGTAAGTTTGCACTCAGAGCGTTTTCCACCCCAGTAATGAGTCCTTTGGTTGTTGTTTTAGGTCTTTTGTCCAGAGAATATTCACGCTTACTGGAACACGAGCAGATGTGTAGCGAGGCTAAGGATTGGATGTGGACTTGGACTTGGATTCTTACATTTTTTTCTCCATAAACAAATCCAATGCTGACTAGACTAGAGATGTAATTGAAAGTGTTTCTTGCCTGGTTTGCTTGACAAAACATCCTTGTCACTTTGATTAGACACTTCCAGGAGACAATTAAAAAAAAAGCCCCGAACAGACATTTAATGTAGACAGAGTTATCTCTGTGATGAGGTTTAGGTTTGTCTACAGTACTTCACTGTTATATCGTTTTAACATAAACACATAAAATGACACTGTACATCATTTTATGACTAATGATCCTCTGAATAATCATCTGAGTCCTGAGTGTAGGGACATTTCTCCGGTTCTCACATTACCACACCACCATCTGCATGTTGCTCATACCTGTTAGAGTGACAGCAGCCGAACGTACAGTCAGCACTGAGCAGTCAGCTGACGAGTGTGCGTCTGCCAACGAGCTGGCTCCTGCGTTTGTGATGATATAGTTGGGACGTGGACGATGCTTTGGTGCCTCAATAGAGACACAGTGAGTGACTTAAGCCAAACCATCAACGGCATCATTTGCTTAAGGTTTCTCAAACACATGGCAAAGAAAAAACAGAGCGAGGCAAGAAAAATATGCTGCCAGTGTGTGTGTGTGTGTGTGTGTGTGTGTGTGTGTGTGTGTGTGTGTGTGTGTGTGTGTGTGTGTGTGTGTGTGACTAAGGCAGGAAAAGACAAAGCCGAAGAGATGTGTGTGCGAAATAAGAAATGCTGAGCTGCGTCTTGACGGGGATGTTATGAATTCATTTGTTCTTTAGCGAGTCTTATTAAATTGTGTAGATCATCTGCCCGTACAGTAATAATGCAATTAATTATTTGCCGCTGAACTGCCTGCACAGATTTAATTAGCTCTTTGCGCAGCATCTGCCCATCAGAGTTACGACAAAGAGGCCGACTCTCAGACAGCGCATACTGCAGCGTGAGCGGGGGGGGGGGGTCACACGCTTCGTCAGCTATCGTCACGCGTGTGCACGTCAGCCGTGCGGCGACCATGACCAGCCAAAACAGAGCTCCGCGCCCAGTTGTGACCGGGCCCGTCGAGGCTCTGCGCGGTTCTACCTGTCTGACCCGCTGACCGCGATGCCTCGGCGCGATGCAGGGCGACCTCGGTGACCCGCGGCCGTCTGAGCAGTCTGCTGCCCTCGCTCGCCCGCTGACACCTGCTCTCTCTCCCCGTCCTTCTGTTTGCTCTCTCTCTCTCTCTCTTTTACATTTCTCGCTGCTTTCTCTCCTCCAGGGCCTCTATTTCTTACCACTTTGCCAGCTCCTCTCCCATCCTCTCTCACAGTGCTCTTTTATTTTTTTTTATTCTTCCCTCTCTTGCATGTAAATGCAGGTTTTTTTTCCCGTTCTCATTCCTCTGCCTCTTTTCCCACAACTACCCGGGTGGGCCTTGGTGGGCAGCAGGCGATGACAGTTGTTTTAGCAGTCGATTGCAAGGTCACTTTCGCTCGTCCCCACTGAGACGGCTCTGTCTCAGCCACCGAAACAAAGAGCAAAATGAGGGAGGTAGTGACTGAAAAATAGAAAGAAGCCCAGCGATGTAGGACGCGGGATGTGCACCACACCACCCCACAGGGTTAAAGAGGGGAATATCTAGTGCACTGAATATTTTATTTCCTGGTGTGTAAAATAAAACAGAACGGATCTTTTCCCCCTTGGATTTGCATGATTTCCACGAACACATGAACTCCACCTACATATGTTTATGTTTATTTGCTGTGGCCCTTTTAGCTCCAATAAGGCAAGCGTGAGACTGAGTGCCTGAGCGTGTGGGTGTTAAATCCCATGTTGGGAACCCCGCCATCTTTTGATTGACATTTAATCGCCATGGCAACGAGTGGGCTGCGAGAGGCTGCTCCCATGGGAGCTTTTAGTCACCAGGTTGCACAAGCGGAAGGGACTGAGGTCACAAGTGTGATTCTATGAGCTACTTTCTAAGGCGTCTGCGCCACATAATCAACCCGTTTCACCCCCGTGATCCCGCCCCTATGCAGATGTTCAAGCCCCGCCCCTCACCTCCCCGCCAGCTGTTGACCCACTATTCAAATGATTAAGCGCTAGACCACAGCCGTTAGCGCAGGCTTCCAGCGGCACAGCGGCCATTACGAGGGTCCGTGATAGACGTGAGGTTGAGGCCATCGACAAGATGACAGCGACACTCTCAGGCTTCCAGATGGTGTTTGCCTCCACGCCGAGCTCAGTGTTGACTCATCCCACTGTTTCCCATTGCCTACACCTCTCGCTCACCCATGTGCCGCTGCCTCTTCGTCTCCCTCCCTTCCTCCCCCCCTTCCTCCCGCTCTCAGACGCTCGTCTCCTGCAAGCTCTGCATAAACTGTGCAGTCAGTGTGAACTGCTGAGCCACCTGCGATATGAGCAGTCACTCCACCAACTGTGGGGGGGGGGGTTCCCCAAGGCTGCGTTTACAGAGAGTTTTGCTCTGTGTGGGAAAAAAAAGCAGCCTTTCTCATTCATTTGAGTGAATTTTTATCTATTGCGGAGCAGCACTTTGTGGATTCTGCCAGAGCGATGCAGCATTGTGCTGGAAAATGGATCAGCGTTTCAGGAGTTCAACACTGACATTTCGGGTTGAAGCAAGACATTTTGAGGAGCTTTAAAAAAAAAAAAAGTCCGGATGCCACTGAAACACAGCTCGGGGAGAACGATAACCTGGACAACTGACAATCCCCACGCGTGCCGGTACCTTGAACACATCTTTACGTCCAGAAGCGGCCGCTGTCACAATGTTCTGCCTTTGGTCCTCAGGTATCACTCTATACATGTGTTGGGCAAACTCGAAGCACAGTCATGTCCAGTTACCATAGCACCCCCCGCACCCCCGATCCCCCCACCCCAACCGTGGGGTGATGAGCCGTCAGAGCCTCCCACAGAGCTGCTCTCTGTCCGCTGGAAAACGCCTCGCAAACAGAATTCTGTCTGACGGTTTCATATTCATTTGTTTTAGAGTCATAATTATTATGATAGGGAGACGTTATGAGAGTGGAGCTGTCTTAAGCTTGGCTTGGTTTGGCATTCTGTCGTTTTTGAACGCCTCTTAATGATGGATCAATGCACGCAGGATGATGGGCTGCATTAATGACCTGCAGCACTATCGTAGGGTCCTACAGGACTGTATGCTGCGTCCACAGCACCTTGCGACTGTAATCCTTTTGGGTGTTTTAGCTCCACCTACCATTACAGTACACGGTGGTTCAGTCTGTTTATAGCTGTCAGGTAGCATTCCAGTTAAAGGAGGCTCCTATGAGACTCGGGTAAAGGAGTGTGTACGGCCTGAGGCTGCGCCCTCAGTCAGCGGGTTCTTTGCTTCTGCTCTGAAATTACAGTTTTCCCTCACACACACACTGGGATGCGGGGTCACGGGGACGATGTTACTGGAGAGTGAAGCTAGCCGTCGTTGATGTTGAGAAATAAATGCTTGAGGCTGCTTCGGTTTGATCTTCAGACTTTTTAATGGTAATGATCAGTTAAAAAAAAACATGGATCTCAAAGTGTAGAAACGTCTCCCTCTATAGTAAATATTATAATACTGTGAGATTAAGGGACCTACATGAATGACTGTGATGCTAAAGAGATGAGTAAAGCCACGTGGGAGCACTTTGGAAACTATTGGGCAAGAGCTGATGTTGGATGGATGGAAGAAGAACTCTGCTTTATTATAAGTGCACAGACATTACTATTAATATTGAAATGCATATTTTCAGACTAACTAAAGGCAGTTACATCATCATTCAGCATAAATCAAATATGAATATAAGAATGGCTATAAACAGCTTGTCACTGATTCACTACGTTTGTTGTTGTTGTTTATGCAAAACAAATATGGAAGAAACAGGAACGATATAGAAATAAAAGCTTTGTAACGGGAAGAAAAGCAAAGAAATAAGAAAGTGGGTCACAAGAAGCAGAGTCATGAAAGAGACTTTGTGAAGTGCCTCTGCCCATGTAAAGAGGTTTTGATCTGAGTCTCCGGGTCTTGTGACTGCCGACTGATTGTGCTGCTGCGAGTTTTAACTGGTAAATCTTTCTGTCACATCTTATTGCGGCGCGACTTGACCTGCTTAGAGCTATTTTTGCACTTTCTGGCCTCGTGTTGCGACACACACAGAAACACCGGTTAAGGATGGATCAGACTCCCAGTTGCTCCTGTGGGTGTCCACACACACACACACACACACACACACGCACACACGCACACGCGCACACGCACACACGCACACACACACACACACACACACACACACACGCACACGCACACCACCAAACCTTTGCCAAGCGGCCCTCGAGCGCTGCCAGGCTTCTCCATCTTCACAGGTAGCGCTGGCAGGATTGTGATGTGCAGACTGTTTGAAGTCGCTCCGTCTCGCGCTCTGACACAGACAGACGCGGTGCAGGATGCAGCAAAAAAAAAAAGGAAACTGGAGACGGAGGTACAGGCGTCTGAAGATGACAGAAAGCTGAGCTCAATGTGCTGTCATACTGTATAGCTCACCGTATGCCTGAGCACAGATCTTCTTTGAAAGAGTTTTATACTTTAAGCTGCATATTTGGTGTAAGTAGTTTTCTACTGACCTAAATGTGAAATAGTGTAGACAATAATTAGACTTTCTCTATTTACTATAGGAATTACTTAATCAGCTATGCTTAGTACCACTAACTCATTTTCTCATTTCTTTTCTATAGAGCACTAATGACTTTTACTGTACATTATGTGTTAGTTTCTAGGAAACAGCCTCCACTCAGCTGCTGACAGTAACACGGCCTGTTTTCTGCGCTAATTACACCCGGTGCTGCCTCAGTCCCACTGAAAAGCTCCCTCTCCAGTGCAGCCGCAGATGAAAGCGTGTCGCAGACCCGAGTCGCCGTCATGACGTTGGGACTCCGGAGGGGGGACGTCTTTTATGCAACGCGAAAAAAACCCAAAACCCTTTGATTTAATCACGGCGCGTGCGTTGTTCAGAACATCTGACACAACAGTTGCCCGATAACAGATGGCTGTGTTGTAATAACAAATGATGACATCAAATTATGTGTATAATAGATGCCACAGTCGGCGCGGAGACAGAGCCAGTTACTGACGGCTCAGCTGTCCATTTAACGTCGTCCCGTCTCGTCTCCGCCCGTGAACCGCGGCGCGCGAGCCTCCGTCGGGCTCCTCGTCCTCCGTCGCCGCGCTCTCCGCGCCTCCGCGCCGCTGATGTTGACAGCTTGTTTTGCCTCGCGACGGGCCGAGTGTTCAGCAGGCTGTCGCTTCCCATTCTCCGCGTAATACTTCAGTGGGAGGTGTTTTGGCGGCGGCGCTCCTGCAGGATCCGCGACCGGAGGGGGGGCCTGCGACTTTTGGCGTGAAAAAGCAATTTGTGTTCCCCCTTTGGAGGCTGGAGAAGTTTGGATGAAAAAGTTGTTTTTTTGATAATAAGTAGGAGGGGTCCCGCAAGCCATGTGTGTGTGTGTGTGTCACTGTGTGTGTGTGTCAGCTGTGAAGAGTCATAGAGTCCGGGTGCAGGACTGCAGCACGACCTGCAAACTACGACCACGTCTTTGCGTTCGCTTCCTCCAGCCGGAGATTTAGACGCGTCTCCTCGATGTTAAAGCATTATTAGGGGTTTGCCTGCGCTCCCTCCGAGAGCGCTGGAGTAATAGCAGCTGCTCAGTCCTGATTAGAGCCCTCGTCCTTCCAGAGGCCGCCTCATACATCTCTGTCCTACTTTCTCTCCCGGTCCTCCTCCTCATGATCTCCCCCTCTCCCCCCTCTCCCCCACCGTGTCCCACAGTCCTGCTCCGAGCTGCCACTTTAGCCTCAAAATCACTCAGAAGACGTTTTTTTTTTTCAAAGTCCACACGCGTGCCTGGCATCCGTGAACATGCTCAGAGAGACGTTTGTCTGGGTTTGTTTTCTGAAAACGTGCGCACCTACACACGCGCCCACGCACGCGTAAACACACAACAATTGTGAGTCACAGCGAACGATGACTCTAACCTTTCCAGGTGCTCCAGAATCTGAGCTCGGGCGTGTTGCAGTGCGCGTTTTTCCGAGGCGGGCCTCGAAGGAAAGGCTTCAATACGTCGGTGAAAGCGATATGTTATGATTCGAGCGGATGCGCACGCATCTTTTTTGCGCGAGCACCCTTTTTTCTCCCCCTTTCCTCCAAAGTGATGAGCAGACAGGCTGAAGCACTTCCTCTGTCTCACGTTACCCGAGGGTCGGGGGCAGCGGAGCAGCCGCAGGTGGGATGTGATCCGTTTTTATGGAAAATTCAAAACCGCATTGTTCCATTTTGAAGAGTCCCCTCTACTTGTAGTGGGAACAAATACTGGAACACGGACCTGACGGTGACCAGAACAATTAATATCTTGTTAAAAGCTAGGTGCCGTTGCCAAATGACTCATTAGCGCTCCCGGAGCTACGCGGATTTGGCTCGAGGCTGAGCGCTGCAGCTTAATAAGGTAACGTGCTCAGATCTATGCATGAGCGACGCAGAAAGGACTCGGAAAGAGTTTTCATTTATTCACCCCATTCATTTCTATCTGATGGCCAGTGAGCATGAATCGTCCGGGGCCCGGCGCGTGACCTTAGCGTGACCCTGACAGCTAAATTACGTCTGGATTGGTCGCCGCGGTTGCCGCTGAGCGCGATCTCTGCTCCGCGGCCCGTGTGCCTGCCAGGCTGATGTTTTGATGTGTCACAACATGGTTCCGCTCAGTGGGCCTCGCGGTCGGGGGGCTCATACATGCGCTTTGTGTCAGTGGGTGCCCCCAGGTTAGCGCCGAGCTTCAGGGCTTTCCCACAGTGACACCTGATGGTGTGAAGTCTGGTGAGTGAGCGTGTTTGTTTGTGGCTCAGACGACGGAGACGATATCATTTGATTGGCTTGTTGCAACTGATCTACGGTCCGTGCACGCGCGTGAGATGATGGCGCCGTCGCTCGTGATGGATGAGGCGACATGTACGGGATATCGGTAATGAGCCGGGTTGATATAGTGAGTTCACACCTTCCCGTTTTTTCAATTTAGCGTGTCACACGAATTATCTTCCCCTCCAGTCTGTGGAAATGGGGCAGTTTGGAGTTCTTCCCGTTTCCTGGGGGCGTGTTCCCCTAAAGAGGAAGATTAAAATATCAACGGGCGGCTTGATCATACTCAAAACATGCACGTGCGCCTATGTGTGCGCGCGCGCGAGAGAGAGAGAGCAACGCGAGCGCGGAGCCGCCTCCTTTATTTGCATGTCTGGAGTGAACATCCATCATTATCATGAAGGCGCTCGGCGATACAGCGAGGCAGGCGCCGCCGACGCTCCGCGGAGAGAGACTCCGCACACTTTCAACCCTTTAACGCAGCGGCATCTAACGCTTCCTAAACGCCTCCACCTCGGGGGGGAAACGCACGCGCGCGCGCGCGCACGCGCCGACGCGAGCAGACGGGCGCTGTGCTAGATCATTTTTATTTCTTATTGCTGACTGTTGTGTTTTTCCCCGCGTCAGTCTCCTCGCCGCACAAACGTACTGTGTGAACACCTTCTTCTGCAGCAGATGAGATGTAAAAAAAAATCATTAAAAATATACAGGATCACCAAAAACCGCCCCATTAAAATCCGCCTCTCAGCGTTTTTAAATGCTGATGGTCAGTGTGGCTGCGTCCATTCGTGGGAGCCAGGAGGGTTTGTAGTACTGGGCGGCAGCGGAGACGAGAAAAAAGGGGGGGGGCGCTGAAGTGGTACAGCCTGATAGATAGAAGAGCGAGACACAGCGTGTGTGAGTGGAATAGTAAAAAGAGCCCCAGAGATGAGAG